>NC_083350.1:80594523-81219523 GCF_030254825.1 Meriones unguiculatus | reverse complement strand
TTCTCACAGAAGTAAGATGATATTTCAGTGTTGTTTTGATTTGCATATTCCTGGTGGATAAGGATTTTTTGTATTTCTCGGCTCTTCGATATTTCTTTGTTGAGAATTCTTTGTTTAGCTCTGTGTCCCATTTTTTGAATTGCATTATTCATTTTTTAGTGTTTAATTTCTTGAATTTTTAAATATATTTTAGATATTAGCTGTTTGTCATATGCAAGTAAATGGATGGAAGTAGAAAAGGTCATCCTGAGTGAGGTATCTCAGACCCAGAAAGACACATGTTGTATGTCCTCATTTATATGCAGATTTTAGACTTATAGTTGAGGACACTCATACTACAACACACAGACCCAAAGAAGACAGGTAATATGGAGGACCCAAGGAGTACACTTAACTGCCACTCAGATGTAGGACTTGAATAGACAGAGGAAGTGTTCGAAGAAAGAAAACAGGGTAAGAGTGGAGGCATGGAGAGAAATGAGGGTCTATATCAGACCTGTGGAGTCATGCAAGAAGAGAGAAACCTTGGGTGGGGACTTCTCTGTGAAAAGCTGGAGACATAAAACAGGCTCCTGGGAGGATATGCAGGGGACTCTAGCTGAGACTCCCAGTAACAGGGGTCATGGAGAATGAAGAGGCCACTCTATAACTAGGCAGGACTCCTAGTGGAGGGAGGGGAACACCAACCCACCCACAAAAACTTCGTCCCAAAATTTACCCTGCCCACAAGATGTGCAGAGACAAAAATAAAGCAGAGATTGAGGGAATGTCCAATCAGCGACTGACCCAACCTGAGACTCCCACCATGGAAGACAGCCAACCCCTGACACAATTAACTATACTTTGCTGTGCTTGCAGACAGGAGCCTAGCATAGCTGTACTCTGTGTTGCTCTACCCAGCAGCTGATGGAAAGAGATGCAGAGACCCAAAATCAATCATTGGGTGGAGCACAAGAAGCCTTAGTCAAAAGTGGGAGGAGAGGTTAGAAGGGCCCACAGAGAACAGGAATTCCTTAAGAAGACCAACAGTGCATGGACTGGACCTATGCCATCTATACTGTTGTAGCCAATGGGCAGCTTGGTCCTCATCTAGGTCCCCATAGTAAGATGAATAAGGACTGATTCTGACATGGATCCTGTTGCCTTCTCTTTGATCACTCTCCCCGGTGAGGCTACCTCACCAGGCCACCAGGGAAGAAGATGTGCTCAGTCCTCATGGGACTTGATACACTGGGATGTGTGGGTAGTGGGGCACTCCCTTCTCTGAGGAATAGGGGAGGGATGATAGGGGGAAAAAGGGAGGAGGGTGGGACAAGGAGGAAAGGAGGGAGGGAGCTCCGACTGGGATGTAAAATGATTAAGTAAGCATATATATATATATATATTCATGCCATGGTTCAAATCTGCTATAAGGTGGAGTGTAAAGAGCTGCTGGCATAATAACATACACAGGGTGCATGAAATTATACTGGCATAAAAACATTTGAACTGTAGCATAGCAAGACAAATCAACTTTGCTGTAGTTGTTCTTCATGAAGAAACTCCAGGGCCCTCCCCTCAAAAGGCAAGTGCTCTATCATCAGGACACACCTAGCCCTAGTCCAACATATGATACATAGGCAAATTTATCTTACTGAAATCAAATTTGAATGAATCTGAATTTCTCTAATAAACTACTGTTTTTTTCTCCTTTAGAACATCCAGCAATGAGAGAACATCTAATTTTAAAACATCTGTTGCTTCATAAAATTAATAAGCCAAAGTTAAGAAAGAAATATTAATATGCAAGGCTGGAGAGGTGGCAAAGTGGTTAAGAGCATTATCTGCTTTTCTAGGTGAACTGGGTCTAATTCTGACCACACATGATAGCTCCCTGTTGTCTGTAACTTCAGTCCCAGGAGATCCAATGACTTTTCCTGAACTCTCTGTGAACTATATCTGGAGCGCAAACATAAACAAACTAACCATAAAATAAACATTAGTAAATAAAATGTTAATGTGTGAATAATTTATTCTTTATAAGATTTAATTCAAATGAATAAACATTGATAAATCTTTTAGGAATGAAAAGCTCTTTGAGTGTTCGACAGTTTGATTTCTATTCTTTCTTCACCTTCCTAGGAAGTTGAGACTTCTACAAATATGTATTGTGTGTGTGTGTGTTCGTCAGTGTGGAAATGTAAACATGTGTACTATCGTTTGGATGTGGAGATGAGAGGACAAGCTCCATTTGCTCTGCCTTCTTTGAAACAGTACCTCTTGGTCGCTGCTGCACACCTTCGTGCTCCTTCGTAATTTTCTTGTCTCTGCCTCCCATCCCTCGGCAGACACATGGTGGCATGACAAGGTTATCTGGCTTTTGAGTTCAGATTCCGAGGATCTGAACTCAGTTTATCAGTTTTGAACAATTAGCTCATTACCCACAGAGCTTCAAATATTCTTGTTAAAAAAAGAAAAGAAACAATTTAAAATATTAAATTAACCGCAGATATTTATTGTGGAGTGCTAGCTTAATTGGTAGCTAGTCCAGTATCATGAGATCAATTAAAGTCAGTGGGTATTTATTTCATCCTTCTGTCCAGCTAGGAAGCACTGTAGTTATCACTAATTGCAATGCAATTAAAGGCATTTCATGTCTCTCTTCATGAGCAATTCACAACTGTATCACTTTCTATTTCTATAAATTTGATTCTGAATCATGTGAACAGATTTATATATGGTTATTCTTACAGGAATGGCTTATTTTGCTCAGTTTAATGTCTAAGTTTTACCCATGTTGTATCATATATTGAAATATCATTAATTTTAAGGCTCAGTGATATTCTAATGTATTTATAAACCACATATTAAAATAAAATTTTGAGGTGGTTTTATCTTTGAGTTAAAAACTCTTTTACTATGAACATGAGGATCTTAGTGAAAAATATTAAAATATTTTATATAAGATATGCTTGATATGATTTAAAGGAATTGATGTCAATTCAGTCAAGAGTGATATTGCACTCAAATTTTAAAATATCTTTATTTTTATTTTTATTAATTACAGTTTATTTACTTTGCATCCGCCCTGTAGCAAAGAGCAGGCCAATCAGTTCGTGTCAGAGACAGTCCCTGTTCCCATTTCTATGGAACCCACCTGAACACTAAACTGCCATGGGCAACATCCGTGCAGGGGTTCCAGGCCATCTCCATGAGTGGTCCTTAGTTGGAGTATCAGTCTCAGAAAAGACCTCTGTGCCCAGACTTTTTGGATCTGTTAGTGTCTTTGTGGAGCTCCTGTCCTCTCCAGGTCTTACTATTTCCCACTTCTTTCATAAGATTCCCTGCACTCTGCCCAAAGTTTGGTTATGAGTCTCAGCATCTGACTCAATACCCTGCAGAGTAGAGCCTTTGAGAGGCCCTCTGTGGTAAGCTCCTGTCCACTTTCCTGTTTTCTCTATCCTCTGATGTCCATCTTCTTCAATTAAGTAATCCAATTGAAAAATGGGGTATAGGGCTAAATAGAGAATTCTCAATAGAAGAATATGAATGGCAAAGAAACACTTAAAGAAATGTTCAATGTCATTACTTATCAGGGAAATCCAAACCAAAACGACCCTGAGCTTTCATCTTATACCCATCAGAATGTCTAAGATCAAAAACTCAAGTGACAGCACATGCTGGAGATGATGTGGAGAAAGGGAACCCTGTTCTATTGCTGGTGGGAATGTAAATTTGTACAACCACTTTGGAAATCAATCTGGTGCTTTCTCAGATAATTAGGAATAACGCTTCCTCAAGACTCAGCTATACCACTTCTAGGCATATATCCAAAAGAGGCTCAATTATACAGCAAGGACGTTTGTTCAACCATGTTTGTAGCAGCTTTATTTGTAATAGCCAGAAGCTGGAAACAGCCCAGATGCCCCTCAGTTGAGAAATGGATACAGAAATTGTGTTATAACTACACAATTGAATATTACTCAGCAATGAAAAATAAAGAAATCATGAAATTTGCAGGTAAATGGTCGGAACTGGAAATGATAATCCCAGAAGCAGAAAGACACACAGGGTATATACTTACTCATAAGAGAATCTTAGATACATAATATAGGATAAACATAGTAAAATCTGTACACTGAAGGAAGCTAATCAAGAAAGAGTACTCTGGCTAAGATGTTCAATCCCCATTCAGAAAGGTAAAATATCTTTTTTTGAAGACACACAAAGGAATCCGAAAATGTGTCTGTCACTACTGCTAAAGCGCTTCAGTAAAGATTAACATCAAAGAAAAAATATGAATAAATTAACGTGGCAAACATTAGTAAAGCCTGATGTTAAAACATTAGATTAAGACATTATGTTCTTACTGTGCATGTGTTTTAGCCTGCTAAATAAGGGCTGGAGGGAGAGTCACTGAATAAAGTACTTCCTACGTAAACATGAGAACCTGAGTATGGATTCAGAGTCCTTGTTCCTTGTGAGGTTGAGAAAGCCGGATCTTGAAGACTGGCTAGAAAATAACCTTAACCAAAATGGAGAGTTTCAGGTTTATTCAGAGAGAGATTTCATCTGGAATAAAAAAAAAAAGAAAAGAAAAGAAAAAAAAAGATGGAGTATGGTTTCCTTTCTCCAGCAAGTGTTGTCCCTTGAGATTTTAATTGTAGCCATTCTGATGGGTTTAAAGTGGAATCTCACTGTTGTTTTGACTTGCATTTCCTTAAGTGTTTTTCTGCCATTTGACATTCCTCTATTGAGAAATCTCTTAAATCTCTGTATACCATTTTAATTGCATTACTTGGTTTGTTGGTGCTTAACTTCTTGAGTTCTTTATGTGTTCTGGATATTAGTCCTCTGTCAGACGCAGGATTATGAAGATCTTTTCCCAGTCTGTAGGCTGTTATTTTGTTCTGATGACAGTGTCCTTTGCTTTATATCAGCTTTTCAGTTTCATTAGGTACTATTTATTGATTGTTGAACTTAGAGTCTGTGCTGTTAATGTTCTGTTCACAAAGTTGTTGCCTGTGACAATGAATTCAAGACTCTTCCCCACTTTTTCTTCTAAAAAAATTTATAGTTTCTGGTTTTATGTCTTTGATGTTTTGTTTTAGGTCTTTGATCCATTTGGACTTTACTTGTGTGAAGGCTGATAAATACAGAACTATCTATCTAACATTTTTCTACATGTAGACATCCAGTTAGATCAGCACCATTTGTTGAAGATGCTATCATTTTTCCAGTGTATGGTTTTGGCTGAAAGGGTAACCTTCCTCCATTGCTGGTAGGTATGGAAATTTGTAATACCATTTTGGAAATCAATGTGGCCCTTTCTAAAAAAATTAAGAAGTGCTAACTCAAGATCCAGCTATACCACTCCTGGGCAGATATCCAAAATATGCTCAATCATACAAGAAGGACAATTGTTCAATATACTTATAGCAGCTTTATTCATAATAGCCAGAGTCTGGAAAGAATGTAGATGTCCCTCAATAGAGGAATAGATAAAGCAATTGTGATACATTTACACAGTGAATACTATTCAGCAATTAACAACAAGGAAATTATGAAATTTGCAGGCAAATGGAGGGGAATAGATAAGATCATCCTTAGTGAAGTAAACCAAAAGCAGAAAGAAATATTTGGTATATTCTCATTTATAAGTAGATATTAACTATATAATCTAAGATAAACACACTAAAATCTATAGTCCCAAAGAAGCTAAACAACAAGGAGGACTCTAGGAAATATGCTTAATCCTTATTCAGCAGGGAAAACAGGATAGACATCAGAAGTAGGAGAAGACAAGAAACAGGGCAGGAACCTTCCACAGGGGCCTCTGAAAGACTCTACTCAGCCGGGTATCAAAGCAGATGCTGAGACTAAGAGACAAATTTTGGGCAGAGTGCATGGAATTGTATGGAAGAAGAGGGAGATAAAAAGACTTGGATGGGACAGGAGCTCTACAAGAAGACCAACAGAGTCAAAATATCTGTGCCCAGGGGGACCTGCAGAGACTCATAAATCAACCAAGGACCATGCATAGAGAAGACCTAGAACATCTGCTTAGATGTAGCCTGTGGGTAGCTCAGCCTCTATAAGGGAAGCAGGTGCAGTCACTGGAATGAACTTGGTAGCCTGCTCTTTGATCACCTCCCCCTGTTAAGGCGGCCTTACTATGTCACAGAGAAAGAGGATCCAAAGAGTCCTGATGAGACCTGATAGGCTAGGGTCAGCAAGAAGGGAGGAGGAGCTCCCTTATCAGTGGACTAGGGGAAGGACATGGAGGAAGAGAATGAGTGAGGGTGGAACCAGGAGAAGATGAAGGACATGGAGGAAGAGAATGAGTGAGGGTGGAACCAGGAGGAGAAGGAGTGGGCTATAGTAGGGGCACAAAGTGAATTAATAATAATAATAATAATGAAGAAAAAATTGAATACAATATAGGAATGCATTCAATATTCATCTCTGTTCTCTATATGTGCCTTTGTCTATACATACAGGTGCATACTTGAATATGCTACAGATGTTCAGCTTTGGAAGAAGAAATTTAAATAAACAAAATATAAAATTAAAATTCATTATTTGAACATTATCTATATATCATCTATCTATCTCTCTATGTATCTATCTATATCTATTTATAACTGTGAGCTAAAATTATTTCTAGTAACAGAATTAATATTTTTAGTATTTTCTCATGTATTCAGAGTACTGAAAATGTATGCCCCTAGAGAATGTGTAAAGATATAAGGAATAAAAATGGAATGAGATAGCTGAGAAATCATGGCCATCAAAATAACACCTAATTGATTGTTGTTTCCTCTAGGTACCATTTCATAATTAATCTATTAAAAGTATCCTCTCCTCTTTTACAGTCAGGAATATTTAGATAATTACTGAACCATTATGCCTATCTTCAATATTGTTTTTCTCATGTCTATTTTGTTGTTCATGCCTATCATGGTATTTCTTTTAAATAATGTATTATTAAATCATTTAATTTCTCTAAAATAGCCTATATATGATTTTTAAACACCCTCCATACAAGTAACATTATATGGACTCAACAGGTTATATTTAGGAATATATATGTCTATACATACATGAATATGAACACAATAACAAGTATTACATTTATTAGTGAGCAAAGAGACCATGAGTTTAATGGAGAGCCATGAGAGGTACATGGGAAGGTTTTGAGAGAGGAAAAGGAAGATAGGAATATGTAATTAAATTATAAGTCTCAAAACAAAAATAAAAATATTGTACCCTAACAGGCAATACATGCTTGTGTACTTTACAAATGTGTAGAGGTACAAAACAGAGCAAAAAGTTCTATGATAACTGCATGAGAAGAAACTCATGAAATTGTGGGAAAATATTATTCATCCTTTAAAATTATTCTCATACTGCTTAATAGTATTTTTCTCTTAGAATAAGTATTGACATTTTGTTAGACTCTTGCTTATACATTTCTCAATAGCCCTTGCAAAAAGTATAATTGCAATGCTAGGAATAGATGTCCGCTCTCTTCACTACCTGCTCTGTCTCCAGCACCTGCATATGTAATGGCATTATTAAACCATGCGTCTTTCTGAGCAACAACCATAACTGTTTTCAAAATAACCACATTAATTAAAATACTTTTATGATCACAATTTCTAAGTGGGATTTTTTTCTTGGTGATTTGCATTGTTTTTGGTTTTCTGTTTTTCACACAGGGTCTTAGTACATACCAGTATATTCCATAATATTGGAATACTGCTTCTTTGCCTTTTGAATGATGGTGTCATGTCACTGCACATTCAGACAACTAGCCTGATTGAGTCCTATGCATTGCCTAAGATATTCTTAATAAAAACCTAGAAATATTGTGCATAGGTTAAAGTAAAGAGATATATTAAACATCCACAGTTCTGGACAAAACAGGAAGGAATACATTGGTGCGAAATAAAGTTAGAATATCAGAGAGAGTTAGGAGTGAGACACCTGTAGGCTTGTTACCAGCCAGGAAGTTGTGATTTTATTTTAAAAGTGACACAAACACCCAGTATAGTTGCAATTAAATCAGGTCAACATAAACTGGTTTAAATCTTTTTTAGAAACACTATTTTTTAAAACATAGTTTCCTAGGAAATATTTTGATCACAGTTTTGCTCTCCCCTAACATTTTCAGATTTTTATCACCTCCTTACTCACCCAATTTCATATTATTGTTCTCTCTCTTTAATTTTTTTAGAAGTATAACTTATGTTTTAGCATAACATTTTTCTTTTTCTCATTATTATTATTATTATTTACAATTTATCCAAATTGTATCTCGGCTCCCTTGTCTCCTCCCAATCCTACCCTTCTTTCCTCTTCTCTCCATATGCACCTCCCCTAGTCCACTGACAGGGGAGGTTCTCCTCCCCTTCTATCTGACCCTAGCCTATCAGGTCTTTACTAATCAGCTGTTAAAAACAAGGAAATCATGAAATTTGCAGGGAAATGGTGGGAAATAGAAAAGATCATCTTGAGTGAGGTATCCCAGAAACAGAAAGACACACAAACAATATACTCACTCATAAGTGGTTATTAGACATATTATATAGGATAAACATACTAAAATCTATAGTACCAAAGAAGCTAAACAGGAAAGAGGACACTAGGGAAGTTGCTCAATCCTCATTTAGAAAGCAAATGGGAGAGACATCTGCAGAGGGAGAAAACAGTGAACAGGACAGAAGCCTACCACAGAGGGCCTCTGAAAGACTCCACTTAGCAGGGCATCAAAGCAGATGCTGAGACTCACAGCCAAACTTTGGGCAGAGTGCAGGGAATTTTATGAAAGAAGGGGGAGATAGAACGACCTAGATCAGACAGGAGCTCCACAAGAAGACCAACAGAAGCAAAAAATAAATAAAAAAATAAAAAAAAATCTGGCCGCAGGGGTCTTTGCAAAGATTGATAGATACTCTATCCAAGGACCGTGCAGGGAGGTAACCTAGAACTGCTGCACAGATGTAGCCCATGGCAGCTCAGTCCCCAAGTGGGGACCCTAGGAAGGGGAACAGGGGCTGTCTCTGCCATGAACTCAGTGGCTGGCTCTTTGATCACCTTCCCCTAAGGGAAGCAGCTGTACCAGGCCACAGAGGAAGACAATTCGGCCAGTCTTGATGAAACCTGATAGGCTAGGGTAAGAAGGAAGGAGAGGAGGACCTCCCCTATCAGTGGACTGGGGGAGGGGAATGGTAGGAGAACAGGGAGGAAAGGTGAGATTGCAGGGGATGAGGGAGGAGGCTACAGCCAGGATACAAAGTAAATAAATTGTAATAAACAAAAAAAATAAATCATAATAAAAATTATTTTGTTCTCTTATATGACAAATGCTACCTGGGTTTAAAATGAAATGAACAGGAACTTTCTTGAGAGTCTTACTTTTTTTTCTTTGAGAAAATATAGTTAATTAGTTGAGATGCCAACATACCCCAGGTTACCCTGTACGTAGTTATGTAGCCCAGGCTGGCCTGTAACTAGTTATCCTGATACTTTCACATTTTAAATGTTTGCGCCATATATATGGGTTGCTATGCCTGCTTTTTTAAGAAAATATTAATTAAATAATGAAAAAACCCTTAAGCCAGATGAATGCTTACTTTCTCTGAGTTTTTTTCCTCAAGCACACAATAATAGCTTTCATTTTCTTCTCCAAAGCTGAAAGCTATAGCATAAGTAAAATAAATGTTTATTAGCCATCACACCCTACAGCCAGTGAAACCGAAACACACATTCCTAAGTTGCTCCTTGGAGATAAACACAATTAATTGAAGACAGATAATTGCTTGCGTAATGGCTTTTTGTACACTAAGTACCTGTTTACAAATCAAATTATTCAATTTGGAATCTCAAGAGTGTGCTGTCTATGCTAAATTAACCCTTTATGGCAGTGCACAAACCCCTACTTTGTAAAAATATGGTCACTGATATCTTAGGCTAATTTAAATTTTAATACAAATTTATACAATGAAAAATACAACCTGTTATAATTACACAAATTAAGAGATATATGGCTCTGAATTATTTCCAGCTATTAGTTGAGGGATACATATTTATTGATAAAACTTGTATTTAAACCAGAAAATCGGTTTAAACCAGAAATAAGATATTTAAGTGGTGCAACTAAGCACGTTACAATGAAAACTCAGTGCATACAAATCAATTAATTACCCCACTGCCTGCTGTCGCACAGAACATGTATATACCATGGAAGGTGGGCAATCGCGGCAATGACTTTCTGCACATGATGAGGTGTTTTCTGTTTGCTTCTTGTTCCTTTGTTTTGTTTTTGTTTTACTCTAGGTCTTCTGAGGAAAGCAGAGATGCTCTTACAAGCTCAAACTCTAGAAACTCACTCTGGAAACCAGCTTGAATTGGATGTGTTAGGATAATCCAATCATCTTGCTTTTTAGGAGGCTGAAATAGGAGTGTGTCAGGATCAAGAACAGCATAAGTGATTTAGTGAATATTAAATATGAAAGAGGTGTATTTGTGGTTGTAGTTGCCTAGTAGGAATGAGGACCTGCACTCAATCTCTACACAAAAGTAACCAAAAGACCAAAATGCCACAGTTTAATATCTCAAGGTGAATAGATGTGAATTGTTTTTGACATTTATTTTTATTTTTAAATTAGTGTCATGTGTGGTGGGTTCCTGTTGTTATGTGCATGTGACCATCCAATACAGATGCTGGGAACTGTGGCTTGTCCTCTGTAATTGCACACACACACACACACACACACACACACACACACACACACACATATATATATATATATATATATATATATATATATATATATGGAGAATATTGATTCTCATTTTCTCAGTTATCTAACTGGACTTAAGGTCTGCACAAGCAATCCATATCTACAACTGTAAATTTAACTGGTGAGGTCATGAACTCTAAAGGAGAATCTATCTCTGACATTTTTCTAAACTAGTGCAATTTTTAACTGCATTTATCCTTATACCCACAGATTAGGTTTAGCTCTCACTAATGAGCAAAGAAGCTGCTTTATCCAGCTTCAGAGACCATCACAGAAAGCCACAATTGGTCAAAATAAAGAGAATAACTGACCATGGGGTTCCACACATCTAAAATATAATCCTGACACCTAAGTTTCCAGGAGCATTATGGAAGAGAAATAAAAGGATTGCAAGGTCCAGGTGAATGGGATATCTTCTGCTTTATGATCTCTTCCATTTACATCAGGAAAGCTGTATTCATGACATCTCAATGATATGTAACAAAAGCAATATTAGAGACTTTTATGATTCTAATGTACTCATGACATTTTTTTTCTCAGATTCAGTAATCAATTTATTTTTTTAATTCAGTGGATTGTCAACTGTAGTATCAGAAGAATATACTTAAATTTCCATTAGATACAAGAGAAATTATGAAAATATCAGAAATTGAATAATAATTCATTAATAAAAAGATGTAACACTCTTTAAAGTAGTAGGTTATTTAATGCTTGCTGAAGTAGGTAAGTGGGTAAGGATTATTTATTTCAGCCATCCTTTTTAGCAGCAATTTCATCTCCTTACCTCCTTACCTCCTAACTCCTTTTAGCTTTCTTAGAAGACAAGTGTTACTTGAAAAATGGTGATTATATAGAGGACAAAACAACATTAGAACAATTAGGGGTATAAACCTATCATATCACTATTTTTGAAACAGAAAAATTCTGACAGGCAGAATATACAAATAATTAGTATTATTTTTAATAGTAGGTGACTCATTCCCAAATGTGTTATGGCCACCTTTATAGAAGTGATAAATATAAAAGAAAATATTGTGAAACTGTTCATAGTAACATCAGACATTGGTCTAGAAGAACAGTGTAACATCACATAATTTATTTTGCTTTTTATTCCTTTTTGAGAAAATGTGACATAAAAATAGCCACATTCTGTGACATTCTAACATTTCTTCTGGTAAGTAGATAGATAAACATGATTTTAGTTTTTTCAGCAGCTTAAATATAAAAAAAGAATTTATCAATATATCTAGCTTATAGATGACAACTTGTTAACTGAAATAGACACTTTCAACATCTAACAAAAAAGTAAGAAATGAAACCTGGTATAGTCATTATTTGTAGCTAATCATTATTTTTCATCAAATGATCAAGTTTCTGGTCAGATGGCTCAGGGGGTAAGAGTGCTAAATGTGGATGTATCAGGACCTAAGAAACACTTAAAAAGCCGGGCATTGCTATGTATGCCAATAATCTCAGTGTTGGGGAGCAGAGGCAGGCAGATTCCTGACGCTTATTGGCCAGCCAGCCTAGAAGAAACAGTAAGAAAGAAGATGCTTCTCTTAAAAGGAATAAGTCATAGATTTATAGAGGATGACTCAATGTCCTCTGACCTTTACGAACTTGCATGAGGGCATGAACTTCTGCATACTCATGGTTATATAACAAACACAGACAGAAACACATGTACACACACATGACAGAGAGAGAGAGAGAGAGAGAGAGAGAGAGAGAGAGAGAGAGAGAAAGCTGACTCTTTGAAAGGAATTCTAAGTCCTATTCATCTCTGTTTGACTTCAAGTAGTGGAAACCTGAAGTCTGTTGACTGAATTAGGAACTATCTATTTTATAGAAAAGCATGTAACACACTTATAACTTCTATTGTTTGTTTCTGGCAATACAGTGAAGAACCTTTGTATCTTTCGTATTATAGAAATTATTTCTGTTTTAATCAATCATGTCTACAACTTACAAATGGTATTGCCTATACATTGGAAAGATAACCTGCTCAAAGTTTTCATCAGCTCCCCTTTGCCAAGTATATAATTTTGCTATGCATTTGCTTTGGTCTGGCTTTTGAGTATATGCTAAATGATGACATTGTGCAAAACTGACCTCACTCCATTACCATATTCAGGAAATGTACTCTGAAAAACTTTCTGGCAGCATTTTATTTTTATACTAATTTAGTGTTATTTATCATTTATCTTCCCTGCTTAGTAAATGTAACAAGACCACCTCTGCCCAAATTTTGGCTAATGAGTCTCAGTATCTCCTTCAATACCCTGGTGGGTAGAGTCTTTAGAGGTCCTCTGTGGAAGGCTCCTGTCCTGTTCCTTGACTTCTCCTACTCCCAATGTCTATCTTGTTTGCCCTTCTGAATGAGGATTAAGCATCTTCCCTAGGGTCCTCTTTGTTGTTTAGCTTCTTTAGGACTATAGATTTTACTGTGTTTATCAATTGGTATACCACTCTTGTGGAATATATACAATTTACCCTTGTCCATTCAAATGCTGGTTTCTCTACCCTACTATCTGGTTTAATCAGGACATTACATTGTGGTGTTTATTTTAAGCATCACCTGTCTAAACTTTGGATAAATATGCCACCATTTGTTCTCTGTATTTTCAATAAAACAACCAGCCAGTGCTGAACAATAGAGAGAATAGGATGGGACATTCTGGTCCAGAGGGGATGAGAAGGAAGCAGGTAGGAGAGGTTGGAGAGGAGAGATTGGCAGTAGAGGACTTGGAACCAACAGGGGAGATGAACCAGACCTAAGATATGACTAAAAGCAAGTATAATGTGGGAAATCTGAAGGAGAGGAAGCTATATGGGCTTGGAGGTTTAGGATGGAGTAATCATTACCAACCATTGTGCTCTAGGTTAACTAAACACATCCTAGTCTCTGTATCGTTATTTGGGTATACAGCTGGTTTAGGAATGACTGCTGTTTAACTAAAAGGTAAATCAATAATAAATATTTATAATAAACAACGTTTATCCTATATTACATGGCTAATATCCACTCATAAGTGAATATATACCATATATATATATACATATATATATGGTAGATCAATGGAATAAAATTGAAGACCCAAAAATAAAGCTATGGAAACTTAATTTTTTTACAAAGAAGTCAAAACCATACAATGGAAAAAAAAAAGACAGCATCTTCACCAGAGGGTGTTGGTCAAACTGGATGTCTCCATGTAGAAAATTGCAAATAGACCAATGTTTATCACCCTGCATGAAGTTAGTGAACCAAAAACCTCAACATAAAATCAGACACACCAAATCTTTTAAAAGAAAAATTGTGGAAGAGCCTTGATCTCATTGGCACAGGACACAACTTCCTGAACAGAACACCCACTGCACAGGCTCTAAGGTCAACAATTAATGAATGGGACCTCATGAAATCAAAAAGCTTCTGTAAAGCAAAAGACAACATCATCAAAACAAAATGACAGCTTACAGACTGAGAAAGAATCTTCACCAACCCTACATCTGACAGAAGGCTAATATCCAGAATATATAAAGAACTCAAGAAGTTAAACCCCAAGAAAGCAAGTAATCCAATTAAAAAATGGGGGACAGAGCTAAACAGAGAATTCTCAATAAAGGAATATAGAATACAGGACGATAAAGAAATGATTAAAGAAATGCTCTTTAAGTGATTCCTGCCATCTGGGTCAGTTTCCTAGCAACTGTATCTCTAGTGAGCAGGAAAAGAATGTGGTAAGGCAAGTTCCTCCCTGCAGGTGGAGATAAGGTCTTGGTCTCCTGGCAACCCACCCAGCCATGCCAGGACAGTTTATGAACTTGACATGTTAAGTAACCTAATCATTTCAAAAGTAAGTTTACCTTACCCAATCATGTAATGCCAAGGCATATAATCCCTCCTGCTTGCGGTTTTCCCTTTAAAACCTTGTTCCCCTAGACTGCCTGGATGCATTCCTCCTCTTCACAAAGGAGGTTGCTGTGACCTTCATTTGCTTTGCAACAACAACAAAAAGAAATGCTCAACATCTTTAGTCATTTGAGAAATGCAAATCAAAATGACCCTTAGATTCCACCTCACACACATCAGAATGGCTAAGATCAAAAACTCAAGGGATGATGCATGCTAGAGAGGTTGTGGAGAAAGGGGAACCCTCCCCCATTGCTGGTGGGAATGTAAACTTGTACAACCACTTTGGAAATCAATCTGGTGCTTTCTCAGACAGTTAGGAATACCGCTACCTCAAGATGCAGTAAACCACTCCTAGGCATATACCCAAAAAATACACCACCATTCAATAGGGACAATATATTTTATTGAGGTATTTCTCAACCATTGTTTTTCTTCTTGGAAAAAAATATCTGTTTAGATTCCATGTCTATTTTTTGAAGGGGCATTTTAAAATTTTTTTTTTTTTGGTTCTTTGTACTTTTAGTTCTTAATCCTTTCTAGAAAATCTTCAGTCAGATAAATAAACAGTGTAGTTTTCTGACAATATCTTGGTTTTTGTTTGGGCAAATTTATTCTAGTCAGAAATTCCCTTTTTATACTTGTATTATGTAGAGTAGTATCTACACTTTATTTTTAAAATTTCAATGTTTCAGGTTTCACACTTAGGCCTTTGCTCTACTTTCATGAGTTTTTATGCAGGATGACAAATATTGTTCTAATTTTATTCTTTTGAAAGTGGACATTCAATTTTTCCAGCTTCAGTGGGGTTGCTTTCAGCTTTTCTCCACTTAGGATAACATTGGATATTTATTACTCATTTACATCTTTAATTATGTTGAGGTATGTTTCCTTTAGACCCACATTCTTCTCTACTTTTATCAAGAAGGGCTGTTGGACTTTGCCAAAATTTTTTCTGTATGTATGTAAATAATCATGTAATTATTGCCTTTATATCCATTCACATTTTTCATTACATTTTATTGGATTTGATATATACTGTACATGGCCTGAATTTCAGGGATAAAGCCAATTTGGTCATGGTGCATAATATTTTTGAAGTATGGCTTACATTTTTGAGTATATGTTCATTAAGGGCATTGTGCCATTGCTTCTATTAATATGATTTAGGAATATATCTTAAAATTTAGAATTATAACCCCTCTTGTTGAATTGTTCTTGTTGAAATTGCTTGTCACTTTTAGAAGTTTTCTATATTTGGTTGTGCTTTTGCTTGGTTTGCTGATTAGACTGATAGTAGATTCTTAAAAGGATCTGTGTCTTCTCCTGTTTTGAATAGTTTAAGAATGATTGGTTATAGGTCTTCATTGAAAGTCTGGTAGACCTCCTGTCCTCTCCAAGTCTTTCATATGATTCCCTGAACTCTGCCAAAGATTTGGTTATGAGTCTCAGCATCTGCTTTGATACACTGCTAGATAAAGTCTTTCAGAGGCCTTCTGTGGTAGGCTCCTGTCCTGTTACTTTTTTTCTCCTACTTCTGATGTCCATCCCATTTTTCTAAGTGAGGATAGATCATCTTACCCAGGGTACTCCTTCTTGTTTATCCTCCCTACGTGTACAGATTTTAGTATGTTTATTCTATCTTATAGGTCTAGTACCCACCTATAAGTGAGTATATATCGTGTGTGTCATTCTGCTTCTGGGATGATCTTTTTTACATCCCACCATTTGCTTACAAATTTCCTTGTTTTTAATTGCTGAGTAGTATTCCATTGTGTAAAAATACCATAATTTCTGTATCCATTCCTCTGTTGATGGACATCTGGGTTGTGCCCAGGGTCTGGCTATTATGAATAAGGATACAGGGGTCTTTTATGAGACTGTTTCTCCAACCCAGACCATTTATGGATATAACCCAGAACCTCTGCTTGGATGTAGCCCATGGTAGCTCAGTATCTGCCTGGGTAAGGGGAACAAGGACTATTTCTGACATGAACTCAATGTCTGGGTCTTTCACATCCCCCCCCCTCCACCTCCGAGGGAAGAACAGCCTTGCTAGGCCACAGAGGAGGACATTGCAGCCACTCCTGAAGAGACATGATAAGCTAGGGTCAGATGAAAGGGGAGGGATCTAGAAAAAATCATCTTGAGTGAAATATCCCAGAAGCAGAAAGACACACAGGGTATATACTTACTTATAAGTGGGTACTAGACCTATAAGATAGGATAAACATACTAAAATGTGTAACAGTCACCATGCCTGAGCCTCCCACTTCGATATTAGTGGTGAGTTCTGAAAGTCATGTGCTCAAAGCCTTACATTCTTCAGAAAGCAGAACCATGAGATATTAGGTTAATCTATTTCCTGAGCTTTCATTTGGAATTTGATTTGACAGTGCTCTAGATGGAACGTGGAGCAGAGTTTGTAATCATGCCTGTTTAGGTTTCATGCTGCTGGAATGAGAAATGACTGAACGGTGACTTCTACCTTTCTAGCCACACAATTAAATTAATGTTGAAGCCACACTCCCCTCAGTTCACTCTCAACAACTGATTCAGTGTGTGAGTGTGTGTATGGGGAGTTCTGTTTCTTAGCCTGTCATTCTTCTAATGAGTCCTCTCAATTGACCTAAAACTCATAGAACTGTATCATTGTTTAAACTTTTCCAAATTCTTATTCCTTGTCAAATTCTTATTTCTTTGCTTATTTCACAAGTTACAAGCCTAATGTACTAGACCAACTCTAAGTGTTTTCCTATCTATCATTTCCACCTTTAATTTACTCTTCATGAAAGTATTTCATGAACTAAATTTATATTATGTCTAATCTTGACTTCTTGCCTGCTTCTTAGAGTATACACTCTCATAATATTGATCTCAACCACTTCAAGCTACAGGGTGGCACTTCATCACAGAAGCAGGGAGTTTCATATAGTGGAGTCCTGCTATAGAGTCTTATTGGGGAGAGGAAGTCATTTTCCTTTGGAGAACTCAATTTGAGAACTTAGAAATTTGAGGGATGGATTTCACCATCCAGTCCTGACTTGTAGGGCAATCAAGAACAGTCACAGCTGACTCTGCCCACAAAGGGCACAATGTAGTTACTAGGAAGCATGAGAAGGAAAACAGAATACAAATAACACAATGGCTCTGTACTCATCAGAGGACACACTGTCAAAGTGTCCATGTGTAGAAGATCTAGGGAGCAGAAAATTAAACAAATAAAAGCTTTTGAAAAATTCAAGATGCCACAATGATTAAAAGCATTAAGCAACAAGGACTAGAAGGATCATAATTCATAGAATTTCCCAACTCCTCCTTGCCCCTCTCTAAGTCTACTTGATATGGGAGGTCCTCCTCACCTTCCATCTGACCCTAGTTTATCAGGTGTAATCAGGACTGGCTGCAATGTCCTCCTCCGTTGCCTAGCAAGGCTGCTCCTCCCTCTGGGGGTGGGGTTAGTCCAAGAGCCCACCACTGAGTTAACGCAGAGAAAGTCCCTGTTCCCCTTACTAGGGAAACCCACTTGGAGAATGAGTTGCCATGGGCTATGTCTGAGCAGGGGTTCTAAATTATATCCATGCATGGTCCTCAGTTGGAGAATCAGTCTCAGAGAAGACCCCTGTGCCCAGAAATATTTGGAATGACTCATTTTGTATTGCTGTGCTAAGAGACCACAACCAAGACAACTTGTAGATGAAGGAGATTATTGAGTTTGTAGTTTCAGATGGAAGAAAGTACATGACCATCACAGCCAGCATCATGGTAACAGACAGGCAGGCATGGCTTTGGAGGAGTAGCCAAGTGCTTGCATGTTGAGATGTTACCATGATACAGAGAGATAGAATGGTAATGGGAATGGCTTGGGATTTTGAAGCCTCAAATCTAAACTTAGTCCCATATCTCCTTTAAGAAGGTCATACCCTTCCAATCCTTTCCAAAGACTTCTGCCAAATGTGGACCAAGCATTTATGCATTTGAGCATATGAAGGCTATTCTTATTAAAACCTCCACAACATGTTGCAATGAAATACCCAGATCACGAGTCCCCAAATGACCGACAAGCTTTGAGTCTGATGTAAAACACACGAGGGTCCTTTACTACAAACTCGAGCTGGGTGGCTGCCCTTTACAAGAACAAAGGGGCAAGTGACCCCCAACTCTGGGGGAAAAGGTTTTTTAAGGGGTCAAAAAGCAAGCAAGGAAGTGTAGGTCTTGCGTTACAGGATTGGGTGAAAAGGTCTCTAGGGGAGCTGACCTTTAAAATGATTGGTTTGTTTTTAGGCACCAAACCTGCAAACAGTTAGTTCTGGCTACCTGGGGGACACCTGACACCCCCCCTCCCCGTCCGAGCAGGTTAGCAAGGGGGACGGGGAGTTAACACATTCCATGGACTTTCTTAGGGGCTACATGACCCTAGTCACTCTAAGGTTAATCTGGGTAGGGGACTGCTGCTGGACCTCTGCTCTGAAAGGACTGTGATTTTGCCCCAGTCCCAGGAATTAACTAAATTTTCGAACCTCTCAACAGACAAATGAAAGCAAAGAGTTCAAGGCATTTACTCCCTTTTATTTTACAATTCAGTTTTGCCTAACTGCAGAGCTGCTTCCTCTATAAAATGTGATCCATATTAATCTTAAAAAATAATAAAAAGAAGCAAACAAACAAAAAACAACCATGGGCACCAGGAGCTGCTAAGTGTCTGCTAAGTGCCAGACTCTCCACAAGCCTAACTCTCCATATATCCGTTTGATATATCCCTTAGGGACCCTGATCTGTTTAGCAGAGAGAAATAACGTGTAGTTGAGGCTCTGCTTATCACTGCAGTTCAGACTCCCTGAGGAAGACTAATTGGCATGCTGAGTTCTAAGTTCAAATTCACACCCAATAGCCTCTTTGACTAGGCTTGGATTATACACACAAGCCTAATTTAATCAGCAATTCTGAGAGAACAGTGCTCAAATGAGATTTTCTACTGAAACAATAAGGATAAGGGGATCATCCCAGACATTTCATAAAAGTCAAAATTTCATGGAGTGTGTGATGTTGGTAGACTCCAAAATAAATAAGAAAACGTGAACAAATACTACTTTTTTGAGAAGTAAATTATTTCAACTTTTTGAATTTTGATGAAGCTGATATTATATGAAATTACTTACACAATAAATAATACAAACTGATAGAAAGAAATATAATTAATTTAAGAAGTTAGAAGAAAATTGTTGGGAGCAGCTGTCTGGATCATTATTAGTAAAACAGTTGGCTTATGAGAATGCTAACAGTGCTTGCCAAGCAGCTTTGAGACCCTTTAGAAAGAAAGGAGATATTTCTGAATATATTTGGTTATGTTCTGACATGGGGCCGTCTTATACTCAAGGAGTAGCTAGGGCTGCCACCCTACAAGGAAATATTATTAAAGAGGCAGCTTCTCAGTTTTTCCAGTAAAAAAGCTAATGGTTAATTGTGCTACAAAGCTTCAATGGTCATAAAAAAATAGATTCAACAAATAACAAGATGTTTTGTCTGTCTATCTTAAAGGTATAAGTTATCATGTTCAATATGTCTTAATTATAAATTATTGGTCTTTGGCTATGTTTAACATTTATAACATAAAGTTAACTTACTTAAAACCTAGGTTTAAACCCATTCTAAACAACAAATGAATGTTACTCATATCCCAAAATTTAAAAAACTAAAATGTTTTGCTACAATTGGTATTTCTTCCATTATAAAGACTAATAATGGTACTACAAAAATTAGTCAAGCTTCTCAATATTTTTTTTTAAAATCATAAAACAGGTATGCCATATAATCCTTAAGGCTAAAAGAATTATAGAGTCTGCCCATGGATCTCTTAAAAACCAGTTACAAAAAATAAAAAAGAAGGAGTCATATCCCCAAATATTAATCATGCTCTCTTTATTTTAAATTTTTTGAAAGTGGATATACAAGGCCATTCTGCAGCTGATCGATTGTGGCATCCTAATACAAAAATAATTATGCCCAAGGAAAATGGAAAGATCCGATTACTGGAATATGGCAGGGCCCCGACCCTGTATTAATATGGGGAAGAGGGCATATTTGTGTTTTTCCACAGGACAAAGAAGGAGCCAGGTGGATCCCAGAAAAGCTGGTGCAATTTGCAGGAGTTGTTCCCCAAAAGGAGGATGTTCCTGCTGCAGAATTCTGTCCTGACTGAGAACGGAGAGTTACATTGGACTTAAAATCCTGACCCACCTTATGTTTCATTCTGCTCCTGGAAGAAGTGTCATGCAGAGAAACCTCTTATACAATGGAATGGACTGGATTGTTCTGTTAATGAAGACAATTCTCAACAAAATAAAAAAGAATAGAAAAGAGGACTGACTATGAAACTTTGGTCAGATTCTGGTTTTCAGATGACCAAAACAAGCTTGCTTCAGAAACTCTTGGGAGGACCTATAGTGACTATGTAAATTCTCCTTTTGCTTTTTTGTTTGGAAATGTTAACAAGATTCAAACTTTAATGTTTCTTGCCTTCAATGTAAACTAACAAACTGTATTTGTAAGCTTTCAAATGGTTCTGATTGTTCGACAGCCTTTTACTATGGTTCCTGTGAATGTTTCTCAGACTTGGCAATTTACACCGGAGGTCATTTGTTAAGTCACTTTTATGGAGTGTTATTTTGCACTTGGCTTGTGATAGGAGATGCGCTCCTATGTTTGACAATTAAAACCTCCCTAACATCGGTACAAAGTCCCAATTTATTTCTAATATCAGAGATCAGACCTCTACTCTTGCCTGATGCGTCTAAAACAAAAAGGGGGAACTGTAGAGAGCTGCGGAATGCTGTGCCTTAAAGATGGAGCTGGTTTCCACCTTCCACCTTCCCAATGGTGAGTGCTCTCTGTCACGAACAATTCCACATTTGGCTAAGGCTGAGGATCTGGCTTGCTTCCATGTATGTGGACCTATCTGCATTGCCCACGTGGCACGCCTGGGTTGGCTACCCAGAGGCTATTTAAGCTGTGGGCTGGCTTTCCCCAGGGTCAGATGATTGTTCAAGGTTCCTGAATAAACTGCATTGAAAATAAATAAATAAATAAATAAAAACCTCCCTGAAGGTCTTTTAGAATGCTAAAGCTGAGCTGATCTGCATGAGATTAAACCCGAGTGTCTACCCTAGCAGAGGTTGGTAGTCAATGATAAGTAATGTTTCTCTGGGATATACTCAACCCAAGACAGGGCATAAATGATGGAATTCATGTATCAATGATAGGTAAGAATATATCTTATGAGAGAAACAACCTAAGATAGGCACAATCTTCTGCTCCATAACTCTTAAGTTATGTTCAAAATTTTAAAAAATAAAAAAGGGAGACCTGTTGGGATCCGCTGGCTAGCAGCTGCTCTTATATTTAAATCTCAGTTGAAAGACTGGCTTTACCAGGCCTTCACTGAAGTCAGGGAAGAATTTCCAAGTCCATCTCTTTTTGTTTGTGACAGCAAGCGGGAGAGCTTATCAAAATCACACCTCTTATTTCACCTCTTTGTAAATTTAACCCATTGTGCTGAGCTGTTTTTACTCTGGTTTAAAAGCAGTCTGAAATAAAGCCAAGGCGCTGGAGTCTAGTCTCCACTAGAGCCTCTCGGAAAGGTCCCATGCATTGTGTGTTAGTTTATTAATTTTAATCCTCACTCCTGACTCAAGAATGACTCTGCTTGTGGGCTCCAGCAGAAAACCAAATTTATTTAAAAATTATTCTGTTTGAAAATAGAAAATATTCTTTTTTAAGGCTCAATTCCAAATTTGAGTTGGATTAAACAATTCTACATGGTACTAACATCTTTAAATATTACATTCATTGTTGTGGTGTCTCCTTTAAGATTTGTGGTGACTTCCTTACTGGTAGGCTATAAGATTCATGTGAAAGATAATGTATTAGTTATAGTTATTATTGATGTGTTAAAATACTTTCATATAAAGCAAATGTAAGGACAGGGGTTTAGATTACTTCACTGTATGAAGACACAATCTACCATGGTGGGAAAGCCGTAGGAGTTTGAGGTCAGTGGCCACATTGCATTTGCAGTCAGGAAGCAGAGAACTATGGATGCTTGTGGTCATATAGCTTTCTCCTTTTTATGAAGTCTGGGACAAAAGCCTAGAGAACAGTACTACCCTCTTTTATTGAGTCTTTGTACCTCTCTGGGAACAAAGAAAACCTTGAAAGAATCAATTCAGAAATGGAGGCATGTTGTTGATACGAGCCATTTCTTGACTCTCCCAGGAGGTACCCATGATTATTTATTTGTGAATGGCATTCATTGTCCCAATACAAGTAACTACACCTTTTTGAGTTTCACTTAAATTTTGTAAAGCATTAAATCTTTGATACAACACTTGATGATAAATCATATGGCTTGGGTTATAAAAATGAATCTGCATTTGGCTCAAGATATCATGACTACACAAATGCACAGCCATATTGGGAAAGACATATGGCTTAAGAGTACCTTGGCTTTTAAGCACTCTGTAAGCTAATCGTAGACCTCTGTGAGAGTCCACAGCTTACCAAATCCCTTTAACTCAGCAGCATCTATTTGAAGAGGCTACCCTGGTGGAAGTGGCAATGTAATTCCACAATCATTAACACAATCATCAATGTCAAGAAACTCAAGAAAAGCTTTCCTATTTAAATCCAGCTACATTTCTGGGAGCGATTTGAGGACCCCAAAACTGTTCTGGTAACAATGAGATATGATTGCTTTTTCTTACTTAAAAAAAATAGAAATATCAATCCAAGATGGTGGCAACCAGCGCACAATGTATCTGAGGGGCAGAGGATCTGAAACTCCGAAATTGGTGAGTGGAGGAGCAGCTGCAGATAGACCATCGACATTGAGGCTTTCTTGGGTAAAAGGGACAACACATGAGCTGAGACCATTTGGATCCAGATCACCTGCAGACTTCTCTGGGGACTGAGAGTGGTGAATATTCAATCCATCTGCATTTCCCCTCCCTCCTCATCAGAGGGAGGAGGCCCACAGTGCCTGCTGCTCCTAGCACAGAACTCCCTGCTATATGTCTAAGACAGAGAAGGCAGGCCTCCCAGTCGAGGTGGGCTGCTGGCTGTACTGGCTACCCAGGACAGGAGGTCACCCTCTGCAGGCCACCCAGGTCTGCATACAGCTGTAGGGGTTCCCCAGGGCATCTCAGCAGGCATCTGTACTTTCAGCCTTCCCAGTTCTGCTGCTGTGACTGGACTCCCCCGCTATACCAGCCTCCAACTTCAGCACCACTGAGTTAACAAATCTCTTACACTCACATTTGAACCAGCAGACCCAAATCTGAGAGTAGAGAACAGGGGGAACCCTTTCCAATTAGACCTGCTGGAGAGTGAGTGTGCCTTCAACTGAGTGTGTGTAGAGCCCCAGATACAGGGTCACTCTACACTAGCAGTCCTTCATAGGATCGCTCCCACCCACAGCCCCAATATGGGCAACATAGGGATTCTTGAGACAACATTCTCAACATTGAAGCCCCTGTTCTTCTTGTCTACCAGTGGAGTCAACACAAACAACTCCTGAATCCCAGGCAGACCTGAATACTAGAAGAACAGTATGGCAGGCTCACTGAGGTATTCATGGAATCTGCGCATTCTCATTGTACCTATGAAACAGCACCAGGGCCCACATCCCATCCTGTGCCTGCAACCATCCCCACGCACCACATTCCAGGCATCTACACTCTCAATATCACCCTGTCCTTCAAGACACACTTCCATGCACACTTCCACACACATGCACACATTTTTTCGCCTGCACTTGTGCATCTGTACCTGTGGATCTTCTTCCCTTAGGTACAGCTGAAACACCAATACACACTTTCAAACCAGTGTACCTCTCTCATCTTCCTGAAGACTACTCCAGACACCAGAGAAAGACCGTTCCAGTCTGAAGTACATACTCCAGGAACAAACAATGAGCGTACAGATAAGCAGATGGCCAGAGGTCAGCATAAGAACAGAACCAACAAAAATCAGGACATCGTAGCTTCACAAGCAAACCCTAAAATCAATGGACACTCCAATTCATCAGAAGCACAGGGAAATGACTTTAAAACTACGCTTATCCAGTTATTAGAGGCACATAGAGAGGGAATGAAAAAAAAATCTCTCAAAGTAACCACACAAATGGAGGCAAATAAAGAGGAAAAGAACAATGCTCTCAAAGAAATACAGGCAAATAAAGCCAAACAAAGAGAGACACAAATAGAGGCATGATTAGTGGCATATAGAGAAGAAATGAATAAAAAAGTAAAGGCAATCATAGAAAGACAAGAATCCACATTCAAACAGGGGAAGGAAATGTTGCAAGGCACGAAAACAAAATTAGAATTAATAAAGAAAACACATACAGAGAAAACCCTGGACCTAAACTTAGAGAATTTAGACAAAAGATCAGGAACCACAAAGGTAAGCATCACCAACAGAATACAAGAGATATAAAAGAGAATCTAAGGTGCTGAAGATACACTTACTGAAATTGATATTTCTCTCAAAGAAAAAGTAAAATCAGAAAAAATTTCAAACACAAAAAAATTCAAGAACTCAAGGACACCATGAAAAGACAAAATCTAAGAATTATAGTAATAGATGAAAAAGAAGATTCCAGGCTCAAAAGTCCAGCAAATACTTTCAAGAAAATCAGAAAAGAAAAGTTTCCCAACTTAAAGAAAGAGATGTCCATAAACTTACAAGAGGCCTACAGAATACCAAATAGACTAGACCAGAAAAGAAACTCCTCACATCACATCATAGTCAAAACACTAAATCTACAGAATAAAGAAAAAAATACTAAAAGCAGCAAGAGAAAAAGGTCAAGTAACATATAAAGGTACACCTATCAGAATCACAGCAGACTTTTCCAAAGAAAGTTGGAAAGCCAGAAGGACTTGGACAGATGTCATGTAGACTTTAAGGGACCACAGATGCCAACCGAGACTACTATACCTTGCAAACCTTTCAATCAACATAGATGGAGAAAACAAATATTCCATGACAAAACTAAACTTAAACAATATCTACACATCAACCCAGCCCTACAGAAGATGCTAGAAGGTAAATTCCAATCCAAGGAAAACAACACATAAGAAAACAGAGGATACCAATAACTTCACAACAAAAAATTAAAAGAAAACAAGCATAGAAACACAGTAACACCTCCAACTCCACAATAAAAGGAACTAACATTCATTGGTCACTATTATCTACTAACCTTAATGGACTCCTCTCTCCAGTAAAGAGACACAGACTTACACATTGGCTGTGGAAAGAGGATCCAACATTATGCCGAATCCAAAAAATATACCTCTGCAACGATGATAAAAAATACCTCAGAGTAAAGGGCTGGAAAAATGTTTTTCAAGCGAATGGACCCAGACAACAAGCTAGAGTAGCTATCCTAATATATAATCAAATAGACTTAATTATAAAAGAAGAGGAGGGACACTTCATTCTCATCAAAAGAAAAATCCACAAGGAGATCATCACAATTCTGAATATTTATGTCCCAAATAAAAGAGCACCTACATTTCTAAATAAAACATTATTAAAGCCAAAATCCCAATTTTGGGATTGATCCCAAATACCTTAATAGTAGGAGATTTCAACACTCTATTCTCACCAAAAGACAGATCATCGAGATAGAAGCCAAATAGGGAAATAAAGGCACTTACAGAAGTCCTAAATCAAATAGATGTCTACACAACTTTTCACCCAAATTCAAAAGAGTATACCTTCTTTTCAGCACCTCAAGGAACATTCTCCAAATAGATAATATAGTTGGCCACAAAGAAAGCCACAAGAGATACAAGAAGTTTGAAATAATCACATGTATCCTACCTGACCACTATGGACTAAAGCTGGACCTCAAAAAAAAAAACCAACCAACCAACCAACCAACCAACCAACCAAACAAACAGACAAACAAGAACCAAACAGAAATAGAAAAAAGCCTATACACACATGGAAACTGAACAATTTTGCTCCTCAATGATAGCTGGGGTATGAATGACATAAAGAAAGAAATTAAAGATTTCCTAGAATTCAATGAAAATGAAGGCACAAAATACCCAAACTTATGGGACACAATGAAAGCAGTGCTAAGATGAAAATACATAGCACTGAGTGCCTTCAAGAAGAAATTTGAAACATCTCATACAAGTAACTTAATGGCTAACCTGAAAGCCCCAGGGGGTTAAAAAAAAAAAAGAAGCAGACTCACCCAAGATGAGTAGATGGCTGGAAATAATCAAAATCAGGGCTGAAATCAATAAATTAGAAACAAATAAAACAATTCAAAGAATCAATGAAACCAAGACCTGGTTTTTGAGAAAATCAACAAGATAGACAAATCCTTAGCCAAACTAATTAAAAGTCAGAGAGAAACTATCCACATCAGCAAAATCAGAAGCGATATCACAACAGGCACTGAGGAAATCCAAACAATAATTAGGTTTTACTACTAAAGTCTATATGCCACAAAATTTGAAAATCTAAAAGAAATGGGCAATTTTCTTGATAGATTCTATTTATCAATATTAAATCAAGATCAGGTAAATAGACTGAATAGTCTTATATCCTCCAAGGAAATAGAAGCAGTCATCAAAAATCTCCCATTCTAAAAAAGCCAAGGGCTAGGTGGTTTCAGCGCAGAAGTCTACCAGATTTTCAAAGGACAGCTAACACCAATTCTCTTCAAACTATTCTACAAAATAGAAACAGAAGAAACATTACCAAACTCATTCTATGAAGCCACAGTCACCTTGATACCTAAACCACACTAAGACCCAACCCAAAAAGAGAACTTCAGACCTATCTCTCTTATGAACATTGATGCAGAAATACTCAATAAAACACTTGCAAACCAAAAAAAAAAAAAAAAAAACAAAAAAAAAAAACAAACAAAAAAAAAAAACCAACCAAACAAACAAAAAAAAACACATAAAAGATATCATCCACCATGACCAACTGTGCTTCACCCAGCATGCAGGGGTGGTTTAATATATGGAAATCCATCAATTTAATCCACCTTACAAACAAGCTAAAGGAAAAAAAAACCCACATGATCATCTCCTTAGATTTGACAAAATCCCACAGCCATTCAAGTTTAAAGTCCTGGAGAGATCAAGGATAGAAGGCACATACCTAAACAGAGCAAAGACAATATACAGCAAGCCCATAGCCAATATCAAACTAAATGGAGAGAAATTTAAACCAATCCGCCTGAAATCTGGGACAAAGGCAGCTAACCACTCCCTCCATATCTCTTCAACATAATACTTAAAGTCCTAGCTAGAGCAATAAGACAACTAAATGAGATCAAGGGGATACAAATCAGAAAGGAAGAAGTCAAGTATCACTATTTGAAGATGATATGATAGTATACAGGAGCAACACCAAATATTCAACCAGAGAACTCCTTCAGCTGATAAACACCTTTAGCAAATTGGCTAAATACAAAATTAACTAACACAAAACAAAACAAAACAAACAAACAAACAAAAAACAGAAACAGACAGTCTTATACCAAAGACAAAAGGGCTGAGAAAGAAATCAGGTAAACAATACCCTTCACAATAGCCACTAATAATATAAAGTACCTTGGGGTGACACTAACCAAGTAAGTGAAAGACCAGTTTGAAAAAAAACTTAAGTTTCTGAAGAAAGAAATTGAGGAAAATATCAGAAGATGGAAAGATCTCCGGTCCTCACGGATCGGTAAGATTAACAGTGAAAATGGCCATCATGCCAAAAGCAATCTACAGATTCAATGCAATTCCCATCAAAATAACCAACACAGTTCTTTATAGACCTTGCAAGAAAATTCTCAATTTCATATGGAAAAACAAAAAACCAGGATTACCAAAATGATCCCATAAAACAACAGATCATCATTATCCCTGAACTCAAGCTGTACTACAGAGCAATAGTAATAAAAATAGAATGGTACTGGCATAGAAACAGACTGGTGGATCAATGGAACCAAATAGAAGACCCAGAAATAAACCCACACACCCACGGATACTTGATTTTTGACAAAGAAACCAAAACCATACAATGGGAAAAAGACAGCATCTTCAACAAATGGTGCTCGTTTAACTGGATGTCTACATGTAGAAAAATGCAAATAGGTCCATATTAATCACCCTGCACAAAACTAAAGTCCAAGTGGATCAAAGACCTCAACATAAATCAAGACAAACTAAATCTGTTAGAAGAAAAAGTGAGGAATTATCTAGAACTCATTGGCATAGGAGACAACTTCCTGAACAGAACATGAACAGCACAGGCTCTAAGATCAAGAATCAATAAATGGGATCTCATGAAACTGAAAAGCTGCTGTAAAGCAAAGGACACTGTCATCAGAACAAAATGACAGCCTATAGAATGGGAAAGGATCTTCACCAACCCTATATCTGACATAGGTCTAATATTCAGAATATATAAAGAAATAAAGAAGTTAAAAAGCAACAAATCAAGTAATCCAATGAAAAATGGGGTACAGAGAAAAACAGAATTCTCTGTAGAGAAATATAGAATGGCAGAGAAACATTTAAATAACTGCTCAGTATCCTCAGTCATCAGGGAATTGAAAATCAAAATGACCCTGGGATTTCACCTTATACCCATCAGAATGGCTAAGATCAAAAACTCAAGTTACAATACATGCTGGAGAAGATGGGAGAGAGGGGAACCCTCCTCCATTGCTGGTGGGAATGTCAACTTCTACAACCACTTTGTAAATCAATTTGTCTCTTTCTCAGACAACTAGGAATAGTGCTTCCTCAAGATCCAGCTATACCACTCCTAAGAATATATCTAATGAGGACAATTGCTCAGGCTTGTTTGTAGCAGCCTTATTCTCAATAGCCAGAACCTGGAAACAACCCAGATGTCCCTTAATGCACACATAGATACAGAAATTATGGTACATATCCACAATTAAATACTACTCAGCAATTAAAAACAAGGAAATCATGAAATTTGTACTCAAATGGTGGTATCTATGTAAGATCATCCTGATTGAGGTATCACAGAAGCAGAAAGACACACATGGTATACACTCACTTATAAGTGGATATAAGATGTATAATACAGGATAAACATACTAAAATCTGTACACCCAAAGAAGCTAATCAAGAAGGAGTACCCTGGGGTAGATGATCAATCTTCACTCAGAAAGACAAACAAGATGGACATTGAAAGAAGGAGAAATCAGGAAACACGACAGGAGTCTACCACAGAGGGCCTCTGAAAGACTCCACTCAGCAGTGTATCAAAGCAGATGCTCAGACTCATAACTGAACTTTGGGCAGAGTGCAGGAAATCTTATGAAAGATGGGGGAGGTAGTAAGACATGGAGAGGAAAGGAGCTCTACAAGGAGAGCAACAGAACTAAAAAATCTGGGCACAGGGGTCTTTTCTGAGACTGATACCCCAACAAAGGACCATGCATGAATATAACCTAGAACCCCTGCACAGGTGTAGCCCATGGCAGCTCAGTCTTCAAGTGGGTCTCCTAGTAAGGGGAACAGGGATTGTCTCTGACATGAACTCATTGGCTGGCTCTTTGATCACCTCTTCCTGAGTGGGGGGCAGCCTTGTCTGGCCACAGAGGTGCACAATGCAGCCAGTTCTGAAGAGACCCGATAAACTAGGGTGAGATGGAAGGGGAGGAGGACCTTTCCTATCAGTGGACTTGGAGACTGGCAGCAGAGGAGATGAGGGAAGGAGGGTAGGTTTGGGAACGAGTGAGGGAGGGGGCTTCAGCTGGGATACAAAGTGAGTAAACTGTAATTAATATAAAAAATAAAAATTTAATTAAAAATAAAGTCCCTGAACATAAAAAATAGAAATATCACTAGCTGATGTATTCTTAATTTGGGTGTAATATTGAAATAAATTAGGTGTGACTGAGCCATAACTTTAAGTATCTCTGTACAATTTTCAAATATTATCCACTGCTGAAGCTGTAGCCTCTGTAGGATCTGGCTAATTTTCCTTAAAATAAGTTCTGCTATGCTTTGTAGAAAAGGCCTATATCCCCCATATGAATGGCTTTGTCTCCATGTTAGGGCTTAGCATAAGTTGGGTGGTCAAACTGAGGTCCAGTACTCCACTGGCTGAGAGTGCCTGCTATAGCTGAATGGTGGCATTCTGGTGACTGAATGATGACTATGCCGTATTGGTTCAAGGACCCACAGGGGTGTAGCTTGTAATTTTTGACTGGAACAAGGTAAGTCCTACTGGTCGTTTCCTTTCCCTTCCATGAATATTCTATACCATGAATATTCTTTTGTGAATTCCATCTGTTAGCCCAATAGATTCCTCTCTGACATGGTAGGCATAGCTCCAGGGCCATGCAGTCTTTTGAGGATACTTGCTTTTTATTTATTTGAAATTCCTGTGGTGTGACACAAGAAAAATGGCTTATTCCTTCATGCACATAAGAGTTATTTGTTTCCCCAGGACAAACAATTTCCTTACAGGAAGCTGAGAAAGTCACATCTCAAAGGTAGCCAGGGCTTATATCTGCACACATTTAATATTCTCTTATAAATCTAAGCCATTATAGAAAGCTCTAAGTTCCTACTTACAAGTCTTTTTAGCATTTTCAAAAGCTAATTGTATCATATAACTTTCCTGAGAAGGTTAGTGTCAGGTATAACCCTTTATCTTGTATGAGGTGTGTCATAAAGATGCCCTTCTCTTGGGACCCCATGAGTCTGTCAGTGACAAGGTTTCTGTTTTTATTTGGTGGGCAACTGTCTCCAAGCCTTTAAATCAGCCATGTTAATTTGTTGGTAAGTTTGCAAAAGATAATGTGATTTTTTTCCCCCAGTGTCTTCATAAGGCCCTAGTCCCAGGAGCATGTCTATGGTTGTAGCAGTTTTATCAACTAAAATATAGTTTACTTGGTCTTGACAAAATACTGTAAACTCAGCCTTGAATAACAGGTAATAACCTGGGTTGAGTCAAGATTTTTCCAGACATAGCCATCAAGGAACTTGTCAGACATTGTTAATAACAACACCCCATGCAAATCCTTCAGTATATGAAGCTGTAGGCATACCCATGGTGCTTAAAGCTTATATGATCTTCTTTAAGGATTTAAAAGACAGGTCTCAGGTATCAATGCATTTGCCTTGGGTTACTTGGGTCAAGTTGCTCAAATACAGTCAAAACCATTAATATTGTCACCCAAATTTCTTCTCCTGAACTGCTTGCAATCTTCTGAGTGAGATTGTTCCCCCTGAACCTACCAGTGGCCCAGACTCAAGGTGCAATGTTGCCAAGGGCTGAGTAGCCTTCTATACTTACTATTTTCAGTATTAGCATCAGAGGCATTAGGACGGTCATGGCAAGACTAACTCTTAAATTAAACTTGTCTTTCTATCTCTAGAGTCCAAGAGATGCTGATGAATCTGAGTGGCAAGCCCTATGAGTCTGGACAATTTCAGGATTCAAAGTGACAAAGCCCATCCTCCTGTGAGATAATGGCTGCAGATCTATGGAATCATCTATGTAACTCCACAAACCGACTGAGAATGGAAACACATTCAGGTCCTTTGACCATATTTTCCACATCACAGAAACACTCTTCCCTTAGTACCAGTGTTGTTAAGTTGAGCATATTCCGCCACAGTCAGGTCTCTGGCCTTGGCTGAACTTCGTGTGCCAGCCAACGCCTTGGTCTCAGGCCCCTAGTCTGCTTCCCTGCTGCTAAACATTGTGACATAAGACAAGCTCACGACACCTTTACTCTAGACCACCAGAATGCCTGTTTTTATAGAAGGAGTACTCCATCACATGAGAACAAGTTAGGCAAATAATTAAGCAGGGCAACCACGGCATTCCATTCAGATTTTCATGCATGGAGGCTTATATCCCAGTGTTCTTTGTCTGATGGATGCTTCTCTTATCTCCTCCTTTGGGAGAGTGTGTTTTGTATATATTTATATCTATTCTCAATTTTATTTTATATCTTTGCTCACACAGGGGAGGTTACAATGTATATCATTGCTTGCTGCCTCACTGCATTTATGCTGTGCACAGTATGTTAAGATAAACAATTTCCTGTTTTTGCCTCTTCTGCATTTAAAAACTTTTGCGACCAACAAAATGGGCATGCTTTTTAATCCACAGGAACAGTCTATTGTAGTGAGGTCCCACATACTTCAAACAACAATTAGAAAAGTTAAATTAAACTTTCCTTACCAGTCCAAACAAGGTCTTCTTTACATTGATTTTAAAAAAAAGTTATTCAGAAGATGAGCTCACTCTCACAGAATATCACAGGTTTTGTAAGTTCAGGAGAATTGTACATGTAAAGTTATTATGGAATTTAAATGTTGATTTCTCTACCTCACATATGTGGTTGCAATCCTCATTCTAAGAATTTTCTGAGGAGAATTGAAGTTACCTCTTCTTTGAAGGTCTGGTAGAATTCTGTGCTGAAACCATCTGGCCCTGGCCTTTTCTTGGAAGGGAGACTTTTGATGACTGCTTCTATTTCCTTGGGGGATATAAGATTATTCAATCTATATACCTGATCTTGATTAAATTTTGGTAAATAGACTCTATCAAGAAAATTGTTCATTTCATTGAGATTTTCAAATTTTGTAGTAAGACCTAATGATTGGATTTCTTCAGTGTCTGTTGTTATGTCCCCCTTTTTGTTTCTGATTTTGCTGATGTGGATAGTTTCTCTCTGTTTTTTACTAAGTTTGGCTAAGGGTTTGTCTATCTTTTTGATTTCTCAAAGAACCAGGTCTTGGTTACAGTGATTCTTTGAATTGTTTTATTTGTTTCTAATTTATTGATTGCAGGCTTGAGCTTGAGTATTTCTACCCATCTACTCCTCTTGGGCATGAAAACAAGGATATCATGAAATTTGCAGACAGATGGTGGGATGTAGGAAAAGATCATCCTGAGTGAGGTATCTCAGAAGCAGAAAGACACACATGGTATATACTCACTTATAAGTCGATACTAGCCCTGCAATGTAGGATAAACATACTAAAATATGTACACTTAAAGAAGGTAAGCAAGAAGGAGGATCCTGGGTAAGATGATCCATCCCTACTCAGAAAGACAAACAGGATGGACATAGAAAGAGGGAGAAAACAGGAAACGGGACAGGAGTCCACTATAGAGGGCCTATGAAAGACTCTACCCAGCAGTGTATCAAAGCAGATGCTGAGACTCATAACCAAATTTTGGGCAGAGTGCAGGGAATCCTATGAAAGAAGGGGGAGATAGTTAAACCTGGAGAAGATAGGAGATCCACAAGGAAAGCAACAGAACCAATTTGAGACTGATAGTCCAAGCAAGGACAACTCATAGATATAACCTAGAACCGCTGCTCAGATGTAGCCCATGGCAGCTCAGTATCCAAGTGGGTTGGAGTAAACGGAACAGAGACTGTCTATGAAATGAACTCAGTGGTAGGCTGTTTGACCCCCTCCCCCACTGAGGAGGTAGCAGCCTTGCAAGGCCATAGAGGAAGACAAAACAGCCAGTCCTGATGAGTCCTGATAAGCTAGGGTCAGATGGAAGAAGAAGAAGATCTCGCCTATCATTGGACTTGGAGAGCAGCATGAGAGGAGAGGAGAGAGGGAGAGTGGGGTTGGGAAGGAATGAGGGAAGGGGCTACAGCTGGGATACAAAATGAATAAACTGTTATTAATATAAAAAATAAAAGTTTAATTTAAAAAGGAAATAAAAAAAATTTCCGTCTCAGTGTTGTGTAAACACTTCTTCCTAATTGTCCCCAGATATACCAATAAAAGCAGTTTACAGATAATCTGTGATCAGGGGAGAAAATAGGGCTTAACTTCTTGCCAGCCAGATGAAGGGAAGTCAAAGGGGAAAGTACAGGGCTCAGCCACTGGCAGATGTTGAGATGGGGGAAGTTGGGAGAGGGAGAAAAGTGAGACAGACAGAGACAGAGACAGAGACACACAGAGACATATATGTAGAGAGAGTTTAGCAAGGAAAGCTACAAAGTGCAAGTACTTCTGGGATGTATGCTGGTAGGAAGACAAATTAGCTTAGAGGGTTAAGAATATGAGTTAATGCTGCTCAGGACTGTGCGGTGAAGTTTATTAAATTAACAGTCTCAATTATTTGTGTTATAGTTGGGTTAAGAGAGAAACTGAGGGACAAACACAGTTTGGTAAAATAACTGTAACAGAATAAGACCTAAGGTAATATGAAAAGCTGTCATAAGTAGAAAATGGTTCAGCTCATCCCACATGTTAGTATTGGTCAGAGTATACTTGTCTTTTCCCTGGTGGTATTAAAAGGCCACAACAGGTACCTTCAAGGTATGTAAAGACCTTTCAATCCACTGTAAAGTAGTATTCAAGGTACAAAAATGCAGAGAATAAAGCCCACAGAGGAATCAAAATTGTAGCCATTGAATGTGCACAGTCTCAGAAGAAAAGGCCTTTCAACAAATTTTAAGCAAGAACTTAGCATGATGTTGTCAGATAAAAAAGATGAGGAAAATACAGAGAGGAATGAATGAACCCTAGAATTGGGAAATAATTCAGAGCCTATATTTCTGAAATATCTGGTACTTATATTAATGCAAATATTTGAAATTAGAAAATAAGCCTATGCATCTACACATTTTATCCTGTTTTATAATCAAACTCTCTCACATCTGTTTATACTAAAGAGTCCCTCCATTTCGGTATGAGGTACAGCTCTGACTACCTGGGGTCCCAGTTGGCTCAGTTACATTATTCTTGGTGGGTTACAGACCTGTCATTTAGACAGGATTTAGTATGTCACATAGATTTCGAACACACATGGGCCATAGCAGCACCTTTTAATGAGAGTAAACTTAATTGAGAGTTAGTTTGCAACAGCTCTTGTGTGTTTGGACCCACAATAATAAGATTCACATAATAGGATGTAGACAATTATGCCATTATGTCCTATAAACAAACAAACAAAAATATCAGATTTTTTTCTTGCTTATATGGAAGAAACAACCCAGAGATAAATTTCCCTTAAGTTGGTAAAATATTTCCTTTGTTTTTGTGCACATTGGCTGTTGTGATCATTCCTCCTATCATTCTTTCAGTATGACATCAAACATTGCAGCAAATAAAAAATGATTAAATGTCACCAATTTAAAAACACAACAATGGTCAACAGGAGAAATCTATGATAAGTAGACCTCCGTCTTTTCAGCAGCCACAACTTTTCCTCTCCAGGTTACTTTTCTTCCAGATATTAACCTTTAGCACTGAGCTGTGCACAGTGTGAGTGTGAGGAACAAGAGAACAGTCCCATCCTTGTTCAACAGCACTGTGCTCCTTCCCAGTACCCTCATAGCCTACCTACAAAAAGCTCCTCCACAACTGGTTAAAATATTGGTCTTTGTTGTGGTTTAAATGAAAATGGCACCCATAGGCTTATAGATTTGAATGCTTGCCACCACCAGGCAGTAGCACTATTTCAAAGAATTAGGTGAGTTCTTCTTGGAGGCAGTGTGTCCCTGAGGGTGAGCTTTGAGTTGTCAAGGAACCCAGCTGGGCCCGGTGTCTTTCTCTTCCTGCTGCTTGTGGATCCAGATGTAGAACTCTCAACTAACATGTCTACTGTGTGCCATTATGCTCCTCCCTATAAGGATAGTGGACTAAACATCAGAAACTATAAGCTAGCTACAATTAAATTCTGTCTTTTAAAAGAGTTGCTATGGTCATTGTGTCTCTTCACAATAAAAGTACAGTGTACAAGGCAGTCTACTAGATTAAATTTAAGTGTTCTTACATGATAAATCAAATGGAAAATCATACATTTATAACCACGACATAGTATATTAATAAAAGACACAGTGGATGAAATTTTCATTCTCAAATTAACTTTTAAAATATATGTATGCCAATGATTCTTGGGTGAATATTATGCCCTTCCTGATCTTTAGGATTCTTCTGTTCCATACTGTGTGCCTAATTAAATGCTTCATTACACACAAACTAAAAATTATTAATACTCAGTGTGTGAGATTTTATATTACATGATATGTGAGATAGCTTAAGGGAGAAAGATTAATTTTGCATCCTTCTTTCAAGACTATTGAGTCCTTAGTTAGATGTGTGTATTGTTTTAGGCAAAGGAGACTGAGTGGGGTTAGAGAATGCTCAGCTCATGAATACTAGGATGAAGGTCTCTCTCTGGAGCAACATATATCCTCTGAAGATATAATAGTTGCTAGGATAAAGCAGCAAAAAGGAACCCTGGCAGGTAAAGGCCAACGTATGTCACTAAGAGATTACATCATGCAACAGATCTAACACAAGAGATTTATTGGTGGAGGAGGGAGAGGCAATGAACAACTTTCAACAGAGACATAAGAAAGAGACAGAGATAGACAGAAACAAAGGAAGAGGGAGACAGGCAGAGAGATCAGGAGAAAGAGTGAGCAAGACACACACAGAGAGAAGGACACACACACAGAGATCTCGGGTAGCTTGGGCCCTTATAAAGAGTGCACACCTTGTGTAGTGGAAATGCACAAATTGTAGTGAGAGTGGACGTGCTTGATGATGCCAGGTGATAACATAAGCTGTTGCTGTTCTGTGTTGCTGAAAGGCAAGCTGGCTGAGCCTCTAATTTACAACATTTCTCTTTTTTCTTTATTATAAAAGGTGAAGAGATGGGAAGGGGTGATGATGAGGCAGTAATGGGGACCACATGCTCTTTAGACTCTTCTTGTTGTCTGGGGTGACATGACAGCATCATTGGGGACCAAAAGAAGCAGGAATGCTGGCCAAGTCCTGGGAGAGCTGGCTTTTTCACTCAGTGTTCAGCTTTGTGGAACCATCTGGGGCAAAGAAAGCAGTCTGAACGGCTGGACAACCTGGGGCTAGCTGCTATAAAGTTGTTCAGGATGTTTATTTTGAGCAAATACCTGGATCTGGCAGGATGTTGGGGCAGAAGTTAAAGTTAAGGATCTCAGGGGGGTAATTCCTTTCTTAGGTGTATATTTGAAACATTTAGTCCCATGGTTCTGGTAGTTGAGAGAGTGGAGTCCCAGAACTAGAAATAGGTAGAGAGATCCTAACCTCAGAAACAGGCAGTATAGGCAGTGGGGAAACAGACTGTTGCTTGACAGCACTTATCTGGAGTCCATCTGATGCATGAGAGGTGGATTCAAGTCTGAAAAGTAAAACATTTTTTTAAGTTTACAAAAATAGATATATTTTAGACATGTTACCATTAGCATTGTTTGTAATCTGGATATTAGACCTATAAAATAGGATAAACATACTAAAATCTGTAATCTGTACTGAAAGCCACATTGTAGAAAAGACTGAAAGCCACATTGTAGACTCACACCTTTGTGTCCTAGTAAAACACTGGGAAACAATTTGTTGTACTCAACAAAGAAATTTTCTGAGGAACAGAAGGACAACAGCTTACTTGATCATGACTTTCATTATGAATACAGGTCATGAAAAGGAGCTTCTTCCCTCTAACCAGAAGATTGAATATATATTACATGGAAATTTCTAGCACAACAAAAAGCACTTTTAAGTCTATACTTAGAAGACAACAAAAGCAAGTGTAAAATCTTGAGTTTGAGATTATGTTATTAGCAGCAGTGTTTTAACAGAGCTAGATTAATAGCTTATCAGAACTCCACTTATTAATGTTAAACTGTAAACATTTGAAGTCTTAATATAACAATAGCATAGAAAGGGGAAATATGTAACATTCCTTATTCTTTTTCTATACTTTAAATTACTTTCCTATCGTCACTTAAATTTTTACATCCTTTCCAAACTTTATAACTTGCACTTACTCACCTTAAGTTTTAATTTGCATGCACACACCTTAAAACACCTTTTTAGACCCTGAAATAGTTTCTTAGCTTATCACAGCTTAGGCTTTCATATCACCAGACCTTACATAAACTTTATATTTTTTTAATCCAATCATTCATCATGAAATACAGATGGTTGATTGCTGGGAGCAGACACTGTAAGTGAATTTCTATAAATAAAGGAATAGTAAAAGTTACATGACATTTGATTTGTGAACTTATCTCTTTTCTGTGTCTGGTAACAAGGTCAGTTGTCTAAACCTAGTAGTAGCTCCAGGAAAGTGAAGCCTGATTTTTACACATGAAGAGAACTGAGAAGGCAGCTGAAGCCTTGGTTGCTGCTGTTAAGCTGACAAAACTATCACTAATAACAAAACTAAGTTATCACCAGCATAGTTGACAGCACTATCAGAGAAGTGAGAAGGGAGAATTTCACCTGAATAAACAGGAAGTACAGGCCAAGCAGCTTCTGAATCTATTAAAAATGACAGAGACTACTGCCTCCCTGGATAGTCACTCTAGATTGCTTTGTGTTCTTTGCAGGTAGAGATCTCAGGGCAGTATCAGTCTTTAGAAACCAGGCACAGAAGATCTGACAACTTTTCTGTGGAGTAGAAACTTGGAGGAACTGGTCTGCCTTTCATAGGCAGAGCAGGGCCATCAACTCACCAGTGTCCTGCTTGTGGACAGTTTGGACAACATCCTATGAGTGGTTGAGCTGAAGGATAATTTTTTGCCCAATGGCCCGCTTTGCCACATTTAAAGTAAGCTTGGGAAGCAGTTCTTCTGGGCCAGTCACTTTTTCTTTTTCTTTCTTTCTTTCTTTCTTTCTTTCTTTCTTTCTTCCTTTCTTTCTTTCTTTCATTCTTCCTTCCTTCCTTCCTTCCTTCCTTCCTTCCTTCCTTTCTTTCTTTCTTTCTTTCTTTCTTTCTCTCTTTCTTCCTTCCTTCTTTCTTTTTTTTTTTTTTTAGGTGATTAGGAGTGCTGCCAGCAGCTGGCATGTCTCGTCTTTTTATCATGAAAAGGTTTTTAATTTAAACATTTTAAGTGCCATATTTGGCAGATCTCTGAAGCATTTGAGGACCATTTTTTATTATGTATTTATAAACTATCAAACTTGGCTTGTTTCTACTTACTGTTTTAGCTTTAACTTTGAAAACATATAAAGCAGGCTAAATAAGGTTCAGTACTCTAATTAATTGCATTAGTCCTTAGCATTTCTACAAGCATATTTCTTGACATTAAAAAATTTGATCATTTACAAGGTGACTGATATAAACCTGCATTTCCTAACTATCCTTGAACATTTATATGTTAGTAGTTTTCATAAGACTAGAACATTATTTCAACTCCTGTTAGTTTTTTTTTTTTTTTTTTTTTTTTTCAATGCAGTTTATTCAGGAACCTTGAACAATCATCGGACCCTGGGGAAAGCCAGCCCACAGCTTAAATAGCCTCTGGGTAGCCAACCCCAGCGTGCCACGTGGGCAATGCAGATAGGTCCACATACATGGAAGCAAGCCAGATCCTCAGCCTTAGCCAAATGTGGAGTTGTTTGTGACAGAGAGCACTCACCATCAGGAAGGTGGAAGGCGAAGAGCAGCTCCATTTTTAAGGCACGGCATTACACAGCTCTCTACAGTTCCCCCTTTTTGTTTTAGACGCATCAGGTAAGAGTAGAGGTCTGATCTCTGATATTAGAAATAAATTGGGACTTTGTACCGCTGTTCCTTTGGGTGTCATCCACCCAAAGAGCATCAGACCCGTCAGATAGCTTTTTCTCAGAGGCGGGACCTAGGGCATCAACCCGCATGCAATCAGACATGCTCTTCTCTGGGTGGAAAGCGGCTGACCCTGAGTGCAGTGCTTAGCCTCGCATCCTGAGCATAACATTTTAGCTTTTTATGGTAGCCAACCATGCTTGGGGAGACTGTCCTGCTTCAATGGCTGTAAAGGCCTGAATGATCATGGCTGCATTACGCTGTTGTGAGACTCTAATCTTGCATATATATCACAGGCAAACCAAGGAGACCAACACCAGAAGGCCTGCTAACGCTCCCATGCCCGCCCATTCCTTCAGATGATTCATGGCTGCAGCAATCCATGATGATAATCCTGTGGCTAGTCCTTGGTCCACTCTGGTAGAATTTACTGTGACAATGGCCACTCTCAGCTGCTCCATCGTAGTATCGAATTCTTCAGTCCAATTACCTAAAATATAGCTCGACAATTGTTTAGACAGATTTGCAGCACAGGAAAAATTCTCATGTTGTATGCTAGTGACACAAAGTCCAGCATACTTTCATTGACAGCCTGGTTGAGCGATTTGCCATAGGGTATCAATTTGCTCCTGTACGAGGTCAATCCTCTGATTGAACACCATCAAGCCTCCTTTTAGTTGAGCATTAATTTCTTTTTGTACATCTATGGCATGAGCTACATTGGCTAAAAGATTATTCAGGGTCTGAGCAGTCTGCACAGTATGACTCATGGCTAATGCCACGGTGGTAGCTCCAACAGCCGCCAATGAGATGGCAGTAACAGTAGCAGCTTGAGTTCCAAACTCCCTTTTCTGTCTAAAGAGAGTCATGGCATGAGGGGCATCAACGGGCACAGCATGCGAGTAACCAGGGCATACCTAAATTCACTAGCATTCCGGCATTGGGCAAAAAAGCAAGTATCATCACCACAATTACTTGGCTCTATCTGGCTAATAATGAATAAAAATGGGGGATATAGACAAACAGGTGTGGGCTTATAGGAAATATTATGAGAAGCCTTAACCCCCTCATTGGAACATCTTGCATCAGTTCTAGAACTAGCAGTGGTGGTGTCCGAGGTCTGAGTAGGTTCAGGAGACCATTGCCCCCAGGGGCGAAACATGCTCCATGTAAATTGACTAACTCCATGTTTTCCTCCACTTTTGAAAGTCATTTAAGGTTCTTAAATTATTTTTCCCCCCTTTTTTTAAAATTTTTCCTCAATTACACTTTATTCATTCTGCATCCCCCTATAAGCCCCTCCCTCTACCCTCCCAAGCCCACCCTCCCTCCTCCCTCTACATGCATGCCACTGCCCAAGTCCACTGATAAGGGAGGTTCTCCTCTCCTTTCTGATCTTAGTCCATCAGTTCACATCAAAAGTGGCTGCATTGTCCTCTACTATGGCCTGGTAAGGCTGCTCCCCACCAGAGGGAGGTGATCAAAGAGCAGGCCAATCAGATTATGTCAGAGGCAGTCCCTCTTCACATTACTATGTAACCCAATTGGACTCTGAACTGCCCTGGGCTACATCTGTGCAGGGGTTCTGGGTTATCTCCATGAATAGTCCTTGGTTGGAGTATGAGTCTCTGGGGAGTTCCCTGTGTTCAAATTTTCTTGTTCTGTTGCTCTCCTTGTGGAGACCCTGTCCTCTCCAGCTCTTACTATTTCCCAGTTCTTACCTAAAATTCCATTCACTCTACCCAACAGTTGCCCATCAGGCTCAGCATCTGCTTTCATAGTCTGAAGGGCAGAGGCTGTCAGAGGCCCTCTGTGGTAGGTTCCTAGGTTGTTTCCTGTTTTCTTCTTCTTCTAATGTCCATCCTCTTTGCCTTTCCGGATGGGGATTGGACATTTTAGTTAGGGTCCTCTCTCTTGCTTAGTTTCTTTAGATACACAGGTTATAGTGGGTTTGTCCTATGTTGTATGTCTATATGAGTGAGTATATACCATGTGTGTCTTTTTGCTTCTGGGACAACTCACGCAGGATGATCCTTTCCAGATCCCACCATTTACCTGCAAATTTCACAATTTCCTTATTTTTCATTGCTGAGTAATATTCCATTGTGTAGATGTACCATAATTTCTGCATCCATTCTTCAGTTGAGGGGCATCTGGGTTGTTTCCAGCTTCTGGCTATTACAAATAAAGCTGCTACAAACATGGTTGAGCAAATGTCCTTTTTGTGTACTTGAGCCTCTTTTGGATATATGCCTAGGAGTGGTATGGCTGGATCTTGGGGAAGCACTATTCCTAGTTGTCTGAGAAAGCGCCAGATTGATTTCCAGAGTGGTTGTACAAGTTTACATTCCCACCAGCAGTGGAGGAGGGTTCCCCTTTCTCCACAACCTCTCCAGCATGTGTTGTCACTTGAGATTTTGATCTTGGCCATTCTCATGGGGTAAGGTGAAATCTCAGGGTTGTTTTGATTTGCATTTCCCTAATGGCTAATGAGGTTGAGCATTTCTTTAAGTGCTTCTCTGCCATTCGGTATTCCTCTACAGAGAATTCTCTCTTTAGCTCTGTTCCCCATTTTTTAAGTGGATTACTTGGTTTGCTGCTTTTCAGCTTCTTTAGTTCTTTATATATACTGGATATTAGCCCTCTGTCAGATAAAGGGTTGGTGAAGATTCTTTCCCAATCTGTAGGCAGTCGTTTGGTTTTGGTGATGGTCTCCTTTGCTTTGCAGAAGCTTTTCAGTTTCATGAGGTCCCATTTATTGATTGTTGCTGTTAGAGGCTGTGCTATTGGTATTCTGTTCAGGAAGGTTTCTCCTCTACCAATGAGTTCTAGGGTAATCCCCACTTTTTTTTCTAGCTGATTTAATGTGTCAGGTTTTATGTTGAGGTCTTTGATACACTTGGACTTCAGTTTTGTGCAGGGTGATAAGTATGGATCTATTTTCATTTTTCTACATGTAGACATCCAGTTGTACCAGCACCATTTGTTAAAGATGCTATCTTTTTTCCATTGTATGGTTTTGGCACCTTTGTCAAAGATCAGGTGTCCATAAGTGTGTGGGTTTCTTTCTGGGTCCTCTGTTCGGTTCCATTGATCCACTATTCTGTTATTATGCCAGTACCATGCAGTTTTTACAACTGTTGCTCTATAGTACAACTTAAGATCAGGGATGGAGATACCTCCAGAAGATCTTTTATTGTAGAGGATTGTTTTAGCAATTCTGGGTTTCTTGTTATTCCATATGAAGTTGAGAATTTTTCTTTCCAGGTTTGTAAAGAATTGGGTTGGTAATTTGATGGGAATTGCATTGAATCTGTAGATTGCTTTTAGTAAAATGGCCATTTTTACTATGTTAATCCTGCCAAGCCATGAACATGGGAGATCTTTCCATCTTCTGATATCTTCTTCTAATTCTTTCTTCAGAGACTTGAAATTTCTTTCATACAAGTCTTTGACTTCCTTGGTTAGGGTTACTCCGAGGTACCCTATGTCATTTGTGGCTATTGTGAAGGGTGTTGTTTCCCTAATTTCTTTCTCAGCCCTTTTGTCTTTTGTATATAGGAGGGCTACTGATTTTTTTTTAGTTAATTTTGTATCCAGCCACTTTGCTGAAGGTGTTTATCAGCTGTAGGAGTTCCCTGGTAGAGTTTTTGGGGTCACTAACGTATACTATCATATCATCTGCAAATAGTGATAATTTGACTTCTTCCTTTCCAATTTGTATCCCCTTGATCTCCTTCAACTGTCTTATTGCTCTAGCAAGGACTTCCAGCACTATGTTGAAGAGATATGGCGAGAGTGGGCAGCCTTGTCTTGTCCCTGATTTCAGTGGGATTGCTTTACGTTTCTCTCCATTCAGTTTGATGTTGGCTATAGGTTTGCTGTATATCGCCTTTACTATGTTTAGATATGTGCCTTGTATCCCTGATCTCTCCAATACTTTAAACATGAATGGATGTTGGATTTTGTCAAATGCTTTTTCAGCATCTAGGGAGATTATCATGTGGTTTTTTTCTTTCAGTTTGTTAATATGGTGGATCACATTGATGGATTTCCGTATATTGAACTACCCCTGCATACCTGGGATGAAGCCTACTTGGTCATGGTGGATGATATCTTTGATGTGTTCTTGTATTCGTTTTGCGAGTATTTTGTTGAGTATTTTTGCATCAATGTTCATAAGGGAGATTGGCCTGAACTTCTCTTTTTTTGTTGGGTCTTTGTGAGGTTTAGGTACCAAGGTGACTGTGGCTTCATAGAATGAGTTTGGTAATGTTACTTCTGTTTCGATTTTGTGGAATAGTTTGAAGAGAACTGGAGTTAGCTCTTTTTTGAATGTTTGGTAGAATTCTGCGCTGAAACCATCAGGTCCTGGGCTTTTTTTGGATGGGAGACTTTCGATGACTGCTTCTATTTCCTTGGGAGATATAGGACTATTTAATTGATTTACCTGGTCCTGATTTAGCTTTGGTAAGTGGAATCGATCAAGAAAATTGTCTGTTGCATTTAAATTTTTAAATTTTGTTGTGTATAGACTTTTGAAGTAAGCCCTAATGATTGCTTGGATTTCCTCAGTGTCTGTAGTTATGTCCCCCTTTTCATTTCTGATTTTGTTCATTTGGATGGTGTCTCGCTGCCTTTTAGTTAGCTTGGCTAAGGGTTTGTCTATCTAGTTGATTTTCTCAAAGAACCAGCTCTTGGATTCATTGATTCTTTGAATTGTTTTATTTGTTTCTAATTGATTGATTTCAGCCTTGAGTTTGATTATTTACAGCCATCTGCTCCTTCTTGTTGTGTCTGCTTTTTCTTTTTCTAGGGTTTGTAAGTGAGCCATTAAGTTGCTTGAATACGCTGTCTCAAATTCCTTCTTGAAGGCACTTAGTGCTATGAACTTTCCACTTAGCACTGCCTTCATTGTGTCCCACGAGTTTGGATATGTGTGTCTTCATTTTCATTGAGTTTTAGGAAGATTTTAATTTCTTTCTTTATTTCTTCCCTGACCCAGCTGTCTTTTAGTAGGAAGTTGTTCAGTTTCCATGTATGTGTAGGCTTTTTGCTATTTCTGTTGTTACTGAGGTCCAGCTTTATTCCATGGTGATCAGACAGGATATAAGGGATTATTTCAATCTTCTTGTATCTGTTGAGGCTTGCTTTGTGACCAACTATGTGGTCTATTTTGGAGAAGGTTCCATGAGGTGCTGAGAAGGTAAATTCTTTTGTGTTTGGGTGTAAGTTTCTGTAAATGTCTGTTAGGTCCATTTGATTCATGACCTCTGTTAGAGATATTGTTTCTTTATTTAATTTCTGTTTAGTTGACCTGTCCTTTGTTGAGAGTGGGGTGTTGAAGTCTCCCACTATTAGTGTGTGGGGATCTATGTGTGGTTTAAGTTTTATCAATGTTTCTTTCACAAATGTGGGTTCCCTTGTATTTGGGGATGTTCAGGATTGTGATGTCTTCTTGGTGGAATTTTCCCTTGATGAGTATGAAGTGTCCTTCCCCATCTCTTTTGATTAATTTTGGTTGAAAGACTATTTTATCAGATATTAGAATGGCTACTCCTGCTTGCTTCTTGGATCCATTTGCTTGAAAAGCTGTCTTCCATCCCTTTACCCTCAGGTAATGTCTATCTTAGTGACTTAGGTGTGTTTCTTGTATACAACAGATTGCTGGGTTTTGTTTATGCATCCATTCTGTTAGTCTGTGTCTTTTTATTGGAGAATTAAGTCCATTTATATTGAGAGAGATTAATGACCAGTGGCTGTTAGATCCTTTGAATTTGATGTTGGCTGTGGTCATATGGTTGTGTGCTTGGTTGCTTTTTGTTTTACTGTAGTGGGGTTATTTTTTTTCTGTGTTTTCTTGAAAGTAGCTAGCTTTCTTGGGTTGTATTTTCCCTTCCAGTGTCTTCTGTAATGCTGGATTTGTTTGTAGGTATTGTTGAAATTTGTTTTTGTCATTGAATATCTTGTTTTCTCTGTCTATGAGGACTGAGAGTTTTGCAGGGTATAGTAGCCTGGGTTGACAGCTGTGTTCTCTTAGGGTCTGCATGATATTAGTCCAGGCCCTTCTGGCTTTCATAGTCTCTGTTGAAAAGTCAGGTGTGATTCTAATGGGTTTGCCATTATATGTTACTTGGCCTTTTTCTCTTGCAGCTTTTAGTATTTTTTCTTTGTTCTGTATACTTACGGTTTTGATTATGATGTGGCGGGAGGATTTTCTTTTCTGGTCTAATTTATTGGGTGTTCTATAGGCCTCTTGTATTCTTATTGGTCTCTCCTTTTATTTGGTGGAATTTTCTTCAATGATTTTGTTGAAAATATTTTCTGGGCCTCGGTGCAGGGAATCTTCTTTTTCCTCTATTCCTATTATTCTTAGGTTTTGTCTTTTTATGTTGTCTTGAATTTCTTGGACGGTCTGTGTGAGAAATTTTTTAGATTTAACATTTTCTTTGACAGATACATCTATTTCTTCCATTGTATCTTCCACACCTGAGATTCTTTCTTCCATTTCTTGTAGCCTATTGGTTATGCTAACCTCTGTAGTTCCTGCTTTCTTCCCTAAGTTCTTTCTCTCCACAATTTCTTCCAATTGTGTTTTTTTTAATTTTTCCAATTCTATCTTCAGGTCTTGAGCTAGTTTGTTGGTTTCCTTCCCCTGTCTGACTGTATTTTCATGTTTTTCAGTCAATTCCTTTAGCTGTTTGTTTGAACAATCCACTGTTTCTTTTATTTCATTCAGTGATTTAAGCATTTCCTCTCTATAAAGGCCACAGACTGTTTGGCTGCAGCTTCCTGTATTTCTTCACGGATGGCCATAATCTCCTTGTCTTTAATTTCCTCCATTTCTTTACGGATAGCCATGATCTGTTTGTTTTTATCTTCCTCTAATTCTTCTCGAATTTTATTTGTTTCCTCTGTTATCTTCTTCATGAGTATAGATGTTAGGTCATGTCCTTGAATTTCATTTAGGCTGGGGTGTCTAGGGCTATTTGCCCCTGGATAACTGGGTTCTGGAGATGCCATATTGCTCTGGCTTTTGTTGGTTGGACTTTTACGCTGTCCTCTACCCATTGGGCTATCTTAGTTGCTTGAATTTAGTTTCTGGTTGTTCTTGGACTCTTGTAGTGGAGAGAATCCCTTTGGCAGGAAGATGGTTTTTCCTGAAGGAGGCCTTTCCAGCTTTTTGGGTATAGTCACTGGATGTCCAGTGTTTTTCAGGAGTTGCTACAGCTCACCTCAGGCATAGAGACCTAGGTAGTAACTTTGGTCCTGATTAGTCGAGAGGGCTCTCCTCTCGCTGGGAGAAGTCCTGGAGACAGTTGCCCTCCTTCTGGGTTTCTTGCTGTAAATTTAGTGATCAACTGCTGTAACCTGTGTGTCCCATGGTTTGGTCGGTTTTGTTAGGGATAACTGGTTGCCCCTTGGAGCAGTATCTGGGGGGTTGATCTCAGGGTTCCTGGTCTTTTGTAGGTCTGAGGTTGGGGCTCTGTGCCCCAGAACCGAAGAGGTAATTTGTGGCGGGTGAGTACTGCTCTGGTGTCTTGGGGCGCACAGTTCTGCCTGTAAGGTGTAGTTGGTACAATGCAGGCCTCTGGGCTGGTGGAGTGTGCGCCTGCCTGCTAGTCTGCGGAAGCTGAGTTTCCAATCACTCTGTGCTCCCTGTTTGGGCCCAGATCTGTGATGGCTGGGCGTACTCACCTGTCTGCGATCTGCAGGCTGCTAGACTTTCCCTAGGTGACCCCAGCAGCACGGTTTCTTCCTTCCCTGTGGGGTCCTCTCTGGACAGGGGTTCCCAGTCCCTGTTGTACTGGGGTGTGCAGCTTGTCTGTACCGCTGAGCTGAGCGCGCAGATCTCTGCACGGCAGGAGCTCAGTTGTGTTGGTGGTGGGTACCCACCGTCCTAGGGACCTTCCGGGGATAGACTGGGTGGCCCGTGATCAGTCTGGCAACTTTGCTTCCCAGTGGGGTCCCCCTGTGGCTGGGACTCTCAGCCTCAGGCACCCTTGTGCTCACGGATCAGCCTGGGAAAGTGATTGGGACACATATGCTTGCGGCTCCAGCCCGGAGACACAAAGCCCGAGTTACCCGGGATTTCTTCCGGGTTCTTGCTGGGTAGCCGTGAGTGGATCCGACCGATTCCCACACCGTGGGATCCTCCCCTTACCTGGGAAACACGATTGATGTAGTTTCAGGGCCCAGAGTTCAGTCTCCTGGTCTCTGCACGGCGAGTGCTATCCTGCTTCTCAAACGCGGTGCTCTCCCGGCGCCACCATCTTGGCTCCCCCCCACTCCTGTTAGTTTTAGTCTTTAAAATAATTATTTTTTTTAATTGAATCTGTGTTGAGCATTCTTGTGTAGGCATTTGGTACAGAATTCAGGTCATCTGTAAAATGTTAATGCTTTTAACCACTAAGTCTTCTTACCAGCCCCTACAGTACAGAATCTGAAGAAAAAAAGAAAAAAAATTAAGCAAATGTTTCATTTATTAAAGAAAATGCTTCATGTTCCCCTTACCATTTTTAAGAACTGTATGCTGAAAGATGTAGAAATTGTATGTTTGAGATACTTAATGAAAATATGAGTCATTGATTTTTCTATCAGAACAAGGAAAATGTAAATATACAGGAACCTGATAGCCTAAGTTGAATGAGAAATGATAGTCCCACAGTTTTTTTTACTGAAAGATGCATGAATCAAACAACCAAAAAATGGAGACATATTAAATAAAGATGGTAAGCAAAAAGTATGTTTGTTATTTCTTTCCTTGAGCAAGATAAGATAGTTTAATATGAAACTTGTTCATGTGTATTTGATTAATCTTTTAAGACCAATAGGAGAAGCAGAAGTATACATAGGTATCAAAGAGGATAAAATCTTACTTTCACTCACATTCAAAGGAGGCAGAGTGTCATGAAAAGAAAAGTTAAATGTTTCAGAGTGGGGAGTTGCAAAATAGAGATGAAAGGGTTAAAGCCCTCATGTTAAATTATTAGCCTAATTCAAACATTCAAACACAATTTTTAAATAACAAAATATATGCCAAGTCTAGTTACAACTTATGACAGCTCTCTTTCCTCAGCTTCCTGAGTCCTTGAACAGACATGAACTACCATATTTGGCTTCCTTCTTCTTAAATTTTAAAGAAGTTTGAGCTATGGTTTCCCTACATTTTCATATCACCTATGCTCTATCATTGGCCCTTCCTTTAGATATCCCAATCCCACTGCCCTTTTCTTGCTTTCCAGCCTCTAAAGTTACTCCAAGTTAAACACTCAAAATTAAAATCCAAAGCTTGGATCCACAAATGAGAGAGAGAGAGAGAAAGACAGAGAGACAAAGAGACACTGACACACACACATACACACACACACACACACACACACACACACACACAAAGAACAGCGACTACCTGCCTGTGCTGCACAGTAAACACCTACCCACACTCAATGTTGGTAGGCAACTTTAAGTGGAAAATAAATATATTAATTGAGGAACAAGATCTGGAGACTTGAGAAGAGCAAGGGATTTGGCAGCTGGAGAGTGGGATAAAAAGGGATAAAGTGAGGATTTGATCAAAGAACATTTTATACCTTTGAAATTTTAAGGTAGTGTGTGAATAATCACACAGACTTCTGATGTTAGGGCATCAAAAGAGAGAGAGAGATTGACTTCTATTTTTTGTTGTTTGGTCAGAAAAACCAGACATTAGACTGCGAGGAAGGCCATACTACACAGAAACTCTTACATAAGAAATTTTGCTTGAATTTGAAGTTCCAAGTGAACCTTGGAAGTATGCTATTCAGTCTTTAGTCTGAGGCTAACCCTGATTAGAACATATATGAACCTTCTCCAGAACCTAATAAATTACAGAATGTTTTTGAGAAAATTATATGACAGAAGTTGCTTCTTGCCATTGGAAGTGAGACTGTCTGCTGAACAATTAAAAGCAGGCCTTTGGTGTTGCTCAGCCTGCAAATCCCTTTTGTCTGTGTTAAACCAAACATCAAGAGCCCTGTGCTCTCAGTAAGGAGTGGATCTAGATGCTGCATTCCAAACAAAATCAGTGAAATCTTATTGTTTAACAGTAAAAAATGTGGTGAGGGTTACCTTGAAGAGAGTTGTAATTACTCTGGGTCTTGTTCCTGTGTGTTCTCAGTGTGTCTGGGAGGCTAGCACACATTTGCCTCCTGATCTCTGCTTTCTAGGGAGTTTTCATATACACTGTCACTTAGTACTTGGTCCTTTGGATAGAGTAACAAGCGGTGTTCTCAGTAATACTCTCACCATTGTCATCTCACCCAGTTTTCAGTCAAGAGGTTTCTGCCTTTTCATTTAACTGCTCTGTAGACTTAGAAAGACAGAATTTAGTTCAAAGACTTTAACGCTAATGTCATCATTTCTACTTCTAAAATGTGTTTTTTTTAAATGCACTATTTTACAGTTGGAATAAGTGTCTTTTACAGAAGGCAAATGCTGCAATGCTGAACAAATTATTCATTAATATAATCAAATAAATTTCTTACAATAGTTTTGTTTAAGTAACATCTCAGACAATGTAAACTATTTAAATAAAGAAAATGTAAAAGTTATTTCAAAATCTTAATTTACAATAAAACTTTGGAAATTTTCTTACTTTATTGTCCAATTTAATTACTTTATATTTCAAAATTTCACTAAAAATTTAGAAAAATTTAAAAGTTGCTTTTACTTCTTTACCAATAATTGCTGTACTGTTTTTTTGAATTTCCTTAAAGGAAGTCTGTAATACCATATTAGCAGATGTTATTTTTAAACAGTACAATTTTCAAAAGCTGCTTCTGAACCAAAATATATTACTTAAATTGTCTTATACATATTATTTATTAAGGGGAAAGTGAATATTTCTGAAACAACTTGTCACTGCAAAACTCCTGTGAGAATAAAGTAATAAATTAAAATTTATTTCAATATTAAAACAATTTTTCTTAATTGCCACAACTTTTCTACTTGGCCCCAAGTAAGGAACTAGAGTTTCTGAGGTCTGTTTGTACAGATACTGAAAGTCTACCCTTTAATGATATGTTTCAGAGATGACTCACAGCTAATCCAAAGCAAATCCTGGGCTTACAGCCTTGTCTTGAATATTGTGGTCGGAAATTACATCACTGAAGTTTTCTAAATGGTTTCATACTGAGTTATATAACATGTGGGATTTATTTGGGAAGCTGAAACAAAAGACAGAGGGTTAAGACATTCAGACTATTTGTCTTTGTGTTGTTATTTGATAGATGTTTACAAATAAAATTTTAGGTGGTCACAAGTTTTCCCTCTTTCTGGAAAGAATGGAATTAAATTATTGGAGGACCTTTTTCATTAGAGTTGTTGTTAAGTAGGAGAAAAGAGGATTGAAGTCACTCCTGATAAGATCTTGGTTAGAACTTAAGAAATGTATAACCAAGTCAGGAAGAAAGTTATAGATGCAAGAATATATGATGCCAGATGTTCTGAATAGACACTTCTGTAGAAAAAAGGAAGAAAGGAGAAACTGTGAATTCAGTAAAAAGCAATTCTGGGAAAGGTTTCAATAAAAGAGTGGCTCAAGGGGGAGTTAATCTATCTTAATAAGAAAATTACTGCTTGTAGAACATGATCTAAGCCATATATTTGAATCTAAGCCATACACACAACACTCACACACACACACACATACACACAGGGAGAGGGAGATAAAGACTCTTCTTTTCCTGAACTGTTAAAAATTGAGTAGGCAAAAATTCAAGGCTTTGAGGATAAATTGCATCATGTGAACCCAAAACTTTATATAATATTATAATCACTTTGGAAAGCCAAATATTTTCTTCATTTTTATCTTATACATTAACAATAAACAAGTAGGTCTTTATAATTTTTTCCCTTCCTTTTTGGTGTGTGTGTGTTAGGCCTCTTTAAAGTAATTGTTCAGCTCTTTATTAAACTCCAAAATCTACTCTGTTAAGCTTATTTTTTTTTGTTCACATAGGCACATTTAAATTTTAATTGGTATATTCTGTTAGAGGCAGAATAAACAAATTGTAGGCTTGTATGTCATCCCTTCTAGATTATTGTTTGCCAAACAACTTGACTTGTCAACAGCCCCATCTGGAGAAAGTGGGAAGTGGGAACAGAAATAACATCTCTGACAGTAAGTAAAGACATGAAATTTAGAACACATCCACTAAAGGGACTAAGCATCAATCTTCTGAAACAGCTTTAGGAAAGACAGTGAAGTAGAAGAAGTGAATTGTGTGATGTTTCACAGAAGAGCAATTTCCCTAATAGTTGGCAGAAGGTTAGTTAACAGAAGTTCATCAATAATTAACCGCACCTTAGTGTGTGTTAGCTTCCCAACAGCTGTACGAATCTTTACTCATTGTGTTTGTACACACTGTGAAACTCAGTGTTGAAGATATATTTTATTGCTAGACCCTAAGCAGTTGAATGATTTGACATATTTGCATGATTGACTTTGTCAGAAGTGTGTCTGGAAACCTTCCATGATGAATGTCACAGAATCATTTGCAACAATCCAGATGAAAGAGTGAATCAGGAAAATATTTTCCCAGCATTTGGCAGCTTATTAGCTGTCTTGATATAGACTCATTTTTCTGTAGGAAGTGGAAATCCATTTCTTTTTGTCTTGCAATACAGAAATGTAAACAGTATTTTCAGTAGAAATATTTAGTGTTCAGTAATATTGAAGTTATAAGACCTGATTAATAAATTAATATATCTATATATGAAATCATAGTGAAGATAAATAAAAGCTAAAACATTCATAATACAAATAAGGCATTTATGGAGATAAATGTATGACAGAAATAATGACTGATACAGAGAATACTCAGCCTTTCAACAGTTTGAAAGAATTAGTTTAACAATGAGATTATAATTATGATCACAAATAATATATTTGAATTCTAGATTTTGTAATCCCAATCTCTCAATTTCTGAAAATACATTTAAATATCCAGAGTCATAAGATTTTTGTATTTTGTCTCTGTGGTATAGCAACTACTTGATAAGAAAAACTATTTCATGATTATGAGAACATCACTGGTATTTCAAATATTGGATATAAAAATAGGTTTGCAGATGACAAATGAACATATAAAATGCTCGATATCATATACTGTTAAAGAACTATAGACCAAAACAGCAATAAGATACTATTGCAAAAACAGGCAAGGCCAGCCTCAAAGCTACACACATCCTTAATGATGATGATATGTACTTATAGGCTCTCTTTTTTCCCTGATAATTAATTAATTTATTCACTTTACATTCTGATTGCAGCTACCACTTTTTTCTTCCAGTCTCCCTCTTGCACTCCCCTACTCCTCCCTCTCCTCTTCAGAGAAGAGGAGGACCTAGTGGGGACCAACACTTTCAGGCATATCAACGCACAGCAGGACTAGGTGCATCCTCTCCAACTGATGGTAGACAAGGCAGCCCAGATATGGGAATGGAATCCAAAGGTAGGCATCAGATTCAGAGAGGGCCATTGCTCCAGTTGTGGGATTCAAGCTGGGTGTCAGATAAGTATGTGTAGGAGGCCTAGGATCAGTTCATGCTTGCTCTTTGGTTGGTGGTTCAGGCACCATGGAATAGGTTAGTTTACTCTGTAGGTCTCTTGTAGTGCCTTTGACCCCTATGGCTTCATCAGTCTTTCCCCCAAATCTTCCATAGGACTCACAGAGCTTTGTCTAATGTTTGGCTGTAGAACTCTGCATCTGTTTCAATCAGCTGCTAGGCAAAGCATCTCAGAGGAGTTATGCTAGGTTCCTGTCTACTCATATATATATATAATTTTTGATAACTTTTTTAATATACATATTTTTCATAGTTTTTATTTTTTAATTACAGTTTATTCACTTCGTATCCCAGCTGTAACCCATTCCCCCATCTCCTCCCAATCCCACCGTCCCACCCTCTTCTTTTCCTATGCCCCTCACCCAGTCCAATGATAGTGGAGGTCCTCCCCAAATTCCATCTGACCATAGTCTATCAGGCCTCATCAGGACTGGCTTCTTTGTCTTCCTCTGTGGATTGGTAAGGCTGCTCCCCGCTCAGGTAAAGGTGATCCAAGAGCCAACCCATGAGTTCATGTAAGAGATGGTCCCTGGTCCTATTATTAGGGAACTCTCTTGGATACTGAGCTGCCTTGGTCTACTTATATACAGGGGTTTGAAGTTATCTCAATGCATAGTCCTTGTTTGGAGTATCTGTCTTAGAAAAAAACTCTGTGCCCCGATTTTTTTGGTTTTGTTGCTCCCTTTGTGGAGCTCCTGTTCCTTCCAGGTCTTTCTATCTCCCCCTTCTTTCATAAGATTCCCTGCACTCTACCCAAAGTTTGGCTATGCATCTCAGCATATGTTTTAATACCCTGCTTGGTGGAGTCTTTCAGAGGCCATCTGTGATAGGCTCCTGTCTTGTTCCCTGTTGTCTCCCACTTCCAATGTCCATCGCATTTACCTTTCTCAATGAAGACTGAGCATCTTACCCAGGGTCTTCCTTCTTGCTTAGCTTCCTTAGGTATACAGATTTTAGTATCTTTATCCTATATTATATGTCTAATATCCACTTATAAGTGAGTATATACAACGTGTGTCTTTCTGCCTCTGGGATGCATCACTCAAAATGATCTTTTCTAGATCCCACCATTTGCCTGCAAATTTCATGATTTCTTTGTTTTTAATTGCTGAGTAGTATCCATTGTGTAACTGTTCCACAATTTCTGTATACATTCCTCAACTAAGGGACATCTGTGTTGTTTTCAGCTTCTGGGTTATTACAAATAAAGCTGCTATGAACATGGTTGAGGAAATATCCTTGTTGTATACTTGAGCGCCTTTTGGATATATGCCTAGGAGTGGCATAGCTGCATCTTGAGGTAACACCATACTTATTTGTCTGAGAAAGTGCCAGGATTAATTTCCCAAAGTGGTTGTGCAAGTTTACACTCCCACCAGCACTGGAGTAGGGTTCCTCTTTCTCCACATCCTCTCCAGTCAATTAAGTTTTTCATCTTTGCCATTCTAATAGGTGTAAGGTGAAATCTCAGGGTCATTTTGGTATCCCAGCTATAGCCCCCTCTCTAATCCCTCCCAATCCAGACCTCCCTCCTTCTTTTTTCTGCCCATGCTCCTTCCCCAGACCACTGATAGGGGAGGTATTCCTCCCTTATCATCTGACCCTAGTCTATCAGGCCTCATCAGGACTGGCTGCATTGTCTTCCTCTGTGGCCTGGTAAGACTACCACCTCTCAGAGGGAGATGATCAAAGTGCTAGCCACTGAGGTCATGTCAGAGAGAATCCCTGTTCCCATTACTAGGGTATCCACTTGGAGACTGAGCAGCCATAAGTAACATCTGTGCAGGGCTTCTAGGCTATCACCATGAATGGTCCTTGGTTGGAGTATCAGTATCAGAAAAGACCCCTGTGCCCAGATTTTTGGTTCTGTTGCTCTCCTTTTGGAGCTCCTGTCCCCTCCAGGTCTTTCTATCTCACCCTTCTTTCCTAAGATTCTCTGCACTCTGCCCAAAATTTGGCTATGAGTCTTAGCATCTGAAAGACTGCTGGAAAGAGTCTTTCAGAGGCCATCTGTGGTAGGCTCCTGTCTTGTTCCTTGTTTTTGCTCTGTCTTCTGATATCTATCCCTTTTGTCTTTCTGAGGAGGACTGAGCATGTTATCCAGGGTTCTCCTTCTTACTTAGCTTCTGTAGGTGTACAGATTTTAGTATGATTATCCTATATTATATGTCTAATAGCCACTTATAAGTGAGTATATACCATGTATGTTTTTCTGCTTCTGGGATACCTCATTCAAGATGATCTTTTCTAGTTTCCAACATTTGCCTACAAATTTCATAATTTCCTTGTTTTTCAATGCTGAGTAGTATTCCACTGTGTAATTGTACCACAATTTCATTATTCATTCCTCAATTGAGGGACATCTGTGTAGTTTCCAGATTCTATTACAAATAAAGCTGCTATGAACATGGTTTAGCAAATGTCCTTGTTGTATCCTTGCACATATTTTGTATATATGCCAAGGAGTGGAATAACTAGATTTTCAACTAGTACTATTCCTATATTTCTGAGAAAGGCCCAGAATGATTTCCAAGGTGGTTGTACAAGTTTACACTCCCGCCAGCAATGAAGGAGGGTTCCCCTTTCTCCAACATTCTTTCCAGCATGAGTTGTCACTTGAGTTTTTGATCTTAGCCATTCTGATGTATATAAGGTGAAATATCAATGTCGTTTTGATTTGCATTTCCCCGATAGCTAAGGAAGTTGAGCATTTATTTGTTTCTCTGCAATTCAATATTCTTCTATTGCGTATTCTCTCTTTAGCTCTGTATCCCATTTTTTAAATGTATTTCTTGATTTGTTGTGTTTAATTCTAGAGTTCTTTATATATTCTGGATATTAACCCTGTATCAGATACAGGGTTGGTGAAGACACTTTTCCAGTCTGCAAGCTGTCATTTTGTTCTGATGACAGTGTCCTTTGCTTTGCAGAAGCTTTTCAGTTTCATGAGGTCCCAGTTTTTGATTGTTGATCTTAGAATTTGTGCTGTTGGTATTTTGTTTTAAAGAAGTTGTCTCCTGTGGCAATAAGTTCTAGGCTCTTTCCCACTAAATGGGTTAGAAGTTAACCCATTTTATGGTTTTATGTTGAGGTCTTTGATCCACTTGCACTTTAATTTTGTGCATGGTGATAAGTATGGATCTCTTAGCATTTTTCTACATGTAGACATGCAGTTAGACCAGCAATATTTGCTGAAGATACTTTTTTTTATTGTATGGTTATGACATATTTTTCAAAAATCAGCTATTCATAAGTGTATGGATTTATTTCTTGGTCTTCTATTTGATTCCACTTATCCAACAACTTGTTTCTATACCAGTACCATGCAGTTTTTATTACTGTTGCTCTTGAGTGCAGCTTGGGATTAAGGATGGAGATATCTCCAGAAGATCTTTTATTGTAGAAGACTCAGTGATTCTGTTTTTTTTTTTTTTTTTTTATTCCATATGAAGCTGAGAATTTTTCTTTAAGGTTTGTGAAGAATTTTCTTGTGAATTACATTGAATTACATTGAATTATAGATTGCTTTTGGTAAGATGGCCATTTTTACTATGTTAATCCTGCCAAGCCATGAGCATGGGAGATCTCTCTACCTTCCATGTCTTCTTTTATTCCTTTCTTCAGAGACTTGAAGTTTTTTTCATACAAGTCTTTCACATGCTTGGTTAGAGTTACACCAAGGTACTTTATGTCCTTTGTGGCTATTGTGAAGGGTATTGTTTCCCTAAACTCTTTCTCAACCCTTTTGTCTTTTGTCTACAGGAGGGCTACTGTTTTTGTTGTTGTTTTTGTTTGTTTGTTTGTTTTTTGTTTTTTGTTTTTCTTTTGAGTTAGTTTCGTATGCAGCCACTTTGCTGAAGGTGTTTATCTGCTGAAGGTATTCTCTGGTAGAATTTTTGGGGTCACTCATGTATTTTATCATATGGTCTGTGAATAGTGATACTTTCACTTCTTCCTTTCAGAACTGAATCCCCTTGATCTTGTTTAATTGTCTTATTGCTCGAGTAAGGATTTCAAGAACTATGTTGAAGAGATATGGAAATGTTGTTATTCTTGCCTTTTTCCTGATTTCAGTGGGATTGATTTGTTTCTCTCCATTTTGTTTGATGTTGGTTATAGTCTTGCTGTATATTGACTTCACGATGTTTAGGTCAGTGCTTTGTATTCCTGATCGCTTTAGGATTTTTAACATAGATGAATGTTAGATTTTATCAAATGCTTTTTCAACATCTAAGGAGATTATCATGTGGCTTTTCTCTTTCGGTTTGTTTATATTGTGGATTACATTCATGGATTTCCATGTACTGAACTACCACTCCATACCTGGGATGAAGCCTACTTGGTCATGGTGAATGATATTTTTGATGTGTTCTTGTATTTGGCTTGCAAGAATTTTATTGAGTATTTTTGCATCAATGTTCATAAGTGAGAGTGTCCTGAAATTCTCTCTCTCTCTCTTTTTTTTGTTTGGTCTTTGTGTGGTGTAGGTATCTACGTAACTGTGGCTTCATAGAATGAGTTTGGTAATGTTCCTTCTGTTTCTATTTTGTGGAATAGTTTGAAGAGTATTGGTCTTAGCTCTTCTCTGAAGGTCTGGTAGAATTATGTGCTTTAATCATCTGGCCCTTGGCTTTTTTTGAATGGGAGACTTTTGATGACAGCTCTATTTCCTTAGGGGATATAAGACTGATTAATTTATTTACCTGGTCTTGATTCAGCTTTGGTAAGTGGAATTGACTAAAAAAAAAAATTTCCATTTCATTTAAATTTTCAAATTCTTTGGCACATAGGCTTTTGAAGTGTCAATGATTGTTTGGATTTCCTCAGTGTGTGTAGTTATGTCCTCGTTTTTATTTCTGATTTTGTTGATTTGGATAGTTTGTCTCTGCATTTTAGTTAGTTTGGCTAAGGCTTTGTCTCATTTGTGGTTTTTCTCAAAGAACCAGATCTTGGTTTCATTGAGTCTTTGAATTGTTTTATTTGTTTCTAGTTTATTGATTTCAGCTCTGAGTTTAATTATTTCCAGCTTTCTAGTCCTCTGGCGTGTGTCTGCATCTTTTTTCCCCTGTATTGCTTTCAGGTGAGAGGTTAATTTGCTTGCATGAGATGTTTCAACTTCCTTCTTGAAGGCACTTTAACTTTTCTGTTAGCACTGCTTTCAAAGTGTCCCATAATTTTGGGTATGTTGTGCTTTAATTTTCATTAAATTCTAGGAAGTTTTTAATTTCCTTCTTTATTTCTTTCTTGACCCAGCTGTCTTTAAGAAGTGAGTTGTTCAATTTCCATGTGTGTAGGCTTTTTGCTATTTCCATTGTTGTTGAGGTCCAGCTCAATCCATGGTGTTCAGATAGGGTACATGGGATTATGTCAATATTCTTTTATCTGTTGAGGCTCGCTTTGTGACCAAGTATATGGTCTAGTTTGGAGAAGGTTCCTGAGGTGCTGAAAGGAAGGTAAATTTTTTTTTTTTGCATGCTCATGGGTGAGATACCCTGTGATATCATTTATTAATTGTTTTCTTTTTTGTTTTAATTTAATTTAATTTTTTATTATTAGTTACATTTTATTAACTCTGTATCTCAGCTGTATTCTGCTCCCTCATTCCCTCCCAACCCCACCCTCCCTCCCTCATCTCCTCCCTGCCCCTTTCCAAGTCTACTGATTGGGAAGGACCTCCTTCCCTTTCATCTGACCCTGTTTTATCAGGTATCTTCAGGACTGGCTGCAAAGTCCTCCTCTGTGGCCCAGGAAGACTTTTCCTCCCTTGGGCGGTGGGGAGGTCAAAGAGCCTGCCATTGAGTTCCTGTCAGAAATGCTCCCTGTTCACCTTACTATGGGAAACCAATTGGTTACTGAGCTACCACGGGCTACATCCAAGCAGAGGTTCTAGGTTATATCCATACATGGTCCTTGATGGAGTGTCAGTCTGAGAAAAGACCCCTGGACCCAGATATATTTGGTCCTTGTGGAGCTCATATCCTTTCCACATCATACTAACTCCCCCTTCTTTCATATGATTCCCTGCACTCTGCGGAAGGTTTGGTTATGAGTCTTAGTATCTGCTTTGATACACTGCTAGGGAGAGTCTTTCAGAGGCCCTCTGCAGTAGGCTCCTGTCCTATGTCCAATGCACATCACACTTGTCTTTCTAACTGAGGATTGATCATCTTACCCAGGGTCCTCTTTCTTGTTTATCTTCTTTAGGTGTATAGATTTCATTATGTTCATCATATCTTATAGGTCTATATAAGTGAGTATATACCATGTGTGTCTTTCTCCTTCTGGAATACTTCACTCACAATGATCTTTTCTAGATCCCACCATTTGCCTGAAAATTTCATGATTTCCTCCTTTTTGATTGCTGAGTAGTATTCCATTGTGTAAAAATACCACAATTTCTGTATCCATTCCTCTGTTGATGGACCTCTGGTTTGTTTCCAGGTTCTGGCTATTACAAATAAAGCTGCTAAAAACATGGTTGAGCAACTGTCCTTGTTGTGTACTTGAGCAAATTTTGGGTATATGCCTAGTAGTGGTATATTTGGGTCTTGAGGAAGCACTATTCCTAATTGTCTGAGAAAGTGCCAGATTGACTTCCAAAGTGTTTGTGCCAGTTTACATTCCCACCTGCAATGGAGGGGTGTTTCCCTTTCTCCACAACCTCTCCAGCATGTGTTGTCCTTTGAGATTTTGATTTTATCCATTCTGATGGGTGTAAGTTGAAATCTCAGGGTCTTTTTTATGTGCATCTCCCTGATGGCTAAGGATGCTGAACATCTTTTTAAGTGTTTCTTTGCCATTCTATATTCCTCTACAGAAATTTCTTTATGTAGCTCCTTACCCCAGCTTTTAAATGGATTACTTAATTTATTGCTTTTTATCTTTTTTAGTTCTTTATGTATTCTGGATATCAGCCTTCTGTCAGATATAGGGTTGTTGAAGTTCCTTTCCCAATCTGTAGGCTGTCGTTTTGTTCTGACAACAGTGTCTTTTGCTTTCAGAAGCTTTTCAGTTTCATGAGTCCCATTTATTGATTGTTGCTCTTAGAGCCTGTGATGTTGGTGTTCTGTTCAGGAAGTTGTCTCCTGTGCCAATGAGTTCTAGGCTGTTCCCTACTTTTTCTTCTAACCAATTTAGAGTATCTGGTTTTATTTTGAGGTCTTTGATCCACTTGGACTTTAGTTTTCTGCAGGGTGATAAATAATAATCTATTTTCATTTTTCTGCATGTAGACATCTAGTTGAACCAGCACCATTTGTTGAAGATGCTTTCTTTTTTCCATTGAATGGTTTTGGCTTCTTTGGCAAAAATCAAGTATTCATAGGTGTGTGGGTTTATTTCTAGGTCTTCTGTTCAGTTCCATTTATCTTCCTTTCTGTTTCTATGCCAGTACCATGCAGTTTTTATTACTATTGCTCTGTAGTACAGCTTGATATCGGGGATGGAGATACCTCCTGATGATCTGTTGTTGTACAGGATTGTTTTGGACATTCTGGGTTTTTTATTTCTCCATATGAAGCTGAGAATCTTTTTTTCGAGGTCTGAAAAGAATTGAGTTGGTATTTTGATGGGAATTGCATTGAATCTGTAGATTGCTTTTGGCAGGATGGCCATTTTCACAATGTTAATCCTAACAATCCATGAGCACAGGAGATCTTTCCGTCCTCTGTTATCTTCTTCAAGTTCTTTCTTCAGAGACTTGAAGTGTTTCTCAAACAGGTCTCTCACTTGCTTGGTTAGTGTCACCCCAAGGTACTTCATGTTATTAGTGGCTATTGTGAAGGGTCTTGTTTCCCTGATTTCTTTCTTGGCCCTTTTGTCTTTGGTATACAGGACAGCTTTTGATTTTTTTTTTTTTGAGTTGATTTTGTATCCTGCCAATTTGCTGAAGGTGTTTATCAGCTGAAGGAGTTCCCTGGTTGAATTTTTGGGGTTGCTCATGTATACTATCATATCATCTGCAAATAGTGACACTTTGACCTCTTTTTTTCCAATTTGTATCCCCTTGATATCCTTTAGTTGTCTTATTGCTCTGGCTAGGACTTCAAGTACTATGTTGAAGAGATATGGAGAGAGTGGGTAGCCTTGTCTTGTCCCTGATTTCAGTGGGATTGATTTAAGTTTCTCTCTGTTGAGTTTGATGTTGGCTATAGGCTTGCTGTATATTGCCTATACTATGTTTATGTATGTGCCTTGTATCCCTGATCTCTCCAAGATTTTAAACATGAATGGGTGTTGGACTTTGTCAAATGCTTTTTCAGCATCTAAAGAGATGATTCTATGGTTTTTCTCTGTCAATTTGTTTATGTGGTGGATTACATTGATGGAGTTCCATATGTTGAGCTACCCTTGCATGCCTGGGATGAAGCCTACTTAGTTATGGTGGATTATATCTTTGATGTGTTGTTGGATTCGGTTTGCTAGTATTTTATTGAGTATTTTGCATCAATGTTCATAAGAGAGATAGGTCTGAAATTCTCCTTTTTGGTTGGGTTTTTGTGTGGTTTAGGTATCAAGGTGACTGTGGCTTCATAGAATGAGTTTGGTAATATTCCTTCTGTTTCTATTTTGTGGAATAGTTTGGAGAGAACTGGAATAAATCCTTTTGTGTTTGGGTGAAATGTCTGTACATCTCTATTAGTTCCATTTGATTCATGATCTCTATTAGAGTCATTGTTTCTTTGTTTAATTTCTGTTTTGTTGACCTACTGTTTGTTGAGAATGGGGTGCTGAAGTCTCCCACTATTTTTGTGTGGGGATCCTTGTGTGGTTTAAATTTTACTAATGTTTCTTTTACAAATGTGGGTGCCCTTGTATTTGGGGCATAGATGTTCAGAATTGTGATGTCTTCTTGGTTGAATTTTGCTTTGGTGAGTATGAAGTTATCTTCCCCATCTCTTTTGATTAATTTTAATTGAAAGTCTATTTTATTAGATATTAGAATAGCTACTCCTGCTTGCTTCTTGATACATTTGCTGGGAAAACCGTCTTCTGCCCTTTTGCTCTTAAATAATGTCTATTTTTGTGACTTAGGTGTGTTTCTTGTATGCAACAAATTGTTGGTTCTCGTTTACACATCCATTCTGTTAGTCTGTATCTTTTTATTGGACAGTTGAATCCATTGATGTTGAGAGAAATTAATGACCATTGATTGTAAGATACCTTGATTTTGATGTTGGTTGTGGTAGTGCATTTGTATGTTTGGTGACTTTAATTTTGCTGTAGCGAAGTTTTTCAATTTCCTGTGTTTTCCTTAGTATAGTAGCTTTCTTGGGTTATATTTTTCTTTCTAGTATCTTCTGTATCACTGGATTTGTAGTTTGGTATTGTTTAAATTTGTTTTAGTTGTTGAATATCTTTCTTTCTCTGTAGTTGGTTATTAAGAGTTTTGCTGGGTATAGTAGCCTGGGCTGACATCTGTGTTCCTTTGGGGTCTGCCTGCACGATATCTAGCCATACCCTTCTGGCTTTTTTTTTTGTCTCTGTTGACAAGTCAGGTGTGATTTTGATGGGTTTGCTATTAAATGTTACTTGGCCTTTTTACCTTGCAGCTTTTAGTGTTTTTTCTTTGTTCTGCATACTTACTGTTTTGATTATTATGTGGTGGGAGGATTTTCTTTTCTGCTTTAATTTATTAGGTATTCTGTAGGTTTCTTGTATTCTTATAGGCCTCTCCTTTAACTCGGGAACGTTTTTTTTTTTCCTATAGTTTTGTTGAAAATGTTTTCTCAACCCTGGGAATCTTTGTTATTCCTATTATTCTTAGGTTTTGTCTTTTCATGTTGTCTTGGATTTCTTAGATGGTCTGTCAGGAGTTTTTTGCCTTTAACATTTTCTTTGACAGATACATCCATTCCTTCCATTACATCTTCCACCCCTGAGATTCTTTCTCCTATCTCTTGTAGTGTGTTGATTATACTTACCTATGTAGTTCCTGTTTTCTTCTCTAAGTTCTTCCTTATGATGATTTCCTCTGTTGTTTTTTTTTTTTAATTTTTTCAATTCTACCTTCATATCTTGAACCGTTTTTTTTTTTTTTTCCTTCACCTGTCTGGATGTATTTTCCTGTTTTTCCTTCAATTTCTTCACCTGTTTGTTTGAACTTTTCTCTGTTTCTTTTATTTCTTTCAGTGATTTAATTATTTCCCCTCTGAAGGCCACAAAATGTTTGGCTGCATCTTCCTGTACTTCCTTATGGAAATACTTCATTTGGCTTTATCTTCCTCTATTTCTTTATGGATGGAGATAAACTATTTGACTTTATCTTCCTCTGTTTCTTTACACATTTTATTTGTTTCCTTCATTGTCCTCTTCATAAGCATAGGTGTGAGGTCATCCTCTTAAGTTTCTCTTATGATAAGGTGTCCAGGGCTACTTGCCTCTGTATAACTGGGTTATGTAGATGCCATATTGTTTTGACTTTTGTTGGTTGTGATTTTATGCTGGCCTCTACCCATCTAGCTCTCTCAGGTGTTTGCTGTTAGTGCCTGCTGGGATCCAGGGGTGGGGAGAATCCCTTGGCATTAAAATAGTTGTTTCTGAAGGAGGCTTCCTCAGGTTTTTTAGTATGGTCACTGAATTACCAGTGCTTCTCAGGAATTGCCACAGCTCACCTCAGGTGTATGGACCTGTGTGGTAACTGTAGGTTACCAGGTTACCAGGGTAGTCAGGGGGCCTCTTCTCTCACCAGGAGAAGACCTGGAGACAGCTGCCCTGCCACTGGGCTTTTTGCTCTGAATTTAATGAGGTGCTACTACTGCTCTTACACTGTGTTTTTTGGGCACAGCCTTTTTGAAGATCCAGGGAGTCTTGTAGTTCGGTCAGTTTAGCTAGGGAGTCAGGCTGTGCCTTGGAGCAGTGGCTGAGGGCTGACCCCATGTATCTCAGGCTTCTGTAGGTCTGAGGTTGGAACTTTGTGTCTCAGTACCCAAAAGGTAATTAGTGGTAGGTGAGTGCAGTACTCTTGCCTGCAGCAGGAGGCTTGAGCTGGAACCTGCTGGAACCCAGGAACTTTTCCAGGGATTAGCTGGGTGTCCTGAGGTTGGACCTGATATTTCCCCCACAGTGGGTTTCCTCCAAACAGGGAGACCCAAGCTTTGGTGTTTTGGGGTTTACAGTTCAGTCTTGGATGGTGAGTCAGGCATGTAGGCAGTGGCTGCACAGGCAAGTGGCTTTCTGCTGGTGACTGTGTGTCTGCAGGAACCCAGGAACTTTTCCTGAGAACTTTTTCTGGGAGGGAGTTGGCTGAGTGCCTTGAGGTCAAACCTAATGTTTCCCTCACCATGAGGAAACCCAGTCTCTGGTGCCCTGGGGGTCCATGGTTCTGTCTGAGAAGGTGAGTCAGGCACACAGGCAGGTTTCTGAGCTGGCAGCTGAGCACCTGCTGGAGCAAGGGACTTTTTCCAGGGATTGTCTGGATGACCTGAGTTCAGGCCCAATTGCTTCCTTAGCATGAGGTTTTCTCTTCACTGGAAATCCCAGTCTCTGGTGTTGTTTGAGTCCACAGTGCAGTCTGGGATTGGTATCAGCGCACTCAGGTGTGTGACTCTGGGTTGATGACAGAACCTCTGCCAGGACCTGGGAACTCTTCTAAGTTTTACCTGGGTTACCTGAGAATGGACCCAATTGTGCTCCTCTGACACAGTGTCCTCTCATGGCTGCCATCTTGGATCCCCTTCTCCTGTCTACTCTTTATTTTGTTTGTGAATAAGCAAAATTAAACAGGTTTTCAGTGTTTGCAAAGTTTTAAATTCTCTTAAATTATCACCTAGTAATTGTGTTTCTCAATATAAAGCCTTGAGAGATTGAAAAAAAAAACCTGTGTTCAAAGAAAATCTTCATAAAGTTTTCTTTATTGTGAGAACTTGAAAGGAGCTATATGTCCTTCAATAGGTGAATGAACAGACAATGACACATCTACAGAGTGGGGCGCTATTCATATGTGAGAGTGGCTAAATTATGGGGATAGCAAAATATGTTTCCATACCATTTCTGTCTATATCTAAACTTTCCAAGCGTTTTCAGGGAAAGAGATGCATTATAGACAGAGCATGGATAAACAAACCTGTTTTGTTAATAATAAAGGAAAATTTGGAGAAACGAGTGTTATATATGAATCCTATAATTGATTCAGCTCTAAAAAATAGCTCTACAGATTAAAAGTAAAACCAAAATTAAATTGCAATACTTAGTGACTGGTTTTATTCTGAAACTAAGTTTCAATTAATGTTCTTAACCTCCACTACAATATCATTTAATATTCACTCTGTCTTTTTGAATAGCACAAAATCAACATGATTTTGTTTCAATAGTCCATGAATACAAAACATTGGCTAGCTGTAAGTGCTAAATTTAAATCATGCACAAGTATATTGTGATAGAGATTTTCATGAAAATCACAGACACCCACACAAAACATACACACACACACATACACACACACACACACATGCACACACATATACATAAGCCAAGTTTACTTATAAAATACCCAGACTAATTAGATCATTTTAAAAGCTTTCAACTATATGACAATTTTAAACTGGTATTCATTTCATGAAGCTGTACTTCTAGCTTGTTAATATTGATATGTTTCAAGCTATCGATTTTCACTGAAGCATCCCTCCTAGGTAGGAGAATACTGAAGAGACTCAGGAATTCAAAGATGGAGAGAAACCATAAACAACAATTTTGCAAGGTTTCTCCTCAATATTATAGAAAGAGTAAGGACAGCTTGGGAATAGAGACATATTACATTACTTGCATGTGTTAGAGGAAGCTACAAGGATGCATGTTTGTGAGTCTTTACATGGCTTGTGTGAGCCTTTAGGTGACAAAGGAGCCTGAGAGACATGTATTCTGCTATAAATAATACCCAACTACACTCTGCAAGTCACTGTAGTACATTCATTGATTGTCAACTTGGACATTGATGGAATATTTGGGGGTTGTGTCTGTCACCAGTGTCCCTCTGTAGTGAATATGCTTTCCTTTATGGTTCTCCAAGATAAGTCACACAACAGTGAATATTCTGTTTTGAATAATTTCTGAGATTGTGATTACATCATTTTTACTTCCCTTTCCTTCCCCTGAGCCTTCAGAATAAATTCCCGTATCATAAATCGAGCCAACTATAAGTTTGTATTTATAAATGAACAAACTGATGTTCCAAGAGTCTAAGTTTTCTCTTTCACACAGCTGGAGGGAAAGAGAATTCAATACTATAAGTGATAATTGGGCTTTAATTATATTTATTTTTTATTTTACCCATCTCCTATTGTGAATGATGATATTACATAAATTTAAGGTTAAAATGAGGAAATAATGTATATGTTTATTTCACAAGTCCATTTTAATTTTATTATTTTATTAAAAGCAATGTGTAAATTTGAATGCATGTTGTAGATAAGGCTTGACCCTATTCTACTGAAAGAAGCAGTTGAATGTAAACCAAGGAAGACTGCTCTTATCTAGCTTCCATGCTCTCTTAGCATCGCTGTTGCTGCTCCTTAAACCTAATACCTTATTCTTGGAATTTACTTATTTCTAAAACAGTCTGCTTTAAGCATATAAAAATTTCAAAATGTAGACTTGTCAGAACAGTAGAAACATGTTTCTCTGAATCATTTTTTTTCTTGGGCAGCTTTGTTTATTTTTTTAATAGTATATAGCAGAAAGAAGAGTTGTTCAATGTAGTCACAAAGAGGAACAGTGTTCCATCCAATTCATGAGTCCTGGTATGAAATTAAAGTGAAAGGATGGACCACGGTAATGTACATGTCAGCATTCTCAGGCAAGTTGGGCTGCTGCTCACCATTCCCCTTCATGGTGAGGTATCCAGTCTTGCTTTATGAGATGTGCTGACAAGTTGTAAGTCTCTTTCAAGGAGACCAAGTTCTCTCTCTGATTGATGCTTTTTCCTTCTCCCAGTATGCAATTCAGAAAAATTACCCAGGAAAAGTCTCTAGAATTCACATTGCAAATCAATACAATGGCATAAAATCTGTACAGTATTATATGAGCAAAGTCCAGAAACAGTCTGTGATCAGTGTAAGTAATTCTAAGCTATCTTAAAATTCTGCATTGTTTTCCATCTCTCTACCATATTTTCAAATAAACTTGCCTGGGCTGCACCCATGCTTTATGACTGGGAATGACTCTCCTTCTTGCTTTCCTTTCTGTTAATAGTATCTTTCCTTAAACATTTCTGCGAGTCATGTTTAATTTGGATTACTTTTCTGGAGTAGGTAACAATTGTCTTTATCATTGATTGCTTTGGGGGGCATTTAAATATTATTTTCAGTTGACAATAGCAGCTATGTACATTTGTGTGGTACAATATGATGGATTTAGCACTGTTTCTTCCTTTGCTTTAATTGAATCTGTAGTTTTGGAGCAATATCTTCCTTCCCTCCTCTATCCTCTTCACATTACTTTGGTATCTATTTGCCAGGACTGCCATTTTGGTTAACTTAAATTTACACAATTTGAATTTAGTGAATCCTTTTTAAGATTATAAGAATATAATTTATCCTTATAATAATCAGCAGATTAGAAGACTGGCGTTAATGAGGACTGCTTGTAAATAATAGTTGCTATAGTAATGATACATCAAGAAAGAAAATATTTTTGTTACACCTACATTTATAACAAGGCATAATTTACAATCACCTTCAATTTTCTACCTTCATAAGGCTGTCAGAAAAGGCTCTTGAAAACTTTTGTATTCATTGTAACCCTAGTATGTTTTTAACTGCATTATATTCCATTTCTGATGTTAGCCCCACAAATACCTTAGAGAAGCTGTGCAACTTTGTTATGTCACCATGTGCAATAGCAAGGCACAGTCTAATAGCTTCATCCCAGGAGGCAAACCTGGGAATAGCTCCACATGGTGTTCTAAGAGTGGCTGCAGGTAAATACTTTTCAAGACATTCTTTCAGAAATCATCCGATTAGCTTATTCCCTAACTGCTGATTTCATGAGATACAATCATGACATAAAGCACACCTGTTTTGCTGCTCGGCAGTCTGGCTTTACACAATCAGGCAGTCTATCAAAAAGCAAAATCACCATAAACTGTGACCTAAGATTCAGTAACTCACATGATGATTGTGACATTTCAAACAAAGGCTTGTGATTTTTGAGAAGAAAGTCAAATCTGTAAGGGAGAGTCATGAAAGATTTACTTACAATGTACATTTTGTATATAGCAATGGGAAAAAAGTGAAATTTCTGTTTTTTATGCATCAAATTTCATTTTTTAAAAAATTCAATCAAAGATATATAAATCTAGACTTACATATGTTCATGCTAACTTTATTGTAAGATTTATATTTGAAAAAATCCATTTTAATAAAGGAAACCTATGGAAAAAATATCACAGAAGGCTGAATGCTTCAGAAATTCTTTAAGTCCATGTTAGTAAGTTATGAGTTTGTATTTAAATTTGTAATTTGGAAATATATTTATGAGGTCTTTTTAAACTTTGCACTTTCTCCAGAATACCCTTTATTATTTCCTGGGTCAAACAGTGGTAAATGAGGTTCATGAATTGTTTGTTGTGTATGTTCTAGTCTCAGAAGGAAACTAGCCCCTAAGGTACTAGTTACTAATTAAAGATGCATACAAAGAAACCAAAGACCTGTGTTTAATTCCATTCAGTGTACACCCTTTATTTTTGTACTCAATAGATTTCGAGATTTGATATGTATTTTGTCTTATTCAGTTGTTCAAACACTAGAGTACATAATAAACTTAGAAAAGAACCAGTGGCATTTCAAAACACATTATTCTAAAAAGCAATTGTATACAAATGCCTGTATTTATTGCAATAATTTTAGCAACGTGGTTGAAACCTCCAAAAGCCATAAACACCCAAGAAAGAATTTAGCTGCATTAATTCAAACCTTGCTTAAATGTTACTAACTATATATTATAAGAAAAAAAATCTCCCTATCTCTTCTAATTTCTTTCTCTAAACTTAATTCAAGCTGGATATCTATTCTTAGATATGCTTTCATAATATGAATGTTATTTTCCCCCATCCCTTCCCCTGGTCCACTGAAAAGGAGAATTCTCCTCCTCTGCCACCTGTCCATAGCTTGTCAAGTCTCATCAGGACTGTCTGGATCCTCTTCCTCTGTGACCTGGCAAGGCCACATCTCCAGGAACAAGTGATCAAAGAACAGACCACCAAGTTCATGAGAGAGGCAACCCTTGTTCCCCTTCCTTGGGAACCCACATGTAGACAGAGCTGCCTATAGGCTACATTTGAGCATCTACAGTGAAACTGTGGGCAGAGTCTTATGGAAGAAGAGAGAGGTGGGGATAGAAGGGAAGTGAGAGGACAGGAGCCCCACAAGGAACTAACCAAGCTAAAAATCCTGAAGCCAGGGAGTCCTGCATAGACAGATGCACCAACCAAGGACTATGCATGGAGAGGACCTAGAATCCCTGCTCAGATGAGAACACTTTTCATGAGACTCATGGTATGGCAGATAATAAGAATTCTATTTGATACCTGTCATTTCTGTGGCATCAAATGTAATTGCATCAACATTTACCATATTGCCATGAGTGACATTTTAAATGAATGCCTTCAGTTTGAAGTTTGCATGCTTGCAAATTTAGAGAATATAAGACTCAGAAAATATAACATTTTGAAAGCAGCATGGAGAGACAATAAATATTTGCATGGCTATTAAAAATCAATGATGAAAGCAAAATAACTTTGTTGGAGAATCCTGTATTACCCATAAATCTAATAACAAAGTTTTCTCAAAAACATGAAGAGCAGGAAAATTTCACATCTGAAAGAAAAAAAAATATTGCCTAGATTAAAGCGAATAAACTTACTGAAGAGAAGAAAGTATTAAGTATTAGACTGATCCAATTCTAAAATACAATACAATAAAATAAAATAGAAAATCTTGGTAGGCTGCAAGGAAAGAAGACAAGCTTGGTGAGACTTGATGAGCTGCGGTGGATGTGAATTGGGCTCTATTTTTCTGAGGAAGAGGGGAAGTAGAAGAGGGGAACAGAAAGGGAGGGACAGTGGGATTGATAAGTTTCTCTCCATTGAGTTTGAGGTTGGCTATAGACTTGCTGTTTATTGCCTTTATTATGTTTAATTATGTGCCTTGTATCCCTGATCTCTCCAAGACTTTAAATATGAATGGGTGTTGGACTTTGTCAAATGATTTTTCGGCATCTAAGGAGATGATAATGTGGTTTTTCTCCTTAATTTGTTTATGTGGTGGATTACATTGATGGAATTCCATATGTTGAACCACCCTTGCATGCCTGGGATGAAGCCTACTTGGTCATGGTGGATGATATTTTTGATGTGTTCTTGGATTCACTTTGCAAGAATTTTATTGAGTACTTTTGCATCAATGTTAATAAGAGAGATAGGTCTGAAGTTCTCTTTTTTGGTTGGGTCTTAGTGTGGTTTAGGTATCAAGGTGACTATGGCTTCATAGAATGATTTTGGCAATGTTCCTTCTGTTTCTATTTTGTTGAATAGTTTGGAGAGAATTGGAGTTAGAACTTCTTTGAAGGTCTGGTAGAATTTGGCACTGAATCCATCTGGCCCAGGGCTTTTTTTGGAAGGGAGAATGGAGAGAAACTTAAATCAATCCCTCTGAAATCAGGGACAACACAAGGCTGCCCTCTCTCTCCATATCTCTTCAACATAGTACTTGACGTCCTAGCCAGAGCAATAAGACAACTAAAGGATATAAAGGAGATCCAAATTGGAAAGGAAGAGGTCAAAGTGTCACTATTTGCAGATGATATGATAGTATACATGAGTAACCCCAAAAATTCAACCAGAGAACTCCTTCAGCTGATAAACATCTTCAGCAAAGTGGCAGGATACAAAATCAACTAAAAAAAAAAAAAACAGAAGCCCTCCTGTATACCAAAGATAAAAGGACCAAGAAAGAAATCAGGGAAACAACACCCTTCACAATAGCCAATAATAACATAAAGTACCTTGGGGTGACACTAACCAAGCAAGTGGAAGGCCTATTTGAAAAAAAAACTTTTGGTCTCTGTAGAAAGAAATTGAAGAAGATATCAAAAGATGGAAAGATCTCCTGTGCTCATGGATTGTTAGGATTAACATTGTGAAAATGGCCATCCTGCCAAAAGCAATCTACAGATTCAATGCAATTCCCATCAAAATACCAACTCAATTCTTTTCAGACCTCGAAAAAAAGATTCTCAGCTTCATATGGAGAAACAAAAAACCCAGAATGTCCAAAACAATTCTGTACAACAACAGATCATCAGGAGGTATCTCCATCCCCGATCTCAAGCTGTACTACAGAGCAATAGTAATAAAAACTGCATGGTATTGGCATAGAAACAGAAAGGAGGATAAATGGAACCAAACAGAAAATCCAGAAATAAACCCACACACCTATGAATACTTGATTTTTGACAAAGAAGCCAAAACCATTCAATGGATAAAAGACAGCATCTTCAACAAATGGTGCTCGTTCAACTAGATGTCTACATGCAGAAAAATGAAAATAGATCCATATTTATCACCCTGCAGAAAACTAAAGTCCAAGTGGATCAAAGACCTCAACATAAAACTGGATACTCTAAATCAGATAGAAGAAAAAGTGTGGAAGAGTCTAGAGCTCATTGACATAGGAGAAAACTTCCTGAACAGAACACCAACAGCACAAGCTCTAAGAGCAATAATCAATAAATGGACCTCATGAAACGGAAAAGCTTCTGTCAAGCAAAGGACACTGTTGTGAGAACAAAACGACAGCCTACAGACTGGGAAAGGTTCTTCACCACCCCTATATCTGACAGAGGGCTGATATCCAGTATATATAAAGAACTAAAGAAGTTAAAAAGCAATAAATCAAGTGTTCCAATTAAAAAAATAGGGTAAGGAGTTAAACAGAGACTTCTCTGTAGAGGAATATAGAATTGCAGAGAAACACCTAAAGAGATGCTCAACATCCTTAGCGATCAGGGAGATGCAATTCAAAACAACCCTGAGATTTCACCTCACACCCATCAAAATGGCTAAAATAAAAACTCAAATGACAACACATGCTGGAGAGGTTGTGGAGAAAGGGGAACCCTCTTCCATTGCTGGTGGGATTGTAAACTGGTACAACCACTTTGGAAGTCAATCTGGCACTTTCTCAGACAATTAGGAATAGTGCTTCCTCAAGACCCAGATATACCACTCCTAGGCATATACCCAAAATTTGCTCAAGTACACAGCAAGGACAGTTGCTCAACCATGTTTTTAGCAGCTTTATTTGTAATAGCCAGAACCTGGAAACAACCCAGATGTCCCTCAATGGAGGAATGGATACAGAAATTTTGGTATTTTTATACAATGGAATACTACTCAGCAGTCAAAAACGAGGAAATCATGAAATTTGCAGGCAAATGGTGGGATCTAGAAAAGATCATTTTGAGTGAAGTATCCCAGAAGGTGAAAGACACACATGGTATATAATCACTTATATAGACCTATAAGATATGATAAACATAATGAAGATAAAAAAGAAAGAGGACCCGGGGTAAGATGATCAATCCTCAGTTAGAAAGACAAAAGAGAGGTGCATTGGACATAGGAGAAAACAAGCAACAGGACAGGAGCCTACTGCAGAGGGCCTCTGAAAGACTCTACATAGGAGTGTATCAAAGCAGATACTAGGACTCATAACCAAATCGTCTGCAGAGTGCAGGGAATCATATGAAAGAAGGGGGAGTTAGTATGATGTGGAAAGGATATGAGCTCCACAAGGACCAAATATATCTGCGTCCAGGGGTCTTTTTTGAGACTGACACTCCACCAAGAATCATGTATGGATATAACCTAGAACCTCTGCTCAGATGTAGCCGTGGTAGCTCGTTAACTATTGGTTTCCCATAGTAAGAGGAACAGGAACTATTTCTGACAGGAACTCAATGGTAGGCTCTTTGACCTCCCCACCCCCAAGGGAGGAGCAGTCTGGCTAGGCTACAGAGGGGGACTTTGCAGCCAGTCCTGTAGATACCGGATTAAAAAAAAAATAGGGTCAGATGAAAGGGGAGTGGGTCCTTCCCAATCAGTGGACTTGGAAAGGGGCAGGGAGGAGATTAGGGAGGGAGGGAGGGTGGGATTGGGAGGGAATGAGGGAGTGGGTTATAGCTGGGATACAGAGTTAATAAAATGTAAGTAATAATAAAAAGAAAAAGAAAAAGAAAGGGAGTGACGGTGGGATTGGGAGGCAAGGAGGGATAGTACCGCAATCAGTATCTAAAGTGAATAAAAATAAATAAATGAAATTTAAAAAAGAAAGAAGCATCTGACTCAGTAGAAAGGAGCAGGAAAGAAAAGGAAACATCATGACTCATATATTTTGCAGATGTTTAAATGTGCACTCTCATATTGCCTGGCTATGCAACAAGTAAGACCTCATACTTTCCTATTCTCCAGAAAGCGTAGTAATTAAGTTTAAAACATGTTACATGATAGAATGATTCCTAAAATAACTGTTATGTTACTGTACTACTGTATGATTTTTTAATTGGTGCTTTAAATTTTATTAATATTAAATATGAAATAAAATAGAAACACGTTTATGATTGTAAGTTCTACCTTTAGTATCCTCAGTTAATTAAAACCTGTTATTTGTCATTTTGTGATATATAACTGTGTCACAGAAATATCTGTATCTTTATCTTGGGGGATATAATTCTTGGCAAAAACAGTTTAAGGAAGGAAGGGTATAAGCACTCTTGCTCACAATTCCAGGTGATGTAATTCATTATGAAAGGGATGGCATGGCAGCTAGCCCAGAGGGCAGCTAGTCATAGTGCATCCAACATTAGAATACAAAGTGATGAACTTATATGCTTAGATCTTTTTCCTTCTATTTCCACCCAGGACCCTAACCCAAGGAATGATAGTAGACCTCAGCAAACCCCATTAAGTATCTACATTCCATCATTTTGGCAAGATTACCCATCACAGATATCCTACATTATGTTCATTAGAAGTATTAACATGAAATATTCAACTATTCATAATCAATACTGTCAAAGTTTGTATAAAATTTTTTATTCAAGTTGTTGGAAAGTCCTCAGACTTAACACTGAAGAGCTTAAAATGCAACAGGTTTACTAACAATTTGTGGGAAATAACATACAGATTATTAATGTTATGCTAATAAATTTATGAGTTAATTTAAATAAAAATTTAAAAATATATTTAAGTGTACCTATCAAAATAAAATGAGAAAGTAATTAAGTATTCCAGAAGTGAATGCTCTAAAAATTAAATGTATTATATTGTCCTTTATTTTTATCATTAGTTTATCAATGTAAAATAGGAGCTCTAAAACTCTAGTTTCCTGAGCCTTTTTACACATTTTTCCTATGTGAATTAATTATGTGAAATAAGTCATATTTACCATTGACTAGAATTAATTTTTATATAGTGGTCCTATAAAACCAAAAACGGTACAAAACAAACAAGATTTGTATAGAAATCACTTTAATGAAAACTGTGTTTCAAAGGACACTAATACTTTTGGCACCTCTTAAAGAACATGTTGAAATTTCCCCAAGACCTCAACTACATCTTCCAGGCACTTACTGGAGATTAGATTCATGTATTCTTATTGAATTAGCATATATATAATAGGTTCATTATGAATTTTTCATGAATACATGTCATGTTCTTTGTTCACCTTTACACCTCCACATTACGCTCTTTTGTTCCCTCTGTTGTTTATACTCTATTTTTTCCATTTTTTTGTATTCTCTGGAAATACTGGAAACTCCTTCGTACTAAGGTAAACTGTGTGTTGCAACAGTGCTGTGTTAGCTGGAAGTGCTAACAGAAAGTGTCTTTTGGTTGGCTGTCACCTTCTTAGTATAGACGTTTACTTCAAATTTGTTTGTGATTTACTTCAAATTTATTTGTTTGGGGGAGAAAATAATTTCATGCCAGACCTTGCCCGGAAGGAACAGCTGGTATTTTCTATTCTTGGAAAGGGTGCCAAGAATAGAGGGATGTTGGTAACTGATGGCATAAATGACTTTGAAATCTGTCTCAGCAGCTGTCACTGTGGTAGTCATGGTACAGATAGGGAGAATGCTGTCCTGTGCTGCCCAGGCTTTCTGTCCTTCTGGCTTTATTTTCTCAGCGCTCTAAACATTGTGTGTTTGCTATCAGCTTTATCTAACTTGATGCATTAATATTCAGAAAAACACTGCACCTTCCTTTGTTTGACAAAAGAAAGACTTCTTCATTTCAGACTCCATGGTTCGCTAATCATTTCATGTTGTCTTATCGTCAAATTTATTTTACAAAATTTATATTAAATTTTGAAGATGATGTGTTCCTTGAAAAAGCATTATTTGAATAAATACAATTAATCCAGTGGTACAGAAGTTGTAAAGTGGTTCAAAAGTCTAACCATAAATTTTATTCAATCACTGTTTTTCCATCAAGAATTTTTCTAAAGGTTATTATGACGATTTTAGAAAAGATATAAATGAGAGAACACAAATGATTTAATAGGCTAAATTGCTGACACTCAATCTCTCTAAATGTTCACACTGTATTTTCTGTTTATATTTAATGTATCTTAGTAATATTTGAAATGTCTTTATATAGTTGGCTAAGTATAATTTGGCTAGTATGTACAGAAAAAGAGGAAATATTGATTTTATTTTATGAACAGTATACTGAATTTAATTTGATTTCAGATATTTAATTTGCTCATGCTATTACTGCTTTAGTCAAGTACTATCTAACAGTTCAAATGGTTAACTGGTTAGGTGCAGATGGGAACTTTGAGTTAAGCATTTCTACTAAACATTTGTGGTACAGTTTCTGTTAAAGTCTGAGCCGGTTCAGCATGGGCACTCCTCTTTAGATCTTTTCTTCTCCAATGGAAACTGTAATATACATTGGTTATTTCAGGAACTACATAATATAAATGAAGTGGTGCTCTCTGGCTTTTTCACAGTGCTTTCTTTAGGAAATATCAATAATGGAACGATTTTTAAGATGATTTGATTAAAATACGTACAGAGAACTAAAGAAAAATACTGTCTCATTCAAATGTTGATTCCTTTTTATTTCATTGTTATTATCTGTAATAATATTTCTTCTTACCCTAGAAAAAAAATATTAAATTTTTTCTTGTGTTTTCCAGTCCATACATGGTAACATATTGAAATTCCCATTTTCTGGTTTAGTTGAACTGGAAAGTAAAGACTGGAACATTAAATCTATGCAGACTCTTAGGTGAAAATCTATTAGCAGTTTGACTGGATTTTTGTTCCTTAATAGTATTTTCTAATCCAATGCAAATTTCAAAAAATCTAAACATGTTACAGAAGAAAATAAAATTTTCTGCCTTTATTTAAAAAATGAACACATTCCAGGAACATTTGAGTACCAAATTTAACAAGAGTTTTCAAAGGCTGCTTCATTTCATCTTCCAGGAAAAGCAAAGCAAACACTAAAGATACATTTAAAAAACAACACAGGAGGGGGAGCCAAGATGGCGGGCGCCGGGAGAGCACCACATCTGATAAGCAGGACAGCACTCTCTGTGCAGAGACCAGGAGACTGAACTCGGGGCCCTGAAACTACATCGATCATGTTTCCCAGGTGAGGGGAGGCTACCACGGCATGGGAATCAGTCGGGTCCACTCACAGCTGCCCAGCCAGAACCCAGGAGAAATCCCGGGTAACTCGGGCTTTGGGTCTCCGGACTGGAGATGTAAGCATGCGTGTCCCAATCACTTTCCCAGGCTGATCCATGGGCACAAGGGTTCCTGAGACTGGGAGTCCCAGTCGCAAGAAAACCCCATGGGGAAGCAAAGTTGCCAGTCTGATCACGGGTCACCCAGTCTTTCCCCAGAAGGTCTCTAGGACAGCTGGTACCAGCCTCCAACACAACTGAGCTCCTGCTGCGCTGAGAGCTGCACACTCAGCTCAGTGGTACAGATAAGCTGCGTGCCCCAGTACAACAGGGACTGGGAACCCCTGTCCAGAGAGGTCCCCACAGGGAAGGAAGTAACCGTGCTGCTGGGGTCACCTAGGAAAAGTCTAGCAGACTGCAGATTGCAAACAGGTGAGTATGCCCAGCCATCACAGATCTGGGCCCAAACAGGGAGCACAGAGTGATTGGAAACTCAGCTCCCACAGACAAGCAGGTGGGCACACGCTCCACCAGCCCAGAGGCCTGCATTGTACCAAATACACCTTACAGGCAGAACTGTATGCCCCAAGACACCAGAGCAGTACTCACCTGCCACAGATTACCTCTTGGGTTCTGGGGCACAGAGCCCCAACCTCAGACCTACAAAAGACCGGGAACCCTGAGATCAACCCCCAGATACTGCTCCAAGGGTAGTTATACCTAACAAAACCGAGCAAACCATGGAACACACAGGTTACAGCAGCTGATCACTAAATTTACAGCAAGAAACCCAGAAGGAGGGCAGCTGCCCCCAGGACTTCTCCCAGTGAGAGGAGAGCCCTCTCGACTAATCAGGACCACAGTTACAACCCAGGTCCCTATGCCTGAGGTGAGCTGTAGCAACTCCTGAAAAACACCAGACATCCAGTGACTATACCCAAAAAGCTGGGAAGGCTTCCTACAGGAAAAACCATCTTCCTGCCAAAGGGATTCTCTCCACTACAAGAGTCCAGGAACAACCATAAAACTAAATTCAAACAACTAAGATATCCCAATGGGTAGAGGACAGCATAAAAGTTCAACCAACAAAAGCCAGAGCAATATGGCATCTCCAGAACCCAGTTATCCAGGGGCAAATAGCCCTAGACAACCCAGCATAAATGAAATTCAAGGACATGACCTAACATCTATGTTCATGAAGAAGATAACAGAGGAAACAAATAAAATACGAAAAGAATTAGAGGAAGATAAAAACAAACAGATCATGGCTATCCGTAAAGAAATGGAGGAAATTAAAGACAAGAAGATTATGGCCATCCATGAAGAAATACGGGAAGCTGCAGCCAAACAGTCTGTGGCCTTTATAGAGAGGAAATGCTTAAATCACTGAATGAAATAAAAGAAACAGTGGATTGTTCAAACAAACAGCTAAAGGAATTGACTGAAAAACATGAAAATACAGTCAGACAGGGGAAGGAAACCAACAAACTAGCTCAAGACCTGAAGATAGAATTGGAAAAATTAAAAAAAAAAACACAAATGGAAGAAATTGTGGAGAGAAAGAATTTAGGGAAGAAAGCAGGTTAGCATAACCAATAGGCTACAAGAAATGGAAGAAAGAATCTCAGGTGTGGAAGATACAATGGAAGAAATAGATGTATCTGTCAAAGAAAATGTTAAATCTAAAAAATTCCTGACACAGACCTTCCAAGAAATTCAAGACAACATAAAAAGACAAAACCTAAGAATAATAGGAATAGAAGAAAAAGAAAATTCCCTGGACTAAGGCCCAGAAAATATTTTCAACAAAATCATTGAAGAAAATTCCACCAAATAAAAGGAGAGGCCAATAAGAATACAAGAGGCCTATAGAACACCCAATAAATTACACCAGAAAAGAAAATCTTCCTGCCACATAATAATCAAAACCGTAAGTATACAGAACAAAGAAAAAATACTAAAAGCTGCAAGAGAAAAAGGCCAAGTAACATATAATGGCAAACCCATTAGAATCACACCTGACTTTTCAACAGAGACTATGAAAGCCAGAAGGGCCTGGACGGATATCATGCAGACCCTAAGAGAACACAGATGTCAGCCCAGGCTACTATACCCTGCAAAACTCTCAGTCCTCATAGACGGAGAAAACAAGATATTCAGTGACAAAAACAAATTTCAACAATACCTACATACAAATCCAGCATTACAGAAGACACTGGAAGGGAAAATAGAACCCAAGAAAACTAGCTACATTCAAGAAAACACAGGAAATAAATAACCCCACTACAGTAAAACAAAAAGCAACCAAGCACACAACCGTATGACCACAGCCAACATCAAATTCAAAGGATCTAACAGCCACTGGTCATTAATCTCTCTCAATATCAATGGACTTAATTCTCCAATAAAAAGACACAGACTAACAGAATGGATGCGTAAAAAAACCCAACAATCTGTTCTATACAAAAAACACACCTAAGCCACAAAGATAGACATTACCTGAGGGTAAAGGGAAGGAAGACAGCTTTTCAAGCAAATAGATCAAAGAAGCAAGCAGGAGTAGCCATTCTAATATCTGATAAAATAGACTTTCAACCAAAATTAATCAAAAGAGATGGGGAAGGACACTTCATACTCATCAAGGGAAAATTCCACCAAGAAGACATCAAAATCCTGAACATCTATGCCCCAAATACAAGGGCACCCACATTTGTTTTTTTTTTATTTTTTTTATTTTTCAACAATTACACTTTATTCATTCTGCATCCCCCCATAAGCCCCTCCCTCCTCCCCTCCCAATCCTACCCTCCCTCGTCCCTCTGCATGCATGCCACTCCCCAAGTCCACTGATAGAGGAGGTTCTCCTCTCCTTTCTGATCTTAGTCTATCAGTTCACATCAAAAGTGGCTGCATTGTCCTCTACTATGGCCTGGTAAGGCTACTCCCCCCCCGGGGGAAGTGATCAAAGAGCAGGCCAATCATATTATGTCAGAGGCAGTCCCTCTTCACATTACTATGTAACCCAATTGGACTCTGAACTGCCCTGGGCTACATCTGTGCAGGGGTTCTGGGTTATCTCTATGAATAGTCCTTGGTTGGAGTATGAGTCTCTGGGAAGTTCCCTGTGTTCAAATTTTCTTGTTCTGTTGCTCTCCTTGTGGAGACCCTGTCCTCTCCAGCTCTTACTATTTCCCAGTTCTTACCTAAAATTCCATTCACTCTGCCCAACAGTTGCCCATCAGGCTTAGCATCTGCTTTGATAGTCTGTAGGGCAGAGGGTTTCAGAGGCCCTCTGTGGTAGGTTCCTAGGTTGTTTCCTGTTTTCTTCTTCTTCTGATGTCCATCCTCTTTGACTTTCCGATTGGGATTGGACATTTTAGTTAGGGTCCTCTCTCTTGCTTAGTTTCTTTAGATGCACAGGTTATAGTGGGTTTGTCCTATGTTGTATGTCTGTATGAGTGAGTATATACCATGTGTGTCTTTTTGCTTCTGGGACAACTCACTCAGGATGATCCTTTCCAGATCCCACCATTTACCTGCAAATTTCATGATCTCTTATTTTTCATTTCTGAGTAATATTCCATTGTGTAGATGTACCACAATTTCTGCAACAATCAATAAATGGGACCTCATGAAACTGAAAAACTTCTGCAAAGCAAAAGACACCGTCATCAAAACAAAGCGACCGCATACAGATTGGGAAAGAATCTTCACCAACACTTTATCTGACAGAGGGCTAATATCCAGTATATATAAAGAACTAAAGAAGCTGAAAAGCAGCAAACCAAGTAATCCACTTAAAAAATGGGGAACAGAGTTAAACAGAGAATTCTCTGTAGAGGAATACCGAATGGCAGAGAAGCACTTAAAGAAATGCTCAACCTCACTAGCCATTAGGGAAATGCAAATCAAAACAACCCTGAGATTACACCTTACACCCATGAGAATGGCCAAGATCAAAAACTCAAGTGAAAACACATGCTGGAGAGGTTGTGGAGAAAGGGGAACCCTTCTCCACTGGTGGTGGGAATGTAAACTTGTACAACCACTCTGGAAAGCAATCTGGCGCTTTCTCAGACAACTAGGAATAGCACTTCCTCAAGATCCAGCCATACTACTCCTGGGCATATATCCAAAAGAGGCTCAAGTACACAATAAGGACATTTGCTCAACCAATTTGTAGCAGCTTTATTTGTAATAGCCAGAAGCTGGAAACAACCCAGATGCCACTCAGCTGAAGAATGGGAACCCACATTTGTGAAAGAAACATTGATAAAACTTAAACCACACATAGATCCCCACACACTAATAGTGGGAGACTTCAACACCCCACTCTCAACAAAGGACAGGTCAACAAAACAGAAATTAAACAAAGAAACAATATCTCTATCAGAGGTCATGAATCAAATGGACCTAACAGACATTTACAGAACCTTACACCCAAATACAAAAGAATTTACCTTCTTCTCAGCACCCCATGGAACCTTCTCCAAAATAGACCACATAGTTGATCACAAAGCAAGCCTCAACAGATACAAGAAGATTGAAATAATCCCTTATATCCTGTCTGATCACCATGGAATAAAGCTGGACCTCAGTAACAACAGAAATAGCAAGAAGCCTACACATACATGGAAACTGAACAACTTCCTACTAAAAGACAGCTTGGTCAGGGAAGAAATAAAGAAAGAAATTAAAATCTTCCTAGAACTCAATGAAAATGAAGACACAACATACCCAAACTTGTGGGACACAATGAAAGCAGTGCTAAGAGGAAAGTTCATAGCACTAAGTGCCTTCAAGAAGAAATTTGAGACAGCGCATTCAAGCAACTTAATGGCTCACTTAAAAACCCTACAAAAAGAAGAAGCAGACACACCAAGAAGGAGCAGACGGCTGGAAATAATCAAACTCAGGGCTGAAATCAATCAATTAGAAACAAATAAAACAATTCAAAGAATCAATGAAACCAAGAGCTGGTTCTTTGAGAAAATCAACAAGACAGACAAACCCTTAGCCAAGCTAACTAAAAGGCAGTGAGACACCATCCAAATCAACAAAATCAGAAATGAAAAGGGGGACATAACTACAGACACTGAGGAAATCCAAGCAATCATTAGGACTTACTTCACAAGTCTATATGGAATAAAATTTGAAAATTTAAATGAAATGGACAATTTTCTTGATTGATTCCACTTACCAAAGCTAAATCAGGACCAGGTAAATCAATTAAATTGTCCTATATCCCGCAAGGAAATAGAAGCAGTCACCAAAATTCTCCCATCCAAAAAAAGCCCAGGACCTGATGGTTTCAGCGCAAAATTCTACCAGACATTCAAAAGAGAGCTAACTCCAGTTCTCTTCAAACTATTCCACAAAATCGAAACAGAAGGAACATTATCAAACTCATTCTATGAAGCCACAGTCACCTTGGTACCTAAACCTCACAAAGACCCAACAAAGAAAGAGAACTTAAGGCCAATCTCCCTTATGAACATTGATGCAAAAATACTCAACAAAATACTCGCAAACCGAATACAAGAACACATCAAAGATATCATCCATAATGACCAAGTAGGCTTCATCCCAGGTATGCAGGGGTGGTTCAATATATGGAAATCCATTAATGTGATCCACCATATTAACAAACTGAAAGAAAAAAACCACATGATAATCTCCTTAGATGCTGAAAAAGCATTTGACAAAATCCAACATCCATTCATGTTTAAAGTCTTGGAGAGATCAGGGATACAAGGCACAATAAAGATAGTAAAGGCAATATACAGCAAGCCTATAGCCAACTTCAGACTGAACAGAGAGAAAGCAATCCCACTGAAATCAGAGACAAGACAAGGCTGCCCACTCTCTCCATATCTCTTCAACATAGTTCTGGAAGTCATTGGTAGAGCAATAAAACAGTTGAAGGAGATCAAGGGGATACAAATTGGAAAGGAAAAAGTCAAATTATCACTATTTGCAGGTGATATGATAGTATACGTGAGTGACCCCAAAATCTCTACTAGGGAACTCCTACAGCGATAAACACCTTCAGCAAAGTGGCTGGATACTAAATTAACTCAAAAAAATCAGTAGCCCTCCTGTATACAAAAGACAAAAGGGCTGAGAAAGAAATTAGGGAAACAACACCCTTCACAATAGCCACAAATGACATAAGGTACCTCAGAGTAACCCTAACCAAGGAAGTCAAAGACTTGTATGAAAAAAATTTCAAATCTCTGAAGAAAGAATTAGAAGAAGATATGAGAGGAGGGAAAGATCTCCCATGCTCATGGCTTGGCAGAATTAACATAGTAAAAATGGCCATCTTACCAAAAACAATCTACAGATTCAATGCAATTCCCATCAAATTACCAACCCAATTCTTTACAAACCTGGAAAGAAAAATTCTCAACTTCGTATGGAATAACAAGAAACCCAGAATTGCTAAAACAATCCTCTACAATAAAAGATCTTCTGGAGGTATCTCCATCCCTGATCTTAAGTTGTACTATAGAGCAACAGTTTTAAAAACTGCATGGTACTGGCATAGAAACAGAATAGTGGATCAATGGAACCGAACAGAAGACCCAGAAATAAACCCACACAGTTATGGACACCTGATCTTTGACAAAGGTGCCAAAACCATACAATGGAAAAAAGATAGCATCTTCAACAAATGGTGCTGGTCCAACTGGCTGTCTACATGTAGAAAAATAAAAATAGATCCATACTTATTACCCTGCACAAAACTGAAGTCCAAGTGGATCAAAGACCTCAACATAAAACCTAACACATTAAATCGGCTAGAAAAAAAAAGTGGGGAATACCCTAGAACTCATTGGTACAGGAGAAAACTTCCTGAACAAAACACCAACAGCAACAATCAATAAATGGGACCATCACCAAAAGAAAGCGACTGCCTACAGATTGGGAAAGAATCTTCACCAACCCTTTATCTGACAGAGGACTCATATCCAGTATATATAAAGAACAAAAGAAGCTGAAAAGCATCAAACCAAGTAATCCACTTAAGAAATGGGGAACAGAGCTAAACAGAGAATTCTCTGTAGAGGAATACCGAATGGCAGAGAAGCACTTAAAGAAATGCTCAACCTCATTAGCCATTAGGGAAATGCAAATCAAAACAACCCTGAGATTTCACCTTACACCCATGAGAATGGCCAAGATCAAAATCTCAAGTGACAACACATGCTGGAGAGGTTGTGGAGAAAGGGGAACCCTTCTCCACTGGTGGTGGGAATGTAAACTTGTACAACCACTCTGGAAATCAATCTGGCTCTTTCTCAGACAACTAGGAATAGTGCTTCCCCAAGATCCAGCCATACCACTCCTAGGCATATATCCAAAAGAGGCTCACGTACACAAAAAGGACATTTGCTCAACCATGTTTGAAGCAGCTTTATTTGTAATAGCCAGAAGCTGGAAACAGCCCAGATGCCCCTCAACTGAAGAATGGATGCAGAAATTGTGGTACATCTACACAATGGAATATTACTCAGCAATGAAAAATAAGGAAATCATGAAATTTGCAGGTAAATGGTGGGATCTGGAAAGGATCATCCTGAGTGAGTTGTCCCAGAAGCAAAAAGACACACATGGTATATACTCACTCATATAGACATACAACATAGGACAAACCCACTATAACCTGTGCATCTAAAGAAACTAAGCAAGAGAGAGGACCCTAACTGAAATGTCCAATCCCCATCCTGAAAGGCAAAGAGGATGGACATCAGAAGAAGAAGAAAACAGGAAACAACCTAGGAACCTACCACAGAGGGCCTCTGAAACCCTCTGCCCTACAGACTATCAAAGCAGGTGCTGAGCCTGATGGGCAACTGTTGGGCAGAGTGAATGGAATTTTAGGTAAGAACTGGGAAATAGTAAGAGCTGGAGAGGACAGGGTCTCCACAAGGAGAGCAACAGAACAAGAAAATTTGAACACAGGGAACTTCCCAGAGACTCATACTCCAACCAAGGACTATTCATAGAGATAACCCAGAACCCCTGCACAGATGTAGCAAAGGGCAGTTCAGAGTCCAAGTGGGTTACATAGTAATGTGAAGAGGGACTGCCTCTGACATAATCTGATTGGCCTGCTTTTTGATCACCTCCCCTTGGCGGGGAAGCAGCCTTACCAGGCCATAGTAGAGGACAATGCAGCCACTTTTGATGTGAACTGATGGACTAAGATCAGAAAGGAGAGGAGAACCTCCCCTATCAGTGGACTTGGGCAGTGGCACGCATGGAGAGGGAGGAGGGGGGTGGGATTAGGAGGGGAGGAGGGAGGGGCTTATGGGGGATGCAGAATGAATAAAGTATAATTGATGAAAAATTAAAAAAAGGGAAAAATAATAATAATTTAAGAACCTTAAATGACTTTCAAAAGTGGAGGAAAACATGGAGTTAGTCAATTCACATGGAGCATGTCTCGCCCCTGGGGGCAATGGTCTCCTGAACCTACTCAGACTTCGAACACCACCACTGCTAGTTCTAGAACTGATGCAGGATGTTCCAAGGAGGGAGTTAAGGCTTCTCATAATATTTCCTATAAGCCCACACCTGTTTGTTTATATCCCCCATTTTTATTCATTATTAGCCAGTTAGATCCAAGTAATTGTGGTAATGATACTTGCTTTTCTGCCCAATGCTGGAATGCTAGTAAATTTACTAGCTGGTTACTCGCATGCCTCGCTGGGTGCCTGTGCCCATTGATGCCCCTCACGCTATGACTCTCTTCAGACAGAAAAGGGCTCTTGGAATTGCAGCCACCATTGTTACTGCCATCTCATTGGCGGCTGTTGCAGCTACCACCGTGGCATTAGCCATGAGTCATACTGTGCAGACTGCTCAGACCCCGAATAATCTTTTAGCCAATGTAGCTCATGCCTTAGATGTACAAAAAGAAATTAATGCTCAACTAAAAGGAGGCTTGATGGTGTTCAATCAGAGGATTGACCTCGTACAGGAGCAAATTGATACCCTATGGCAAATCGCTCAACTTGGCTGTCAATGGAAGTATGCTGGACTTTGTGTCACTAGCATACAATATGAGAATTTTTCCTGTGCTGCAAATCTGTCTAAACAATTGTCTAGCTATATTTTAGGTAATTGGACTGAAGAATTCGAAACTATGATGGAGCAGCTGAGAGTGGCCATTGTTACGGCAAATTCTACCAGAGTAGACCCAGGACTAGCCACAGGATTATCATCATGGATTGCTGCAGCTATGAATCATCTGAAGGAATGGGCAGGCATGGGAGCGTTAGCAGGCCTTCTGGTGTTGGTCTCCTTGGTTTGCCTGTGGTGTATATGCAAGATTAGAGTCTCATAACAGCATAATGCAGCCATGACCATTCAGGCCTTTACAGCCATTGAAGCAGGACATTCGCCCCAAGCATGGTAGGCTACCATAAAAAGCTAAAATATTATGCTCAGGATGCAAGGCTAAGCACTGCACTCAGGGTCAGCCGCTTTCCACCCAGAGAAGAGCATGTCTGATTGCATGCGGGTTGATGCCCCAGGTCCCGCCTCTGAGAAAAAGGTATCGGTCATGTCTGATGCTCTTTGGGTGGATGACACCTAAATGAACATCAGTACAAAGTCCCAATTTATTTCTAATATCAGAGATCAGACCTCTACTCTTGCCTGATGCATCTAAAACAAAAAGGGGGAACTGTAGAGAGCTGTGTAATGCCGTGCCTTAAAGATGAAGCTGGTTTCTGCCTTCCACCTTCCTGATGGTGAGTGCTCTCTGTCACAAACAACTCCATATTTGGCTAAGGCTGAGGATCTTGCTTGCTTCTGTGTATGTGGACCTATCTGCATTGCCCACGTGGCACGCTGGGGTTGGCTACCCAGAGGCTATTTAAGCTGTGGGCTGGCTTTCCCCAGGATCAGATGATTGTTCAAGGTTCCTGAATAAACTGCATTAAAAAAAAAAATAAACACACACACTCACACAGGAAGTAGTAACGTTAGGCCAGGATAAGTCTCAGCTTAAATTATAATATATAATGTATATATTATATATATATATAATGACATATATAATAGATATATTATATATAATGAAATTTTCTAATACAGTGAATTTTAAAAATTCATTCTTAATTTATATATTAACTTTACATCATGATTGTAAGAGCCTCCCTCTTCTCCTCCTGGTCTCATTCTCTTCTTCTCTTCCCCTCTTTCCCTATACTTTCTTTTCAAAAAAGGAGAGCCCACAAACCCATCCCAGCACATCAAGTCTCATCAGGGCGGAGCTCATGATTCGCTAAGGCCAGACTAGGCAGACCTGTTAGGGAGAAGTAGTGTAGTCCTTTCATTTGAACTCAATTTTAATACATTGAAATTCAGAATTTATAAATGTTTGAGCAAATCTACTGAAGTTACATTTGTGACAAGAGTAACAGAAGAGAGTATATACAATGGATATTAGAAAATCAGCACTGTTGACATGAAATATGCATGAAGAATTGCACAGAGAAAGGTACATTTTATGGTTGATATCGTGAGATGACCACATGGAAGATGATAGTGAGGAATTTGAAGGACAAAATACTTACTAGAGACTTACGATTGTGAGTAGGTAAAGCAAAAGCAAGACTGACAAACAGATACTGAACTGGCATTTAGGTTCTCTTTTTTTGGCCACTTCAGCTGAGGTCTCTGAATTGGCTTTTTGTCTTGGTCACATTGCTACATCCCACTGTCTTACTCTGTCTCCTGGCAAAAGGCTTTGCTGTAAAGGCAGGCCTCCAGGAGTTGGTGGCAGACAGTTCCAATCACCTTTCACTAAGGGTTTTGACATCAATATACTTGGACAAGGAATAAAAATCTCTTACTTTTTTTTTTCAGAGAATCCAACTTTAATTTTGTGGCTTATAGCTATCCATAACTTCAGTTTCAAGGAATCCAGCACTATAATAAAAGTGGTACATGAAGCAAATAGTAAGCAAATGATGTAAAACATATTTTCTTTTTTTAAAAATTCTTTATTAATTATACTTTATTCACTTTGTATCCCTCCCCCCTGTGGTTCTCTCCTTCCTCCCATCCCAATCTCTCCCCTCCTCCACCCTCTGCATGCATGCCCCACTCCAAGTCCACTGATAGGGGAGGACTTCTTTTCCTTCCTCTGATCCTAGTCAATTAGGTCTCATCAGGAGTGGCTGAGTTGTCTTCTTCTGTGGCCTGGTAATGCTACTTCTGCCTCAGGGGGAGGTAATTAAAGAGCAGGCCAATCAATTCATGTCAGAGGCAGTCCCTGTTCCTATTACAATGGAACCCACTTGGACACTGAACTGTCATGGGCTACATCTGTGCAGGGGTCTTAGGTTATCTCCATGCATAGTCCTTGGTTGGAGTATCAGTCTCAGGAAAGACCCCTGTGCTCAGATTTTTTAGTTCTGTTGCTCTCCTTGTGGAGTTCCTGTCCTCTCCAGATCTTACTGTTTCCCACTTCTTTCATAAGATTCCCTGCACCTTAATATTTCACCTTATACCCATCAGAATAGCTAAGATCAAAAACTCAAGAGGTTGTGGAGAAAGGGGAACCCTCCTCCACTTCTTGTGGGAATGTAAACTTGTACAACCACTCTGGAAAGCAATCTGGCGCTTTCTCAGACAACTAAGAATGGTTGTTGTCCTCAAGATCCAGCCATACCACTCCTAGGCATATACCCTAAAGAGGCTCAAGTACACAATAATCTCTTACATTTTTAAAGCTCTGCAGCATATGATTAACAATCTTTTGGTACTCTAATTGCGTACAAACTATTGATTGTACTTTAATTATTATTTTTAAAATGGTGATTTATTTGTAAAATAATTTTAGTTTTATGAGAATTGGAAAGATGTCACACAGAGTATTCACTTGATCCTGTTCATACTGCCTTCCTCCCTGTCAACCTCTATCATGGTGGTACAATTTAATATACTCAATAGACTTACAACAATTGATCATCACTACCACTTATATCCACAGTCTATCATGGCACCAGTATTGGTCTTGTCTCTTACAGGTATTTTGATGTTTTTCTAATGACTTTATGTCATGTACATTATTGAATATGGGATATCTTCACTGTTTCAGAATCCATTCACTTCCTTCTGTTTTTCGTGCTTTCCAATCAACTCTTAGCGTCAACTGATCTGTTTGCTATCAACAATTTTACTGTCATAGAGTGTCATAGAGTTGAGATTATACAATATTTTAAATTGGATTCTTTCCAGATTGGCTTCTTGTTTACCTTAATTACATGCATTTAAATTACTCCTTTCCACATAAGTCTTAGCACTGAAAATTATTCCTTTATCTGGATGCACAACAGTTTATACAGCATTTCACTTGCTGAGCACATTTTTGTTGCTTCCAAAATTTTACAATTATGAAGAAAACTACTATGAACATCTGTTATAAGGCTCTTATGAAAAATCTATACTTGCAATTCATTTGTTAAAATGTCAAGGTACATGATTCCCAGATAAGATGGTAAAATTGTTTCAGGTGCACATGAAGCTACTAAATGTTCTTCCAGAATACTTGCTTTGCTTAATTCTCTCTTTGCGCAAATGAGAACTCTTGCTATTCTCCATGCTCTCCATCACTTGGTGGTATCAGGTTGTTGGACGTAGGTGTTGAAGATTATCTCAGTTTTATTAATATTTACTTTATATTGGTCATATGGAATTGATTCCTTTTTTTCTCCCCAAGTATTTCTGTATTTGCCTATTTTGTAATTATTTCATTTTTGTCTTATGTGTATTCTTTGTACATTTTCACAGCTGTATTTCATCAGATATTTCTTTTGAAAATAAATCCTTCAAGCTTACACACACTCATCTCTGGTTTTACTATGTCTTTTTTTTTTTTTTTTTTTTTTTCTTTAAGAAAATTTATTTGTTCCTCTACAGCAGAAACAGGGAAGTGGAATAAGTCTGTGCAAAGCAAAGTGGGTCTCATCTCAAATCCTTTCTAATGCGGGCGAGTTTTGGCAACCTTACTCCCAGGTTTTGCAAATCCAGCACAAATACTTCTACTCTGTTTTGGCCTTCAGAGCTGCCTCCTCTCTCAGACGGGCTTTCCTTTCTAGGTTCAAGCTTGTTAGAGTCTCGTGTCTTTTCACAGCTTGCTTGCCCTCTATGACCGTGTAGATGCATCCTGCCACGGTCAGGGCGATCATGACATAGCTGATCTTCACCCGGAGCCTGTTCTTGGCAGCATCAAGCATCTCAAAGGAGATGGTCTCCAGGATGTCTTCTTCCTTCTTGAAGCGGCCTGCCCACAGCAGGATCTTCTTCTGGAAGTCCGTGGGTTTGTGCACTGGCACTCTGTGTCTGTAAGACTCTGTTGTAGCTTTGGGAGTTTCCTGTGGCTTCGTGCAAAATCCACTGATCCCCTTCAAGTCAGTGTTCCTGGTAAACCTTAGAGACGAGGAAGCGTTTCTCTCATACAACCTAAAACAATGTCCAGCCGCCAGGCGCAGGCCGCGGAGGCTCCCCATGGCTGCCGGCTCCGCCGATGCACAGCACCAGACGGCGGCCGAGGCGCTGGCGCTCCTTACTATGTCTTTAATAAATCTCAATTTAAAAAATGTAATGAGGTACTTTCTTTAAAGTGTCTTTGTTGGATAGTCCCTTCAGTTCTGTTAAAAATGCTGCCCACATCAAGATTGTCTAAATAGCTCTCTGACCAAGATTATATCAACCAAGTCTTTCTAATACTGATAGAAAATAAACAGATTAGTAGGACAAAATTTTCAAACACTTACAGTCAAATGAATTTGGGTGTAATTATTAAACCAGTAGACAAGACAAACTTTTCAATTGTCTTTTGAGAAAAAAAATTATCTTTATTGATAAGGAGTAAATTTTTTAGTAGCCAAGAAAGGATAATAAGTGTATAAGCACTGAGATTATTGTTTAGATTTGCATTTGCCCTGCTCATTTGTAAATGTTCTTTTTTTTTATTTTTTTATTTTTTTATTTTTTTTATCAGTTACATTTTATTAACTCTGTATCCCAGCCATGTCCCGATCCCTCATTCCCTCCCAGTCCCTCCCTCCCTCCCTCATCTCCACTGTGCCCCTTTCCAAGTCCACTGATAGGGGGGACCTCCTCCCCATTCATCTAATCCTGTTTTATCAGGTATCTTCAGGACTGGCTGCAAAGCCCTCCTCTGTGGCCTAACAGGACTGCTCCTCCCTTCGGGGGTGGGGAGACCAAAGAGCCAGTCATTGAGTTCCTGTTAGAAATAGTCCCTGTTCCCCTCACTTTGGGAAACCAATTGGTTACTGAGCTACCACAGGCTACATCTGAGTGGAGGTTCTAGGTTATATCCATACATGGTCCTTGGTTGAATGTCAGTCTCAGAAAAGACCCTGTGCCCAGATATATTTGGTCCTTGTAGAGCTCCTATCCTTTCCCCATCAGACTAACTCCCCTTCTTTCTTATGATTCCTTGTACTCTGCCAAAGGTTTGGTCATAAGTCTTTGCTTTGAAAACACTGCTAGTTAGAGTCTTTCAGATGCGCTCAGTAGACTCCTGTCTTACATTCAATGCTCATCCCATCTGTCTTTCTAAATGAGGATTGATCATCTTACCCCATGTCCGCTCAATTGATTATCTTTTTTAGGTGTATAGATTTCATTATGTTTATCATATCTTATAGGTCTATATAAGTGAGTATATCCCATGTTTGTCTTTCTCCTTCTGGGATATTTCACTCAGAATGATCTTTTCTAGATCCCACCATTTGCCTGCAAATTTCATGATTTCCTCCTTTTTGATTGCTGAGTAGTATTCCATTGTATAAAAATACCACAATTTCTGTACCCATTCCACCGTTGATGGACATCTGGGTTGTTTCCAGGTTCTGGCTATTACAAATAGAGCTGCTATAAACATGGTTGAGCAAGTGTCCTTTTTGTGTACTTGAACAAACTTTGGGTATATACCTAGCAGTGGTATAGCTGGGTCTGGAGGAAGCACTATTCCTATTTGTCTTAGAAAGTGCCAGATAGCTTTCCAGAGTGGTTGTACCAGTTTACATTCCCACCAGCAGTGGAGGAGGGTTCCCCTTTCTCCACAACCTCTCCAGCATGTGTTATCACTTGAGTTTTTCATCTTGGCCATTCTGATGGGTGTAAGGTGATATCTCAGGGTCGTTTTGATTTGCATTTCCCTGATGGCTAATGAGGATGAGCATTTCTTTAAGTGTTTTTCTGCCATTCGATATTCCTCTGTCGAGAATTCTCTGTTTAGCTCTGTTCCCCATTTTTTAATTGGATTACTTGGTTTGCTGCTTTTCAGCTTCTTTAGTTCTTTGTATATACTGGATATTAGTCCTCTGTCAGATAAAGGGTTAGTGAAGATTCTTTCCCAATCTGTAGGCAGTCGTTTTGTTTTGATGACGGTATCCTTTGCTTTACAGAAGCTTTTCAGTTTCATGAGGTCCCATTTATTGATTGTTGCTCTTAGAGCCTGTGCTGTTGGTGTTCTGTTCAGGAAGTTGTCTCCTGTGCCAATGAGTTCTAGGCTGTTCCCCACTTTTTTTTCCAATTGATTTAGGGTATCTGGTTTTATGTTGAGGTCCTTGATCCACTTTGACTTTAGTTTTGTGCAGGGTGATAAATATGGATCTATTTTCATTTTTCTGCATGTAGACATCCAGTTGGTCCAGCACCATTTGTTGAAGATGCTGTCTTTTTTCCATTGAATGGAATTGGCTTCATTGTCGAATATCGAGTATTCATAGGTGTGTGGATTTATTTCTGGGTCTTCTATGCGGTTCCATTGATCCTCCTTTCTGTTTCTATGCCAATACCATGCAGTTTTTATTACTGTTGCCCTGTAGTACAGCTTGAGATCAGGAATGGAGATACCTCCAGATGATCTGTTGTTGTACAGGATCGTTTTGGAGATTCTGGGTTTTTTGTTTCTCCATATGAAGCTGAGAATCTTTTTTTCAAGGTCTGTAAAGAATTGAGTTGGTATTTTGATGGGAATTGCATTGAATCTGTAGATTGCTTTTGGCAGTATGGCCATTTTCACAATGTTAATCCTACCAATCCATGAGCACGGTAGATCTTTCCATCTTCTGATATCTTCTTCGATTTCTTTCTTCAGAGACTTGAAGTTTTTCTCAAACAGGTCTTTCACTTGCTTGGTTAGAGTCACACCAAGGTACTTTATGTTATTAGTGGCTATTGTGAAGGGTGTTGTTTCCCTAATTTCTTTCTCAGCCTTTTTGTCTTTGGTATATAGGAGGGCTTCTGATTTTTTTGAGTTGATTTTGTATCCTGCCACTTTGCTGAAGGTGTTTATCAGCTGAAGGAGTTCTCTGGTTGAATTTTTGGGGTCGCTCATGTATACTATCATATCATCTGCAAATAGTGACACTTTGACCTCTTCCTTTCCGATTTGTATCCCCTTGATCTCCTTTAGTTGTCTTATTGCTCTGGCTAGGACTTCAAGTACTATGTTGAAGAGATATGGGGACAATGGACAGCCTTGTCTTGTCCCTGATTTCAGTGGGATTGATTTAAGTTTCTCTCCATTGAGTTTGATGTTAGCTATAGGCTTGCTATATATTGCCTTTACTATGTTTAGGTATGTGCCTTGTACCCCTGACTTTAAACATGAATGGGTGTTCGACTTTGTCAAATGCTTTTTCGGCGTCTAAGGAGATGATCATGTGGTTTTTCTCCTTCAGTTTGTTTATGTAGTGGATTACATTGATGGATTTCCGTATGTTGAACCACCCTTGCATGCCTGGGATGAAGCCTACTTGGTCATGGTGGATGATATCTTTGATGTGTTCTTGGATTCGGTTTGCAAGTATTTTATTGAGTATTTTTGCGTCAATGTTCATAAGAGAGATAGGCCTAAAGTTCTCTTTTTTTGTTGGGTCTTTGTGTGGTTTAGGTATTAAGGTGACTGTGGCTTCATAGAATGAGTTTGGTAGTGTTCCTTCTGTTTCTATTTTGTGGAATAGCTTGAGGAGAATTGGAGTTAGCACTTCTTTGAAGGTCTTGTAGAATTCTGTGCTGAAGCCATCTGGTCCAGGGCTTTTTTTGGAGGGGAGACTGTTAATAACTGCTTCGATTTCCTTGGGAGATATAGGGCTATTCAGTCTTTCTACCTGATCTTGACTTAGTTTTGGTAGATGGAATCTTTCAAGAAAATTATCCATTTCATTTAGATTCTCAAATTTTGTGGCATATAGGCTTTTGTAGTATGACCTAATAATTGTTTGGATTTCCTCAATGTCTGTGGTTATGTCCCCATTTTCATTTTTGATTTTGCTGATCTGGATAGTTTCTCTCTGCTTTTTAGTTAGTTTGGCTAAGGGTTTGTCTATCTTGTTGATTTTCTCAAAGAACCAGCTTTTTGTTTCATTGATTCTTTGGATAGTTTTATTTGTTTCTATTTGATTGATTTCAGCCCTTATTTTGATTATTTCCAGCCATCTGCTCCTCTTGGGTGTATCTGCTTCTTTTTTTTCTAGGGTTTTCAGTTGGGCCATTAAGTTGTTTGTATGTGATGTCACGAATTTCTTCTTGCAGGCACTTAGTGCTATGAATTTTCCTCTGAGCACTGCTTTCAATGTGTCCCATAAATTTGGGTATGTTGTGCCTTCCTTTTCATTGAATTCTAGGAAGTCTTTAATTTCTTTCTTTATTTCTTCCTTAACCCAGCTGTCATTGAGTAGTAAGTTGTTCAGTTTCCATGTGCGTGTCGGCTTTTTGTTGTTTCTGTTGTTGTTGAGGTCGAGCTTTAGTCCATGGTGGTCAGATAGTATACAAGGGATTATTTCAATCCTTTTGTATCTGTTGAGGCTTGCTTTGTGGCCCACTATATGGTCTATTTTGGAAAAGGTTCCATGCGGTGCTGAAAAGAAGGTGTACTCTTTTGAGTTTGGGTGAAATGATCTGTAGATGTCTATTAGGTCCATTTGATTTAGGGATTCTGTGAGTGCTTTTATTTCCCTATTTGGTGTCTGTCTAGTTGATCTGTCCCTTGGTGAGAGTGGAGTGTTGAAGTCTCCCACTATTAAGGTATTAGGATCAATGTATGATTTAAGCTTTAATAATGTTTCATTTACGAATGTCGGTGCTCTTGTATTTGGGGCATAGATATTCAAGATTGTGATGTCCTCTTGGTGGATTTTTCCTTTGATGAGAATATAGTGGCCCTCCTTATCTTTTTTGATTAACTTGGGTTGAAAGTCTATTTTATTAGATATTAGGATGGCTACTCCAGCTTGTTTTCTGGAACCGTTTGCTTGAAAAACAGTTTTCCAGCCCTTTACTCTGAGGTAGTGTTTGTCTTTGTTGCATAGGTGTGCTTCTTGGATGCAACAGAATGTTGGATCCTGTTTCCTTAACCATTCTGTTAGCCTGTGTCTTTTTATTGGTGAGTTGAGTCCATTGATATTGATAGATAATAGTGACCAATGCATGTTAGTTCCTTTTGTAATGGAGTCGATGATCTAACCCTGTTTCATTGCTTGTTTTCTTTTCATTTTTGTTGGGACATTATCTGTATGCCCTGTTTTCTTGGGTGAATTTGTTTTCATTGGATTGGAGTTTTCCTTCTAGTATCTTCTGTAGGGATGGTTTGCTGTGTAGATATTGTATAAATTTAGTTTTGTCATGGAATATTTTGTTTTCTCCATCTATGTTGATTGAAAGCTTTGCAGGGTATAGTAGTCTGGGTTGACATTTGTGATCTCTTAGAGTCTCCATGATACTTGCCCAGGCCCTTCTGGCTTTCATAGTTTCTGATGAGAAGTCCAGCGTGATTCTGATAGGTCTACCTTCATATGTTACTTGGCCTTTTTCCCTTGCTGCTTTTAATATCTTTTCTTTGTTCTGTAGATTTAGTGTTTTGACTATGATGTGACGTGATGTGTTTCTTTTCTGGTCTAGTCTATTTGGAGTTCTGTAGGCCTCTTGTATATTTATGGACATCTCTTTCTTTAAGTTGGGAAAATTTTCTTCTATGATTTTCTTGAAAATATTTTCTGGACCTTGGAGTCTGGAGTCTTCTTTTTCGTGAATTCCTATTATTCTTAGATTTTGTCTTTTCATAGCATCCTTGATTTCTTGGATATTTTGTGATTGGAACTTTTCTGATTTTACTTTTTCTTTGAGAGAAGTATCCATTTCTGCAAGTGTGTCTTCAGCTCCCGAGATTCTCTCTTCCATCTCTTGTATTCTGTTGGTGATGCTTACTTTTGTGGTTCCTGATCTTTTCTCCAAGTTCTCCAGCTCAAGGGTTTTCTCATTTTGTGTTTTCTTTATTGATTCTAATTCTGTTTTCATGCCTTGCACCATTTCTTTCATGTGTTTGAATTTGGATTCCTGTCTCTCTACGATGGCCTCTATTTCTTTTTTCATTTCCTTCTTATATGCCACTAATTTTTCCTCTACTTGTGTATCTATTTGTTTGGCTATGTTTGCCTGTGTTTCTTTAAGGATATTGTCTATTTCTTCTTTCTTTGCCTCCAATTGACTGGCCATCTCTTTGAAAGACTTGTTCATTTCCTCCTTATGAGCCTCAAATAATTGGGCAAGCATGGCTTTAAAATCATTTTCCTGTGCTTCTGCTGAATTGGTGTATCCATCGATTTTGGGTTTTGCTGGTGAAGTCATGATGTCCTGATTTATGTTGGAAGTGTTCTTTCGCCTACCTCTGGCCATTGGCTTATCTGAAACCTTCCCTGTTTGTTTTTGGATTCTGCAGATCAGACTGGTGCTGTCTCTCTCTGGTGTCTGGAGAGTTCTTCAGGAAGCTGAGCACTCTCAGCGTGTGCTGAGGACTAGCTGTACCTGTGGGAGGAAAGTACGCAGGCGCAAACGGGGCAAATGCAATCGTGTGTGTGTGCGCGCGCGTGTGTGTCCGTGTGTGTAAGTGTGCGTGGATGAGTTTCTTGAGGGACAGAGTGATGGCTAATGTTGAACCCTTGAGTGTGTGGGAGGGGCTCTGCACTGTATATGTCGCAGGCGCTAATGATGATTGCAGCGCAATTTCTGGCATTAACTGTCTTAGCTCCTCAATCAGGCCCACAGGGCAGGAACTTCAATGTCCCTAGTGCCCCTCTGTTTCCCAAAGTGGGTATGTGGGTGGGAGGGGGGTTCGATGCCTGGCTTCTGATTTAGAAGGACCCAGGATCTGGGGAACTGCAGATTCTCAAGGATGCACTCACTTACAGGCAGGTCTCTTGGCCGAGATCGTGGTATCCGGGGCTCTCTGCTCTCTGGTTTGGCCCTGCTTCTTCGTTGTGTTCTGCCAGTTCTGTGCTGCTGTCACTGCCAGGTTCTGAGGTCTTGCTGCAGCTGGAGATTTCAGGGTGGTCACTTCAGCAGGGATGGGGTAACCAGGCTCTCTGTTCTCTGGTTTGGCCCTGGTTAGTCTTAAACTGGACGGCTGTGGTGCCCCGCCAGTTCAGTGCTGCTCCGCTGCCACGTCCCGCTGTAACTGGAGACTGGGTTGCTAGTCCCAAAGCTTTCTGGGAAGTCCTAGGATCTCTTCCTTGTGCTCTCCAAGCTTGGGAGGCCCAGCGCCTGGTGTGTCCAGGTTGTATGACGTTTCTGCCTGGTTTCGGTGAGTATATAGCGTATTCTCTGTCACTGTGGGATTGGGCGGGCCGTACCGTCAGTGATGGCGATCCTGCCGAGCTAGTATGGTGTCTAGCAGATTCGCGCCCTGGGAGGATGGTGCAGCCGCTGCGCGAATCTGGGACTCCGGGGCACGTACTGCTGGCTTTTGTCTGCCGCTAAAGTGCTTGGGGCTCCGTCTCAGCGGCTGTATACCCAGGCAGTTAGGTCTGCGCTGAGAAAGATGAGTCCGCTGTGCCGCTGTGCTGAGGAGGAAGGAGGTCTGGGGGAAGGGAGTGCAGCAAGAACAAAGGATCATTTCTCTCCTTCCCCAAGCAAGTCTCCGGGTGACCGGAGGCCAAAGTTTTCACCTCCTGCGATGTTCTCTGGTGTTCAGAAAGCCTCGCTGTGGTTTTCCTGGGTTGGGGGTCCTTCCATTCTCCAACTCAGAAGATCAGGTATCCCACCGCTCAGAAACTGTGTGTGCTAGTCGCCATCTTGGCTCCGCCTCCTTGTAAATGTTCTTAATTTTTATAATGAATAGTATGACATGATGAAAAACTTGATCACCCATAAAATAATCATTTAAAATGATCAAAACTGTTTATGATAAGTGGGTTTATTAAAAAAAACATGACTTTCAAAGTAATGTTTATAAAATAATGATTTTTCCCAAATAGAGTAAATCTTCATGCAAACAATGAGTCTTGACACAGACTTTACATGTTCTAACACTTCTTCAAATAACTTCAGAGACCCAAATGTAACATTTGGCTATCACTGAGAAAACAGTGATATTTTTGTGTGATTCAGAGATTTTTTTTCTTCTCTCCAGTTCTTGGATTTCTTAGTTAAAAAGTCTGCTTCAATTTTATGTTAATTATATATTAAACTTATTATTATTGGGAATGATTCTTGTAAAATATTATTATTATTTAAATTTGTTCTTTAAATGTTATTTATTTATTTATTACAGTGTATTCACTTTGTATCCTAGCTGTCACTCCCTCCCTTGTCTCCTCCCAGTCTCACCCACCTTTCCTCTTCTCCTTCTATTCCACTTCCTTAGATAGGGCAGAAACTCCTCTCCTTCTATGTGACCCTAGCCTATCAGGTCTCATCAGGGCTGGCTACATCATGCTCTGTGGCCTGGTAAGGCTGCACCCCCACAGGGGGAGGTAATCAAAGAGACAGTAACTGAGTTCATGTCAGAGACAGCCCCTGATTCCCTTACTAGGGAATGTACTTGGAAACCAAACAGCCTCCGAACAGCTTCCTCGGAGCAGGGAATCTAGTTCCTCTCCATGTATGTTTCTTGGTTGGAATATCGGTCTCTGCAGGTGATGCTTGAACCAGTTTTTTTTGTCTCTCATGGTCTCCTTGTGTAGTTACTGTCCACTTCAGGTCTTTCTATCTCCCCCTTCTTCCATAAGGTTCCCTGCAGTGCCTGAAGTTTGGCTATGAGTCTCAGCATCTTTTTTGATACCCTGATAAGTAGAGTCTTTCAGAGAGCCCCTGTGGAAGGCTCCTGTCCTCTTCCTTGTCTTCTCTTAATTCTAATGTCTATCCTGTTTGCCATTCTGAGTGAGGTTGCAGCCTCTTTCCTTGGGTCTTCCTTATTGTTTAGTTTCTTTAGGACTGTAAATTTTAGTTTGTTTATCCTATATTACGTGGCTAATATCCACCTATAAGTGCATATATACCATATGTGTTATTCAAGATGATCTTTTCTAGTTTCCACCACTTGCCTATGAACCATATAATGGAAAAAAGAGCATATTCAACAAATGGTGCTAGTCTAACTGGATGTCTACATGTAGAAAAATGCAAATAGATCCATATTTTTCACCCTGCACAAAACTAAAGTCCAACTGAATCAAAGACCTCAACATAAATCCAGACACACTAAATCTGATAGACTAAAAAGTAGAGAGGAGCCTTGAACTCAATGTCATAAGAAACAACTTCTTGAACAGAACACCTACAGCACAGGCTCTCAGATCAACAATCAATAAATGGGACCCCGTGAAACTGAAATGCTTCTGTAAAGCAAAGGACATTGTCATCAAAACAAAATGACAGCCTACAGACTAGGAATGAATCTTCACCGACCCTACATCTGACAGAGGGCTAATATCTAGAAATATAAATAACTCAACTTAAACACCAGCAAACCAAGTAATCCATTTAAAATATGGGGTACAGAACTAAACAGAGAATTCTCAACAGAGGAATATCAAATGGCAGAGAAACACTTAAAAAATGTCCAATGTTCTTAGTCAATTGGGGGAAATACAAATTAAAATGAGCCTGAGATTTCACCTCACACCAATTAGAATGGCTAAGAACAAAAACTCAAGGGATGATTCATCCTGGAGAGGTTGTGAAGAAAGGAGAATCTTCCTCTATTGCTGGTGGGGATGTAACTTTGTACAACCACTGTGTGAATCATTCTGGTACTTTCTCAGAAAATTAGGAATAGTACTACCCCAAGATCCAGCTATACCACTCCTGAACATATATCTAAAAGATGCTATACCATACAACAAAAACATTTGCTCAACTATGCTAATAGTAGGGTTAATCACAATAGCCAGAATCTGGATAAAAACTAGGTATTTCTCAAGAAGAATGGGTACAGAAATTGTGGTACATTTACACAATGTAATACTACTCAGCATCTAAAAACAAAGAAATCATGAAATTTGCTTTATTATTTTTAAAGCAGTGGATACAGATGTATCTAAAGGATGAAAATACTGTATTATGCCACTGAGAGGTCATACCAGTTGAATCTTGAAACTAAAGTCATAAAAAAGATGTTGGTTTACATACCACTGAAATAAATGACAAAATACTCATGATTCAAGGTATAGATAGAAAACGTAAAGATCATGCAGACAGAGGACTGGTCTTGTTCATACTATAGAGTGACATTAATAGGACAAAGCAAGAAAATTAAAGTGATTATGGAATTCGAACCCCTGAATATCAGAGAAATTTTATGTCTGGCACAAGGGAGATTTTAGTGGTTAGGACCACATTCTGCTCTTCAGAGGACCTAGTTTTAACCCAGCATCCATGTTAGGCATCTCACAGGCACCTGCATCTTCTTTTCCAAATAAACCAACACCTTTATGTAGTATCCATTGGCATCTGTACTTACATGCATAACCCCACAGACACACTTACATGCATAACTTAAAAAATAAGGCAAATCATAAAAAAATGAAAGCTGGTTCTGTGTTAAATGCTTTTATTCATTTGAAATAGGGCTTATAAAAATATAAATTAAGAAAAACCTCCTGCAGAAACTACCTGCTCTTCCATCAGAAGCCACTCCAGCACCCAGAACCCCTGGTAAACCTGCCTCTCCATGAATTACCAACACTCTCCCATCACCCTCTCAGATACCCCTAACAGCAACCCTCAACAACCCCTCCTATACTCCTCACCATATTCTGGGAGAAGCCCATGCTCCACCTGTGGCCACAGGCAACCAGAATTCCAGGAAAGTTGCCTGCCTACACCCTCAAAGCTCTCCCACTGCCTCTCCAACCTACTACCAAAAGCTGTTCTTTTCTTCTTCATGACATCCCGGCCCACATTTCTAGCTGAAGCGCACTGCTTTGTCAGAGATTAATTATACTACCAATGGCATGAAGGATGCATGTTGGAGAACCACCCTAATAACCCTGTGCCTTCTCTGCACATCCCAGTCAGACACCTTCCTTATCGCCATATCCTGGGCCCCAATTCTTGTGGCTAGTATAGAGGCAATGCCAGTGCCAAGAAATTCTACCCTAAACTTGAGCTGAAAGCCCCTGCTCTACCAGAGGCCATCCTGCCATCAGAATTCCAAACCCCAACTTAGGCAGAGACACTCTATTAGAACACAGTCCACTCTACCTAGAACAGAAAGGAAACAGAAACCAAAGAATAAAACACCAATCTGACAAAGACAAACTCAGAAACTGGTACCTAGAACTGTAATTATCTCATATCCATTGTCCAGACACCAGGTTGAGAACACAATTAACAACAGTCATAGCAACATGGCATAGCCAGAACTCAGCTACCCTATTACAACAAGCCCTAAACATTCCAACACAGCTGAAACACAGGAAACTGATGATAGATGTCCTTTAAGAGGAAATGAATAAATCCCTTAAAGAAAACCAAAGTGTGTGGGGGAAACAGTTGAAAAAAAAAATAAAACTGTTCACTGCCTGAAAATGGAAATTAAAGCAATAAAGAAAAACACAGATCGAGGGAATTCTGGAAATGAAAAATCTAGATAAGTCAACAAGAACTATAGATCACAAACAGAATACAAAGGATGGAAAAGAAAATCTCAGACATTGAAGATACAACAGAAGAAATAGATCAAAGAAAATGTGAAATTTAAAGAATTCTTCATAAAAACCTCCGGCAAATATGGAACAATATGAAAAGACCAAAACTAAGAATAATAGGAATAAAAGAATATTCTCAGTTCAAAAGCTCATAACATATTTTAACAAAATTATAAAAGAAAAAATTTCTAACCTCAAGAAAGACATACCTATAAAAGTACAAGAAGTTTAGAAAATACCAAATAGATTTTACCAGAAAAGTCCTCTTACCACGTATTAGTCAAAAAACCAAACACGCAGAACAAGAAAGAATATTAAAAATTGCAAGGTAAAAATACAGAGCGACTAGAATTATACCTAATTTCTCAATGGAGACTCCAAAAGCCAAAAGGGCTTTGGGAGATGTCTCAAAAAATGTTAAGCGACCTGAGATACCAGCCCAGACTTTCAATGACCATAAATGAAAATAAAATATATTTCATAATAAAGTCAAATTTAAACAATATCTACTACAGCCCCACCCTCCTGAACATACTAGAAGGAAAAGCCCACCCATAACACCATATGCAATAAATAGTATCAAACCAGCAAAATCCAAACAAGAGAAACACATATATACTACCACATCAAATAACAACCATGAAATGACAGAAATTAACAATCAATAGTCATGGGTGCCTCTCAAAATTAATGGATTAATTCTCCAATAAAAAGACACAGATTAACTGACTGGATGCAAAAACAGTCCACCCTTTTGCTTCACTTAGAAGAAGAAACACACTTCAACTTAAAGATACATTTTACCATGCATACATATAGTGGGGAATGTACCTTGAGAAAACTATCCCACTGCAGCCACAAATTGTTAAGTTCTAATAGCTTCTTTGCTATGAGTGGACTCTGGTAGAATCCTCCATTTATGTAAGCATGTGAACTGGTGTGATCCTGTGAAATTATGATTTAGACTGCCACATTGTTGATGTTTCATGGGTTTAATTTTCCTGTAATGTCAAAGAGATAAAATCTAATTTCAGGAATGCTGGGCCTCTGGTTTAAAGTCTTAATTTCCCCTCTTCTGTACTGTTACCTGAGCTGCAGTTGTAGGAACTGTTGCAATTGTGGCTGGACACTCCAGGATAACTTATTGTGTACGTAATGAACAATTGTACATCTTTGTAATAACTAACAATGCTTCCTTTACTCATTAAAATGTCTGGTATATTTTCTGATCTTAAAAAAAAAGATACATTTTACATCCAAGTAAAGGGTAGAAACAGAAAATGTGGTACATCTACACAATGGAATATTACTCAGCGATAAAAAGCAAGGAAATCATGAAATTTTCAGGCAAATTGTGGGAACTGGAAAAGATCATCCTGAGTGAGTTGTCCCAGAAGGAGAAAGACATACATGGTATATACTCACTTATATAGAGCTAAAAGATAGGATAAACATAATGAAATCTATACCCCTAAAGAAGATAAACAAGAACTAGATGAGTTTAAAGTTTTGTACCTAAATCACTTTCTTTATAATAGCTTGTATTACCAATCTAAAAAAAATACCCTTTTTAGACCTAGACAAATAAACCTTTCTTGAAAAATAGCACTTAACAAAGTTAAAGATCCATCAGTAAACAATTTGAATAAATCAATAATTCCCACTGAAATAGAAACATTCATTAAAAGTCTCCCAACCAAAAAAGCCAGGCAGAGATCATTTTAGTGAAGAATTCTACCACATTAAAAAAATGGTTATGCCAATACTCCTCAAATTATTCCAAATAGTCCTTAAATTACTCCACAAAACAAAGACAGCTTACAGTAAGCCTAAGCCAATATCAACTTAAATGAAAGAAATTCAAAGCAATTCCACTAAAATGAGAAACAAGACAGGGCTGTCCAATCTCTCTATATCTATCAATGTAGTAATGAATATATAATTACAACTGGAGCAAAAAGACAACTGAAGGGGACAAAAGGGATTCAAATTGGAAATAATGAAGTCAAAATATTGTTATTTACAGATGTTATAATAATATACATAAGCAACCCCAAAATTTCACCAGGGAGCATGTACAGCTTATAAACACCGTTTAGTGAAAACTGGATACTAAATATGCCAATACACCACAAATTATTCTACAAAATAAAAGTAAAGAGTATTTTGCCAAATACAGTTTTTCAGGCCATACTCATCCTTTTACTCAAACTACACAAAGATACAGTAAAGAAAAGGAATTACAAACCAATTTACCTCATGAACATAGAAGCATATACTCAGTAAATAATCACCAACTGAGACCAAGAATACATCAAAAACTCTCATTTGTCTGGATACAAGATTAAATTAAAACATTCAGCAGTCCTCCTATACACAAATGACAAATGGCATGAGGAAAAAAAAATCAGGAAAACATCATCACCCACTATTCAAAAACAACATAAAATATCCGCGTTAACTCTCACCAAGCACATGAAAGACTTGTATGAGAAAAACTTCAAGTCTTTGAATAAAAATAAAGCATACCTAAGAGGATGTATCAATCCTTCATGGTCATGGATTGACTGGAATAACTAGTAAAAATGGCCACCCTACCAAAAACAATCTACAGATTTAATGCAAGCCACATAAAATTCCAGCACAGTTCTTCACAAACCTTGAAAAGGCAATACTTAATTTCAACAACAACGACAATAACAACAAAACCCAGGATAGCTAAAATAATCCTGTACAATAGAAGAACACCTAGAAATATCACCTCCTAAAGTTCAAGCTACAAATCAATAGTAATAAAAACCACATGGCATAAAAACAAACAGATTGATAAATGGAATCAAATAAAAAACTTAAGGCAAATCTATGGTCCTATGGTCTTGATTTTTGATGAAGAAGCCAGAAATACCCAATGGAAAAGGAAAATATCTTCAACAAATGCTGCTTGATATCAGCATGTAAAGGGGTGAAAATAGATCCATATTCATTGGTCTGCACACTTCAAACGAAAAACTGATATACTGAACCTTATAGAAGAGAGAGTGAGGAATAGCCCTGGATACATTGGCACTGGAGAACATGTCCTGATCAGAACACCAATACTTCAGGCACTAACACAACAATCCATAAATTCGATTTAAAAAAAAAAACTGTAAACAGTTCTAAACAGAGAAATATGAAATGCCTAAGAAATACTGAAAGAAATAATTGTACAACATCCCTAGCTTCCAGGGAAATGTAAATCAAAAGTACTTTGAGATTTATATTACATTTGTGAGAATGGTTAAGATCAAAAACGCAAATGACAGCTCATTCTGAGACTGTGGAATAAGGAGAACACACCTCCATTGCTGATGGGAGTACATACTTGCACAGCAGCTCTGAAATTAATATAGAGGCTCCTCAGAGAATTGTTAATCAAACCACCTACCTCAAGGCCCAGCTGTACCACTCTAGGGCACATACCCAAAGAATGCCCCATACTATCAAAGCACACTTGGTTAACTATGTTCATAGCTGGTTTATTCATAATATCTAGAAATTAAGAACAACCTCCATGTCCCTCAACCGAAGAATGGATAAAGGAAATGGTGCATTTGTCAAAAGCAATGTCATCATGAAATTTGGAGACAAATGGGTACAACTAGAAAAACAACAACAACAAAAAAAACAACAACAATCACTTTGAATGATATAACCCAGACCCAGAAAGACAAACATGGTATGTACTTACTTATAAGTGTACATGAGATGTTTAGTAAAAAATAATCATATTTCAATCCAGAAACCCAGGGAGGCTAAGAAGTAAGGAGGAATCTAGCAAAAATACATGTATCTCACTGGAAAGTGCACATAGAATAGATCTATTGTTGGTAGACAGGGGCAGGGACAGATGTGGATGGAAACAGGAGCAATCAGTTTGAAGGAGGATGGAAGGAGAGAGTCTTCAGAGAGATGACTAGAATTGTAGGGCATTCATTGGGTGATGTCAAAACCTAGTGCAGTGAAAACTCTCTGGAATCTATTGGAGTGACTCTAAAAAAATCTCCTAGTAATGGAGGACATAGAGCCCAAGCTGGCTATCTTATTTGACTAGGCAAGGCTCCCAGTAGTGAGACTGGAACATCAACATTCAATCTACAATCTGTGCTGCCTGCAATATGCACTGGGGTAACAGTGGTGGAGAACTCGTGAAAGTGGCAACAAATTACTGGCCCAACTTGAGGCCCCAACTCTGAAACGGGGCTCATGCCTGTCCCGGTTGGGTGGCCAAGAACCAGAGGCTGGGCAGTGCAGAAACCAAATACAACTGATTCTAACATGGCAGTAAAACGTTTATACAATGATTGCTAATGATATTCTGATATACTCATAGATCTAGATACATGCCTAGCCCATTTGTCATCAGAGAGACATCTGATGGGATCAGCAACTGATGGGATCAGATGCAAAGACCCACAATTTAAATTCTAGACAAAGCCAGGGTAATCCCTTAGAAGAGGGGGAAGAAGGATTCTAGGGACCCGAGATATCAAGGACACCATTTAAAAACTCAGAGAATCAACTTAGCAGGGCTCATAGAAGCTCACAGAGGCTGCTGAAGCAACAATCACAGATCCTGTATGGGACTGACCTAGGTCGTCTGCATTTGTTATGGTTATGTAGCTCTGTGTTTATGTGGGATTCCTAGCAGTGGGAGTATCTGACACTTTTATCTGCTTTGGGGGAGCCATTTCCTCCTATTGAGTTGAGGTGCCCGGCCTTAATATGAGGATTTGTGCCTAGCCTTATTGTAATTGGTTAGTCCATAGCCTTATTATAATTTCTTACACCATATTTGGTTGATATCTCTGAGAAACATATTATTATCATTTTTTGTAGGGTACAGGGAAGGAGTGGATCTGGAGGAGAGGTGAGGTAGAGAGTGGGGGTAGGAGAAACTATGGACAGGATGTAACGTGTATAAAGATAAAATTATATAAGTATAATACAAATCTGATGTGAATACTTTTTGGGCTGAAGGTTACATTATAGTAAATATGATTTACAAGGTAGAATTCTTATTTTGGCAGAGAAAATGATGTAGGAAAAGGCCAACAAGTCAAGTTCAAACAGGCCAATTTCAAACAGGCAAATTCAGGCACGTCAAGTAAAAACCTGGCAAATGTATGTTATGCATATTTCCTTGAGTCTCCAAGTCCTATTTGTCTTCCTATTGTTCTTTTTTTTTTCATTACTCTTCTCCATAATTTTGTTCCTATTTGTATCTATTCTTTTCTCTATACAGAATATTTTATATATTTTTATTGTACACAGTGTAATTTGTTATTACATTTGTATATACATACACAATACAGTTGATCATATTTATTACATTTCTTTTATTACCTTCCTTTCATCTTCTGGTGTTCCTGTTTCACTTTAAATATCCTGCTTCCATGACCATGGCTTTTAGTATTCTCTAATTTCTTTCTGCATACTTGAGAAATTGTGGATGTGATATTGGCATTTTCAACTCAACATGATGACCTTAAGAAATATAAAGATATAACATTGGATGACCATCCTAAATTTATAGTTCTAAAGAAGCTAAACAACAAGGAGGACCTGAGGAAAGATGTTCAAACCTAATTCAGAAGGGTAAAAGAAATAGATCTTAAGAGAAGACAGGGAATAGGACAGAAGCCTTCCATAGGGCTCATCTGAAAGACTCTACCCAGCAGATTATCTAAGCAGATGCTGAGAGTCATAGCCAAACCTTGTGCAGAGTACAGGGAATCTTATGGAAGAAGAAGGAGATATAAAGAAGAGGAGGGGACAGGAGATCCACAAAGAGACCAACAAAGCCAAAAAATCTGGGCCCAGGGGGTCTTGAAGAGACTGATGAATCAGCCAATGACCATGCATGGAGAGGTCATTAAACCCCTGCTCAGATGTAGCCCAGGAGCAGCTTAGTCTCCTAGCAAGAGGAGCAGATTAGGTCTCTGGCATGAACTCAGTTGCCTGCTCTTTGATCACTGCCCCCTGGTAAGGGGGCCTTGCTAGGCCACAGAGAAAGAGGATCCAGACAGTCCTGATGAGACCTGATAGGCTAGGGTCATAGTAAGGGAGGAGGACCTCCTCTATCTGGGGACTAGGGGAGGGACAAAGTGGGGGAGACATAGGGAGGGTTCAGGAGGTGATGAGGGAATTGGCTATAGCTGGGATACAAGACAAATAAATTGTAAATAATAATAATAATAATAGTAACAAATTGAGAAAAAAGAGATTAACACCATTAGTTTTCACAGTAGCCACTAAAACCTTAGATATAAAAATGTTCGGAGCTTCAAATTTGGTAAATTTGGTCATTTGAAAAGAAATTATGATCAAGCTGCTAAAACTCTCAAACTCAAAATGACTGTTGCGTTAAATCTGAAATATACTGTATGGTACGTTTTACCAGAGACACAAATGAGACATTTCTGGCAGTACCAGAAGATTGCAGAACCAGAGATTGCAGACTCTGTGGTGAAAGTGGTCATTTGATTATTGAGTGCTTGCTCAAGAGATATATACAAAGTAACTTCTTGTTGTCAGGAAACAGCTTTGAAGGTCTAGCTGGAGCCTCAACAGCAAAAAGTATGAGCTGTTTCAAACAAGAGCATCCAAGAGTTACTAGGTTATATCAAAAACGATTGATCCAAAAAACTTTTGGTTCTTTGATCATCTCTCTTTATATCTGTTTTTTTTTTTTAAAGCTGGATGTCCACATGTATAAAAATGCAAATAGATCCATATTTATCATCCTGCACAAAAATCCAAGTGGATCAAAGATCTCGACATAAAACCAGACACACTAAACCTGTTAAAAGAAAAAGTGGGAAGAGCCTTGAACTCATTGGCACAGGAGCCAACTTCTTGAACAGAAGACAAACAGCACAGGCTCTAAGATCAATAAATGGGACCTCATGAAACTGAAAAGCTTCTGTAAAGCAAAGGACACTGTCGTCAGAACAAAACTACAACCTACAGATTGTGAAAGGATCTTCATCAGTGTTACATCTGACAGAAGGCTAACATCCAGAATATATAAAGAACTCAGAAAGTTAAACAGCAACAAATCAAGTAATCCAGGTAAAAAAAAATGTGGTACGGAGCTAAACACAGAATTTTCAATAGAGAAATATCGAATGGTAGAGAAACACTTAAAGAAATGCTCAACATCCTTAGTCATCAGGGAAATGCAAACAAACAAACAAACAAACAAACAAAAAACCCTGATATTTCACCTTACACCATCAAAATGGCTAAGATAAAAAACTCAAGTGACCCCTGTGCCCAGACTTTTTGGATCTGTTGCTGTCCTTGTGGAGCTCCTGTCCTCTCCAGGTCTTACTATCTCCCACTTCTTTCTGCCACTTGCACTCTGCCCAAAGTTTGGCTATGAGTCTCAGCCTCTGCCTCAATACCCTGCAGGTTAGAACCTTTCAGAGGCCTTCTGTGGTAGGTTTCCATCCTGTTCCCTGTTTTCTCCCTCTTCAAATATCCGTCCTCTTTGCCTTTCTGAATGGGGATTGAGCATCTTAGCCAGAGTCCTCCTTCCTTAGTAGCTTCCTTAAGTGTACAGATTTTAGTATGTTTATCTTATATATCTAGTATCCACTTATGAGTGAGTATATACCCTGCTTCTGGGATACCTCACTCAGGATGATCTACTCCAGCCAAGGACCACTCATGGAGATGGTCTGAAACCCCTGCACAAAGATAGCCCATGGCAGTTCAGTGTCCAAGTGGTCTCCATAGTAATGGGGACAGGGACTATCTCTGATATGAACTGATTGGCCTGCTCTTTGATCACCTCCCCCTGAGGAGGGAGCAGCCTTACCAGGCCACAGAAGAAGACAATGCAGCCATTCCTGATGAGACCTGATATACTAGGATCAGAGGGAAGGGGAGGAGGACCTCCCTTTAGTGGACTGAGAGAGGAACATGGGTGGGGAAGAGGGAGGATGGGATTGTGAAGAAAGGAAGGAGGGAGGTACAGGGAGGATACAAAGTGAATAAATGTTAATTAATAAAAATAAATGAATAAATAAAAACTCAAGTGAGAACACATGCTGGAGAGGATGTGGAGAAAGGAGAACCCTACTCCATTGCTAGTAGGAATGTAGACTTGTGTGACCACTTTGGAAATCAATCTGGATCTTTCTCAGAAAAATTAGGAATAGTGCTTCCTCAAGATCCAGCTATACCACTCCTAGGCAGATATCCAAAAGATGCTCAAATATACAAAAAAGACATTTATTAAAATTTGTTCAGTTAGTATCCAGGTTATGGCTCCCTCCCTTGTCTCCTCCCAATAACATCCTCTTTTCCTCTTCTCTCCCTTATGCCCCTCCCATATTCCATTAATAGGGGAAGACCTCCTCTCCTTCCATCTGACCCTAGCCTATCAGTTCTCATCAGGACTGGTTGCATTATCTTCCTCTGTGGCCTGGTAAGGCTGCTCCTCCAAGGGGAGGTGATCATTTCCTTCTAAGAAGGCAACAGTAATCCTGAAAGGCAAAGTGGTTGGACATCAGAAGAAGAAGAAAGCAGGAAACAACCTAGGAACCCTCCACAGAGGGGCTCTGAAAGGCTCTGCCCTGCAGACTATCAAAGCAGATGCTGAGACTTATGGCCAACTGTTGGGCAGAGTGCATGGAATCTTATGTAAGTGGGAAATAGTAAGAGCTGGAGAGGACAAGGAACCACTCAAGTCAAGCAACAGAACCAGAAAATTTGAACACAGGGAACTTCCCAGAGACTCATACTCCAACCAAGGACTATTCATGGAGATAACCTAGAACCCCTGAACAGATGTAGCACATGACAGTTCAGTGTCCAAGTGGGTTCCATAGTAATGGGAAGAGGGACTGCCTCTGATATAATCTGATTGGCCTGCTCTTTGATCACCTCCCCCTGAGGGGGAAGCAGCCTTACCAGGTCACAGAAGATGACAATGCAGCCACTCCTGATGTGATCTGATAGACTAAGATCAGAAGGAAAGAGAAGAGGACCTGCCCTATCAGTGGACTTGGGGAGGGGCATGCGTGAAGAAAGAGGAGGGAGGTGGGAGGGGCTTATGGGGGGATACAAAGTGAATAAAGTGTAATTAATAATAAAATAAAATAAAAAAAGGCAACAGCAAGTCTCATTCATATTAAAAGAAAGCCATTTTTTTTTTAAACAGAAAGGGAGAAATGTTATGGAAATTTTGGTTTATGATATATAAATGCTTTTTTTTTTTTTTTTTTTTTTTTAATCCCAGGTGTGGGATACAGGACTGATTCAGATTTTACACAGCAGCAGACCATTTGCCTCTAGTGGTCTCTGAGAGGGTGCTCTTTCTTTTTCAGCTGCAGATAGTGTAATTAATTCTGAGAACTCTGAGAGGGAAATAAAGGCCAGATCCCAGAGAGAGAAGGGTTCAAGGAAGAAGGATGCAGGTGATCCCCCTTGATGCTTCTGGTTGCTGCTGTTGCAGTTTGACAAAAGACATCATCAAAGATACCCTGACTTGAAGCTTGGGCTTGTCCCAAGGAACCCATTGACCCTAAACAGCAGTAAGTAAGCAGTAAGTAGTCTAAAGAGAACTGTGCCCCTTTCCTCACTAACCTTTTTTCTCTCCTACCTGTTGTTGGAAGATGTTGGGGTCGGGATGGGAGTTGGAGTCATAATAAAACAGATTAACAAAAACTTGCAATATATTTAGGAATCAAGAAAAAAAAGAAATATAAAGACAATTACAGACCTTTTCAACAATTACATTCTTTTCATATTAAACAAATCTTGACTCATTTGACTTTATTTTGCAGCTCTCAGATTATACTGAGTGAGAGGATGGGGAAAGTAGAATGAAGGAAATGGTTAGAAATGGCATTGCAATTAAAATATATTTGGGGACCAACAAAAATTGATACATGTAAAACTCAAGTTGCTTTAATGTATTTGAACCTGATGAAAAATTGCTAATAGTATTGATTTTTAATTCCACCTGTATTTATATATATATATACACACATATATATATGATTTTATTTTATTTTTTATTTTTTATTAAATACAGTTTATTCACTTTGTATCTGAGCTGTAGCCCCGTCCACATCCCCTCCCAATCTGACTCTCCCTCCCTCTTCTTCTCCTATGCCCGTTGTCCCCAGTCCAATGACAAGGGAGGTCCTCCTCCCCTTCCATATGACCATAGTCTATTAGGTCGCATCAGGCCTGGATTCTTTGTCTTCCTCTGTGGACTTGTAAGGCTGCTCCCCATCAGGGGGAGGTGATCAAAGAGCAGGCCATAAATTCATCTCAGAGACAGTCCCTGTTCCTATTATTGGGGAACCCTCTTGGATACTGAGCTGCCTTGGCTACTTCTGTAAAGGGGTTATAAGTTATCTCAGTGCATGGTCCTTGGTTGGAGTATCAGTATCAGAAAAGAACCCTGGGCCCAGATTTTTTTGGTTCTGTTGCTCCCATTGTGGAGCTCCTGTTCCCTCCAGGACTTTCTAATTCCCCCTTCTTTTATAAGATTCCTTGCACTCTGCCCAAAGTTTAGCTATGCATCTCAGCATATGTTTTGATACCCTGCAGGGTGGAGTCTTTCAGAGGTCCTCTGTGATAAGCTCCTGTCCAGTTCCCTATTTTCTCCCTCTTCACATGTCTGTCTAATTTGCTTTTCTGAATGAAGATTGAGCATCTTAGCCAGAGTCCTCCTTCCTGATTAGCTTCCTTAGGTGTACAGATTTTAGTATGATTATCCTATATTATATGTATAATATCCACTTATAAGTGAGTATATACCATGTATGTCTTTCTGCTTCTGGGATACCTCACTCATACTGATGGATTTTTCAGTCTCACCATTTGTCTGCAAATTTCTTGTTTTCTTTGTTTTTCATTGCTAACTAATATTCCATTGTGTAAATGTACCACAATTTCTGTATTCATTCCTCAACTGAGGGACATCTGCCTATTACAAATAAAGCTGCTATGAACATGGTTGAGCAAAGGTCCTTGTTGTATATTTGAGCAACTTTTGGAAATATGCCTAGTGGTATAGCTTGGCCTTAAGGTAGCACTATTCCTATTTGTCTGTGGAAGTGCCAGGTTGATTTCCAAAGTGGTTGTACAAGTTTACATTCCCACCAGCAATGGAGTAGGGTTCCTCTTTCTCCACATCCCCTTCAGCACATGTTGTCAGTTGAGTTTTTGATCTTAGCCATTCTGATGGGTGTAAGGTGAAATCTCAGGGTCGTTTTGATTTGCATTTCCCTGATGACTAAGGGTATTGAAAATTTCTTTAAGTGTTTCTCTGCCATTCTTTATTCTTCTACAGAGAATTCTCTAGTTCTGTACCCCATTTTTAAATTGGATTACTTGTTTTGTTGCTGTATAACATCTTGAGTTCTTCATATATTCTGGATATCAGCCCTCTGTCAGATATAGGGTTGGTGAAGATCCTTTCCCAGTCTGTAGGCTGTCATTTTGTTCTGATGACCGTGTGCTTTGCTTGACAGAAACTTTTCAGTTTCATGTGATCCCATTTATTGATTGTTGATCTTAGAGCCTGTGCTGTTGGTGTTCTGTTCAGGAAGTTGGCTGCTGTACCAATGAGTTCAAGGCTCTTTCCCACTTTTTCTTCTAACAGGTTTAGTGTGTCTATCTTTATATTGAAGTCTTTGATCCACTTGGATTTTAGTTTTGTGCAGGGTGATAAGTATGGATCTATTTGCATTTTTATACATGTAGACATTCAGTTAGTCCAGCACCATTTTTTGAAGATGCTATCTTTTTCCATTGTATGGTTTTGACATCTTTGTCAAAAATCAGTTGTCAATAAGTGTGTGGGTTCATTTCTGGGTTTAATATTCAATGCAATCAATTCACCATCCTATTTCTCTGCTAATACCATGCAGTTTTTATTGCTGTTGCTCTGTAGTACAGCTTGAAATCAGGGATGGAGACACCTCCAGAAGATCTTTTATTGCAGAGGATTATTTTAGCGATTTTGGTTTTCTTGTTCTTCCAGATGAAGCTGGGAATTTTTCTTTCAAGGTCTGTAAAGAATTGTTATGTTAATTTCATGGGAATTGCATTGAACTGTAGATTGCTATAAATCTGTCAACAGCTGGGTCAGGGGAGAAATAAAAAAAAGGTAATCAAAGACTTCCTAGAATTCAATGAAAATAAAGGCACAACTTACCCAAAATTATGGAACACAATGAAAACAGTGCTGAGAGGAAAATTCAAAGCACTAACTGCCTTCAAGAAGAAATATGAAACATCTCATAAAAGCTATTTAAAGGCTCACCTGAAACCTCTAGAAAAAAGTGAAGCAGATATACCCAATAGAAATAGAAGGCTGGAAATAATCAAACTCAGGGCTTAAATCAATCAATTAGAAACAAATAAATCAATTGAAAGACTCAATGAAATCAAGAGCTGGTTCTTTGAGAAAATCAACAAGATAAACCCTAGCCAAACTAACAAAAAAGCAGAGAGACACTCTCCAAATCAACAAAATCAGAAATGAAAAGGAGACATAACAACAGATACTGAGGAAATCCAAACAATCATTAGGTCTTCTTCAAAATTCCAGAAGAAAAGACACACATGATATATGCTCACTTATATAGGCCTATAAGATACGATAAACCTAATGAAATCTATACACCTAAACAAGAGAAACAAGAAAGAAGACCTGGGGTAAGATAATCAGTTCTCACTTAAAAAGACAAATGGGATGGGCATTGGACATAGGAGAAAACAAGTAACAGGACAGGAGCCTACCACAGAGGGCCTCTGAAAGACTCTCCCTAGCAGTGTATCAAAGCAGATACTAAGATTCATAACCAAACCTTTGGCAGAGTTCGTGTAATCATATGAAAGAAAGGGGAGTTAGTATGATGTGGAGAGAATATGAGCTCCACAAAGACCAAATATATTTGGGCACAGGGGTCTTTTCTGAGACTGATACTCCACCAAGGACCATTTATGGATATAACCTAGAACCTCTAGTCGGATGTAGTTCATGGTAGCTTAGTAAGGACTATTTCTGAAATGAACTCAATGGCAGGCTCTTTGACCTCCCCACCCCCCAAGGGAGGAGCAGTCCTGCTAGGCCACAGAGGAGAGCTTTGCCGCCAATCCTGAAGATATCTGATAAAACAGGGTCAGATGAAAGGGGAGGATGTACTCCCCAACCAGTGAACTTGGAAAGGGGCAGGGAAGAGATGATGGAGGTAAGGTGGGATTGGGAAGGAATGAGGGAGCAGGATACAGCTGGGATACAGAGTTAATAAAATGTAAATAATAATAAAAATATGTAAAAAAGCCTATATGCCACAAAATTTGAAAATCTTAATGAAATGACAATTTTCTTGATTGATTCCACTTGCCGAAGCTGAATCAAGACCACGTAAATCAATTATATAGTTTTATATCCCTTAAGGAACAGAAGCTGTCATCAAAAGTCTCCCATCAAAAAAAGCCTAGGGCCAGATGGTTTCAGCACAGAATTCTACCAGATCTTCAAAGAAGAGCTAACAGCAATAGTCTTCAAACTATTCCGCAAAATAGATACAGAAAGAACATTACCAAACTCATTCTATGATGCCACAGTCACTTTGATACCTAAACCTCATAAAGACCCAACAAAAAAAAAGAATTTCAGGCCAATCTCTTTTACGAACATTGATGCAAAAATACTCAATAAAATACTGGCAAACCAAATCCAAGAACACAGCAAAGATATCATCTACCATGACCAAGTAGGCTTCATCCCAGGTATGCTGGGGTGGTTCAATGTATGGAAATCCATCAATGTTATCCACCATATAAACAAACTGAAAGAAAAAAAGACCACATAATAATCTCCTTAGATGCTGAAAAAGCACTTGATAAAATCCAACATTTCATTTATGTTTAAAGTCCTGAAGAGATCAGGGATACAAGGCACTTACCTATACATAGTAAAATCAATATACAGCAAGCCTATAGCCAACATCAGACTAAATGGAGAGAAACTTAAATCAATCCCACTAAAATCAGGGACAAGGAAAAGCTTCTCACTCTTCTTTCCATACCTCTTCAACATAGTACTTGAAGTCCTTGCTAGAGCAATAAGACAATTAAAGGAGATCAAGGGGATTCAGTTCAAAAAGAAAGAAATCAAAGTATCTCTATTTGCAGATGATAATATATAGGAGTGGCCCCAAAAATTCTACCAGGGAACTCCTACAGCCAATAAACATCTTCAGCCAAGTGGCTGGATACAAAATCAACTAGAAAAACAGTAGCCTTCCTGCAAAAGGGCTCAGAAAGAAATTAGGGAAACAACACCCTTCACAATAGCCACAAAGAACATAAAGTACCTTGCTGTAACTCTAACCAAGCAAGTCAAAACTTGTATGGGGAAAACAAAACAAAACAAACCAAAACAAAAACAACTTACAGTCTCTGAAGAAATAGAAGAAGATATCAGAAGATGGAAAGATCTCCCATGCTCACATGCTCATGGCTTGGCAGGATTAACATAATAAAAATGGCCATCTTACCAAAAGCAATCTACAGATATAATGCAGTTCCCATCAAATTACCAACACAATTCTTTACAGACAATGATTTTATATTTTAAAGCTATATCCCTATTCTAATATGTTTGCTCATCTCTCATTTCTAATCTATGGTTGAAGGAAGAAATGAAAATAGATGTTTTTTTCCTGGGTATAATACTCATGGCATCTTGTGTGATTTAATGAAAATTAAGGTCTACCTAACTTAGGATTAAGATGGTTAAATTCTTCTGTTTTGTTAAAAATTTTAGACATTGTCATTTTGCACATAGTACCTTTATAACAATACATAGTTGCTCTGTGGCATATATTAAAAACAGATTAAGTTTTCAAAATACTCACCAGGCGTTGCTTTGTTTTGAGAATATAATTTGTTTTTAATGTGTGTATTTAACAGAGAATTTTCATTTTCTTTTTGAATACATGTAGATTGCTTTTTTTTTGCTTTTGTATAGACCTAAATTAACAGTTTGCTTACAATTGAGTACATCGTTTTTTTAAAATTTAAGTTGCTTTTTTAATCCATATTAAATTGTGTTCCTGAGAAGCTCCTTGCAAATAATGAGAAAGTGCCTTTCTTTTAACAGAGATCAAGTACTTATATTTAAAACTCAAGTGAATTGTCTCTCTAACAATTACCTGAAACCTGTCTCTGAGCTTTTGACATTAAACAATTAAGCTCTGTTTCTTGATTTTCAATTAGTATGTTCACTATCCTACTCCATATTTGATAAGTTGATTAATGAATCACCAGAGCAATTTCAGTCCTGTCAAAATAATGGAGAAGCCATGATATTTGCTCTTACTAACTAAATTTAACATGTTAATTTAGCCTGCAAGGCAGAGTTGTATTCTGGGTTCAAAAGGAAGGATGTGGAATGGGAGAAAAAGGGAGTACATGTCTTCTAAAGGACTTTGGGAGAATTATTAGATGCGAACAGTCCTCAACACTTATAACACCCGTTACAGCATGTTTTTTTGTTTGCTTGTTTTTCTGTTTTTGTTTTTGTTATTCTGCAATACTGTTACATAAAAATTTGACATCAAAACTGCTATAAAACATTTATTCATAAACGTTCTCTTCAATTCTTCTGCATGCAAAGAACAACTTTAATGATTTTCCTTTAGATACTCAATGTGACCTCCTATTCCTTCAGGAGCCAATTATTCCTGATAAAATGTTTTGTTTGTTTGTTGTTGTTGATGTCATGTATCAAGAGTTAGGAGACAGAAATCACAGGATATCAAAAGGTTTTCTATGACAGAGAGAAAAAGTATTCTTTAATGTGTTGTGGAGGCAAAAATGGAAAGAAACCTGCATGGAAAATCTGAAACACTAATGAAAAATCTCCTCTTTAATATATTACAGAGGCAAATACTATATGGGAATTGTGTTGTTTAAAGATAGTTATACAGCTGCATGAAATGGCTTCTGTGTAAGATGACTCAGTGAGTGAGCTTTCAGCTTGAAATGGACTTCTTTCTTAGGTTCAGAATTACCTGTAATACCCGTGGGAAAAGAAAAACTCTCATCAAAATACCAACAGAGTTCTTACTGACCTTGAAAGAATAATTCTAAACTTCATATGGAAAAACAAAGTTTACAAAATAACAGAAACAATCCTACACCATAAAAGAATTTCTGGAGGTATCTCCATTTCTGACTTCATGCTACAATACAGAGCAATGGTAATAAAAAAAAATGCATGGCAGAGGAATAGACTGGTTGATCAATGGAATTGAAACAAAGACCCAGAAATAGACCCTCACCTACAGATACTTGATTTTTGACAAAGGAGCCCAAACCACACATTGGAAAAAAGACTAGATCTTCAATAAATGTTGGTAGTCTAACTGTGTGTCTACATGTAGAAACATGAAAATAGACCCATATTTATCATCCTGTACAAAACTGAAGTCTAAGTGTATCAAAGACATCAACATAAAACCATATACACTAAGTCTGTTAGAAGAAAAAGAGAGAAAAAGCCTTGAACTCATTGGTCCAGGAGACAATTTCCTGAACATAACACCAACAGGCTCTAAGATCAACAATCAATAAATGGGACCCCTTGAAATGGAAAATCTTCTGTAAACCATAGTTTCTTTATCAATTCTTTAATTGAGGGACATATAGGTTGTTTTAGTTTATTACAAATAAAGCTGATATGAACATAAGCAGATGTCCTTGTTGTATGGTGAAGCAGTGGAGCAACTTTTGTGTATATACCAGGAGAGTTATATCTGGGTCTTGAGGTAAAGCTATTCACAATTTTCTGAGATATTACCAGATTGATTTCCTAAGTGGTTGTACAAGTTTACAGCAATGGAGGAGGGTTCCCCTTTCTCCACATAGTCTCAGCATGAATTTTTGATCTTAGCCATTCTGATGGGTGTGGGGTGGAATCTCAGAGTCCTTTTGATTTGAAGTCTCCTGATGACTAAGGACATTGAGCATTTTTTAAGTGTTTCACTGCCATTTGATATTCCTCTGTTGAGAATTCTCTATTTAGCTCTGTACCCCATTTTAAAAACTGTATTATTTTGTTTGTTGGTGTTTAATTTCCTGAGTTCTTGATATATTGTGAATTTTAGCCCTCTGTCAGATGTAGGGTTGGTGAAGATCCTTTCCCAGTCTGTAGGCTGACATTTTGTTCTGTTGACCATGTCCTTTGCTTTACAGAAGCCATCTGGTTTGTCTGTAGCCTTGGCTGTTTATTCTTTGAACCTGTACTGAAAAGAGGATCTACCCATCTCTGGTGTCTAGAGTAGTCTTTAGGATGATGAGAAAGAGCCAAAGGACCTTGAATGGGTACTGATGTTTCGGATGGTGCCAACTGGGCTCTGTGTTTCAGAAAACAAGGTGCAGGAGCAGGTGCTTTAAAGGGTAAGGGGCATGCACCTGGGTGCCTTGAAGGGCCAGGTGAGAGAGTCTCAGGTAGTAGCTAAAGGGGCACAGGTACCTCAAATGGAAGCTGCAGGGGGGTCTGCCTCATGTGGCATTTGCGGGGGATTTGGTGCCTCAGAAGGCAGCTGAGTTTTAGTTTAGAGACCTACGAGACACTGTGGTCCTTGGATTCAAATTCCTCTAGGCTCCACCTTCTTGGATCTGGGATCCATATGATTTTATTGTACACCTGATCTCCACATGGGGACCAGTAGTAATGTGGTTTGGAGGTTGGGAAGCTGTCCTCATGGGAGAGGTCGGGATCTGATGTTTGGCTGCTGAAGTGGAGGGTCTCTGGACCTGGAGACCTTCACTCTTTTGAGTATGTGGAAAGAGCAGGAGGCTCACAGTTCGTGACTTCTGGATGTGGCAGTTAGCCGCTGGCATCCTGGATCTTATTGTGCCCAACTCTCTGGATATCCCCTCCAGTTTTAGAAGCACCGAAGTCGGTGTTTTGGATCTAGCCACATGTTTACTCACAGGTTTTGCAGACTCTGATCTTCTACCCTTCAGATACTGTAAACACTGGTTACCAGCATACTGGAAAAACCTCACTTGCCAGCTTTTTGATCACTTTCCTCTGGCAGGCCTGCCTTACCAGGCCACAGTCCTGATGCAACGTGATGAAGTGGGTTGGTTGGGAAAGGGAGCTCCCCTTTTCTAAGGACAAGGGAATGGTAGAGAAGGAGAGAGGAAGAGACCAGGAAGGAAAGAAGGATGGGGCTATAACAAGGATGTAAAGAAAATAAAAAAATAAAAAGAAGGACTTGTATGTATAGTTTTAACTTAGCATTGCACGTATATGACAATGAATTTTCAGTTTACACACAGACACAAGTTTTCAATGAAATTCTTCATTCTAGTTTTATAGTGTTTAATGAGGTTACAGCAAATTGACATTTGAAGTAATCAATACTAATAGTAATAAAACAGTTAGTTACACGTTTGTTTTTTTTAATAAACTAGAAGAAGCATCCACTACTGTATGTAGTAGTGTGTGTGTGCAGAAAATGAAGAATAACCAGTTCCAATGTGAGCAGTGAGTGTCAGGTAGGCTCCACGGAAAGAAGAAGGGTTGAAAAGACCTATAAAGGAATATCTTACAGATTGTACAGATGCAACACCTGTCAATAAATATTCTGATGGACTACAGCTTAGGCAGAAAATAGGTGAGCTCTCTGATAGGCAGAGTGGATGCTAGGAGAAAGCCATGGGAGATTCAGCCAGCAAGATGTGAAGAGGGCATATGTGTGGTACCTGAGTCTGGGTAACCAGCCAAATAAAATTGATAGAACGTAGGTTAGCAAAAATTAATTCTTTTTAGTTATGTTCTGTCAGAGAAGAGCCTAGCTATATGGTCTAGGTGTACATAAGTATAATTTTACCCTTCTGAGTCTTCTTTCCAAGGAACTATAGAGGTAGGAGGAGAAATACCGCATCATACCTCAACACACACCCCTCTATAGACTAGTTAAGAGGCTCAAGTATGCAGAAGAGCATTAGCATCTACGGTGGGTGAATCTCCTTAGCTAGGCATTGGCTAATTCATAAAGAGACTCATAGCTTTGCTAAAAAACTTCCATGTATTGGACAGTCAGAGATAAAGTCAATTCATCGTAAATACAATTATGCAAAAACCTCAACTAAGAAATTTTAATATGAATTGATTTGTATATTACAAAACTATTGAAATCATTTAAGTAGTTTAAATAATTATTTAAGTATTAGTATAGTTCTAGGGTTATATCTATTTTAACATGATTATATTTTAGCATATATGAAGGTATTTATAAATCAATTTCTGTTATAGCTGGAATTTTCTACATGATCACGCAGTGTGAGATAAGATGATAATACATGCATTGGAGCTGGATTGGCCAAGTATCAGTTACTGAGACTGTGTGTTTGGAACACAGAGAATACTTGTATTAGTAATTATATGCTTATGTTCAAAATTATGCACAATACAGAGTAATATAATTATTAAATATACTGTTGTTGAATTATTGTCTACTCTATTTAATATAAAGATTTATAATAGAGAAAATATACTAGTTTATCAACAAATATTTTGAAACTGAAACATTTGATATGAATACTAAGCATTTGCATGAATACTAAATATGTCTGTAAATGTTTCTGGACTTTAAAAGTATGTTCATTTTTTTATGTGGAAATTAAGAAAAAAATTCCTATTAGCTGCTTTAATTTTATTTTCTGCTGTTCTGACCAACAGAAAACACATTCCTTCTTGAAGTTCTCACTGCAGTATATAAGTTTGCCTGACATATCCAACTCAGCTGACTAGGTTCTGTGGGAGTTGGTATTACTATTAGCCATGATATTTTGAATAAACCTTAGCAGTGGCATCAGGTACAGAGGATTCTATTGGTTGCTTAAGTAATTTTTTTTAAATTTGTATTTATTATTATCATTTATTACAATTTGTATCCTGGCTGTGGGCCCCTCCCTCATCTCTTCCCAGTCCCTCCCTCTCTCCCTCTTCTTCCCCTATGCCCCTCTCTTAGTCCATTGATAGGAGAGGTCATCCTCCCCTTCTTTCTGACCCTAGCCTATCAGGTCTCTTCAGGACTGGATGCATTATGTTCATCTGTGGCCTGGTAAGGCTGCTCCCTCCTCAGGCAGAGCTAATCAAAGAGCCTGTCACTGAGTTCATGCCAGAAAAAGCTCCCGCTCCCCTTATTTAGGGACTACACTTGGATTCTGAGTCTATTGGCTATATCTGAGCCGGGGTTTTATGTCCTCTCCATGTATTGTCTTCCATTGGGGTATCAGTCTCTGCAGGGCCACCAGGGCTTATTTTATTGTTTGTTTGTTTGTTTTTGTTGTTGTTGTTTGGCTCTTTTGATCTGTTTAAGTAATTCTAAATAATATTTTGCAGTTTGATTACATGTACATGATGTTTACGTTCTGAAAAAAATCATATATATGCATGTGCATGTGAGAAGATATCAGATATGCTAAATACTGTGATAAGGCACTCGTAGAAAATATTGAACCCAAAACAAAATTTTTATTATGGAATTGAATGTGAAATCAATAGCTTAAAATATTAAAAGGACATTTGCAATTCATACAAAAGTCTTTATCTCTGTTGGAGGTAATTTAAAAAGTTGTGTGCATCAGAGGAGAAAGAGAAATGACATTAATCTAAGTGTGGCCTAGCTATAGCTGTCTAGTACAAAAATTTGAAATTGAAATATTTTATTCTTAGTGTGTTTTTCCTTTGACCATTATTTGCAGCACAAGTGGCACTGTTTTAAACGTACAACAATGATCTTATGTTTAAAAAATATCAAGAGCCACAAAACCATATGTTGTGACAAGAAAAAGTCACAGTGAACAGTTTTAAATCCTATTGAATTTTTTTTCTTGAAGTGTTTGATAAAATCTATATTTAAATCTAACTTAATAAAAAAGTAAAAACGTTTGGACTGAATGTACATGAAATGATGTCTGAAAAGTCAGTAGCAAAGCTCAGAGGCACAAAATGCCTATTGTTAGGGGCATGCATATTATTTTTTGTAATTTAAATAAAATTTTCACAGTGAACTATTTTTGAATGTAATAAAAACTGGCAAGTGAGTATAGTAAAATAAAAATGCATGTTAAATTTAATTGACTTTGAAATTCAGGATCATTAATATATAATTAAAGTACACTGGTATTTGGAGAAATATTTTTTTCTGGTGAAACAATTACAAAGTTCTATGTTCTCACATTGCATCCTCATTAAAATGGTACATATCTGACAATGAATAATATATAAGTTTTAGAAAAATGAGATTTTTTTTGCTAAAAGATTTCAATATAAATATTTAACTGAGAATATAGCAAGTTGCACTTGTACCATTCTTGGGAAAAGAACCCCTATTGTGACAACCTTGCATTAATCTGGTGCATTTGTTATTGATAGACATATGATATTATCAATCTAGTTTATTTTATTAATATTTCTTTCATTTCTTAAGGCTTGAAATATGCCTCCTTCTCTCGTCTAATTTTGGTATTGTCAAACTGAGCAATATCTTCCAATCATTAAATTCAAAACAAACTAAAAATGCAAACATCTATTATATGGATGAACAAAAATTTAAACCAAATTGTAAATATATGAGATGATCAAAAACAGGAAGTGACAAATATCTACTACTCTGTACTATTAAGTGACAGTAAAGAGAAATAAGGAGATAATAGACGAAGCTTCAGAATTGGTTTGGTTGGTAAAAGTGCTTGCCAGATAGGAATGACAGAAAGAGTTCAGGTTGCATCATCCACATGGAATAATCAAAAGCGCCTATAACACCTCAACTGTAGGGATAAGAAACAGAAGCATTGGGGCTTATGGGGGGATACAAAAGGAATAAAGTGTAATTAATAAAAGTTAAATAAAAAATTAAAAAAAAAAAAGAAATGTAGCCTTTGTGGCTCATCTGCCATTGTTTCCCTAACCAGGTCCCTATGGTCACCTGTCTCTTACTGTCTTCCAAAAGATTTGTTCTCTTAGGCACACAGTGCTTCTGTAAGGCAGGAAAAATCAAAAGCTTGGCCCCCAGCCATCACATTCTACCTTCCTCACAGGAAATCATACAAAACCAAGTGGCGATTCATCACCAGTGTAGCCTGTCGCACAGTGTGTCACTGTATTTGTCCTGGTGTCTCCTAGGTCCCAAGGTAACACTTTGAATAAACAGTTGCTTGAGGATTCTACCCTAGTCAGTCTTTTAGACTAGAGTCCTAGGAAATAAACACTGGAGAAACACACACACAAACCAGCTATTTCTTCTAAACTACAAAACCAACAATGACAGGAACAACAGATAATGGACTTGAAAGATAGTCTTCAATGCTTAGTCACTGATCATTAAAACCCACCTTCCACACTCAGTTTTTCCCGTTCTTGCTTCCCACTGTGTTCTTTGCTGATAGCTCTGAATGCCCCACAGTGTATTGCTTTTCTTCACCTGCACCTGTTCAACATTAGATTTTTCTAGCCTTAAAATCCATGCTCAGACTATGTGTTTTTCTCTAATAAATGCATTTTCAATACTTCCAGTTTTGTAACCTTTTAAGTGTTTTTATTTTTTTTTCAAGACTACAAAGTTTTTATAGTATAACCCTAACTTTCAAATGCTGATTATTTTATGATCCTTCTTAACAGTGAGATATTAGTAACACATTTTAATACATTTTATAGGCCATGTGGTATATCTACTTCATATTTACAATGAAAGAAGAAAACTGATTGTTTTCAGACCCCTCAGGGTGATACAGATCTAAAATTCATACTATATCAAGGGCTTTATCAACCTCCCATGTCTACAACTATTTTCTATCTAGTCATGAGGGTCAACAAGTATGTCCTTTATTCTCCCTCAGAGAATAAAGGAATTGCATTCTTCACACAATGCAATTGGTCTATAGCATCTTAATTTAGTGTAAAATAGAAATGTGTCTGTGATATCCAAAAGTTGCTAAGACTGGTAAAATGTTCTTTTCAACATCTTTGGGTTTTTTCACCTCTTTTAAATTTTAAGAATTTTTATAACATTTAATTTATTTTTTGTTTTGAGTGTATGTGTGTGTACAAATGTGGAGGTCAGAAGACATCTTGCAGTAGATGGTTCTCTCTTTCATAGTGTAGGTTGGGGGATCAAATTTATGCCATTAAGTTTGATGATAAGTATCCTAAACTGGTTACTTTTGTCACCATGACACAAACCTAGATATTATTCGAGTAATTGCCTCCATCAGAATGCCCTATAATCAAGCCTTTAGGGCATTATTTTAACTAACAATTAACATGAAAAAATCCAGCTTACTCTGGGCACCCCCTGGGCAGGTGATATTGGGCATATAAGAAAGAAAGTAGAGCAAGCATGACAGTAACCAGTGTTTTTCCATGGTCTCTGCATCAGTTGCTGACTCCAGATTTCTGCCTTGGATTCCTGTGTAGACTTGCCTGAATGATATGGAATATCATTGTTGTAATATGGAAGCATAAGCCAAATAAACCCTTTTTTTTCTCAAGAAAAAAAAAGAAAGAAAGAAACAGAAGCATTACTTGGAGTTGCAGTCTTTAAGCCTACCTTTGAAATCAAAGATTAAGTGAAATGGAATAGTGCAGGAAACGTGATATCTGGGTATATGCATGGGAATGGACACCCCCATTCAAAGGCATAAATACCACACATGCACACACAAAGAGAGAGAGAGAAGAAAGATGAAAAGACATTTATTACATTCAGTGTTAAAAGTATAAGACTAGAACAATGGTGATATTAATACACATGCTAAGAGAAAAAAAGGGAAAACTCTCCCATGGGGTCTCATCTCTAGGCAGAGATCTACAGAACAAGATTGTGTGGGTTATTTAGACACATGTTCCTGTTGAGAAGTCTATAGGAGAGTTCTGGTATCAAAACTTTGTAAGCAACAGACATTGATTTGTTATTGTAATGGGTAATTAGTTATTTGGGTTTCAACATTATGTGTGTAATTATGATTAGAAAGAAGCAAGTTGCATACTTTGTTCCCTGCCTAGTATTTGCACTTTAGCACATGGCTGTATGAGTGATATCTTAGACCTTTTTCTTTGTATAATGACTGCAAATCAGAACAACCCTTCTCCATGTGTCATAAACTTGTATTGCATATGTATTTAGCCACCGATACTCTGCTAAATATTTTTCATTAAATGTAATGAATTTCCCATTAAAAGATGTTTAGCATTTTGACCACTTTGCATTTATGCTGTTGAAAGTAATATGCGCATTGCTTTTTACATACCCTTCAGGTGATGGAAATTACTTCTTAGCTCAAGTTACCATTTCAAGTACCAGGCCCATACCGTGTTATTACTTTTGTTTGCTTACACACGCACACACACACACACACTTTTTTTTTTGGTAAAAATTTCAACGTTTTGATGGTGCTTACTAGTTGCCTGCTGAGATTGTTTCTATAATGCAAGTCTAAAGGAAGCAGATTTTAGCTTTCCTTTTTTCTTTCTTGGATCAAATATTCCTACTTTCTTATCTATCTATCTATAAATAACTAAATAAATAGATAGATAAATAAATGAATAACAATGTACAAACCATCTCCTAGTAAATACTTACATCTTAAAATGGTGAAACATTTTCTTTGTAAATGAAACTACCTACAGGGAAACTCCACAACAGCATTTTTATTGTTATTATTCTGAAATTAGGAACCTTGCTATCACTGTAAAACAGTGAATAATTTTCTAGGCAAAGGCTTCTTTCATTCCTTTCACCTCATCATAATTCAATGGTTTTCAGTTGTAAAACATCTGATGCCAACATATCTGACTGATAAAATATATTTAGGTTGCTACAATATGAGCTGTTTCTAACCAGTGCATTTTTGAATAAAAGTAGAATGGGAAACAATTGAGTTGAAGACGTTTGGGACAATTAGGTGACCACTTCAGTCTCCGTGTCCAACACTGCTAGGAGTCACTAAACCAACCACAAAACCTTCAACCTAAACTTTACCCTGCCTACAAGAAATGCAGTGATTAAGATGGAGCAGAGATGAAGGGTTGGCCAATAAATGACTGGCCCAAATTGAGACCCACTGATAGGAGAGGGCCAACCCCAACACTATTAATGATACTCTGCTATTCTTGCAGAAGGAGCCTAGCATCACTGTCCCATGAGAGACTCCACCCAGCAGCAGATTGAAACAGATGCTGAGAACCACACCCAAACATTAGGCAGATCTCAAGAGTCTTGTGAAAGAGTGGAAGGACATGGAGGGAACAAAAATGCCACCAGAGGATCAACAAAGTCAGCTAATCATGGCCCGTGAGGGCTTACAGAGATGGAAGCACCCACCAAAGAGCAGGATGGACTGGACCTAGGGCCCCTACACATTTGTAACTGGTGGGAAGCTTAGACTTCATGTGGGTCCCATAGCAAATAGAGTGGGGGCTGTCTTTGGCATGGAATTAGTTGCCTGCTTTTAGATCACTTTCCCCTAGCTGGGATGCCTTGCCTGACCTCACAGTGCCTGATCCTGATGCAAAGTGGATGTCCTAGGATGGGTTGAGAACAGGAAGGACTCCCCTTTTCTGTGGAGAGATCAGGGAAAAAGAAAAGAAGGTGGAACTGGGAGAATGGGAGAAGAGGAGAGAGGAGGTACATTCGGGATGAAAAACGAATAATAATAATAATAATAATAATAATAATAAATGGTGAAGCGGCCTTGCCAGGCCACAGAGGAAGAGGATCCAGGCAATCACGCTGAGAATTAACAAACTTAACAATCTGTGCAGATGACAATGGTGGAGAACTCCCCCTTTCAGTGGACTAGGGGAAGGGGATGGGGGGGAGAGGAAGGAAGTGTGGGATAAAGTAGCATATTTTAAAATATGCATTTAAATACATAGATGATAGATAAGTAAATAAAAGAAAGGCAAGATAAACCCAAGTAATATAACTCATTAGAAATAGTCAATAGAATAATTCTCTCAAGAAAAATTCAGGATAAAATAGACTCTCCTCCCTAACACCCCTCACTCCAGGCCCTGTCTCTATGTGAGTCTTAATTTGCAATCTAGGTAAACTCAAGATTTACTGTCTCAGCTGCCAATTATTGGCACATGTGTGCCAATATAAATAGATATTACAGTTTCTGTAAGGTATGTTTGATTGCTGACTCCCTGTCCATAAAGCCTGCCTTTTTTGGGACACATGTGGAGAATCTCAATAATCCAAGCTGTAATTTACCAAAAATTATCTAAAATATATCTAATAAAATGTTATTCTTTAATTTTCTGAATCCTCTCATGACATTTTTTTTTAAATTTTATTTTTCTCATTACTTACATTTTGTTAATTCTGTTTCCCAGCTGGATCCCTCATTCCCTCCCCAATCCCACCCTCCCTCCCTCATCTCCTCCCTGCCCCTTTCCAAGTCCACTGATAGGGGAGGACCTCCTCCCCTTTCATATGACTCCCTTTTGTCAGGTATTTTCAGGACTGGCTGCAAAGTCCTCCTCTGTGGCCTAATAGTACTGCTCCTCCCTTGGGAGGTGGGGAGGTCAAGGAGCCAGTCATTGAGTTCTTGTTAGAAATAGTCCTTGTTCCCCTTACTATGGGAAACCAATTGATTACTGAGCTATCACGGGTCACATCTGAGCAGAGATTCTAGGTTTTATCCTCTCATGGTCTTTGGTTGAGTGTCCATCTCAGAAAAGACCCTGTGCCCAGATACGTTTGGTCCTTGGGGAGCTCCTATCCTTTCCACATCAAACTCCCCTTCTTTCATATGATTCCCTGCACTCTGGGGAAGGTTTGGTTATGAGTCTTAGTATCTATTTTGGAGCACTGCTAGGTAGAGTCTTTCAGATGCTTTCTGTGGTAGACTCCTGTCATACGTTCAATGCATATCCCATGTCTTTCTAACTGAGGATTGATCATCATACCCCATGTCTGCTTTCTTGATTATCTTCTTTAGGTGTATAGCTTTCATTATGTTTATCCTATCTTTTAGGTCTATATAAGTGAGTATATTCCATGTTTGTCTTTCTCCTTCTGGGATACTTCACTGAGAATGATCTTTTCTAGATCCCACCATTTGCCTGCAAATTTCACGATTTCCTCCTTTTTGATTGCTGAGTAGTATTCCATTGTGTAAAAATACCACAATTTCTGTATCCATTCCTCCGTTGATGGACATCTGGGTTGTTTCCAGGTTCTGGCTATTACAAATAAAGCTGCTACAAACAGGTTGAGCAAATATCCTTATTGTGTACTCTCTCATGACATTTTTACCAGCTAAATCACATATGTGTACATATGTAAATAAGAGCTTTTGTTTGAATGCAGACCTTGAATAATAAATATGTTTGAGATATATATATATAAAACAATGTATATTAGCAGTAATATATTTTCAATTTTTTACCTTCCATATTTATATTTAATTTCAGCTTTTGTATAATAATCTTCTCAGAGTTAAAATGATCAAATTTTAAGACACCCACTGAACTCTCCAAAATTGTCAACAAGGCATGAGAATGAAAGTTTGATACTCTGGATGTACGTGTGAGTCCAGCACATGTATTTTCCATCTCACTGATATCTAGTTAAGAGAAAATGGGTGAAGGGTTTTTTCTTTAGAGTATTCTGTAATGGAAGTTTTAATTAAAATGTGATATAAATAAATAAATCTCTTTTGGTGATGTAGAGAACTTGCAAGATGTAAATGATTAAATTTCAAATACACTGTGTAAACACTAAATTTAAGTATTTGTGTAGTTAGAAATTTGTTTTTAAAATATTTATTTCGTAATTATTCCTAAGAGACCATTTAACCAAGATGTATTATTAGTGCTATTAAGAAATTCACCACTACTATATATTGTTTTATTTTTGTTAAATTTTTATTTTTATATTAATTATACTTTATTCATTTTGTATTACAGGTATAGCCCCTCTTTCATTTCCTCTCAATCCCACTGACCCTCCCTCATCTCCTACCCTGCTCCTCTCCAAGTCCACTGATAAGGGAGGTCCTTCTCCCCTTCCATATGACCCTAGCTTATCAGGTCTCATGACTGGCTGCATTGTCATCCTCTGTGGCCTGGCAAGGCTGCTCCCCACTTAATGGGGGGGGGGTGATGAAAGAGCCAGCCACTGAGTTCATGTCAGAGACAGTCTCTTACTAGGGAGAAGCACACTTAGACACTGCGCTGCCATGGGCTACATCTGAGCAGGGGTTCTAGGGTATATCCATGAATAGTCCTTGGTTGGAGTATCAGTCTCAGAAAAGACCCATGTGCCCAGATTTCTTGGTTCTATTCCTCCCCAGGTTTTATTAGTTCCCCCTTCTTTCATAAGACACCCTGCGCTATGCCCAAAGATTGATTATGAGTCTCAGTATCTGCTGGGCAAAATCTTTCAGAGTCCCTCTGTGGTAGGCTCCTGGCCTACTTCCTGTTTTCTCCTTCTTCTAATGTCCATCCCGTTTGTTTTTCTGAGTAAGGACTGATCATCTTTCCCAGATTCCTCCTCCTTGCTTAGCTTCTTTAGATGTACAGATTTTAGTATGTTTATCTAATATTGTATGTTTAATATCCACTTATGAGTGAGTATAAAGCATGTGTGTCTTTCTGCTTCTGGGATACCTCACTCAGGATGATGTTTCCTAGATCTCACCATTTGCCTGCATATTTCATGATTTCCTTTTTTTTGATTGCTGAGTTATATTCCATTGTGTAAATATACCACATTTTCTGTATCCATTCCTTAGTTGAGGGAAATCTGGGTTGTTTCCAGGTTCTGGCTATTACGAATAAAGCTGCTACAAACATGGTTGAGCAAATGTCCTTATTGTGTAGTTGAGCATGTTTTGGATATATGCTTAGGAATGGTATAGCTGGATCTTGAGGAAGCACTATTCCTAGTTGTCTGAGAAAGTGCCAGATTTATTTCCAAAATGTTTGTACAAGTTTACATTCAAATCAGCAATGGAGGAGGGTTCCCCTTTCTACACATCCTCTCCAGCATGCATTGTCAGTTGAATTTTTGATTTTAGCTGTACTGATAGGTATAAGGTAAAAATCTCAGGGTTGATTTGATTTGCATTTCTAAGGCCTTGAGCATTTCTTTAAATGTTTCTCTGCCATTCTATAATCCTCTACAGATAATTCTCTGTTTAGCTCTGTACTCCATTTTTTAATTGGAATACTTGATTTGTTGCGTTTAACTTCTTTAGTTTTTTCTCCAAATTTTATTTTTTATATTAATTACAGTTTATTCACTTTTCATCTCAGCAGTAGCCCCCTCTCTCATTCCCTCCCAATATCTACCCACTCTCCCTCATATCTTCCCTGCCTCTGTCTAAGTCCTCTGATAGGAGAGGTCCTCCTCCCTTTTCATCTGACCCTAGTTTATCAGGTCTCTTCAGGACTGGCTGCATTGTCTTCCTCTATAGCCTAACAAGGCTACTACTCCCTGGGAGGGGGTTGGGAAGAGTCAAAGAGCCATCCTCTGTTTTTGTGTCATAGGCAGTTGCAATTCTTTAGTTCTTTATATATACTGGATATTAGCCCTCTGTCAGATATAGGGTTGGTGAAGATCCTATCCCAGGCTGTCATTTTGTTCTGGTGACAGTGTCCTTGCTTTACACAAACTTTTCAGTTTCATGAGGTCCCATTTATTGATTGTTGCCCTTAGAGCCTGTGCTGTTGGTGTTCTGTTCAGGAAGTTGTCATCTGTGCTAATGAGTTCTAGGCACTTCCCCACTTTTTCTTCTAAGCGATTTACTGTGTCTGGTTTTAAATTGAGGTCTTTGACCCACTTGGACTTGAGTTTAGTGCAGGGTGATAAATATGGCTCTATTTGTATTTTCTACAGGTAGACATTCAGTTAGACCAGGACCATTCATTGAATATGCTATCTTTTCCATTCTATGGTTTTGGCTTCTTTTTCAAAAATCAAGTATCCATGGATTTATTTCTGGGTCTTCTATTTGATTCCATTGATCCACCCGTCTGTGTCTATGCCAGTACTTTGCCCATGCAGGTTTTATTACTATTTCTCTATAGTACAGCTTGAAATCAGGGATGGAGGTACCTCCAGATGATTTGTTGTTTTATAGGATCATTTTGACAATTCTGGGTTTTTGTTTTTTCAAGTTAGAGTTGAGAATTATTCTTTCAAGGTCTGTAAAGAACTGTGTTGGTATTTTGATGGCAATTCAATTGAATCTGTACATTGTTTTTGGCAGGATGGCCATTTTCACTATGTTAATCCTACCGATCCCTGAACACGGGAGATTTTTCCATTTTCTGATATCTTCTTCAATTTTTTTCTGCAGAAATTCAAAGTTTTTTTTCAAACAGGTCTTTCACTTACTTTGTTAGAGTCACACCACCATACTTTATGTTATTAGTGGTTATTGTGAAAGTTGTAGTTTCCTTAGGTTCTTTCTCAGCCCTTTTTCTTTGGAGGGGTTCAGATTTTTTTTAATTTTTTTATTTATTTATTTTTTAGTTAATTTTGTTTCTGGCCACTTTGTTAAAGGTGTTTATCAGCAGAAAAAGTTCTCTGGTTGAATTTTGAGGTCCCTCATATAGACTATCATCTCACCTGCAAATAGTGATATTTTGATTTCTTCCTTTTTGATTTGTATCCCATTGATCTCCTTTAGTTGTCTTATTGCTCCAGCTTGGAAATCAAGTACTATGTTGAAGAGATACAGAGAGAGTGGACAGCCTTGCTTTGTCCCTGATTTCTTTATTTCTTTTTTTTTTTTTTTTTTTTTTTTGTTCTTCTCAATGCAGTTTATTCAGGAACCTTGAACAATCTTCTGACCCTGGGGAAAGCCAGCCCACAGCTTAAAATAGCCTCTGGGTAGCCAACCCCAGCATGCCTCATGGGCAATGCAGATAGGTCCACATACACAAAAGCAAGCCAGATCCTTAGGCTTAAGCAAATATGGAGTTGTTTGTGACAGAGAGCACTCACCATCAGGAAGGTGGAAGGCAGAAACCAGCTCCATCTTTAAGGTGCGGCATTACTCAGCTCTCTACAGTTCCCCCTTTTTGTTTTAGACGCATCAGGCAAGAGTAGAGGTCTGATCTCTGATATTAGAAATAAATTGGGACTTTGTACCAATGTTCATTTAGGTGTCATCCACCCAAAGAGCATCAGACTGGTCAGATACCTTTTTCTCAGAGGCAGGACCTGGGGCATCAACCCGCATGCAATCAGACATGCTCTTCTCTGGGTCGAAAGCGGCTGACCCTGAGTGCAGTGCTTAGCCTCGCATCCTGAGCATAACATTTTAGCTTTTTATGGTAGCCTACCATGCTTGGGGAGACTGTCCTGCTTCAATGGCTGTAAAGGCCTGAATGATCATGGCTGCATTACGCTGTTGTGAGACTCTAATCTTGCACATACACCACAGGCAAACCAAGGAGACCAACACCAGAAGGCCTGCTAACGCTCCCATGCCCGCCCATTCCTTCAGATGATTCATGGCTGCAGCAATCCATGATGATAATCCTGTGGCTAGTCCTGTGTCCACTCTGGTAGAATTTTCCATAACAATGGCCACTCTCAGCTGCTCCATCATAGTATCGAATTCTTCAGTCCAATTACCTAAAATATAGCTAGACAATTGTTTAGACAGATTTGCAGCATGGGAAAAATTCTCATATTGTATGCTAGTGACACAAAGTCCAGCATACTTCCATTGACAGCCAAGTTGAGCGATTTGCCATAGGGTATCAATTTGCTCCTGCACGAGGTCAATCCTCTGATTGAACACCATCAAGCCTCCTTTTAGTTGAGCATTAATTCCTTTTTGTACATCTAAGGCATGAGCTACATTGGCTAAAAGATTATTCAGGGTCTGAGCAGTCTGCACAGTATGACTCATGGCTAATGCCCCGGTGGTAGCTCCAACAGCTGCCAATGAGATGGCAGTAACAATGGCAGCTGTAGTTCCAAGATCCCTTTTCTGTCTGAAGAGAGTCATAGCATGAGGGGCATCAACGGGCACAGGCACCCAGCAAGGCATGTGAGTAACCAGGGCATACCTAAATTCACTAGCATTCCGGCATTGGGCAAAAAAGCAAGTATCATCACCACAATTACTTTGCTCTATCTGGCTAATAATGAATAAAAATGGGGGATATAAACAAACAGGTGTGGGCTTATAGGAAATATTATGAGAAGCCTTAACCCCCTCGTTGGAACATCTTGCATCAGTTCTAGAACTAGCAGTGGTGGTGTCCGAGGTCTGAGTAGGTTCAGGAGACCATTGCCCCCAGGGGCGAGACGTGCTCCATGTAAATTGACTAACTCCATGTTTTCCTCCACTTTTGAAAGTCATTTAAGGTTCTTAAATTATCTTTTGTTTTTTTTTTCTTTTTTTTTAATTTTTTATCAATTACACTTTATTCATTCTTTTTTTTCTGTATTTTTTTATTTTTTATTTTTTTTATCAGTTACATTTTATTAACTCTGTATCCCAGCCGTGTCCCGATCCCTCATTCCCTCCCAGTCCCTCCCTCCCTCCCTCATCTCCACCGTGCCCCTTTCCAAGTCCACTGATAGGGGGGGACCTCCTCCCCATTCATCTGATCCTGTTTTATCAGATATCTTCAGGACTGGTTGCAAAGTCCTCCTCTGTGGCCTAACTGGACTGCTCCTCCCTTCAGGGGTGGGGAGGCCAAAGAGCCAGTCATTGAGTTCCTGTTAGAAATAGTCCTTGTTCCCCTCACTTTGGGAAACCAATTGGTTACTGAGCTACCACAGGCTACATCTGAGTGGAGGTTCTAGGTTATATTCATACATGGTCCTTGGTTGAATGTCAGTCTCAGAAAAGACCCTGTGCCCAGATATGTTTGGTCCTTGTGGAGCTCCTATCCTTTCCCCATCAGACTAACTCCCCTTCTTTCTTATGATTCCCTGTACTCTGCCAAAGGTTTGGTCATGAGTCTTTGCTTTGAAAACACTGCTAGTTAGAGTCTTTCAGATGCGCTCAGTAGACTCCTGTCATACGTTCAATGCACATCCCATCTGTCTTTCTAAACCAGGATTGATCATCTTGCCCCATGTCCGCTCAATTGATTATCTTTTTTAGGTGTATAGATTTCATTATGTTTATCATATCTTATAGGTCCATATAAGTGAGTATATACCATGTTTGTCTTTCTCCTTCTGGGATATTTCACTCAGAATGATCTTTTCTAGATCCCACCATTTGCCTGCAAATTTCATGATTTCCTCCTTTTTGATTGCTGAGTAGTATTCCATTGTGTAAAAATACCACAATTTCTGTATCCATTCCACCATTGATGGACATCTGGGTTGTTTCCAGGTTCTGGCTATTACAAATAAAGCTGCTATAAACATGGTTGAGCAAGTATCCCTTTTGTGTGAAACTGAAAAGTTTCTGTAAAGCAAAGGACACCGTCATCAAAACAAAACGACTGCTTACAGATTGGGAAAGAATCTTCACTAACCCTTTATCTGACAGAGGACTAATACCCAGTATATACAAAGAACTAAAGAAGCTGAAAAGCAGCAAACCAAGTAATCCAATTAAAAAATGGGGAACAGAGCTAAACAGAGAATTCTCGACAGAGGAATATCGAATGGCAGAGAAACACCTAAAGAAATGCTCATCCTCATTAGCCATCAGGGAAATGCAAATCAAAACGACCCTGAGATATCACCTTACACCCATCAGAATGGCCAAGATGAAAAACTCAAGTGACAACACATGCTGGAGAGGTTGTGGAGAAAGGGGAACCCTCCTCCACTGCTGGTGGGAATGTAAACTGGCACAACCACTCTGGAAAGCTATCTAGCACTTTCTAAGACAATTAGGAATAGTGCTTCCTCCAGACCCAGCTATACCACTGCTAGGTATATACCCAAAGTTCGTTCAATTACACTTTATTCATTCTGCATCCCCCCATAAGCCCCTCCCTCCTCCCCTCTGAATCCCACCCTCCCTCCTCCCTCTGCATGCATTCTACTCCCCAAATCCACTGATAGGGGAGGTTCTCCTCTCCTTTCTGATCTTAGTCCATCAGTTCACATCAAAAGTGGCTGCATTGTCCTCTACTATGGCCTGGTAAGGCTGCTCCCCACCAGGGGGAGGTGATCAAAGAGCAGGCCAATCAGATTATGTCAGAGACAGTCCCTCTTCACATTACTATGTAACCCACTTGGAGACTGAGCTGCCATGGGCTACAGCTGTGCAGGGGTTCTAGGTAATCTCCATGAATAGTCCTTGGTTGGAGTATGAGTCTCTGGGAAGTTCCCTATGTTCAAATTTTCTTGTTCTGTTGCTCTCTTTGTGGAGGCCCTGTCCTCTCCAGCTCTTACTATTTCCCAGTTCTTACCTAAAATTCCATTCACTCTGCCCAACAGTTGCCCATCAGGCTCAGCATCTGCTTTGATAGTCTGTAGGGCAGAGGGTTTCAGAGGCCCTCTGTGGTAGGTTCCTAGGTTGTTTCCTGTTTTCTTCTTTTTCTGATGTCCATCCTCTTTGCCTTTCAGGATGGGGATTGACTGTTTTAGGTAGGGTCCTCTTAAGTTTCTCTTCATTTAGTTTGATGTTCGCTATAGGCTTGCTGTATATTGTCTTTACTATGTTTGGGTATGTGCCTTGTACCCCTGATCTCTCCAAGACTGTAATCATAAGTGGGTGCTGGATTTTGTCAAATGCTCTTTTGGCATCTAATGAGATGATCATGTGGTTTTTCTCTTTCAGGTTGTTAATATGGTGGATTACATTCATGGATTTCCCTATGTTGAACCACCCCTGCATACCTGGAATGAAGTCTACTTGGTCATGTGGGATGATATCTTTTATGTGTTTTTGGATTTTGTTTGCAAGTATTTTATTGAGTATTTTTGCATCAATATTCATTAGAGTGATAGGTCTGAAGTCCTCTTTTTTGTTGGGTCTTTTTGTGGTTTAGGTATCAAGGTGACTGTGGCTTCACAGAATGAATTTGGTAATGTTCCTTCTGTTCCTATTTTGTGGACTAGTTTGGAGAGAATTGCAATTATCTCTTCTTTGAATGTCTGGTAGAATTCTGTGCAGAAAATATCTTGCCCTGGGCTTTTTTTTTTTTTTTTTTTTTTTTGTAAGGGAGACTTTTGATGACAGCTTCTATCTTGGGAGATATCAGGATTATTTAATCTATTTACCTGATCTTGATTTAATTTTGGTAAATAAAAACTCTCAAGAAATTTGTCCATTTCATTTATATTTTCAAATTTTGTGGCATATAGGCTTTTGTAGTAGGACCTAATGATTGTTTGGATTTCCTCAGTGTCTATAGTTATGCCCCCCTTTTCATTTCTGAGTTTGCTGATGTGGACAGTTTCTCTCTTCCTTTCAGTCAGTGTGGCTAAGGCTTTTTCTATCTTGTTGATTTTCTCAAAGAACTAAGTCTTGGTTTCATTGATTTTTTTAAATTGTTTTCTTTTTTGTAATTTATTGATTTTTACCCCTGACTATGATTATTTCCAGCCTTCTACTTCTCTTGGGGTGTCTGCTTCATTTTTTCTAGGGATTTCAGCCATTAATTTGCTTATATGAGATATCTCAACTTTCTTTCTTAAGTCACTTAGTGCTATGAATTTTCCTCTTAGCACTGCTTTAATTGTGTTCCATAAGTTTGGGTATATTGTGCCTTCATTTTCATTGAATTCTAGAAAGTCTTTCATTTCCTTTTTTATGTCTTCCCTTATCCAGCTATCATTGAGTAGCTAGTTGTTCAGTTTCCATATTTGTGTAGGCTTTTTGCTATTTTTGTTTTTGTTTAGGTCCAGCTTTAGTCCATGATGGTCAGATAGGATACAAGAGATTATTTAAATCTTCTTGTATCTGTTGAGGCTTGCTTTGTGACCAAGTATATGACCTATTTTGGAGAAGGTTCCATGAGGTGCTGAAAAGATGGTATACTCTTTTGAGTTTGGGTGAAAAGTTCTGTAGATATCTATTAGGTCCATTTGATTTAAGACCACAGTAAGGGCCTTTATTTCCCTATTTAGCTGTTGTCTAGATTATCTGTCCCTTGGTGAGAGTGGAGTGTTGAAGTCTCCCATTATTAAGGTGTTGGGATTGATATGCAATTTCAGTTTTAATAATGTTTAATTTACAAATGTTGGTGCTCTTGTGTTGGAGGCATTGGTGCTTAGAATTATGATGTCCTCATGGTGGATTTTTCCTTTGATGAGAATGAAATGTCCCTCCTCATCTTTTTTGATTAATTTTGGTTGAAAGTCTATTTTATTAGATATTAGGATAGCTATTCCAGGTGGTTTTCTGGGTCCATTTGCTTGAAAATCATTTTTCCAGTCCTTTACTCTGAGGTAGTGTTTATATTTGTTGTAGAGGTGTGTTTCTTGGATGCAGCAGAATGTTGAATCCTGTTTCTGCAACAATTCTATTATTCTGTGTATTTTTATTGGAGAGTTGAGACTATTGATGTAAATAAATAATCTTTACCAATGAATGTTAGTTACTTTTATTCTGCAGTTGTTGGTGTTACTGTGTTTCTTTGCTTTTTTTGTGAAGTTATATATTCACTATATTTTCTTGAGTGTAATTGTTTTCATTGGATTGGAATTTTTCTTCTAGTATCTTCCATAGGGCTGGGTTGCTCTGGAGAAATTATTTAAGTTTGGTTTTGTCATGGAATATTTTGTTTTCTCCATCCATGTTGATTTAAAACTTTGCAGAATATAGTGTTCTGGGTTGGCATTTGTGTTCTCTTAAAGTCTGAATGACACCTGCCCAAGATCATCTGGCTTTCATAGTCTCTGGAAGAAGTCTGATGTGCTTCTGATAGGTCTACCTTTATATGTTACTTAGCCTTTTCCCCTTGCTGCTTTTAATATTTTTTTTCTTATTTTAAATGTAGATTTAGTGTTTTGACCATGACATGACATGAGGAGTTTCTTTTATGGTCTAGTCTATCTGGTGTTCTCTAGGCCTCTTGTATGTTTATGGACATCTCTTTCTTTAAGTTGGGAAAATTTTCTTTTATAATTTTCTTGAAAATATTTTCTGGACCTTTGACCCTTGAATCTTCTTTTTCATTTATTCCTATTATTCTTAGATTTCATCTTTTCATGGCTTCCTTGATTGTTTCCTTGGATGTTTTGTGTTTGGGACTTTTCTGATTTTTACTTTTTCTTTGAGAGAAGTCTCAATTTCTGCAAGTGTATCTTCAGCACAAGATATTCTCTCTTTCATCTTTTGTATTCTATTGGTGATGTTTACCTTTGTGGTTCCTGATATTTTCTCTAAGTTCTCCAGCTCCAGGGTTTTCTCTGTGTGTTTGTTCTTTTTTTATTCTAATTCTGTTTTCATGTCTGGGAACATTTCCTTCATCAGTTTGAATGTGGATTCCTTTCTTACTTTGATGGCTTCTATTATTTTGTTTGTTTTCTCTCTATATGACACTAATTGTGTCTTTACTTGTGCCTCTATTTGTTTGGTTGTATTTGCCTGTATTTCTTTGAGAGCTTTATTTGTTTCCTGCTTATTTACCTCCAGTTGTGTGGCTATTTCTTTGAGAGATTTGTTCATTTCCTCCTATGTGACTCTAATAACTGAATATGCATAGGTTTAAAATCATTTTCCAGTGTTTCCAATGAATTGGAATATTCATTGATTTGGGGGGTTGCTGGTGAAGCCATGATGTCCTGATTTTTGTTAGGTATGTTACGCCGTCCTCTGGCCATATTCTTATCCATAACCTTCACTATTTGTTCCTGGAGACTGAATTTCAGACTGGTTCTGTCTTTCTCTGGTGTCTGGAGTATTTTTCAGGAACATCAGAGGTCTGCTGGTCTGAAAGTGTTTGTTGGTGTTTTAGCTGTACTTAAGGGAATAAAGTCCACAGGTGCAGATGCACAAGTGTAGGCGAGAAAGTGTGTGCTGTGTGTGAAAGTGTGTCTTGAAGAACAAGGTGCTAGAGGGAATATATGCTTGGGTTGTGGGGCAGGCACAGGAGATGGTGCGAGTGTTAGCACTGTTTGTAGGCACAATGAAAATGTGCAGATACAGAGCAGGGAGTTCTGTGTTAGGAGATGGTGAGGATAGAGGATGGAGGTTCATCAAGCGGAAGTGCAGGGGGATTGAATGTTCACCACTCTCATTCAGTCCCTGAAGAAGTCCACAAATGACCTGGGTCCAAATGTTCTCAGCTCACAGGCTGTCTCTTCTTACTCAGGATGCCTCAATGTTGATGTTCTGGCTTCAGCTGTACCTGCACTCACTAATTTCAGAGTTTGAGATCCTCTGCCTCTCAGATATGGGACATGCTGGTTGCTGCCATCTTGGATAGCTGTTACTAGCTATTTTGATAGCCAAAAAGTAAGAAATTTTGATAATTACTTCCATGATTGTTAGTTAATAAATAGCAGCATAGCTATTTATGACTGTTTAATATATATTTTAAGTGGAGAAGAGCCTTGACCTCATTGGCACAGGAGAAAATTTCCTGAACAGAATACTAATCACACAGGCTTTACGATCCAAAATCAATAAGTTGGACCTCAGGAATCTGAAAAGCTTCTGTAAAGAAAAGGACACTTTTATGAGAACAAAATGATACTTACAGACCAGGAAAGGATCTTCACCAACCATTTATTTGGCAGAGTTATAATATCCAGAACAAATAAAAAATTTAAGAAGTTAAATACAATGAAACCAATCCAATTAAAAATGGGGTACAAAACTATACAACAATTTCTCAACTGAGGAATATTGAATGGCAGAGAAACACTTATAGAAATGTTCAATGTCCTTAGTCATAAGGGAAATGCAAATAAAAACAACACTGAGTTTTCACCTTATACCCATCAGAATGTCTAAGATCAAAAATTTGACTGAGAACACATGCTGGAGAGAATGTGGAAAAAGTGGAACCCTCCACCACTGCTGGTGGGAATGTAAACTTATACATGCACTTTGGAAATCAATATGGTACTATCTCAGACAACTAGGAATAGCGCTTCCTCAAGATCCACTTATACCATTCCTAGGCGTATATCCAAAAAGTCTCAAGTATACAACAAGGACATCTGCTCAACAATGTTTGTAGCAGCTTTATTTGTAATAGCCAGAAGCTAGAAACAGCCCAGAAGCCCCTCAGTTGAGGAATGGATACAGAAATTGTGGTATATCTACACAATGGATTATTACTCAGCAATAAAAAACAAGGATATCATGAAATTTGCAGGTAAATAGTAGGAACTGGAAAAGATCATCCTAAGTGAGGCATCCCAGAAGCAGAAAGACAAATGGTATATACTCACTCATAAGTGGATTCTAGACATATAATATAGGATAAACCTACTAAAATCTGTACAAGTAAGGAAGCTAATCAGGAAGGAGGACTCTGGCTAAGATGCTCAATCCCCATTCAGAAAGGCAAAGAGGATGGATATTGGAGGAGAGAGAAAACAGGGAACAGGACAAGAGCCACCACAGAGGGCCTCTGAAAGGCTCTATACTGCAGGGTATTGAGGCAGAGGCTGAGACTCATAGCTAAACTTTGGGCAGAGTGCAGGGAATCTTATGAAAGAAGTGGGAGATAGTAACACCTGGAGAGGACAGGAAAAAGTCTGAGCACAGGAGTCTTTTCTGAAACTGATTATCCAGCCAAGGACTACTCATGGAGATGGTGTGGAACCCCTGCATGGAGGTACCCCATGGCAGTTCAGTGTCCAAGTGGCCTCCATAGTAATGGGGACAGGGACTGTCTCTGACAGGAACTGATTGGCTTGCTCTTTGAACACCTCCCCCTGAGTGGGGAAAGCATTACCAGGCCACAGAAGAAGACAATGCAGCCACTCCTCATGAGACCTGATAGACTAGGATCAGAGAGAGGGGGAGGAGGACCTTCCTTATCAGTGGACTGGGAGAGGGACAAGGGTGGGGAAGAAGGAGGGTGGGATTGGGAGGAGAGGAAGGAAGGAAGTACAGGGGGGATATAAAGTGAATAAACTTTAATTAATAAAACTAAAAATAATAAAAAAGAAATGTTCAGCGTCAATAGTCATCTGAGAAATGCAAATCAAAACAACCCTGAGATCCCACCTACACCCATCAGAATGGCTAAGATCAAAAACTCAGGAGATGATGCATTCTGGAGAGGTTGTGGAGAAAGGGGAACTCTCCTCCATTGCTGGTGGGTGTGTAACCATATACAACCATTTTTGAAATCAATCTGGTGCTTTCTCAGAAAATTAGGTATAGTGCTACTTCAAGATCCAGCTATACCACTCCTGGGCATATATCCTAAAGCTGCTCAAATATACAAGAAAGATATTTGCTCAACTATGTTTATAGCAGCTTTATTCATAATAACCAGAATCTGGAAATACTCTAGATGTCCCTCAACTGAAGAATGGATACAGAAATTGTGGTATATTTACACAATGGAAAACTACTCAACAATTGAAAACAAAGAAATCACGAAATTTGCATACAAATAAATGGAAATCAAAAAGATCATTCTGAATGAGGTAATCCAGAAGCAGAAAGACACATATTGTATATATTCACTGAAAAGTTGCTATGAATCACATATATCAGATAAACATATGAAAATCTATAGTCCTAAAGAAGCTATAGTCCTAAGCTTCAAGGATTACCCTAAGCACGAGGTTGAAACCTCATACAGAAGGGAAAACAGGATGGATTTTGGAAGTAGGAATAGACAATTAACAGGACGGTAGCTTTCCACAGTGGTCTCTAAAAGACTCTACCCATCAGGGTGTTGAAGGAGATGCTGAGACTCATAGCCAAACTTTGGGCAGAGAAGGGGAGATAGAAGATCTGGAGGGGACAGGAACTGCACAAGGAGAAAAACAGAGAAAAAAAAAATCCTGGGCCCAGGGCTGCCCGAAGCGACTGATACTCCAACTAAGTACCATACATGGAGAACACCTAGACCCCCTGTTCAGATGAAGACCACAGGCTGTTCAGTTTCTAAGTGGATTCCCTAGTAAGGAGCACAGGGGTTGTCTCTGACATGAAGTCAATGGCGGAGATCTTTGATCACCTCCTCCTGGGTCAGTGCAGCCTTTCCAGGCCACAGAGGACAATGATGCAGCCAGCCCTGATGAGACCTGGTAAGCTAGGGTCAGACAGAGGGAGAAGAGGTCCTCCCCTGTCAGGGGACTTGGGAAAAGGGCATATGGAGAGAAGATGGGAGGTGGGTGGGACAGGGAAGAGATGAGGTAGTAGGAGGCTACAAAGTGAATAAGCTGTAATAAATAATAATAATAATTGTAATAAATAATAATAATAAACTTTTGCAAAAAGTAAAAATATTTTAAAAATTAAAAAATAAAGTTATAGACTAATCTCTTGGCAGAAAATACTTCAAACCATCATGTTGTATTTGAGGCATGGTTATTACTGATGATGTTATTCATGTCTGTAATAAAAAGGAGCAAGTAGGAATACAAAGAAATAAAAAATTGTTTTCTGAAGAAAAAAAAGCACTAGGAACCTTGATGTTGCAGGCAATCAGTGTATTGGAAGAGAAACTGTAATTATTAAGGAGATTATCACCATTGTAGGTAGGCTTGTTCTGCACTGGGTTTGGAGGGTATCAATATAGATGTTCCTTTTGTAGCTGAGCACTTGACTAACAATTAAAATTTTTGCATTAATGTACACACAATGCACAACAAAATGCAAACAAACAAGCAGATAAAAAAAGTTTTTGGATGAGATTTGGGAAGTGGACTAATATATGACCTGAAGAGTACAAACTTATATATATCCATTTGGTATAATGATAGTATTATTAAAGCATAAGGCTTGGAAAATCTTGATCAGAGTTACAGTACTAAACATGCATTTTTTCCTCTTAAGCAAGAATAAATCAAATAAAAAAGTGCTTGGCTATATGCCACATAACTTCTGTGTGAATATTGGTCCTTTAAGAATATCTTTTCTCTCTCTGGTTTTTATTTAATTCAAAGAATTAACAGCTATGTAAGATTGTTGATGACCAATTTGGGATCACTTACCTGAAGAAAAATATTTCTCTTGCTCTCAACATTCCTTAGTTACTAAAAGTAATTTTTTTAGGATTAAGACCTTATGATATTTCTCCTTTTATGTTTGGATAGCTATTGTCATCAACCTTGTTTCCGTCTTGTTTAGGAAGCTATGTTGATGAGCTATGTTGATACCTTCTCTGACATTTCTAAGAGAGACATTTTCAAAACAAACTTCCTGTTCCTTTGGCTCTTACAATATTTCCACTCCCTCTTCAACTATCAATCCTCAGAGTTAAATGCAAGAGCTGTAATTATAGATGGGTCAGTTTATGTTGGGTACCAAGTAGTGACTTATTCTCTTCATTTTGATTTGTTGCATATTTATTTAATAATATTATTATTTAATTTATTTAATAATATATATCTTTTCGTAAAGATATATATTTAGTGATGGGTGAAGCATCAATTGTTTATCTGTAATATAAAGAAAAAAATGTCGATGTCTCCCACCTTAAACAGTCTGCATGGCACTCTCCAGTACTGTGAAAACCAGAGAGCAGGAGAGAAAACTTCTATTTAGAGGGGTGCCAATGTCATTTTTCAATGTTCTTTGTAAGTGCATGTGATCTTTTAGCTAATGTGGCCTTAAATCAAGTCGTGGTGGGGAAACAATAGCAAAGGGAATGACATACTACTTTCGGATCTCCTGAACACCTCTGATAAACAATCCATGGGGAAGTGTCCCACGGCTGGTATTGGATTTGTTATTTGCCAAAATACAGGAGAAGCATAATCTCATATGTAGTGTAACTGCAATTAAAATATTTCAAAAATATGTATGTGTGCATGCATTTGTGTGTTTGTATGTATGTATGTTTTAGTTGTTTTCCATATGGGTTCTTCAAACATAGCGAACATTATTTATCACCTTTTTCCCCCATATTTACCAATACCTTCACTGTTTAAACTTTCCTTTCCATGATTCTTCTTCTATGAAGAGAGCTTTTATGAGAACTTTGAAAAGTTTTCCCTGTCCCTTATAACCCTGTAATGACAGGGGGTAGATGAAATTTTCTCATGGATATTTTGAGAAGTAACTTGGCTAATTGGGCAGAAAGAACATGAGCTAGTCATTAAAATGATCTATAAATAAATTTGAGTGGGTTAGATTCATTGGGGATAGAAAGAGGACATTCAAGAAAGCTGCAAAGAAAGCTTAAAAGAACAATCAGCAGGATACATGCAGAGAGTTGAGTGAAGGCTCATAGGCAAAGAGAGCAGACAGGGTGGTGCAGATGTTTAGATACTATGTTGCTGAATTAGAATATTGATGTGCTTTCTAGCAGTGCTCTATTGGTGATCAATGTAAATATCAAGTGGAAGCCTCCAGTAATCAATTCAAACTGCATTTTACCCTGTAGCTATGCTACATTCAAATATTAGAGTTGAGGATAGGTGCCATAAGGATCTTTTAGGTCTGCGACAGCTTTAAAAGACACAGTTAATAATTTGAAATATATAGAAAATAAATAAAATGTTTCATAGGAAAGTTTTCTAGTATATAGACTACCTGCTCTGTTTTAGAGTTTATTTTCATAGTAACATAAGTTTGTAGTTTATGATTGGAACTTTAAAAATGTATTCCATAAAGCCAAAGATTATTCACTCTATAAAAGTATAATTATTTATAGTTTTTTGTATTATTTTTCCAGAAAAAACAAATGTACACTCACACACAAAAAAGAATAATATTTAATATTTATTTTTTTATCTAACTATTAAATATTTAATCTGGAAATCTCAAGTATCTGAAAATAGCGAAAAATAATCCTGAAAAGAATATCATTGTGTTCTCATCTGTGGTTATTTCAAAAGTTCAGGACTCATTACATTACCTATGCAATGAATTAATTACCACTGATCTACCAAAGTGCCATCTGTGGCCAGAATTGGTAGAACTGAAAATATTCTGTGCTGGAGCTGAGATAAGAAACACCTTAAAGAAGCCAATATAACCAGTAATTGGAAATAACCTAGATGTCTCTCAATAGAGGAATGGATAAAGAAAATGTGGTACACTTACACTGGGAGTATTACTCGGCTAATTAAAAAAGTGCATCATGTTCCCTGGTAGAATTTTTGGGGTCTTTCATGTATACTATTATATAATCTGCAAACAGTGAAACTTTGACTTCTTCCTTTCCTAACTGAATCCCCTTGATCTCCTTTAATTGTCTCATTGCTCTAGCCAGGACTTCAAGTACTATGGAAAAAAAAAAAAAGATATGGAAAGAGTGGGCAGCTTTGCCTTGTCCCTGATTTCAGTGAGATTGATTTAAGTTTCTCTCCATTTAGTTTGATGTTAGTTTTTGGCTTGCTGTATATTGGCTTTACTATGTTTAGGTAAGTGCCTTGTGTCCCTGATCTCTCCAGGACTTTAAACATAAATGAATGTTGGATATCATCAAATGCTTTTTCAGCATCTAAAGAGATTATCATGTGGTCTTTCTCCTTTGATTGTTTATATAATAGATTACCTTGATGGATTTTCATATATTGAACCACACCTGTGTACCTGGGATGAAGAGTACTTGGTTATAGTAGATGATATCTTTGATGTGTTCTTGTATTCGGTTTGTGAGTATTTTATTGAGTATTTTTGAATCAATGTACATAAGAGAGATTGGCCTGAAATTCTCTTTCTTTGTTGGATCGTTATGAGGTTTAGGTATCAAAGTGACTGTGGCTTCATAGAATGAGTTTGGTAACGTTTCTTCTGTTTCTATTTTGTGGAATAGTTTAAAAAGTATTTGTGTTAGCTCTTCTTTGAAAGTCTGGTGGAATTCTGTGCTGAAACCATCTGGCCCTGTGTTTGATTTTTGGATTGGAGATTTTCAATGACAGCTTCTATTTCCTTAGAGGACATAGGGCTATTCAATTGATTTACCTGTTCATGATTCAGCTTTGGCATGTCATCAGAACAAAATGACAGCCTACAGATTGGGAAAGAATCTTCACCAACCCTTTATCTGAGAGAGGGCTAATATCCGAATATATAAAGAACTTAAGTTAAAGAGCAACAAATCAAGTATCCCAATTAAAAAATGGAGTTCAGAGTTAAACAGAGAATTCTCAATAGAGGAACGTCGAACAGCTGAGAAACATTTAAAGAAATGTTCAACATCCTTAGTCATCAGAGAAAAGACTCTGAGATTTCACCTTACAACATTCAGAATGACTATAATCAAAAAACTCAAGTGACAACACATGCTGGAGAGGATGTGGAGAAAGAGGAATTCTACTCCATTGCTGGTGGGAATATAAACTTGAACAACTACTTTGAACTCAATCTGGCTCTTTCTCAGAGAATTCAGAATAGCACTTCCTCAAGATCCATCTATACCACTCCTAGGCATATAACTAAATGATGCTCAAGTATACAACAAGGACATTTGCTCAACCATATTTATAGATAGCAGCTTTATTAGTAATAGCTGGAAGCTGGAAACAACCCAGATGTCCCTCAGTTGAGGAATACAGAAACTGTGTACTACTCAGCAATTGTGAATACTACAAAGCAATTAAAAGCATAGAAATCATGAAATTTTCAGGCAAATTGTGGGATCTAAAAAATATCCTGAGTGAGGTATTCCAGAAGCAGAAAGGCACACATAGCATATACTCACTCACAAGTAGATATGAGACACATAACATAGGATAAGCATACTAAAATATGTACACCTAAGGAAGGTAATCAAGAAGGAGGCACCTGGGTAAGATGCTCAATCTTCATTGAGAAAGGCAACGGGATGACATCCGAAGAGGGAGAAAATAGGAAACAGAATAGGAACCTATCACAGAGGGCCTGTGAAAGACTCTAAGCAGCAGTGTATCAAAATATATGCTGAGACTCATAACCAAACTTTGGGCAGAGTGCAGGGAATCTTCCTAAAGAAGGGGGAGACAGAAAGACCTGCATGGAACAGGAGCTCCAAAAGGAGAGCAACAGAACCAAAAAATCTGGGCACAGGGATCTTTTGTGAGACTGATACTCCCAAAAAAGGACCATGCATGGAGATAACCTAGAACCCCTGAACAGATGTAGCCCATGGCAGCTCAGTGTCCAAGAGGGTTCCCCAGTAATAGGACCAGGGACCATCTCTGACATGAACTCATGGGCTGGCTCTTTGATCACCTCCACCTGATGGAGGAGCAGCCTTATCAGTCCACCGAAGAAGACAATGCAGCCAGTCCTGAAGAGGCCTGATAGACTAGGGTCAGATGGAAGGGGAGGAGGACCTCCACTATCAGTGGACTGGGGGAGGGGCATAGGAGAAGAAGAGGAAGGGTGGGATTGGGAGGGGATTGAGAGGGCTACAGCTGGGATACTAAGTGAATAAAATATAACTTATAAAAATAAAATTAAAAATTAGACAAGTATATCATGAAATTTGTAGACAAATAGAAGAAAATCGTGCTAATTGAGGTGTCCCGGACCCAGCAATACAAATATGGTACATATTCACTCATATGTGGATATTAGCGGCTAAGTCAATGACAAATCAGCTGCAACCTATAGACAATAGGTATAGTAAGGGACTAGATACAGATAGGTCTGCTTAGGAGATAGTCAGGGATGAATGGGATGAGTTGAGATGAGAAGATCAAGAGTGGATGGGTAGGGGAGGAGCAGCTGACGTAAGGGAGGGGTGGCTGAGAGAGGCAGCCTAAATTAAATGCCATTTGAGAAGTAATATGGAAACCTAGTGTAATAATATTTTCCTAAAATATTTACAGATATGAAGGTGATCTTTATGAAATCCCCAAATAATGTGGGAACCAGAGCTTCAAGTGGCTATTTCTTGTCACCAAATGAAGCTTCAAGTACTTGGATTGGGTTATATCTAATTGAGTTGTTGGTAAAGAAGGCCCCATGGTAATCCCCAAATAGCCCATGGTGTTGTCAAGACTACAGATTACTACCCACAAACTGACTGCAAGGTCACATTGCTAAAGGCAACACCTACACATGTAATGTGAGATATATTGAGCTGGTGCCTATGAAGAGCCTTTACCCTTTTGTTCCAGTGTCTTTGATACAGGAAGGTATTCTGAGAGATGTCAAAAGAGAAACATAAAAATCAAACCAAAACAAACAAATGAAAACAGTCACAAACCATCTGGTCTACAATGGTGTACTGCCTGCAAGATATGCTAGGCCAATGATGTCACAAAGCTTGTCAGAGTAACCAACCAATAACTTTTCTGATTTACAGACACTCTAGGAGATGAAATCTACACTAAACACTAAGTGGGTGATGAAGAACCAGAGATTAAATATCTCAGGAACCTGGCAAACAAACAAATGGTGATAGAATGACTCATTTAAAAAAATATTTATTTTATGTATATGAATACTCTGCTTTTATGCGAAGAAGAGGGCATCTGATCCCATCACAGATTCTTGTGAACCAAGATGTGGTTTCTGAAAATTGAACTCAGAACCTCTATAAGAGCAGCCAGTGCTCTTAACCACTGAGCCATTTCTCTAGACCTATATAATTGTTGCTGTTTTCTTTTATGAGACAGGCTTTCCCTGTGTGGCTGCTCTAGAACTCACTCTGTAGACCAGAGATATGCCTGCCTCTGTCTCCCAAGTGCTATGATTAAAGGCTTCCTCCACCACCACTCAACTGATAAAATGGCTCCTACTGTCAACTGCTATACACACAGATCAGTGACTTGCTCTGTCTCCATCACAGAAGCTTCTTCATGAAATAAATGGGGAAAAAAAAACGAAGGAAGAGTCAGATATCATGCAATGTGAGACCTGGAATACTGAACCATAAGTGGGACATCTCTCTCAAATTCCTCCATTCAGGGATCAGGGAACCCCAAATTATTGGAGGAGGAAAAAGCTTATAAGCCAGAGGGAATAAAGGACACCAAGAATATAAGACTCTCTAAATTAACAAATTAAAGCTCATATGAACTTAAAATGACTGCAGTAGTGTGATCAGGATGAGCACAGGTCAGCACCAGGTTGTCTGGGAATATATTATGGCTTCCAGTTTAATGTTTTTTATGGCGCTCCTGAGTGCCTGATAAAGTGGGTCTCTGATGCTTGTGCCTTCTCTTAAGCTCTTTTTTTTCTGTTTGTCTTATCTAACAGTGATATTTTTTATTTTATTTTGTTAACTTTCTTGTTATTTTTTAGAAGCATGTTCTTCTCTTTTATTTATTTATTTATTTTACATTTTTAATTATATTTTTATTTTTTATATTAGTTACAGTTTATTCAATTTTTATCCCAGCTGTAGGCTTCTCCCTCATTCCTTCCCAATCCCACCCTCCCTCCCTCATCTCCCCCCTGCCCCTCTTTAACTACAATGATGGGAGAGGTCCTCCTCCCCTTCCAGCTGATCCTAGGTTATCAGATCTCTTCAGGACTTGCTGCAATGTCCTCCTCTGTCCCCTAGAAAGGCTGCTCCTCCCCCTGGGGGGGGGGTCAAAGAGCCAGCCACTGATTTCATCTCAGAGACAGTCCCTGTTCCCCTAATTAAGAAACCTACTTGGATACTGAGCTGTCATGGGCTATATCCGGACAGGGGTTCTAGGTTATATCCATGCATAGACCTTGGTTGGAGAAACAGTCTCAGAAAAGACCCCTGTGTCCCGATATATTTGGTCCTTGTGGAGCTCCTGTCTTCTCCAGTCATACTAACTCCCCATTTTCATATGATTCCCTGCACTCTGCCGAAGGTTTGGTTATGAGTCTCAGTATCTGCTTTGATACACTGCTAGGTAGAGTCTTTCAGAGGCCCTCTCTGGTAGGCTCCTGTCCTGTTACTTGTTTTCTCCTATTTCCAATGTCCATTCCATTTGTCTTTCTAAGTGAAGATTGATCATCATATCCTGGGTCCTCTTTCTTGTTTATCTTCTTTAGGTGTAAATATTTTAGTATGTTTGTCCTATCTTATAGGTCTAGTATCCACTTATAAGTGAGTGTATACCATGTGTTTCTTTCTGCTTCAGGGATACCTTACTCAGGATGATCTCATCTAGGTCCCACCATTTGCCTGTAAATTTCATGATTTCCTTGTTTTTAATTGCTGAATAGTATTCCATTCTGTAAAAGTACCACAATTTTTATACATTCCTCCGTTGAGGGACATCTGGGTTGTTTCCAGGTTCTGGCTATTACAAATAAAGCTGCTACTAACATAGTTGAGCAACTGTCCTTGTTGTGTACTTGAACATCTTTTGGTTATATGCCTAGGAGTGGTATAGCTGGATCTTGGGATAGAGAGATGGCTCAGAGGTTAAGAACACTCACTATTCTTCCAAAGGTCCTGAGTTCAAGTCCCAGCAACCACATGGTGGCTCATAACCATCTATAGTAAGATCTGGTGTGCAGGCAGAATATTGTATAAATAATAAATAAATCTTTTTTATTCTTTTTATTTTTAAAATTTATTTATTTTATTATTTTTATTATTGTTATTATTATTAATTACACTTTATTCATTTTGTATCCCCCCATAAACCCCTCCTTCCTCCCCTCCCGATCCCACCCTTCCTCCCATTTCTGCATGCATGCCCCTCCCCAAGTCTACTGATAGGGGAGGTCTTCCTCTCCTTCTTTCTGATCTTAGACTATCAGTTCTTATCAGAAGTGGCTGCATTGTCATCTTCTGTGGCCTGGTAAGGCTGCCTCCCCCTCAGGGGGAGGTGATCAAAGAGCAGGCCAATCAGATTATGTCAGAGGCAGTCCCTCTTCCCATTACTATGTAACCCACTTGGACACTGAACTGCCATGGGCTACATCTGTGCAGGGGTAATAGGTTATCTCCATGAATAGTCCTTGGTTGGAGTATGAGTCTCTGGGAAGTTCCCTGTGTTCAAATTTTCTTGTTCTGTTGCTCTCCTTGTGGAGACCCTGTCCTCTCCAGATCTTGCTATTTCCCACTTCTTACCTAAAATTCCATTCACTCTGCCCGACAGTTGCCCATCAGGCTCAGCATCTGCTTTGATAGTCTGCAGGGCAGAGGCTTTCAGAGGCCCTCTGTGGCAGGTTCCTAGGTTGTTTCCTGTTTTCTTCTTCTTCTTTGTCTTTCAGGATGGGGATTGAGCATTTTAGTTAAGGTCCTCTCTTTTACTTAGTTTGTTTAGTTGTACCGATTTTAGTGGGTTTATCCTATGTTGTATGTTTATATGAGTGAGTAAATATCATGTGTTACTTTTTGCTTCTGGGACAACTCACTCAGGATGATCCTTTCCAGGTCCCACCATTTACCTGCAAATTTCATGATTTCTTATTTTTCATTGCTCAGAAATACTCCATTGTATAGATGTACCACATTTTCTGCATCCATTCTTCAGTTGAGGAGCATCTGGGTTGTTTCCAGCTTCTGGTTATTACAAATAAAGCTGCTACAAACATGGTTGAGCAAATGTCCTTTTTGTGTACTTGAGCCTCTTTTGGATATATGCCTAGGAGTGGTATAGGGGGATATTGAGGAAGCTCTATTCTTAGTTGTCTCAGAAAGTGCCAGATTGATTTCCAGAGTGGTTGTACAAGTTTACATTCCCACCACCAGTGGAGAAGGGTTCCCCTTTCTCGACAACCTCTCCAGCATGTGTTGTCATTTTAGTTTTTCATCTTGGCCATTCTCATGGGTGTAAGGTGAAATCTCAGGTTTCTTTTGATTTGCATTTCCCTAATGGCTAATGAGGTTGAGCATTTCTTTAAATGCTTCTCTGACATTCGATATTCCTCTACAGAGATTTCTCTGTTTAGCTCTGTTCTTCAATTTTTAAGTGGATTCCTTGGTTTGCTGCTTTTCAGCTTCTTTAGTTCTTTATATATACTGGATATGAGTCCTCTGTTAGATAAAGGGTTGGTGAAGATTCTTTCCCAATCTGTAGGCAGTTGCTTTGTTTTGATGACAGTATCCTTTGCTTTACAGAAGCTTTTAAGTTTCATGAGGTCCCATTTATTGATTGTTGCTCTTAGAGCCTGTGCTGTTGGTGTTCTGCTCAGAAAGTTTTCTCCTGTACCAATGAGTTCTAGGGTATTCCCCAATTTTTTTTCTAGCCGATTTAATGTGTCTGGTTTTATGTTGAGTTCTTTGATCCACTTGTACTTCACTTTTGTGCAAGGTGATAAGTATGGATCTATTTTCATTTTTCTACATGTAGACATCCAGTTAGACCAGCACCATTTGTTTTAGATGTTATCTTTTTTCCATTGTATGGTTTTGGCATCTTTGTCAAAGATCAGGTGTCCATAAGTGTGTGGGTTTATTTCTAGGTCTTTTGTTCCATTCCATTGATCCACCATTCTGTTTCTAAGCCATTACCATGCAGTTTTTATAACTATTGCTCTATAGTACAGCTTGAGATCAGGGATGGAGATACCTCCAGAAGATCTTTTATTGTAGAGGATTGTTTTAGCAATTCTGGGTTTCTTGTTATTCCATACGATGTTGAGAATTTTTCTTTCCAGGTCTGTAATACTATCATATCATCTGCAAATAGTGATAATTTGACTTCTTCCTTTCCAATCTGTATCCCCTTGATCTCCTTCAACTGTCTTATTGCTCTAGCAAGAACTTCCAGCACTATGTTGAAGAGATATAGAGAAAGTGGGCAGCCTTGTCTTATCCCTGATTTCAGTGGGATTGTATTTATTTATTTATTTATTTATCTATTTATTATTTTTTTTTCAATGCAGTTTATTCAGGAACATTGAACAATCCTCGGTCCCCGGGGAAAGCCAGCCCACAGCTTAAATAGCCTCTGGGTAGCCAACCCAGGCGTGCCACGGGGGCAATGCAGATAGGTCCACATACATGGAAGCAAGCCAGATCCTCGGCCTTAGCCAAATGTGGAGTTGTTCGTGACAGAGAGCACTCACCATCGGGAAGGTGGAAGGCGGAAACCAGCTCCATCTTTAAGGCATAGCATTCCGCAGCTCTCTACAGTTCCCCCTTTTTGTTTTAGACGCATCAGGCAAGAGTAGAGGTCTGATCTCTGATATTAGAAATAAATTGGGACTTTGTACCGATGTTCATTTAGGTGTCATCCACCCAAAGAGCATCAGACCTGTCCGATACCTTTTTCTCAGAGGCGGGACCTGGGGCATCAACCCACATGCAATCAGACATGCTCTTCTCTGGGTCCAAAGCGGCTGACCCTGAGTGCAGTGCTTAGCCTTGCATCCTGAGCGTATCATTTTAGCTTTTTATGGTATCCAACCATGCTTGGGGAGAATGTCCTGCTTCAATGGCTGTAAAGGATTGTTTTAAGTTTCTCTCTGTTCAGTTTGATGTTGGCTATAGGCTTGCTGTATATTGCCTTCACTATGTTTAGATATGTGCCTTGTATCCCTGATCTCTCCAATAATTCAACCATGAATGGATGTTGGATTTTGTCAAATGCTTTTTCAGCATCTAGGGAGATTATCATGTGGTTTTTTCTTTCAGTTTGTTAATATGGTGGATCACATTGATGGATTTGCATATATTGAACCACCCCTGCATACCTGGGATGAAGCCTACTTGGTCATAGTGGATAATATCTTTGATGTGTTCTTGGATTCAGTTTGCAAGTATTTTGTTAAGTATTTTTGCATCAATGATCATAAGGTTGATTGGCCTGAAATTCTCTTTCTTTGTTGAGTCTTTGTGAGTTTTAGGTACCAAGGTGACTGTGGCTTCATAGAATGAGTTTGATAATGTTCCTTCTGTTTTTATTTTGTGGAATAGTTTGAAGAGAATTGGTGTTAGCTCTTTGAAGTTCTGATAGAATTCTGTGCTGAAGCCATCTGGTCCTGGGCTTTTTTTTTTTTTTGGATGGGAGATTTTTGATGACCACTTCTATTTCTTTGGGGGATATAGGACTATTGAATTGATTTACCTGGTCCTGATTCAGCTTTGGTAAGTCAAATTGATCAAGAAAATTGTCCATTTAATTTAGATTATCAAGTTTTGTGGCATATAGACTTTTGAAGTAAGTAATAATGATTGTTTGGATTTCCTCAGTGTCTGTAGTTATGTCCCCCTTTTCATTTCTAATTTTGTTGATTTGGGTGATGTCTCTCTGCCTTTTAGTTAGCTTGGCTAAGGGTTTGTTGATCTTGGATCTTGTTGATTTTCTCAAAGAACCAGCTCTTGGTTTCATGGATTCTTTGAATTGTTTTATTTGTTTCTAATTGATTGATTTCAGCCCTGAGTTTGATTATTTCCAGCCATCTACTCCTTCTTGGTGTGTCTGCTGCTTCTTTTTCTAGGATTTTTAAGTGAGCCATTAAGTTGCTTGAATGAGATTTCTCAATTTTCTTCTTGAAGGCACTTAGTGCTATGAACTTTCCTCTTAGCACTGCTTTCATTGTGTCCCACAAGTTTTGGTATGTTGTGCCTTCATTTTCATTGATTTCTAAAAAGACTTTAATTTCTTTCTTTATTTCTTCCCTGACCCAGCTGTCATTTAATAACAAGTTGTTCAGTTTCCATGTGTGTGTAGGCTTTTTGCTATTTCTGTTATTGTTGAGGTCCAGCTTTATTCCATGGTGATCAGACAAGATACAAGGGTTTATTTCATTCTTCTTGTATCTGTTGAGGCTTGCTTTGTGACAAACTATATGGTCTATTTTGGAGAAGATTCCATGAGGTGCTGAGAAGAAGTTAAATTCTTTTGTGTTGGGGTGTATAGTTCTGTAAATGTCTGTTAGGTCCATTTGATTCATGACCTCTGTCAAAGACATTGTTTATTTGTTTAATTTTTTTTTTTGTTGACCTGTCCTTTGTTGAGAGTGGGGTGTTGACATCTCCCACTATTAATGTGTGGGGATCTATGTGTGGTTTAAGTTTTATCAATGTTTCTTTCACAAATGTGGGTTCCCTTGTATTTGGGGCATAGATGTTCAGGATTGTGATGTCTTCCTGGTGGAATTTTCGCTTGATGAGTATGAAGTGTCCTTCCCCATCTCTTTTGATTAATTTTGGTTGAAAGTCTATTTTATCAGATATTAGAATGGCTACTCCTGCTTGCTTCTTGGGTCCATTTGCTTGGAAATTCGTCTTCCAACCCTTACCCTCAGGTAATGTCTATCTTTATGTCTTAGGTGTGTTTCTTGTATGCAACAGATTGTTGGGTTTAGTTTACGTATCCATTCTGTTAATCTGTGTCTTTTTATTGGAGAGTTGAGTCCATTGATGTTGAGAGAGATTAATGACCAGTGGCTGTTAGGTCCCTTTATTTTGATGTTGGCTGTGGTCATAAGGTTGTGTGCTTGGTTGCTTTTTGTTTTACTGTAGTAAGGTTAATTATTTCCTATGTTTTCTTGAAAGAAGCTAATTTTTTTGGGGGGTTGTATTTTCCCTTCAGTGTATTTTCCTACAGTGTCTTCTGTAATGCTGGATTTGTGTGTAGGTATTGTTGAAGGGAGCATTTTCTTTTCTGGTCAAATTTGTTGGGTGTTCTGTAGACCTCATGTATTCTTATTGCCTCTCCTTTAGCTTGGGGAAATTTTCTTCAATGATTTTGTTGAAAATATTTTCTGGGCCTTGGAGAAGGGAGTCTTCTTTTTCCTCTATACCTATTATTCTTAGGTTTTGTCTTTTCATATTGTCTTGGATTTCTTGGATGGTCTGTGTCAGGAATTGTTTTGATTTAACATTTTCTTTGACAGATACATCGATTTCTTCCATTGTATCTTCTACACCTGAGATTCTTTTTTCCATCTCTTGTAGTCTGGTGGTTATGCTTACCTCTGTAGTTCCTCTTTTCTTCCCTAGATTCTTCCTCTCCATTATTTCCTCCATTTGTGTTTTCTTTAATTTTTCCAGTTCTATCTTCAGGTCTTGATTTGTTTTGTTTACTTCCTTCACCTGTCTGATTACACGTTCCTGTTTTTCTTTTAGTTCCTTCAACTCTGTTTCTTTTATTTCATTCAGTGCTTTAAGCATTTCCTTTTTAAAGGCCATAAACTGTTTGGCTGCAACTTCCTCTATTTCTTTATGGATGGCATTATTCTGTTTGAGTTTATCTTCCTCTATGTCTTTATGTATCTTATTTGTTTCCTCTGTTATCATCTTCATGAGCATAGTTGTTAGGTCATCTTCTTGGATTTCAGTTATGCTGGGGTGTCCAGGGCTACTTGCCCCTGGGTAACTGGGTTCTGGAGATGCCATATTGCTCTGTCTTTTGTTGCTTGAGCTTTTACGCTGGCCTCTACACATTGTGCTATCTTAGGTGTTTGGGGTTTTTTTCTGGTGGTTCCTGGGGATCCTATGGTGGAGAGAATCCCCTTTGCAGGAAGCTGGTTTTTCCTGAAGGAAGTCTTCTCAGCTTTTTGGGTATAGTCCTGGGATGGCTGGCATTTTTTTCAGGAGTTGCTGCTGCTCACCTCAGGGATAGAGACCTGAGTGGTAACTGTGCTCTTTGTTAGTCGAGAGGGTTCTCCCCTCACCCAGGGAAGTCCTGAAGACAGCTGCCCTGTTTCTGGGTTTCTTGCTGTAAACTTAATCATCATCTGTTGTAACCCAGTTGGACATCTGGTGCGCAGCAACTGTTTGTACCTGTCTCTGAAGCACAGCTGAGTGATGGCGGCTTGGCCTCGCTGGTCTGTGAGACTTTTTCCAGGGAAGGACTGGGTGATTTAAGTCAGTACAGTTTTCTTCCTTCCCTGTGGATTCTCTGGAGACAGGGACTCACAGTCTCTTTTTTGCCCTGGGGTGCACTGCTCAGTCTCCGCCAGCTGGCTGGTGGGCAGAAACTGCCTGTGTCTGCCTTTCTGCCCTTCGGGAGCCTGGGTGTCTACCTAAACTGGATAATTTTCCTGAGACCTTTTTGGGGTGGGGGTGTCGGCTGAGTGCTCTGATATCAGACCAGCTGTTTCCCTTCCTGTGGGCTTGTACCATACAGTGAAACTCGGTCACTGGTGCCATGGTGCCTACAGTTCTATCTGAGGTGGCGAAACTGGCACATAGGCAGGGCTCTGTGCTGGAGCCTGGGTCCCTGGCTCTGGCTCTGGGCTGGCTCCTGGGGCACCCGTGGTACCCAAGTCTTTTCCAGGGGATGTCTGGGTGACCGAAGGTCGGTCCCAATCGTTTCCTGCACCGTGGGGTTATCTCTCGACTGAAAATTCCAGTCTCTGTTAGTGTGGTGCACATGGTTCAGTCTGGGACCATGACCAGAGACACTGGCACTTAGTTCTGGGCTGGGGCTGGTGGCCAAGCATCTGGCAGAACCGGGATCTCTTCCGAAGTTTAGCCGGGTGAGTTAAAAGCTGATTGAATCCCCCACCGTGGGGTATCCTCTCACCTGGGAAACACAATCACTGTGTTTTCTGGCCATGAGTTCTGATTGCTGGTCACTGTGCTGATCCTGCTGTGCTGCTGGTCAGAATGAGAGTCCTCCCGGCGCCGCCATCTTGCCCCGCCTCCTAGAGCTGTGTAATAAATAAATCTTAAAAAAATTTTGTTAAAAATGTATTTATTAGCATTAGAATTTATTAGGAAAAGTGGGGCAAGAGGGACTTCTCAGTTGTTGGCACTACTTGCTCCTGTTGCCAAGGACTGGGTTTAGTTCCCACTACTCACATGGTAGCTCTCAAACACCCATAACTCCCTTTCTTTTCTATTTTGATACCAGAGAAGCACATGGTACACATACAAATGCTGGCAAAACATTCATACTCATAAAGTACAATAAATAAATATTTAAAATAAAAAGTAAAAATAGGTTTTTCTTTTATGGTGTTGAAAAATTGTTAGTCTATACCTCTTTTTGTTTTGTTTTTTTATATTTGTGATGATTATGTAATTATATGATTTATCCCTTCACTTTCCTTATTCCACACCCTACCATATAGCTCTCCCACCATCAAAGGTATGGCCTCTGTTTTCACTAATTGTTATTGCATGCATATATGTAATGTATACATGTATATGCATCATAAATATAAAATGTTCATCTATACAGTGTTACTTTTATGCATGTTTTCAGTATTGACAGTTTTGTACTGGACAACATAATTAGTGTACTCTCCCTGTGGAAAAGTAGCTCTCAATGAGAGCACTGTCAGCATGAATGCAAAAACTCATTTACAGACTATATTATATCTAATATGTAATTATAGGAAGCTAATATGATTTCCCACTACTTCATGAGTCATTAATCTTTTAAGTTCTTTCTGTTTATCTTTACCCACCCCAATTAATGTTTCTCCTCTATTTTCCCCTTAAAATTTCTATAAATTGCATTTCTCTTCTCTCTTGCTGTACCTCTAATAGTTCCTTTTTTCCTTTTTATATCCCTGAATTTTTTATATTATATGTATATATAATAAATAAATATGTAAATATATTATATAAATATAATATAGATATATTATATTTACATATTTATTTACTTGTATACCATTTCTAGCCCCTGCCGCCTCTCCTCCCACTACCATCCCCCCTTTTCTTCCTCCTTTATTCCTCTCCCATAGTCCACTGATGGAGGAAGTCCTCCTCCCCTACTCTCTGACCCTAGCCTATCAGATCCCATCAGTACTGCCTGTATCCTCTTTCTCTGCAGGCTAGCTAGGTTACCCCACCAGGGAGAATTGATTAAGGAGCAGTCAACCAAGCTCATGTCAGAGACTGCCTCTTCTTTTACTAGGGGACCCACATATGGAGACTGAGCTGTCCATGGGCTACATCTGGAAAGGGAGGTGTATGTTCTCTCTATACATGGTCTTTGGTTAATATAACAGTCTCTGTAGTCTCCCCCCACCCAGGGCTCAGCTTTTTTGGAGTTGTTGATCTCCTGTGGGGCTCCTATCTCTTCTGGGTTTTTCTATCTCCGTCTTCTTCCATAAGATTCCCTATGTACTGTCCAAAATTTGGCTGTGAGTCTCAGCATCTCCTTTGATACCCTGATGGGTGGAGTCTTTGAAAGGATATCTGAGGTAGGCTCCCATCCTCTTCTCTCTTCTACTGCTTCCAGTGTCTATCCAGTTTTTCCTTCTGAATGAGAATTCAGCATCTTCCCTATGGTCCTCCTTGTTGTTTACCTTTATTAGGTCTGTAGATTTTGGTATGTTTATCTGATATTATATGGCTAATATCCACTTATAAGTGAGTATATACCAGGTATGTCTTTCTGCTTCTGGTTAGTTCACTCAGGATGATCTTTTCTAGTTTCCAACATTTGCCTTCAAATTTCATGATTTCCTTGTCATTAATAGCTGAATAGTAATCCATTGTGGAAATGTACTATAATTTCTGTATCCATTCATTTGTTGAGGGACAACTAGGTAGGTTCCAGATTCTGGCTATTATGAATAAAGCTGCTAGAAAAATATCTGAGCAAATGTGCTTGTTATATGCTGGAGCATCTTTTGGATATGTGCCCAAGAGTGGTATAGTTGGGTCTTGTGATAGCACTATTACAAGTTTTCTAAGAAATCCCCAGATTGATTTACAAAATGGTTGTACAAGTTCGCACTCCCAATTCTTTAAGTGTTTCTCTGCTGTTCAATAGTCTTCTGTTGAGAATTCTGTTTAACTTTGTACCTCATTTTTAATTGGATTGTTTGATTTGTTGGTGTTTATTTTTATTTTGTTTTGAGTTCATTATATATTCCAAATATTATCCCTCTGTCAGGTGTAGGATTGGTTTATAGGTTGTGGTTTTTTTCTTATGATAGTGTCTTTTGCTTTACAGAAGCATTTCAGTTTCATGAAGTTTCATTTTTTGATTGTTCATTTTAGAACCTGTGCTATTGGTGTTCTGTTCTGGAAGTTGTTTCCTGGGCCAGTGAGGTCAAGGCTCTAACCCAGTTTTTCTTCTAACAGGTTTAGTGTGGCTGGTTTTAGATTAAGGTTTTTGACATACTTGGACTTTACTTTTGTGTAGGGTGATAAGTTTGTATCTATTTATATTTTTATACATGTAGACATCTCGTTAGACCAGCACCATTTATTGAAGATGTTACCTTTTTTTCCATTGTATGGTTTTGGCTTCTTTGTCAAAAATCAAGTATCCACAGATGTGTGCGTTTATTTTTAGGTCTTCAATTCATTTACATTGAGACACTAGTGTGTTGATATACTAGTACCATGCAGTTTTTATTACTATGCTTTATGGTACAGATTGAAATTAGGGATGGAGAAAGTCTAATTTCTTTTTTCATTTCTTTCCCAACCCAGCTGTCATTGAGTAGAGAATTGTTTAGTTTCCATTTCTATACAGGCTTTTGTTATAACTTTTGTTGTTGAGGTCTAGTTTTAGACTATGGTGGTCTGATAGTATACAAGTGACTATTTCAATCATCTTTCATCTGTTGAGGCTTGCTTTTTTCCCAGACAATATGGTCAATTTTTGAAAAGGTTCCATGAGATGATGAAAAGAAGGTATACATAGTGTTTTGAGTTTGGGTGAAAAGTTCTGTAGATATCTATTAGGTCCATTTGATTTAGGACCTCCGTAAGTGCCATCATTTCACTATTTAACTTCTGTCTAGATGATCTGTCCCTTGGTGGGAGCAGTGTTAACGTTTCCCACTCTTAAGATGTTGGGATTGATAAGTGATTTAAGCTTTATTAATGTTTCATTTACAAATGTAGGTGCTCTCGTATTTGATGCATAAATGTTCAGAATTGTAATGTACTCCTGTTGGATTTTTTCTTTGATGAGAATGAAATGTCCCTCCTCATCTTTTTTTTATTAATTTTGGTTGTAAGTCTATTTTATTAGATATTAGGTTAAAAATCCCAGCTTGTTTTCTGGGTCCATTTGCTTGAAAAACATTTTTGAGCCCCTTACTTTGAGGAAGTGTTTATCTCTGTTGCAGAGGTGTGTTTCTTGGATGCAGCGGAATGTTGCAGAGGTATGTTTCTTGGATGCAGCGGAATGTTGGATCCTCTTTCTGCAACCATTCTGTTAGTCTTTTGTCTTTTTAGCCTTTGTTTTTTTGTTTTTGTTTTTCCATATGAAAGTGAAAATTGTTCTTTCAAGATCTATAAAAATTGTGTTGTTAATTTGATGGGAATTGCATTGAATCCAAAGATTCGTGTTGTAGAATGGCCATTTTGTTTTGGTATGAAAATACTTAATTTTAATATTATGTAATAGCATCTTCTTCTGTTTAATATATGGCATGGGCCATGAGTTCATATTTTGGATTACTTGGTAGAATCAATAGATCATAGCTAAGTTCTCAATGCTTAAAACATTTTTACCTTATTATAAAATCTAACATAGTTAGTTCCAGAACAGCCAGGACAGTCTCAAAACAAAACAAAATAAAAGCAACAACCCCTAAAACTTTAGAATTTTTTTAAACTTCATAATAATTTATAGCTAACTTGAAAAAAATTACTTGTAGTTTGGAAATTTTGTACAATTTGTTTTGATAATGTTCATTACCCCTCACCCAATTCCTTTAATATATATTCCAATTCCTTACTCACCCAACTTTTTGCATCCCTCCACGTTCTCTTTCTTTTTTAAATTTTTATTAACCGCAAGTTTATATATTTTGTATCCCACTTGAACCTCCCTCCCTCCTCTGCTCCCAATCCCAGCCTCCCTCCCTCTTTCCCACCTGTGCCCCTCCCCCAATCCACTAATAAGGGAGGTCCCTCTGATCCTAGTCTATCAGGTCTCATCAGGAGTAGCTGCATTGTCTTCCTCTCTGACCTGGTAAGGGTGCTCCCCCTCAGGAGAGGTGATCAAAGAGCAGGCCAATCAGTTCCTGTCAAAGACAGTCTCTGTCCCCATTACTATGGAACCCACTTGGAAACTGAACTGCCATGGGCTACCTCTGTGCAGGGGTTCCTGGCTATCTCCATGAGTAGTCCTTGGCTGGATTATCAGTCTCAGGAAAAACCCCTGTGCCCAAAATTTTTGGATCTGTTGCTGTCCTTGTGGAACTCCTGTTCTCTCCAGGTCTTACCATCTCCCACTTCTTTCATAAGATTCCCTGCACTCTGCCCAAAGTTTGGTTCTGAGTCTCAGCATCTGCCTCAATACCTTGCAGGTAAAGCCTTTCAGAGGCCCTCTGTGGTAGGCTCCTGTCCTGTTCCCTGTTTTCTCCCTCCTCTGATGCCCATCATTTTGAATTTCTAAATGGGGATAGAGCATCTTAGCCAGAGTCCTCCTTCTTTTTTTTTTTTTTTTTAACCTCTCAACAACTTAACCTTTATGGGAACACAAGGAAAATACAGTCGAGTTTACAAGCATGTAACTACTGGATAGTTTATTGATGGCAATATTTCAGATATTTTGTTGCTCATTTATATGTACATTAAGTGCAAATGTAATCAAAATACAAACCACATGCATCATTTTTGAGTAGTATGTGTACTATATATTACTGATGTCAAAGGGTGTAAGATCACGGCACCTTTTGATGTCTGTTTACTATGAAGCATATTGTGTTTGGAGAAAAGTGCATTCACTGGGCATATATACACATAACTATAACCAGTCATATTTGTTTTAGTGGTAGTTATTGTGCCAGTGAACACGGGCTCATTGAATGAAGGTCTTCTAGCTTGTTGGTACAATTTGCAGAAGATAAAGAAGAAAAAGAAAAAGAAGAGGAAGTGGAGGAGGAAGAAGAATCCTGAAGAACTGTGTCTGTTCACAGCTTTAGATTTTCCACAGCATTCTGAACATTAGAGGAGGCAGTAAGGAAAAACAATGATGAGGAGTCGGGAAGAAGACATGGAAATGGAAAAAGATAAGAAAAAATAGATGGAGAGGAAAAAGAAGAAATAGTGGAATGCTTTCAGATTTTTCAAGGAAATAATGTTCAGCTAAGATTCAATATACAAACAAATTACATACTATAGTAAAATAAAGGTGTTTTTAGAATAGCACATAGGGGAGGGGCATAGGGGGAGAAAAGGGAGAGAGGGTGGAATTGAGAGGAGACAAGGGAGGGGCCCATAGCCGGGATACAAATTGAATAAATTCTAATGAATGTTAATAATAATAATAAAAGAGTCCTCCTTCTTGATTAGCTTCCTTAGGTGTACAGATTTTAGGATGTTTATTCTATGGAAATCAATCTGGTGCTGTCTCAGACAATTAGGAATAGAGCTTTTTCAAGATCCAGCTATACCACTGCTAGTCATATATCCAAAAGACATTCAAGTATGCAACAAGGACATCTCCTGAGCCATGTTTGTAGCAGCTTTATTTGTAATAGCCAGAAGACGGAAACAGCCCAAATGTCCCTCATTGAAGAATGGATACAGAAATTGTGTTATTTCTACACAATGGACTATTACTCAACAATAACAAACAAGGATATCCTGAAATTTGCAGCTTAATGTTGGGAACTGGAAAAGATCATCCTGAGTGAGGTATCCCAGAAGCAGAAAGAGACACAATGCATATATTCACTCATAGAATGGCCATTTTTGCTGTTAATCCTACCCAACCATGAGCATGGAAGATCATTTCATCTACTTATATCTTCTTCAATTTATTTCTTGAGAGACTTGAAATTTTTTCATATAAGTATTTCACTTGCCCAGTTCGAGTTACACCATAATATTTTATGTTATTTGTGGCTAATGTGAAGGGATTGTTTTCCTGATTTCATTCTCAGCCCTTTGCCTTTTTGTTTTTATTGTTCTTTGTTTGTTTTGTTTTTGTTTTTGTTCTCATTTTTAATTATTTTTTTATTAATTGCACTTTATTCACTTTGTATCCCCCCTATAATTCCCTCCCAAACTCTGCCTTCCTTCACCTTCTCCACGCATGCCCCTCCCCAACCCAATGTTAAGGGAGATCTTCTTTTTCTTCTTTCTGATCTTGGTCTGTTAGCTCTCATCAGGAATGGCTGCATTGTCTTCTGCTGTGGCCTGGTAAGGTTGCTCCCCCCTCAGGGGGAGGTAATCAAAGAGCAGGCCAATCAGTTCATGTCAGAGGCAGGCCCTGATCGCATTACTATGGAACCCACTGGAACACTGAACTGCTATTGGTTATATCTGTGCAGGGGTTCTAGGTTATCTCCATGCATGGTACTTGGTTGGAGTATCAGTCTCAGGAAAGACCCCTGTGCTCAGATTTTTTGGTTCTGTTGCTCTCCTTGTGGAGTTCTTATCCTCTCCTGGTATTACTATTTCCCACTTCTTTCCTAAGATTCCCTGCACTCTGCCCAAAGTTTGGCCATAAGTCTCAGCATCTGCTTTGATAGTCTGCAGGGCAGAGCCTTTCAGAGGCCTTCTTTGCCAGGCTCCTAACTTGTTTCCTGTTTTCTCCTTCTTCTGATGTCCATCCTCTTTGCCTTTCTGGATGGGGATTGAGCATTTTAGCCAGAGTCTTCCCTCTTGATTAGTGTCTTAAGGTATACAAATTTTAGTAGGTTTATCCTATATTATATAGCTATATGAGTGAGTATATACCATGTGTGTCTTTCTGCTTCTGAGATAGCTCACTCAGGATGATATTTTCCAGTTCCCACCATTTACCTGCAAATTTCATGATGCCCTTGTTTTTATTGCTGAGTAATATTCCATTGTGTAGATGTACCACAATTTCTGTATCCATTCTTCAGTTGAGGGGCATCTGTGTTGCTTCCAGCTTCTGGCTATTACAAATACAGCTGCTATAAACATGGTTGAACAAGTGACCTTATTGTATATTTGAGCCTCTTTTGGATATATGCCTAGGAGTGGTATAGCTGGATCTTGCGGAAGAGCTGTTCCTAGTTGTCTGAGAAAGCACCAGATTGATTTCCAGAGTGGTTGTACAAGTTTATATTTCCACCCGCAATGGAGGAGGGTTCCCCTTTCTCCACAACCTCTCCAACATATGTTGTTTGTTGAGTTTTTGATCTTGGCTATTCTGATTGGTGTAAGGTGAAATCTTAGGGTCATTTTGATTTGCATTTCCCTGATGGCTAATGAGGTTGAGCCTTTATTTAAGTGTTTCTCTGCCATTCTATATTCTTCTACAGAGAATTCTCTGTTTAGCTCTGTTCCCCATTTTTTAATTGGATTACTTGATTTGTTACTTTTCAACTTCTTTAGTTCTTTATATATACTGGATATTAGCCCTCTATCAGAGAGAGGGTTGGTGAAGATTCTTTCCCAATCTATAGCCATTTGTTTTGTTTACATGACAGTGTCCTTTGCTTTACAGAAGCTTTTCAGTTTCATGAGGTCCCATTTATTGATTGTTGCTTTTAGAGCCTGTTCTGTTGGTGTTCTGTTCAGGAAGTTGTCTCCTGTACCAATTAGTTCAAGGCTCCTCCCCACTTTTTCTTTTAACTGATTTAATGTGTCTTGTTTTATGTTGAGGTCTTTGATCCACTTGGACTCTAATGCAGGGTGATAAGTATGGATCTATTTGCATTTTTCTACATGTAGACATCCGGATAGACCAACACCATGTGTTGAAGATGCTGTCTTTTTTTCATTGAATGGTTTTGACATCTTTATCAAAAAGCAGGTGTCCATAATTGTGTGGGTTTATTTCTGGATCTTCTCTTCCGTTCTATTGACTCATCATTCTGTTTTTTTAATATATATTCTTTATTAATTACACTTTATTCACTTTGTATCCACCCTGTGGTTCCTTCCCTCCTCACATCCCAATCCCTCCCTTTCTCCACCCTCTGCATGCATGTCCTTCCCCAAGTCCACTGATAAGGAAGTCTTCTTTTCCTTCCTTCTGATCCTAGTCAATTAGTTCTCATCAGGAGTGGCTGCATTGTGTTCTTCTGTAGCCTGGTAATGCTGCTTCCCCCTCAGGGGGAGGTAACTAAAGAGCAGGCCAATCAGTTCATGTCAGAGATAGTCCCTGTCCCCATTACTATGGAACCCACTTGGACACTGAACTGCCATGGGCCACATCTGTGTAGTTGTCTTAGGTTATCTCTATGCATATACCATTCTGTTTCTGTGAGAGTACCATGCAGTTTTTATTACTGTTGTTCTGTAATACAGCTTGAGATCAGGGATGGAGATACCTCCAGAAGATCTTTTATAGTAATGGATTTTTTTAGCAATTCTGGGTTTCTTGTTATTCCATATGAAGTTGAAAATTTTTCTTTCAAGTTCTGTAAGAATTATGTTGGTAATTTGATGGGAATTGCATTGAATCTTTAGATTGCTTTTGGTAAGATGGCCATTTTTATTGTTAATCCTGCCAAGCCCTGAGCTATCGGCTATTGTGAAGGGTGTTGTTTCCCTAATTTCTTTCTCAACATTTTTGTCTTTTGTATACAGGAGGGCTACAGATTTTTTAGAGTTAATTTTGTATATAGCTACTTTGCTGAAGCTGATTATCGGCTGTAGGAGTTCTCTGGTAGAATTTTTGGTGTCACTCAGGTATACTATCATATCATCGGTGAATACTTTGACCTCTTCCTTTCTGATTTTTATCCCATTGATCTCCTTCAACTGTCTTATTACTTTGGCAAGGACTTTAAGAAATATGTTGAAGTAATATGGAGAGAGTGGGCAGCCTTGCCTTGTCCCTGATTTCAGTGGTATTGCTTTATGTTTCTCTCCATTTAGTTTGATGTATATTGCCTTTACTATGTTTAGGTATGTGCCTTGTATCCTTGATCTCTCCAATACTTTAAACATGAATGGATGTTGTATTTTGTCACATGCATTTTCCAAGGAGATTAGCATGTGTTTATTTTTCTTTCAGTTTGTTAATATGGTAGATAATATTGATGGATTTCCATATATTGAACCACCCCTGCATACCTGGGATGAATCCTACTTGGCCATAGTGGATGATATCTTTGGTGTATCCTTATAATCGCTTTGCAAATATTTTGTTGAATATTTTTGCATCAATGTTTATGAGGGATATTGGCCGGAAATTCTCTTTCATTGTTTGATTTTTCTGCGGTTTAAGTACCAAGGTGACTGTAGCTTCATAGAATGAGTTTGGTAGTGTTCTTTCTGTTTCTATTTTGTGGAATAGTTTGAAGAGAACTAGAGTTAGCTTTTCTTTGAAGGTCTGGTAAAACTCTGTACTGAAACCATCAGGTCCTGGGCTTTCTTTGGATGGGAGACTTTTGATATAGACTGCTTCTATTTCCTTGAGGAATATAGGACTATTTAATTGATTTCCTGGTCTTGATTTAGCTTTGGCAAGTGGAATCGATGAAGAAAATTGTGCATTTCATTTAGATTTTCAAATTTGGTGGCATATAGACTTTTGAAGTAAGTCTTAATGATTTTTTGGATTTCCTCAGAGTCTGTTGCTTTTCATTCTGATTTTGTTAATTTGGATAGTGTTTCTCTTTTAGTTAGTTTGGCTAAGGGTTTGTCTATCTTGTTGATTTTCTCAAAGAACCAGCTCTTGGTTTCATTGATTCTTTGAATTATTTTATTTAGTTCTAATTTATTGATTTCAGTCCTGAGTTTTATTATTTCCAGCCATTTACTCCTCTTTGGTGTGTGCTTCTTTTTTTTCCTAGGGCTTTTAGGTGAGCCGTTAAGTTGCTTGAATGAGATGTTTCAAATTTCTTCTTAAATGCACTTCGTGCTATGAATTTTCTTCTTAGCACTACTTTCATTGTGTCCCATAAGTTTGGGTATGTTGTGCCTTCATTTTCATTGAATTCTAGCAAGACTTTAATTTCTTTCATTATTTCTTCCCTGACCCAGCTGTCATTTAGTAGCAAGTTGTTCATTTTCCATATATGTGTAAGCTTTTTGCTATTTCTGTTGTTGTTGAGGTCGAGCTTTAGTCAATTGTGATCAGACAAGATACAAGGGATTATTTCAATCTTCTTGTATCTCTTGAGGCTTGCTTTGTAACCAACCATATGGTCTACTTTGGAGAAAGTTCCATGAGGTGCTGAGAAGAAGGTAAATTCTTTTGTGTTTGTGTTTAAGGTGCTGTAGATGTCTGTTAGGTCCATTTGATTCATGACCTCTGTTAGAGACATTGTTTCTTTGTTTAATTTCTGTTTAGTTGGCCTGTCCTTTTTGAGAGTGGGATGTTGAAGTCTCCCACTATTGTGTGTGGGGGTCTAAGTTTTATTAAAGTTTCTTTTACAAATGTGGGTGCTCTTGAATCTGGGGCATAGATGTTCAGGATTGTGATATCTTCCTGTTGGATTTTTCCCTTGATGAGTATGAAGTGTCCTTCTCTATCTCTTTCAATTAATTTTGGTAGAAAATATTTTATTAGATATTAGAATGGCTAGTCCTGCTTGCTTCTTGTGTCCATTTGCTTGGAAAACTGTCTTCCAGCCCTTTACCCTCAAGTAAGTGTCTGTTAGATTCTTTAATTTTGATGTTCGGTATGGTAGTAAGTTTGTATGCTTGGTTACTTTTTGTTTTATTGTAGTGAGGCTAATTATTTCCTGTGTTTTCTTGAAAGTAGTTAGTTTTCTTGGGTTGTATTTTTCCTTGTAGTGTCTTCTGTAATGCTGTATTTGTGTGTAGGTATTGTTGAAACTTTTTTTTATTGTTAAATATAATATCTTGTTTTCTCCGTCTATGCGGACTGAGAGTTTTGCTGGGTATATTACCCTGGGCTGACATCTGCGTTCTCTTAGGGTCTGCATGATATCCGTCCAGGCCCTTCTGGCTTTCATAGTCTCTGTTGAAAAGTCAGCTGTGATTCCAATGGGTTTGCCATTATATGTTACTTGGCCTTTTTCCCTCGCAGCTTTTAGTATTTTTTTCTTTATTCTGTATACTTACTGTTTTGATTATTATGTGGCCTGGAGGATTTTCTTTTCTGGCCTAATTTATTGGGTGTTCTGTAGACCTCTTGTATTCTTATTGGTCTCTCCTTTAAGTTGGGGAATTTTCTTCAATGATTTTGATGAAAATATTTTCTGGAGGAGGGAATCTTCTTTTTCCTCTGTTCCTATTATTCTTAGGTTTTGCCTTTTCATGTTGTCTTAGATATCTTGGATGGTTTGTGTCAGGAATTTTTTAGATTTAACATTTTCTTTGGTGGATAGATTGAATTCTTCTATTGTATCTTCCACACCTGAGAGTCTTTCTTCCATCTCTTGTAGAATATTGGTTATGCTTACCTCTGTAGTTCCTGTTTTATTCTCTAAGTTCTTTCTCTCCACATTTTGCTCCATTTGTGTATTCTTTAATTTTTCCAATTCTAGCTTCAGCTCTTGAACGTTTTGTTGATTTCCTTCATCTGTCTCGCTGTATTTTCCTGTTTTTCCTTCAATTACTTCACCTGTTTGTTTGAAGAATCCTGTTTCTTTTATTTCTTTCCATGATTTAAGTATTTCCTCTCTAAAAGCCACAAACTGTTTTGATGCAACTTCCTGAATTTCTTTACAGATGGCCATAATTCTTCGTTTTTATCTTCCTCTATTTCTTTCCAGGTGGCCATAATCTGTTTGACTTTATCTTCCTCTAGTTCTTTACACATTTTGTTTCCTCCATTATCCTCTTCATAAGCATAGATATTAGGTTGTCTTCTTGAATTTAAATTATGCTGGGTTGTCCAGGGCTGCTTGCCCTGGGTAACTGGGTTCTGGAGATGCCAAATTGCTTAGACTTTTGTTGGTTGAGCTTTTATGCTGGCCTCTACCCATTGAGCTATCTTAGGTGTTGGATGTTAGTTTCTGGTGGTTCCTGGAATCCTGTGGTGAAGAGAATCCTCTTGGCAGAAAGTTGATTTTTCCTGAAGGAAGCCTCCTCAGCTTTTTGGGTATGGTCAGTGAATGACAAGTTTTTTTCACGAATTGCCACAGCTCACCTCAGGCTTACAGACCTGAGTGGTAATTGTGGTCTTTTTTTAGTCAAGAGGGCTCTCCTTTCACCTGGAAAATTTCTGGAGACAGCTGCTCTGCTTATGGGTTTCTTGCTGTAAATTTGGTGAGCTGCTGCTGTAACCTGGGTTCCCTATGGTTTGGTCAGTTTAATTAGGGATAGCTGGTTGCCCCTTGGGGCAGTATCTGGGGGTTGATCTTGGGGATCCCAGTCTTCTGTAGGTCTGTGGTTGGGGTTCTGTGCCCCAGTACCCACATGGTAGTCAGTGGCAGGTGATCTCTGCTCTCATGCGTCCAACTGGAGGCTAGAGTCAGGAGCCTGTGGAGAGCCAGAAACTTTTCTGGAGCTAGGTCTCCTGAGGTAGGGCCAAATGTTTCCACCACCATGGGGTTTTCTTTTAACAGGAAGGCCCAGTCTGTGGTGTTTGGGGTCGTGCGTAGAGTGCACAGGCACTGATGGGTGGTGGCTCCAAGCTGGTGACTGGGCAGGAACCTGAGATCTTTGCCTGAGAACTTTCCAGTGCGTGCTGGTGTGTGTGTGGAGGTTCGGCTGAGTGCTCTAAGCTGTTTCCCTTCCCGTGGGATTTTCTCCCGACAGGGTCTTCTTGTCTCTGATGCTCCGGGGCACACGGTTCTGTCATTTACTGGGCTGGCGGCATGTGTCTGCTGGTCTGTGGGACCTTTTCCAGGGATATACTGGGTGACCTGAAATCAGTGTCCCTTTCCTTCCTTCCTTCCTTGCGGGGTTTTCTCCTGAGAGGAAAACTCAATCTCTGGTGCCCTGGGGCACACCGTTCTGTCTGTGACAGAGAGTTGGGGAGACTTGGGCAGGCAACAGGTATTTGTGCTCCTGGGCTGGAGCCCTGCTCAGGGCTGGCTGTGTGTGCCTGCCAGTGGTCTGCGGGACCTTTTTCAGGGAGAGACTAGGTGACGTGAGGTCAGTCACGTTTCCTTCCTTCCGTGTGGGTTTTTCTTACTACTGGGACTCCCAGTCTCTGGTGTTTTTGTGTCCACTGTTCAGGTTGGGAAGGTGATCAGGACATGCAGGAGTTTGGCTCTAGTCTGCTGACCAGTGTGATCACACAAGTGCCTGTGTGATCGGGGATCTCTTCAGGGTTCTGGCTTGGTGACCTGAGAGTGGACCCAACTGATTCCTACATGCATCTTAGAGTTTCCTCTCACCTGGGAAACATGATCGCTGTTGTTTTAGGGCCCAGACTTCACTCTCTTGGTCACTGTACAGACATTGCTGTTCTGCTTTTCAGATGCAGTGTCCTCCTGGTGCCGCCATCTTAGATCCCAACCTGTTTGTCTTTTTATACAGAAGGGCTACTGATTTTTTTTTTTTTGAGTTAATTTTGTATCCAGCCACTTTGCTGAAGTTGTTTATCAGTTGTCGGAGTTCCCTGGTAGAATTTTTTGGGTCACTCATGTGTACTATCATATCATCTGTGAATAGTGGTGCTTTGACTTCTTCCTTTCTGATTTGTATCCCCTTGATCTCCTTTAATTGTGTTATTGCTCTAGCTAAGATTTCAAGTACTATGTTAAAGAGATACAGAGGGAGTAGCCAGCCTTGCTTTGACTCTGATTTAAGTTTCTCTATATTTTGTTTAATGTTGGCTACAGGCTTGCTGTATATTGCCTTTACTATGTTTAGGTTTGTGCCTGTGTCGCTGATCTCTTTAAGACTTTAAACATGAATGGATATTGGATTTTATCAAATGCCTTTTCAGCATCTAAGGAGAGGACTATGTGTGGGTTTGTTTTTTTTTTTTTTTTTCAGTTTATGAACATTGATGAAAAAAAACCTCAATAAAATACTTTTAAACCAAATTGAAGAACACATCAAACATATCACTCACCATGACCATGTAGCTTCATATCAATCACGCAAGGGTGTTTCAGTATATGAAAATCCATTAATGTAATGCGCCATATAAACAAACTGAAAGTTCCTCTTTCTTTTCTTGCCTTCTGGAGTTACTCTAGTGTATCTACTCACTTTTGTGGATTTGTAACTAGAAACTTCTTATTGTTGGTGGGGGTTCTCCGATAGACTACCAAACATTCCATTGTATTGCTGTTATTCTTGGTCACCTCCCAGAGTTAGAAAGTAAGTCTATGTTGATGAAGATAATATGTAGTTTGTACAAAATTCCAGGTAGCTAACCCACTGCTTCTGACCTGAAAGTCTCCTCCTTGAGGAGGTTTTTGTTTTATCATAACACACCATGCAAATTTCCACTGAAGGAAGGAAACCTTTAGTCCTACAAAGCCAGGATGCTTATGTACTAAAACAATGATCAACATAGCAGGATATCCTTAATGGCACAGTAGTTGCCTGCTTTTTAGAGCCTGCTCAAGAAAAGAAAAATTGTGTCTAACCAACCACACAGGTCTGATAAAGCCATGGACGTTTAAAAATTATTTACATTAAAATATACCTACTATTTTACTAAATCTCAAATAATTCTCAAATATTCCAAATATATTTTCTTAAACCTATTGATAAGTGTAGGTTTCATCCCTTATTATATAATTCTTTCATTGCAATAGACACAGATCATCACAGAAAACCAAAACATATCAAAATGTAAAGGATAAGCAATCATGTGATGGCCAGCCCCAACTGACATATCTACAATATAAATCTTGCATCTCTGGCTCTTGTGTCATAGTGAAATAGGGGGCAGAAAGATTGCAAGATCCATGAGAACAGAAAATATCCTGTAAGTGTCTGTTTCATAGAAATATCAGAGGAGCTACACACACATTCTCATTAACATGGCTACTTAACAGGACCCAGGGACTGCATCATCCACAGCAGGTGGGACCTTCCACATCAATCACTAATTTTAAAAATGCCCTGTAGCCAGAGTGTATGCAATCATTTTCTCAATTGATGTTCCCTCCTTTCAGATTACTCTAACTTCTGTCAGGCTAACACAAAACTGGCAGCACACCTAGGTATTAATTTTATTGCTACTTTGATGTTTTTACTTAAGCAAACATTGTCATATTTATGGATTTTTTGCTTATTGAAGTACCAGTGAAAAGACACTGCATTTACAAAATACAGAAAACAAGAGTGGGCATGAAGACTATTGCCTTAATCCAAGCAAAAATTTCAGAAAAAATAGAATTTATTCATCTTCTTAATTTTTTAGATTACTTTTTTTCTTCAAATTGCATTTTGGTCTGAAATAGACTAATGGTTTTACTATCTGTTATGAAAAATTACAGTTATTGATGAGTTGTTTCAATATCTACTGTGTCTATGTATGTAAGGTATACTTCTATACTAATTTATTTTAAATTCTCATTACTCTAACATTTTTATATTTGTTTAGAATTGTAATTATTTTTCTGGAAAATACAAGGTTTTAAAAATAAATGTTTTTTTATTAAAAAAAATAAACAAGCTACTATCTCAGCCTTCATAGTTAAATTTCTAATGAAATTCTGGCAAAAATACTCAGATGTGTGTTAATACTGGGCAGGTTCTCTCCTCTCTCTTTGTTCAAGATCTAAGAATTTTTCCACAATAAACCCAGGACAGAACCATCTGCCTGGTATAATCTTCCACCACTGCTGTAGTCTGCTACAAGTGGCCACCATAATATTTGAGAGATAGAAATAAAAACAGGCCAGTGTTGAAGATGAAAAAGAAGACCACTACTGTGACATTTGAAGGTTTGTATGTGAAAACCCAGGGCAGATATTTACTTGTGTGTAAGTTTCTATCTTTATGCCTATGCAAAATCAGAAATGGAATACTATAGTATAATGATTGTACATAAATCCCAAATTTGGAATACTCTCTCAGCACTGGCTTCCTCAGCAATTAGTGTATTTTTATTACCAGAGTTAGACAACAAGATCAAATTTCCATGTATAGGAGATTTTATTGAAGTGTCATGCACTTAAAGGGGTTGGGCTCACTGACCTCCACAATCCATTCAAATTAAATGTCTGTGAATTAAATGCACACAACATTCAACTGTCCTTGAATAAAAGTAGCCTTTTAGGCTCTTCTCTCATTCTCTGTCCTTTTCTTAATTTATATTAACTCTAAAGTACAGTATGCTTACAGGCTATGTTCTTTCTATTTGAGTCCAGCAGATACTAAGAGCAAGAGGTTAGCTCCACATCTCATTTGCCTTGGGGGCAACCCGAGTCCTGGTGTGTTGTGTATCTTTGATTTAATAAAAGACAGTATTTGAGCATCTTTTACTTACTAATAAAATTAAAAGTTATTTCACATCTTGTGACTACATTCTTGCGTTAAGTTCATTAAAATGGTTAATTGGTTCAGAACCCTTTTTTGCTGTAGTTCGTGATCCTTCACAAATATTTAATGCAATTCCACAAATTAACAACCTTGTACCAGATCAATACGCAAGTTGCACAGACTCTTAAATATGTCTGATTTGTTGACAGAGATCTGGTATCATAGTCCGTCTATCTTTTACTTCAGCTAAAGCCCGCATTCTCACTTCCTAGCTTTCATGTCATACTCTTTGCTTCAAAGTTCATTTCAGAATGTTTTTCAGGTGGGTCTTAATGTTCTGCAAATAATTTACATTGTCCCTGTATCTGTGGAATATGCCATGGAACTTTCATTCTCTATCAGTTAACAAACTTGCTGAACATGGAAAGGATAAACCATTCATTCTTTACGAGAAAGCATTTAAAAGGAAAGGAACTATCCTTTAATTCACAAACTTTTATTACCAATTTTTATTGAACATAAGTATTGTTGGAGAAACTTCACAATTCAGTTGAGGTCAGGTTTAGGAATTAAAATTAGATTTTCTGCTTATAGATTCAGGTTACATCTAAAACCTCTGAAATCATGAATGTTATTAAAGACTTTCTGGATTAAAATTTTTGTGGTCAAAGCAGTGTTTTAAATATCACATCGTAGAATATAATGAAGAGTTTCACTATGACATTTTCAAATAATTATACAACATACTTCATTTGTATCCACCACCATTACCTTCTCGTGTCCCAGTACCACCCAAGTTAATGTTCTTTCTCTTTTCATGTAGAAATTGTGCTATTTATTGATTTATTGTCCTTTTTAGTGACCCAAGAAGTTTCATTAAAGTTGTTTACATAAGCATGGGTGGGAGTTAGTTTATAGGATCATATGAAACTTATCAGTGAACACTACTATAAATGAGGTCCTCTCTTCCTCCATCACCTGTTATATGCATATAAATCATGAAGGGCATGGAAGCATGAGCCCTCTCACTTCCATGACAGCATGTTTATTTGTCTAATTCTGTGAAGATCTTATACGAATAACTCCATCTGCAAACAGTTCAAGAATATAGCAGCTATGCTATGTTCTGAATTGAGTGTTACATAATGCTTGTTCCTCTACTCCAGCATTTACCTTTTTTTAGTCTTTGGTTCATGATGGTCCCTCAGCTTTGGAGGAGGTGTTATAGATGTTCCATTTATAGATGGACATTGCACAAGTATTTGTTTCTATACCCTGGCCAGAATTGAGTCTCTGCAATATCTGGTCACTGCAAAAAGAAACTTCTCTAACCAAAGATGAGAAAAGCGTTATTCTTTTTTTTAATTAATTTTTTTTAATATTAAGTTGACCCTACTCATAAAATACTAATATGATAGTAATAAAACTACTAGTCAGCTGTTTTACTTACTAAGACAGTTTCATATTAGTACAATCTGTACAAATATAATATAGAAAAGCATTATTCTATTGGTATAAATATTCTAGTTATTTAAGAAGAAATTTGAAAGGTACATCATGTCTACTTAGTAAAGCAATAACAAGCAGTAACTTCCACAGCAGAGCCCTTGACCTCCCAGTCATGGGGTTTTGACTAATTTATAGCACCTGCTGTGAATTTCCTCCAGTGGGGCATACATCAAATCCAACCAGAAAGCAGTTAGCTATCCTGATAGTGGGCGTGCTACTCCTTCATTTACGGGTTCCTCCTCAGTGGCCAGTTAATATTTTCTTTTCATATATATATATATATATATTTCATATATGACCGTACCTTCCAATCCCTTCTCTCCCTGTTTACCTACCATCTCTGAAACATTTTCACTCCTACAAACCGTCTTTCTTTAGTCTCACATGTTTTCTAATACTGTTCCTTCCCTATCATGGCCCACTTTCTAGTTTCCTGGGCTCTATACACGTTCCTTCCAACACAAGCACTTTTCTTAGCACTTATCCTTTGACATCTGTCATTTACAGTAATACTCTTCCTTTTTGTGTTAATAACTTGGGTTTTATACTAATAACTTGGGTTATGTCCTAAATTAAGTTTGCTTATTGGTTTATTTATTGGAATAAGTTATTAAATATAGTTTCAATACCATCCACCTCAGAATCCATATTACAGTTGAAAAAGTTGGAAATTCACTGAGCTTACTTGGTTTCTGTGTATATATTTAGTGAAGTAAATCTTTTAGTGGTATTGCTATTTCCAGAAAACAAATGTCATATGATACAATGATTGAAACTCACCTTTTATTCTCTTGTTAACATTGACATAAACTTCTACATACATTTGCGGAATTGTTTTTAGGCAGATATTGGAATTTTTATTAAATAGTTGTTATATTTTTCCATTCCCATAAACATCAGAAAGGGTCTAAGAGGCTGAAAGAACACACTTCAAAAGGGGACAACATCTAAGCAACAGGCACAGACATTAAAGCAGTCTCTACCATGGAAAGAATAACTACATGGGTTACTAGAGAATTCGATGAACAGCACTTGACGCAGCCTCACTGAGAGCACAATGGGTGTCGGATGGTGAAGAGAGGATGAGTGTTATTCTTCCGTGACTTTAACACACATTCAGCAATAACTATCCAGAAAGTCTCTACTCACAATTTTAGAATTATGGAGTTTCAACTATGAAAATGATAATCTGTTATATGTGAAAAAAGGAGCCTGTCACTGTAAAATTGGTTGCAGATAGGATTAAGCACACACACACTTGTACTGCCAGCTATACAGGAAGCTGAAACATTGAATATTGCTAGTCTCATAACTTACTCTATTATCTGTTTTAAGTTTTAATTATAAGTTACCAGCAATGAATAGTTTTAAAATAGAAAAGAAACATGGCTTTTATTTTCTACACCAAACTCTGATTCAGTGTTTCCTACTAGTGTTTATTAGAAGTGTTCACTTTGGAATATGTAACACAGCATGACCACAGAAGGCACTCTGGAGGTGTCTTCTTTTATAATCTCACATTATGTGATCACATGGAGAGAAGGGTCTATTTAAGGCAAAGTAATAGTGACCAAGAGGACATTGCAGTAGGACATTTCTATGGTACTGATAATTCTGATTTTGAGTTGGATCATCAAAGCTTGTGTTTTGGAGACTAACGAAAAAGAAAATATCTGAAGTGAGACAATAAAGATACAGAACACCAAGGCGCTACTACTTTCTGCTAAGGCAGTATTATGGCTCTGACATAGAAACTGATGTAGCTGTATCAGATATAATTTGACTAAATTTACCTCATCAGTTTCTTATTTGAAACTTACATTGAAATGCATCAGATAAGAGTGACCTATGTCCTAAAAAATGAAATGAGAATATCACAAGATGTGTGGATTCTATTGATTTTTGTAACAAACTTCCTTCTTATCCCTTCTGCCTCTTTCTTTGGAGATGGAATTTTTTTTTGCCTAAGGTACTTTGATGACTGTGTTCTTTTACATCCTTTCCATTCTATTCTTCATGTCCTTCATTTTTTAAATTAAAATTAGATCTGTACATGGGGAAAAAGCTAATCATAATGTGTCAAAGAAGTACTAGAGTAAAATATAAATGCAGAATTCTAAACAATGTCTGTTGGAAAGAATCAAAAAGTATGCTGTATAGTGAGCTTGGTTTCAAGTGCATCTGCATAGATTATACCTGTGAACCATACAATTATATTCCATAAAGTTAGAAATAAAATCTAAGAACGAGTAAGTTTAGGATTTTGCTTTTGGCCACATTCATTTCTTGTTTTAAGATATTCAGTATTCAGATTCATGGTAATTCCATGAGAAAGATATAAATTCTTCCCTCTTGATATTAGAGCTTTTCTGTATATCTGAAATATAGATTTAAAAAAGAATTAAAACAGAAAAGAACAAAAAATAAAGAAAAACTATAAAGAAAACAAGCCAAGCAAGTCACATTCAACTGCTCTGATTATTTTGCAATATTTATACAAACTGAGATTACTATTGTATTGCAGAATGGACTGTTTCTAATATTTCTTGAATGTTCCTCTAGGAACTGTCAGATAGAATTATTAGAAGGCAATCACAATGTAGATTTTACAAGAATAAAGATGTTCATATGTTATAAGAATGAAAATTATTTTCCTATAAAATAAATAAAAAGTTGGTCAGCTGAGGTGATGTGCTAGGTGAAGGGAATAGGAAATGGGTACAGAGTGAATAAAGTTTGAAAGCCAACTAAGGTTGGCTAGCTCAAGGTCTTTTACAAAAAAGTTTTCCTTTTTTCTTGTTCTATTTTCTCCTTTACTTGATATCTTGAGAGGTAGGTGAATCAGGAGAGTGATAAGAATTCATTTCTTATCTCTGTTAATGGTGCCTCTTTGTTAAAACACAAGGAGGAACCAAAATGCAGTTAATGTCATTTAAAGGAAGTTTCATATTCCTTGATTGCAGCAGGGCAGGGTGCCTTATGACTCAGTAATCCGAGTAATGATCTAAGAGGCAGTTGATCTGTGCCACATTAGCTCTGTTAATTTCTCAGTTATTCCAGAAGTACAATTTATAGGTTATTTCCCTTTTCCTTCCAATGTACTTTGTAAGTAACTAATTGCCTGGATTATATTCTTCTCTATCTAATTCACATTGAGTATGTTCTATTCCTTACTCTGATATTTAATGCAAGAAGAGATTTTTTCCTTTTTTAATTATTTTTTAAATATTAGTTACAGTTAATTAACTTTGTATCCCAGCTGTATCCCACTCCCTCATTTCCTCCCAATCCGACTCTCTCTCTCTCATCTCCCCCCTGCCCCTTTCCAAGTCCACTGATAGAAGAGGACCTCTTCCCCTTTCATCTGACCCTGGTTTATCAGGTATCTTTGGGACTGGCTGTAAAGTCCTCTGTGGTCTAGCAGAGCTGTTCCTCCCTTGGGGGGACAGAGAGTCAAAGAGTCAGCCATTGAGTTCATATCAGAAATAGTTCCTGTTCCCCTTACTAGGATAAATCCACTTGGATATTGAGCTACCACGGGCTACATCTGAGCAGAGGTTCTAGGTTATATGGTCCTTGGTTAGAGAAACAGTCTCATAAAAGACCCCTGTGCTCAGATATAATTGGTCCTTGTGGAGCTCATATCATCTCCAAGTCATACTAACTCCCCCTTCTTTCATATGATTCCCTGCCCTCTGCTTGAAGGTTTGTTTATGAGTCTCAGTATCTCCTTTGATATAGTGCTAGGTAGAGTCTTTCAGAGGCCCTCTATGGCAAGCTCCTGTCCTGTTACTTGTTTCCTCCTATTTCCAATGTCTATTCCATTTCTCTTTGTAAGTGAGGATTGATCATCTTACGCTGGGTCCTCTTTCTTGTTTATCTTTTTTAGGTGTATAGATTTCAGTATGTTTATCATAACAACAGCCCACAGACTGGGAAAGGATCTTCACCAAACCTATATCTGACAGAGGGCTGATATCCAGAATACACACACACACACACACACACACACACACACACTTATTGTTTTTTAACTTCTTGAGTATATATATACTCAAGAAGTTAAAAAACAATAAATCAAACAATCCAATTAAAAAATGGGGTACGGAGCTAAACAGAGAATTCTCAATAGAGGAATATCGAATGGCAGAGAAACACTTAAAGAGATGTTCAACGTTCTTAGCCATCAGAGAAATGCAAACCAAAATGACCCTGAGATTTCACCTTAAACCCATCAAAATGGCTAAAATAAAAAACTCAAATGACAACACATGCTGGAGAGGTTGTAGAGAAAGGGGAACCCTCCTCCATTCCTGGTGGGATTGTAAACTGGTACAACCACTGTGGAAATTAATCTGGAGCTTCCTCAGACAATTAGGAATAGTGCTTCCTCAAGATCCATCTATACCGCTCCTAGGCATATATACAAAGATGCTCAAGTACACAACAAGGACATTTGCTCAACTATGTTTGTAGCAGCTTTATTTGTAATAGCCAGAACCTAGAAACAACCCAGATGTCCCTCGACGGAGGAATGGAAACAGAAATTGTGGTACTTTTACACAATGGAATACTACTTAGCAATTAAAAACAAGGAAATCATGAAATTTGCAGGCAAATGATGGAATCTAGAAAAGATTATTCTGAGTAAGGTATCCCAGAAGGAGAAAGCAAGAAGAGATTTTAAGGAGTAAAAATTTTCCATTTACGGGTCTGATGCTCTTTGGGTGGATGACACCTAAATGAACATCGGTACAAAGTCCCAATTTATTTCTAATATCAGAGATCAGACCTCTACTCTTGCCTGATGTGTCTAAAACAAAAAGGGGAAACTGTAGAGAGCTGCGTAATGCCGCGCCTTAAAGATGGAGCTGGTTTCCGCCTTCCACCTTCCCGATGGTGAGTGCTCTCTGTCACGAACAATTCCACATTTGGCTAAGGCCTAGGATCTGGCTTGCTTCCATGTATGTGGACCTATCTACATTGCCCACGTGGCATGCCGGGGCTGGCTACCCAGAGGCTATTTAAGCTGTGGGCTGGCTTTCCCCAGGGTCAGATGATTGTTCAAGGTTCCTGAATAAACTGCATTGAAAAAAAAAATTCTATTTTTCTATCAAACTTGTAAATATACTCCATATGCAAAAAGTAAAACTCAGTGCACTTTAAAAATAATTTAGCAGTAGAAGTAGAGAGAGATAATTTTTTCTGTAAAACCCAAATATAATAATTTATAATTTCTTCTGTAAAACCCAAATATAATAATTCTTGATAATCCACAAAAATAAACAATGAATAGTAAGTGAATCAAAGAACTAACATATATAGACAATATCACAATTTGGAGCGAAATACTTTGGAATATGAAGATGACTGAAATATTTTACAGTCTATCATATATTATAATATTTTCCTTGAAAACCTGAAATGTAGAAAATGAGTTTCAACTGGAGTGTCTAGTCTTAAATGAAACATCTATATCACATTCTATCTCCTTAAGTTTCAAACAGGATAGACATTGGAAACAGGAGAAGACAAGGAACAGGACAGGAGCCTGTCCACATAGGACCTCTGACTCTACCCACCAGGGTATCAAAGATGATGCTGAGAATCACAGCTAAATTTTGGGCAGAGTGCCTGAAACCTTATGGTAAAAAAAGGAGATAGAAAGAGCTGAACGGAACAGGAGTTCCACAAGGAGAACAACAGAGCCAAAATACCTGTACCCAAGGGGCCTGCAGAGACCAATACTCCAACAAAGGACCATGCATGGAGAGGACCTAGACCGCCTGCTCAGAGGAAGCCTATAAGTCACTAATTTTTCCAAGTGGGTTCCCTAGCAAGGGATACAGGGACTGTCTCTGACATGAACTCATTGGCCAGCTCTTTGATCACCTCCCCATGGGGAGATGCAGCCTTGCCAGGCCAAAGAGAAAGATGATGCAGCCAGCCTTGATAAGACTTGATAGGCTAGGATCAGACAGAAGGAGAGGCGGTCCTCCCCTATCAGGGGACTAGTGAGAGGGCATAGGGGGAGAAAAAGGAGGGTGGGTGGAACTAGAAGGAGATAAGGAAGGGAGCTGCAGTGGGGATTCAAAGTGAATAAATTATAATTAATTAATTGCAATTAATTAATTAAAAATATTTCAAGCATCATTACATGAGAAGTAGACAGAAAATTGTAAAGAGTCAGATATAGTAGAACACAGCTATGAAACAGTATTTTCCAAAAAATACAAGGCATTTCTCACATAAACTCATAACTGCATAACTGCTTGCCCATACCAACAGGCAGCAAAGACATCGAAAGACCCGAGTGTTCCAGAAAGCCCAAACCCTAGGTGAGGAGCTAGCATAAATTCATCACTTTTGGGCTGAGGAGGGCCCCAGGGAGGTGAGCTGTAATAGGCTGCACATGATCCACTGGATGGCCACATACCCATGAACCCATTACAAACACTAAGTTTATCTAAAGAGAGTACATACTGTTCTTAGCATATTAGGTAGTGCATTAATAAAAAACTGATCATGGGAAAATGGTGGAAGTAATGTAACTTCTTCTTCTTACATTGGATGAGAAATACTGAGGAGTAGATTTAATCAAATTATATTAAAAATCAAATTCTATTACAAGGTATATAAAATTCTCAACAATAAATTGAAATTGTGTTTTATTATGACATATCCTTATATGTGTGCCATATACATTATTCATATTTTCCACTACCCATACCTATTTTTTTTCATATCTTTATTTCTACTCTTTCACTGGTATCTTTTGTCTTTTGAAATAGTGCCTCTTCTGCTTCCATGCTGTATTTTCAACAAACTTTATTCCATTTACAAATGATATGTTAGAAATAGTCCTTGTTCCCCTATGGGAAACCAATTGATTACTGAGCTATCACAGGTCACATCCGAGCAGAGGTTCTAGGTTTTATCCCTTCATGGACTTTGGTTGAGTGTCCATCTCAGAAAAGACCCTGTGCCCAGATACGTTTGGTCCTTGTGGAGCTCCTATCCTTTCCACATCAAATTGGTTTCCCATAGTAAGGGGAACAAGGACTATTTCTAACAGGAACTCAATGACTGGCTCTTTGACCTCCCCACCTCCCAAGGGAGGAGCAGTACTGTTAGGCCACAGAGGAGGACTTTGCAGCCAGTCCTGAAAATACCTGACAAAAGGGAGTCATATGAAAGGGGAGGAGGTCCTCCCCTATTAGTGGACTTGGAAAGGGGCAGGGAGGAGATGAGGGAGGGAGAGTGGGATTGGGGAGGGAATGAGGGATACAGCTGGGATACAGAATTAACAAAATGTAACTAATGAGAAAAATAAAATAATGGAAAAAAAAAAACAAATGATATGTGCATCTAAACTATTAATTTTCTGAAAACTTAGAGATGGGCCAAAATTTTTCGAACTGTTTCACAGAGAATTAATGCAGTAGTCTTAGGACTAAAAAGTAATGATAGAACTCTTAGACAAATTTGATTTTCCATAGAATATCAAATGGAAATATAAGGTGTTATTTTTCTACTTCTGTGAGGTAGAAACATAAAATTAAAATTTTGTCAATCTTATTTTCTGCTGTTTCTTTGCATAATTGAACTATTTAAAGGAACTATTCTAGAAAGAAAGAAATTGCGTTGGAGGACCCTGCTGTTTGAGGCTTCTAGTCCAGATCGCCTTTCTGAGCTAGATGGAGGACTCCCTTTCCACAGCAGGGCCTCCTACTCTCTGCCTGACCTCATCTGAACAGTGTCTTTCGGCATACTTCTAACCATATACAGTATATGGCCTTTGGCACAATTCTCTGCTAGCTTTCCCCTCTCTGAGCCTAATTAGGTTCTATGACCTGCACCCTGCTGTTTAACACAAATGATGTACACTGTAAACACCTACCAGAGTACCTCCTAGCTGTTTCCCTTTCTCTGTATAGGCCGCTTACCCTTGGAATAAAGCTGATTGCTTCCCAGGCAGCTTACCCAGGTGTTATTTCGTAGTTCTCACAGCTTTCTAAACCCAGAGCCCAGCCTTGGCTCCTCCTGCCCTTGTGCGCTGGTAGCCAGCAGCCCACCAAGAGGAGGAGACCCAGACATTGAAAGTACCTAAATGTTTCTGTATCTTTTTAGCATTAGTAATTAAATAATTAAATTAAGTAATTTATGTTTAAATTCATGCATCAGTGTTTAAGTGTTTTTAATTACTTCTCTGTTAACACCCAGAGTTCAAAAGATGTAATGAATTGGTTCTCCAAAGAGTCTAATGAACAGAGATAGATGCACTCAGCCATATTCTGACACAGTCCAAGGAAATCGGATAGAGCATTTTAAGAATGATGAAACAGAAATATTGTGAAGAATGCCATGTAATTAGTCATGTACTGAAAAAGAGGCCAAGTAAAGTAAACATACTAGCATTTGCAAAGACTGAGAAAGGTTAAAATTTGTGCGCTATTTCAAAAGATGTAAGGAGTTTGAGAGTAGTCAGAGTTAGGGAGAAAAGAGTTAGTCTTGAGAACTGGAAAGACCTGAATAATAATGATATTTAGATTTTATTCAGAGTAATATTAAGAAACAAGTTTATATAAGCGTAGTGTAGTATGGTGTCATGTAGTGTGTGTGTGTGTGTGTGTGTGTGTGTGTGTGTGTGTAGAATGTAGGGAACCATGAAAAATGACTTGGATGTTAATATTGGACACCAGCACACGATGAGTCATATTGACCCACATGTGATTAGTGAGGACATGGAGTTAGATACTGTCTATAATGGTCCAATAAATGTTTAATCTCAGAGATGGTTACAAATTAAAGTAAGCAGGATGTAATGATGACTGTGGTCAAAAGGAAAACAAAGACTTTAAAAAACCCTTAGATTCTAACTTTTGGTTAGGAATTAATACAGAGAAAATAAAGGAATCAGGGCTGGAGAGGTGGCTCAATGATGAAGAGCATTGGGTGCTTTTTCAGGGGACCTGGACTCAGTTCCCAGAACCCACCTGGCAACTAACAACTGTCTGTAACTCAAGTTTCACAGTCTCCAACACCCTCACACAGACAAAACACACATGCAAACAAAACACCAATGCAAATGAGGTAAAAATAAATAAAATTCATTTATTTATGTCACCATTGGACTATTTTTATAAATTTTATTTATTTTCATCTCATTTGCATTGGTATTTTGCTCGCATGTGTGTTTTGTCTGTGTGAGGGTTAGAAAATTATTTTTAAGCCGAGTATAGTGGTAGAGCATGCCTGTAATCTCAGCACTTGGGAGGCAAGGCAGGTAGATCTCTGTGAGTTTGAGGTTAACCAGGACAGCCAGGGCTACACAGAAAAATCTGTCTCAAAAAAAAGTATAATGATTTTCAGGTTCCAGTGATTCTTTAAAATTTATTTGTTACATTGGAATAACATATTAACCATGAAACTTTTATGTTCCCTGGACTATATGGTGAATTATCATGAAAGCAATTTTAGCTTCCTTTCTTTTAAAACATTTATTCCTAGCATGCAAATATGCTTGCCCATGTAAAAAGTTCCTGTCTTCTTAAATCATTATCATTAAGGAATGGGGTACTGTTTTATTAAAAGTAAAACAATTAAGTTCAGATGAATGATACATGTGCATCTCTTATTAGATTCCAGTAAATAACAGCTAATGTACATAGTGTAGCACAAATATTTAATGCTATAAAATGTAAATCCATAAACAACTTCAATTGTTCACTTAAACTCTCTTTGTGTGTCTCTGTCCTCTCATTCTCTCTCTGTCTTTTGGTAGTTTGTTTTGTGAGACAGGGTTTCTCTGTGTAGCCTTGGCTGTGTTGGATTTGCTTTGTAGACCAGGCTGTTCTTGACTCTGCCTCTCCAAATGCTGGAATACAGGTGTGCACCACTGCGCCTAACTGTTCACTTATTCTCAGTAGGCAGTGGGGAAAACACTTCTGTAAGTCAGGGAGAAGATGTGTATTTTTAACAACTAATTTAGAAATATTTTCCTAAAAAATTAACAAATGAAACATAGGTAATGAATGCTTGTGATGTCCCAAGTACAGTATTAATTAATATTCTTCATTCTATAATAATTAATTCATTCTTAATTCTTTAATGAATAAATGTAATTATTTTTAAAAATTAATTGTTTATTTATTACAATTTATTCACTTTGGATACCTGCTAGAGCCCCCTCCCTCATCTCCTCCCAGTCCCACCCATCCTCTCTCTTCTCCTCCTATGCCCTCTCCCTAGTCCCCTGAATGATATGGGAAGACCTTCTCCCCTTCTATCTGATCCTAGATCATCAGGTTTCATCAAGGCTGACGGCATCATCTTCCTCTGTGGCCTGGAAAGGCTGCACCCCTCATGGTGAGGTAATCAAAGAGCCAGCCACTGAGTTCATGTCAGAGACAGCTCCTGTACCTCTTACTAGGGAACACACATGGAAAATGAAAAGCCTATGGGCTTCCTCTGAGCATGCATGGTCCTTGGTTGGAGTATTGGTCTCTGCAGGGCCCCCTGGGCACAGGTATTTTGGCTCTGTTATTCTCCTTGTGGAGTTGCTGTCTTCTCTAGGTCTTTCTATCTCCCTCTTCCTCCATAGGGATTCTGGCACTCTGCCCAAAGTTTGGCTATGAGTCTCAGTATCTCCTTGATACCCCTGTGGGTTGATTCTTTCAGAGAGCCCCTGTGGAAGGCTCCTGTCCTGTTCCCTGTCTTCTACTTCTGATGTCTATCTTGTTTGCCCTTCTGAATGAGGATTAAACATCTTACCTAGGGTCCTCCTTGTTGTTTAGCTTCTTTAGGATGATACATGTTAGTATGATTTTAAGTGAGTATACCATATGTGTCTTTCTGCTTCTGGGTTACCTCAGTCAGGATGATCTTTTCTAGTTCCCACCAGCAAATGTAAGTCTTTTAATAAACAAACTTAGGTAATGATGCCTCTGAGGAAAATGATTTTATTTTGAAGAGAGTAAATTCTTTATCAGTAATTGAAGTCATGTCAGTTTGGGGAAAGGAGACTAGAAAATAATATCCCATTTCACTGTTTTTCAGAGACTGGAATCTCCCTGGAGCTTGGGAGATGTGCAGAGATTTCATCCTATACCCAGCGGAAGTCTTGCTCTAGAACATGGGTTGAAGCTCTGTACTCTTCACTGTGCACAATTTCCCTGGCCTGTACCACTTCCTGGGAGTCAACTCTATCAGTTTCCTGGAAGCCAGCATGGATCAGGCAGCAGCAGTGAGACTCCTCCCCATCTACTGGCCTGCCACAGCCCTCCAGCAAGAGTGGCAAGGTCTACCCTCTGTGCTCCACTTCCTGTGAGTTCCCCAAACTCCAGTTCCCTGGCCTGTGCCATTTCCTGTGACTCACCACAATCTGTGACCCCCAAACCCAGCATAGATCTGTGTGCAGCAGGTGAGACAGCCTCCTGCCCCAAATCTACTGGCTTGTCACAGCCCTCCAGCAGCAGTGGCAAGGTCTTCCCAAGGTCCTCTGCTCTCCACTTTCCCCATGCTACCCTCACCTCAGTTCTCGGGTCTATGCCATTTCCCAAGTCCCACCCCTATCTGCAGCCCAGTGAACCAGCTCACACCAGGGAGCAGCAGGAAAACCAGAGCACTGCAGCTATCTGGGACCATAAGCTCTACCTACAATCGCTAAGACCTACCATCAGAGACCACCAGGCCTGCTAATACCAGAGACAATCGGATGGCTAGAGATCAGACCAAAAACCCAACCAACAAAACCCAGGGCCATAGGACACCACCAAAACCCAGATATGCTACCACAGCAAGCCCTGATGATTCTATCACAACAGGAGCACATTGTTACAAAAATATTCAATAAAATATTTGCAAACCAAATATAGTAACACATCAAAAATATCATCCATTATGATCAAGTAAGCTTCATTCAGGAATGCACAGATGGATCAACATAAGAAAATCAATTGAGGACAGGAACTCCACAAGGAAAGCAACAGAACTAAAAAATATGAGCACAGGAGTCTTTCCTGAAACTGAAACTCCAACTAAGGACTAGGCATGGAGATAACCTAAGACCTCTGCACAGATGTAGCCCATGACAGTTCAGTATCCAAGTAGGGTCCATTGTAATAGGAACAGGGACTGTCTCTGACATGAACTTATTGGGTCTGCTCTTTAATTACCTCCCCCTGAGGGGGAAGCAGCATTACCAGGCCACAGAAGAAGACAATGCAGCCACTCCTGATGAGAACTAATTGACTAGGATCAGAAGGAAGGAAAAGAAGACCTCCCCTATCAGTGGACTTGGGGAGGGGCATGCATGCAGAGGGTAGAGGAAGAGAGGGATTGGGATGGGAGGAGGGAGGGAACCACAGGAGGGATACAAAGTGAATAAAGTGTAATTAATAAAGAATAAAAAAAGAAAAATAAATGAAAATCCATCAACATAATCCACCATATAAATAAACTGAAAGAAAAACCCACATGATCATTTCATTAGATGATGAAAATATAACACCCCTTCATGATTAAAATCTTGGAGAGATCAGGGATTCAAGGCACATAACTAAACACAATAAAGGCATTATACAGCAAACCAATAACCAACATCAAGTTAAAAGGAGAGAAACTTAAAACATTCCCTCTAAAATCAGGGCCAAGACAAGGCTTCCCACTCTCACCATGTCTTTTCAATATAGTACTTGAAGTTCTACCTAGAGCAGTAAGACAAATAAAGGAAATCAAAGGGCTACAAATTGGAAGGGAAGAAATCAAAGTATTACTATTTGCAGATGATAGTAAACATAAGTGACCCCCAAGATTCTACCAGAGAACACCTACGAATGATAAACACCTTTGTAAAGTGTCTGAATACAAAATTAACTCAAAAATGTCAGTAGTCCTCCTTTATACAAGTGACATAAGGGATGAGAAAGAAATTAGGGAAACAACACCTTTCACAATAGCCACAAATAATGTAAAATATCTTGCTATAACTATAACCAATCAAGTGAAAGAGCTGTATGACAAGAACTTCAAGTCTTTGAAGAAAGAAATTAACGAAGATTTTAGAAGATGAAAAGATTATACATGGATAGGATTAACATAATAAAAATAGCCATCCTACCAAAAGCCATCTACAGATGAAATCAGTTTTCATCAAAATACCAACACAATCCTTCACAGTACTGGAAAAAGCAACCATTAACTTCATATGGAAAAATAAAAGGCCCAGGATAACAAAAACAATACTGTACGGTAAAAGAACTTCTGGAGGTGTACAGAAACTGGGAACATAGATATCTCTGACAAACTGGAGAATGGTAACACAGCAGACTCCTGGGAAGATGTGTGTGATTGTAGCTGAGACTCCTAATGGGGTGACATGGAGACTGAAATGACCACCTCCTAGCCAGGCAGGACTAGTGGAGTTAGGAGAATAACAACCCATTCAAAAAACATTTGATCCAAAAATTTTCCATCCTACAAGAAGTGCAAGTATAAAGAAGAAAGAGAGATTGAGGGAATGTTCAGCCAATGAATGTCAGAACCTGAGACCTACCCCAAGGTAGAGAGCTAGCTCCTGATACTATTAATGATGTTCTGCTATGCTTGCAGACAGGAGCCTAGCATGACTGTCATCTGGGAGGTTCCAACCAGCAGTGGATGGAGACAGATGCTGGGACTGGCAGCCAAGCATGGAGCAGAACTCCAGGGGCCTTGTGGAAGCATTGTGGGAAAGTTGGAAGGACCTGATGGACAGAGGAACCCTGTAAGAAGACCAACAGAGACAACTAACCCAGACCTATGGTGTCTTACAGAGATTAAGACATAACCAAGGAACATCCATGGGCTGGACCTAGCCCCCCTGCACATAATGGTTAATAGGCAGCTTGGTCTTCATGTGTGTGGTCTGGCCAGTGGAGGTGGGAGTTGTTTCTAACAGACTCTAGTGCTTGCTTTTGGATTACTTCCTCCTGGCAGGGCTTCCTTTGCCTGGCTTCAGGGGATGAGGATATTCTCAGCCCTGATATGACTTGATATTCTTGGGAGGGTAGATAGATGGGTTGGACACCCTTTTGGGTGGGAAAGGGAGAGCTGAAAGAGAAAAGAGGGGGAGGGGAAACTGGGAGCAGAGGAGGGAGGGGGCACTCTTAGGATGTAAAGTAAGTAAACTTAAGTAAAATAAAAATATTTTAAGAGGAAGGTTGATTGAAGAGCAAATAATTATATTTGCTATGGTCATTATATTTTCTTAAACTGTCAAAATAATTTTTATAAGGCAGAGAGACTCACAAAGATGTTGGATATGTGAGGAAGACAGAATGCAAAGATTCATTCTTATTTTATTATTATTTTTTAAAATTCTTTATTAATTACACTTTATATTCACTTTGTATCCCCCCTGTGGTTCCCTCCCTCCTCCCTTCCCAATCCCTCCCTTCCCCCACCCTCTGCATGCATGCCCCTCCCCAAGTCCACTGATAGGGGAGGTCTTCTTTTCCTTCTTTCTGATCTTAGTCAATTAGGTCTCATCAGGAGTGGGTGCATTGTCTTCTTCTGTGGCCTGGTAATGCTGCTTCCCCCTCAGGGGGAGGTAATTAAAGAGCAGGCCAATCAGTTCATGTCAGAGACAGTCCCTGTTCCTATTAAAATGGAATGCACTCGGATATTGAACTGCCATGGGCTACATCTGTGCAGGAGTCTTAGGTTATCTCCATGCATAGTCCTTGGTTGGAGTATCAGTCTCAGGAAAGACTCCTGTGCTCATATTTTTTAGTTCTGTTGCTCTCCTTGTGGAGTTCCTGTCCTCTCCAGATCTTACTGTTTCCCACTTCTTTCATAAGATTCCCTGCACTCTGCCCAAAGGTTGCCCACAAGTCTCATAATCTGCATTGATAGTCTGCAGGGCAGAGTCTTTCAGAGGTCCTCTGTGTTAGGCTCCTTACTTGTTCCCTCTTTTCTACTTCTTCTGATGTCCACCTCTCTGGATAGGAATTGAGCATTTTAGCAAGAGTCCTCCCTCTCCCTCTTAATTAGTTTCTTTAGGTGTGCAGATTTTAGTAGGTTTATCCTCTATTATATGTCTATATGAGTGAGTATATACCATGTGAGTCTTTCTGCTTCTGGGATAACTCACTCAGGATGATCATTTCCAGATCCCACCATTTACCTGCAAATTTCATGATTTCCCTGTTTTTTATTGCTGAGTAATATTCCATTGTGTAGATATACCACAATTTGTGCATCCATTCCTCCACTGAGGAGCATTTGGGCTGTTTCCAGCTTCTGGCTATTACAAATAAGGCTGCTACAAACATGGTTGAGCAAATGCCCTTATTGTGTACTTGAGACTCTTTTGGGTATATGCCTAGAAGTGATTTTTCCAAGCAAATGGACCCAAGAAGCAAGCAGGAGTAGCCATTCTAATATCTAATAAAATAGATTTTCAACCAAAATTAATTGAAAGAGATAGAGAAGGACACTTCATACTCATCAAGGGAAAAATCCAACAGGAAGATATCACAATCCTGAACATCTATGCCCCAGATTCAAGAGCACACACATTTTTAAAAGAAACTTTAATAAAACTTAAACCACACATAGACTCCCACACACAATATTGGGAGACTTCAACACCCCACTCTCAAAAAGGACAGGTCAACAAAACAGAAATTAAACAAAGAAACAATAACTCTGACAGAGGTCATGAATCAAATGGACCTCATGGACATCTACAGAACCTTTCACCCAAACATAAAAGAATTTACCTTCTTCTCAGCACCTCATGGAACCTTCTCCAAAATAGACCATATAGTTGGTCACAGAGCGAGTCTCAACAGATACAAGAAGATTGAAATAATCCCTTGTATCCTATCTGATCACCATGGACTAAAGCTGGACCTCAAAGACAAAAATAGCAAAAGGCCTACACACACATGGAAACTGAACAACTTGCTCTAAATGACAGCTGGGTCAGAGAAGAAATAAAGAAATTAAAGACTTCCTAGAATTCCATGAAAACAAAGGCACAACATACCCAAACTTATAGGACACAATGAAAGCAGTACTAAGAGGAAAGTTCATAGCACTAAGTGCCTTCAAGAAGAAATTTGAAACATCTCATGCAAGCAACTTAATAGCTCTCTTAAAAGTCATTCTTGCTCTTTGATCACCTCCCCCTGGGGGGGAGCATCCTTACCAGGCCATAGTAGAGGACAATGCAGCCACTTTTGATGTGAACTGATAGACTAAGATCAGAAAGGAGAGGAGAACCTCCCCTATCAGTGGACTTGGGGAGTGGCATGCATGCAGAGGGAGGAGGGAGGGTGGGATTGGGAGAGGAGGAGGGAGGGGCTTATGAAAAATAAACAGAAAAAAAAAGAAAGCAATAGAAAGTGGCTATGATGAAAATGCAGAGTATATTTTATTTAAGTACAATGAATCAAGAATGATGCCCAATATTGTAATATAAACAGTTGAGAAGTTAAAGAAACTATTTGATGCAAGGTTGTGCTCAGTATAAAACTATGTCTCAGAAAATCAAAATATGTTATAACAGAATCATTATTTTGTACATTTAACATATAGTAATATAAAGAGAAAATAAAAAATGTTACTAAAAAAAAAGTCATTCTTATTTTGAAAGATTTTGTTTTTACTCTTCCACTCTTTCCTGGAAGAGTTTATGTCACCTGAGATTTCCACCTAACTTTTATGTTGTAGTTCTCATGTATAAACTACTTCATTCATAATAATACATTTCACAACTGAGTAGCAATCCATCCAAACCAATAATCCTCTGAAAGTCAGCATGAAAATAAGCCTAGCTGTAGCTTTACCCACTTTTGTTCAGAATTCAATTAGAAGAAAACCTATGTTTTTCAGCAACTACATGAAATTTAGTTACTACTCATAAGTGGCATGGGTAATTTGTTACATGAAAAGAAAGTGAGAAAAATGTATAAGAAAATTGAATATATAAGCCTTTGTATTTGCTGGAAAGCTAGGAGAAACTGCTCTAGAAAAGAAATGGCTCCTATCCTGTGATTCTATCCACTAAATACTCGGCAGCCTCACAGAGTGCTTAGTGCCACAAACATAATGGAAGAAGATAGATCCCATTTTCAGAAAGTTCCGAGAATTAGATGAGCAAAACAATGCAATCAACTATTAGAACAAATGGTTGAAAGCCGAAAATTTGAGGAGAATAATGTATCCAAAGAAAGGAATATTTAACCAGTGGACAGTGAACAGATGTTTCCTAGATGTTGTGGCTCATGCTTATAACCTCACCATTCTAGAGGCAAGATGATTGTGAGCTGAGGTCAACCCAGGCTACATAATAGATAGATAGATAGATAGATAGATAGATAGATAGATAGATAGATAGATAGATAAGAGATGATAGATACATAAAGAATCTTAAAGAATAAACATTCTCATAATTTTTAATCTCTGATTATTTTGATAAATCAAAATTATGTGAAAAAAAGAATGGAGCTATATTGATCATGAGAAAAGAAGGACACATTCCAATACCAGATTCAAATGGAAGATGGGAATAAATAAGTTGAAATTAAAGGAAAATACTAATATGAGATTCTTAAGAATAATTTCATGTAAAGATATATTGAAAATTTCATAACATTCAAAATTTGCTTAATGAAAAAAACATGGTAATTTCAAAAGTAAAATAAAGATGGTAAGGCATATGTTGCTTATTTGTAATTTAGCACTCAGATGGCTATGACAGGGGTGTCATGAAGTCATGGCCAGTTTAGGCTACTTGATGTAGCCTTACATAGTGAAAATGCATGCAGTAGCTCATTTACAGAGTAAGGAGAAGTGCAGTCATATAAGATTGTATTATTAACTTTAATAAACCTAGCTGGAACTCAACTGGAAGAGCCGCCCAGCATTCATAGTGTTGGAAGTTGCTATATACACTGCCTGAGGAAGACTACTTATTAATATTACCAAATACAAACAAAAAGAGCCTTCTTCTGAGTCATGATTAGTGATGCAAGAATGACCCAGGCAATAGTGTGTGGGCAGGGGATAGCTGCCTAACACAGATTCTTTGGAACTTTTGTGAGCTGGGTGGTTTTTTGTTTGTTCTGTTTTCAAGAGAGAGAAAGAAGGAACAGTTGAATAGGTAGGGAGGTGTGGGGTGATAGGGGAGGGGTTGGGGGAAAGGAAATTAAAATATCAAAATGTATGGTATGAAATTTTCAAATAATAATAAAAACAAGTCTATTTTAATAAGTTTATTTTCATTTTGCTTATTTACAGAAAAAATATTTAAAATTTTAGAGAAATTGGTGTAGGCAATAAATAAATATATTGATAATTATATTACTGCTTTGAAAACAAACTGAATTGAGTTAACAGCTAATGCTTAATTCCCCGCTTTCTCAATTTTTACCTTATTTAGAAATATTGCACATAATCTACAGTACATTTCATTTAAACTTTTTCATGCAAATTGTCCCTTTTTACCTTTCTTCTGCTTAAGTTGATTCAGAATACTATGTGTAGCTCTAGGTGTTCATATGGCTTCCTTTAGTATGCATCTTTTTGCCTTTGACACTACCTCATGGGATTTTTCTGCATGTTTTTCTTTCTGACTTTCTAGTAACTACATATGAAGACTAGTAATGGTTTCCCTATGAAAAAATAATTATTTTTATGATTATCACATATTAACAATGCAAAATAATGGCTCTTGTGATATTTTCATAAAGGGATGTATCATGTAAAAATACTGTAATATTATTCAAGCATTGTTCTGATAAAACTTAATTTGTCTTCAGGCTTATTCTTCTCTTTATATTTCTCCATTAGATTTAATCACCACTTCTGTCTCAGAGAAAAAGCAAATATTTTTTCACTAGGGAATTTTGAGTCCCAATTCTGGCCTTCACAGAGATCAACCCACACACAATGTTCACTTCCACAAACAAACATATAAAAATGGAAAATTAAAAATATATTGTAAATATAAACCCTACTTAAAGTACATTTAATGAAAAGGGCATGAATTTTGTTATATAACTGAAAGGTCAAATCCAAAATTGAACTCAAGTAAGACCTGAGCAATGTGTTCAGTGAATTTCCTTGTCCTGTTTTCTCTCCCAACCACAGCACTTGGAACTTTTCTATTCCTATACATTTTCACACATGTATTCCCCTTTTGGTAAACAGGAAACAACCTAGCAACCTGCCACAGAGGGCCTCTGAAAGGCTCTGCCCTGCAGACTATCAAAGCAGACGCTGAGACTTATGGCCAACTGTTGGGCAGAGTGCATGGAATCTTATTTAAGAAGTGGGAAATAGTAAGAGCTGGAGAGGACAGGACCCCACAAGGAGAGCAACAGAACAAGAAAATTCGAACACAGGGGTCTTCCCAGAGACTCATACTCCAACCAAGTACCAGGCATGGAGATAACCTAGAACCTCTGCACAGATGTAGCCCATGGCAGTTTAGTGTCCAAGTGGGTTCCATAGTAATGAGAAGAGGGACTGCCTCTGACATAATCTGATTGGCCTGCTCTTTGATCACCTCCCCCTGAGGGGGGAGCAGCCTTACCAGGCCACAGAAGATGACAGTGCAGCCACTCCTGATGAGATCTGATAGACTAAGATCAGAAGGAATGAAAGGGGGACCCCCCCTATTAGTGGACTTGGGGAGGGGCATGCGTGAAGAAGGGGGAGGGAGGGTGGGATTGGGAGGGGAAGAGGGAGGGGCTTGGGGGGATACAAAGTGAATAAAGTGTAATTAATAAAATTAAAAAAGAATTTTGAGAAAAAAAGAATTATGGAAGTGAAGTTTCAACAGACTGTGTGAGTTTCTCCTGACTTTACTAATATTACATAAACTGGAAAAAGACTTTTGATGAAGAAACATTGTGCCTCCAAAATAATATTGAACATATGTCCCTCCTTAAAGCAACCTTGGTCTATGAATTTTATTTTTCATTCATATTGCTCCTACATCAGTAGGTATTCCAGTGGAACACATGTATGTATTAAATATTTGGAATTTTTCAAGACATTGGAGTCAAGGAATAATAAATGGTTATTAAACTCATAAATAAATTGTATGTATGTCAAAAGAATGGCTATATATGTATAGTTATTCTGTAAATAAGTAAACAATAAAAGATTTAAACTGAAGTCATTTCATTCTCTGCTATGAATTTCTGTTCTTCAGTGTTCTTATTTGTATGTATCAGTTGTAACTGAGCAATTAAAGATAAAATCATGTAAGATATATCTCAGGGAAACATAAATTAAATAATTATGCCAGATGTTCCCAAATTTTTTTATTACCAATATAAAATATTTCCATCTTAAATAGTTTAAAAATAAGCACCAGTGAACTTGTTCTGCAGTGTTTAATATATCTTATTGGTATAATTTATTGGATTATTTAATATCAGTTAACTTATAATTTTTAATTTGCAACATTGAAGACTGTTAACCCAGATCATATCTTTGGTAAATACTTTTAATCATGGAATAGGTTCTTAGTACTGAGTTTATTCTATGCCTGTGAAACATATTTGGTAAGACTCAATAGCTTATTACTGTTTTTACAGCGCACAAAATTCTTGCCTTCATTCTAGTAGTCATCCAGGAGTATGAATTTTAAAGAATGGATGTACAATATTCTCATGCTTTGAGACTGTTCACAAATTCTAATTCTTTACATTTTCAGGTGGGATTATATTTTTCTATTCTCCTCAAGCCAGGCGCAGGCAGGGTTTTTTTTTGTTGCTTGTTTGTTTGTTTGTTTGTTTTTGGCTCACCAGCTATAATTCTCAGTATGTGATATCTTCAGAAGGAGTTCTGCGATTATTGTCCTATCCAACACTTTCTCTTTTCAAGAATGTCTCAGCAGAAATGGAATTTTACAAGAATACAGAGCTGCTGTGACCAATGTTTCTCAGAGAATATAGTGGTAAAGCTCTCTGACAAGCAACAATAAAGTTTAGACTTGTATCCAGTCAGAAAAACACTTTTATTTTGTGATATTAAGCTATGAATGTTGGGAGGTTTCTGTAATTCTAACATAGCATGGCCTGGGTTAAATATATTAAGTTATTTAGATACATAATATTTCCATGAGTATTTGTAGTTTTAGAAAAATTCATAAACGCATAAATTTAGTGAAAGAATAGTAGATTTATGTAATTGAGAGGCTTAGGAGCATTGCCTTGAATTAGAAAATTAGAATTAGAAGACTGATACAATAACTATGTAGAACAATAAAACAGAACAAAGATAAACCAAGTTAAAGAAAAAGAACCATTTAGCTTGGAAATAAGAATACATCAACTGAGTTCATTTTATTACTCTCTAAAGCAAATGTATACTTAACCAGGGCTGACATTTAAAAAAAAAATGAAATGAGGAATTTGTTCATCATTTATAGCAGCTTAAAATTTAGTGGCATTCAAAACTATATATATATATATATATATATAGTATTGCTTCTTTTAAAAAAATCTATCTGGAAGAAAAGAACATGCTAAATTGCCCTTGGGTTATTGTGAAGGGGAAATAAAACTTTATTAGCTCTCCAAAGATACACAGAGAAGATTCCTTAGGCTGCCACAGGAATCTGGAAGGAAGGCTGGACTTAATGAGCTGCTTGCATTGTGTTAGTCTCAGAAAGTACCGTGCTACTCCATGGTAGAGCCATCCGGAGAAAAAAGAATCAGCAAAGCAGCAGGAAGCCTCATAATTAATGAGAGACCTACAGCAGAATGCTGTTTAATCTAACATGACTATTCAAAATTGAAGACAATAACAGCATGGGTCTTCATTTGCAAAGGCAATCTATCACTTTTCCTCCCAAGAAAATGAGAAAGTACCAAGCTCTTCAGAAGCTGAAATTTGAAACTGTGCAGTACATAATAAATATCCTAGAGATTTTTAAAAATGTTCTAAAGATGGAGAAATAAATATGAGTGTGGGAGACTTAATCTATGCTATCTGGGATACAGCAGACAGAGGAAATTCCATTTACCATCTGTGACTATTATAAAGCCAAACATTCTCAGTCAGTAATACCTTCAAGTGGTCAGAGACTTATAATCTGAGAACTTGGTAATTATAAATAGTTCCTAATGACCTGGTAATGGCGGTAAATGGTGGCTATAGGTATTTCTTTTATTTTTTTCACTATTTTTTTCTAATTAGTTACATTTTGTTAGCTCTGTATCCCAGCAGTATCCGGCTCCCTCATTCCCTCCCAATCCCACCCTCCCTCCCTCATCTCCTCCCTGCCCCTTTCCAAGTCCACTGATAGGGGAGGACCTCCTCCCCTTTCATCGGACCCTGTTTTATCAGGTATCTTCAGGACTGGCTGCAAAGTCCTCCTCTGTGGCCTAGCAGGACTTCTCCTCCTTTGGAAGGTGGGGAGGTCAAAGAGCCAGCCATTGAGTTCCTGTTAGAAATAGTCCTTGTTCCCCTTACCATGGGAAACCAATTGGTTACTGAGCTACCATGGGATAAATCCGAGCAGAGGTTCTAGGTTATATCCATACATGGTCCTTGGTTGAGTGTCAGTCTCAGAAAAGACCCCTGTGCCCAGATATATTTGGTCCTTGGGGAGCTCCTATCCTTCCCACATCATACTAACTCCCCTTCTTTCATATGATTCCCTGTACTCTGCCGAAGGTTTGGTTATGAGTCTTAGTATCTGCTTTGAAACACTGCTAGGTAGAGTCTTTCAGATGCCTTCTGCGGTAGACTCCTGTCATACATCCAATGCACATCCCATTTGTCTTTCTAAGTGAGGATTGATCATCTTACCCCATGTCTGCTTTCTTGATTATCTTTTTTAGGTGTATAGATTTCATGTTTATCATATCTTACAGGTCTATATAAGCGAGTACATACCGTGTTTGTCTTTCTCCTTCTGGGATACTTCACTCAGAATGATCTTTTCTAGATCCCACCATTTGCCTGCAAGTTTCATGATTTCCTCCTTTTTGATTGCTGAGTAGTATTCCATTGTGTAAAATTACCACAATTTCTGTATCCATTCCTCCGTTGATGGACATCTGGGTTGTTTCCAAGTTCTGCCTATTACAAATAAAGCTGCTCTAAACATGGTTGAACAAATGTCCTTGTTGCGTACTTGAGCAAATTTTGGGTATATACCTAGCAGTGGTATAGCTGGGTCTTGAGGAAGCACTATTCCTAATTGTCTGAGAAAGTGCCAGATAGACTTCCAAAGTGGTGTACCAGTTTACATTCCCACCAGCAGTGGAGGAGGGTTCCCCTTTCTCCACAACCTCTCCAGCATGTGTTGTCACTTGAGTTTTTGATCTTAGCCATTCTGATGGGTGTCAGGTGAAATCTCAGGGTCGTTTTAATTTGCATTTCCCTAATGGTTAATGAGTTTGAACATTTTTTTAAGTGTTTCTCTGCCATTAGATATTCCTCTATGGAGAATTCTCTGTTTAGCTCTGTTCCCCATTTTTTAATTGGATTACTTGGTTTGTTACCACAGTCCCAGATCCCGCGCTGAAGTTTGTTTGCTAGGAACAACAGGAAGCACTGGGGTCCTGGTGCTGTGACTCCACTGTGAGCCTCTCTATCCTTCCCCTCTGCTGGGGAGTGCCCAAAAGAATTTTTTTTTTTTTTTTTTTTTGGTGGAAGCTGCAGCTCTAGCTGAGCCTGGGGTAAAGACAGTGTGGTCTCTGGCAGATTCTGCTGGCCACCTCCTGCCTCCTCCAAAGAGGGAATAGAGTGTTGGGTGCGGGGAAGTGCCTGGGGATCACCTCCCGGCGTGTCTCCTCCAGGAGGAGTCTGCTGTGTCCTGAGTCTAGATGGATTCAGTTCACAGTTAGTCTCTTTCTTCTTGGAAGTCTAGATAACTCTGTTCTGGGTTGATCAGCCCCTTCACTCACCAATTTCCGTGTTGCAGGTCCTCTGCCCTTCAGCTAAGCTGCACACTAGCTGCTGCCATCTTCAGAAAAAAAAAAAAAAACCTATAGGTATTTCTTAAAGGCCTGGCTGTTTAATCAAAACTGAATTTCCTGCCCTATGTTATCACCAAGATGATAACAGAGATAGATTTCTATAGATCTCTTATAGGAAAATATTTCAAGCTTTGTACAGAAATAAGATGCTATCAAAGAATTGAATTAAAAGCTAAAGTAAGAGTTGGAGAGATAACAGTAATGTAAACTCAACGCTACACTGTAAACATAATAACAGTTCATTTCTTATAACTAGAAGAAAGAAGCAGCAATTCTGAATATAAGATTCTTTAGTGCAATCTAGAAATTACTCATTTTCACATCTAGAAGACTAAGAGAATCAGGAATGAAAAGTAAAAGTAAAAAAGTAATGATATTCAGTTGATATAATCTAAGTACAAAGTGAAAGATAAGAGAAAACTAAGAGTAAGGAACTGTAGAACACATTATCATTACAATCCCTCTACTGCAATGGTTCCGGAGCCATAGGTAGAGGCTACATTGCAGAATGGTTAAACAGTCCCTGATGGGTTCTTCTCTGCAGTTTAACAAGTTGTAGGTCTAGGTAATAATCACCATCTTCAGCAACAGAAGCCTCTTTAAGCTTCTTTGAGAAGGGATGAGTACTAAATCATATATACATGTAAATATACAAATTCAGAATATAATTATATATTATATCAAAGGATGTTTATGAGCTTAATAATAAAGAACATGAATTTGAGAGGGTGACACTGGAGTAGTTGAATAAGGGGAAGAAAGGATAAAAGAAGATATAAGTATGAAACTAATGAAATTTTCAAATATAAATAATTAAAAGTAGGAGAAATTTTTTTAATCCATGGGACATCACAAAAAACAAAAAACAAAGAAACAATCAAAAGACATCATGTGATGCATCACAAGAAGTTCTCAACCTCATCTAAATGACAGACATAATTACAGGAATTTACTCCTTGATTTTTTGTATCCTGGAGTGTCAGCCAATAGCCTAAAAGTATAATTCAATGTGATAAAGTCAAATAAATGACCTAAATGATCGAATCTAAAGCCACAGCTTTTTAATGGTGTAGACAGATCCAAAAATAGATTGGATACTGTCAAATGAAATGCATGAGGCCTCTGACCAAAGTTGTGTCCATAATGAATCAAATTTCTTCCTCAAGTTCATAATGCTCCCTGTGTTAAAGCTGTACTGTCATCATTGATTAATGTCATTTATGCCTCATCAGGGGAAATATGAAAATTTTATTCTATAAATAAAGAAATCCCAAGTTTTCAGCTTTTCAAATTCTAGCTACATAACTCTTTTAAAAGTTTCATTTGTATGGAAGTAATAGTATCTTGCTAAGCAAAGAAAGACCCCATCTCTCATGACAGACATATTATGACAATATGTCTGTATTTGAAGACTTCTTCCTCATAACATGCCTAGAAACTGAAGCAACCAAACACATTTGAATGTAAGATCTAGTAATCATGTTAAAAATGAATGTTAGGATAATGAAATGTCAAAAATTAAACAAGTGTTAGTATGACTGAATAATTACTACAAGTCTGCATATTTATTGAGTCTTTAAATTCATCCCTGTTAGGTACTGTGAGAATCCCATTATTTTACTATGAGTTGACAGCATGAACATTTTATTGAAAAAGACAAACAATGAGCAAAAATATGAAAAAAAATCTTAATCCCGTGACATGTCTGTGACAAAGTTCTGATCATCAATATATCAAAAGAAGTTAGCATAATTGAAGATTATGTCACTAAAGGAACAAATTATTTAAATAAAGACTCCATAGGCATAATGTAGATTGAACAGAAAATGTTTCTACCTCATTCTAGAGTAGATTTAATTTTGTTCAAGTCCCAAATCTGCAGGTTTGTGGTGATTTCCATGAATGAGAAGAAGCTTTTATTATCTCTTTGAACAAATTGAAAAAAAAAATCAGCTGAAAGTTGCTGCAAGCCAAGCAGGTAATAATAATAGGTACTAAATAAAACTTTATGTGAGTACATGGAAAGAACTTATTGAAAGATGATTGTATTCTGCTCTAAGCTCTTTATTCTTGGTAGTTTTGCAAAGCAGAATTTCAGAATTTTTTAGAAGATTATTGTTCTGAGTCTGAGTATAGCTATGATGCTTTCTTATTTTTAGTTTATTGTAATTAAATAAAATGAAATGTACATTTATTTTGTTAAGAACGTTCTTTCCTCATTCTGCTCTCTCTTAATATAATTTTTCATTGATCATAATTCTCAATTTAAGCTTCATTTTATTAAATATGCACCCAGACAATGTTTCTGTACCATTGTAGATTCTCACATTTTACTGTTATATAATGAAAAGTTCAGATTATCTAGACATATATAAATCTAGAGTTTAAGGCTTGCTTCTTGATTTGTTATTACTGATTCCTTTGGTTATTGTAACACACATATGAGAGCATTTTCTATGCTTCATGATCAAGCAAAAGACATTAACTGTATATCTTGTCTCCAAAAAGGTACACAAGAATGAAAGTCAGGACTTAAGTGATTTCAATCATGAGATTAATGACATAATCTCTAAGTAAAACAACACCTTTAGGTGCTTAACTCTAATAAAAACAAAAATGATGAAAATATGAACACTTACAATATATGGATCCAGTCAGTGGTCGTCCTAATTTATAAGTTGGGGATGTGATATAAGTTACCTGTCATACAAATTATAGATCTTATTTTCATTACTGCTTAAGGCAAGTGTGGTGCATATCAACAATCTCAGCACTGCAGATGTCCAATCAAGGTTATCTTACATCACTACATACTGAGGTCCAGGCAAATGCAGGTACATGGACCTTGTGTAAAGAAGGCAAGTCAAAATCAAAAGAGACTAGTAGATTAACTCAGAGATACTGTATTTGAAAGTAAACCAGGAAGACCATTTCTATTAAGAGTTATTAAAGTATTCCACAGTCAGAAAGTAATTTTTCCACTGACATTCTGAAATAAATGGCTTATTTCTGCAATGTGTGTGACAATTAAGCAAAGAAAATATATCCCAGGAAAATTCTGTGAAAATTGTGTGAACGATGATAAGGATCTCATTTGTTATTTGCTATAGAAGCTCCAGAAGTAAAAAACTGATAATGTAATAGAAAACATGCCATTAAAGCCTCCCATTTATTTGTTCCTGAGGATAAAAGGTGTGTAAATAAAGTTGATGTTTTTACCTTGTTCCTAAGAAACAATGTTAACTTCAATCTTGCATTGGTTTTAAACTTTGTGATTGCGAATGGATATGAAGTATTACTGAATTTTATAAAACAGAGATATGCTAGGTTAAGAGATCTTGGCATCCTCACTCTATTACATAATTTCATGAAGTCAACAGTAAGCTTGAGACTGTGAAAATAAGTTGGCCTTACCAGGAAAGGCTAATAGTGTGTACATTTTTTTTTTCAAGGAGCTATTCCTCAGTTCAATTAATATAATTTTTATATTAATTACATAGTATTCACTTTGTACCCCAGCTGTAGCCCCCTCCCCCACTCTCTCCCTATCCCATCTCCCTCACTCATCTCCTCCCATGCCTCTCTCCAAGTCCACTGATAGGGGAGGTCCACCTCCCCTTCCATCTAAACCTAGCTTATCAGGTCTCATCAGGACTGGCTGCAGTATGCTGCTCTGTGGCCTGGCAAGGCTGCTCCTCTCAGGGGGAAGTGATTAAAGGGCCAGCCATTGAGTTCATGTCAGAGACAGTCCCTGTTCTCCTTACTAGGCACCCATTTGGAGACTGAGCTGCCATGGGCTACATCTGAGCAGGAGTTCTAGGTTATATTCATGAATGGTCCTTGGTTGGAGTATCAGTCTCAGAAAAGACTCCTGTGCTCAGATATTTTGGTTCTGTTGCTCTCTTTGTGGAGCTCTTGTCCTCTCCAGGTCTTACCCTTCCTTCATAAGATTCCCTGTACTCTGCCTAAAGTTTGGTTATGAGTCTCAGCATCTGCTTTGAGACACTGCTGGGTAGAGTCTTAAGCCCTGGAGATTAAATAAAATTTTGCCCTTTCTTTATTCTTTAGCAATAAACAAAAAATGCCAAAATATTCTTGAACTTTTAATTTTAATATGAATTAAAGTGACCAAAATTATACATAATTGAATTTAATAACATAGCAGTGTCTAATCATTATTTTGATACCTTGAAGAATATCAGCTATAATTCAAGACACATACACAATTTTTATGTATTTAAGCTTCCTTTGAAAGTTAGATGCAAAAGGTATGAACTTTTACTTAAGTTTTATAAACAAGGATTGGTATAAGGAATGTAAGTTAATATTTTACTTGCTTCTGAAATGTACATATTAGACAAAAGTGAAAAGTATTCTATACACACATACATTAACTGCATGTTAATTAATTAGATTAATTGTGATTAGTTCTTTACATGGATACTTAAATCAAAATATCTAACTATGTGCCATACATGTTTGTTTGTGGGTGTGAATGCAAATGTACATATAATTTCACATTTGTCAATTACAGCTTCCAAAAGTCAAATGCCAGCCTTCTGAAATTAAAAATATATATATATGTTTGTGTAATTTGTAATTCGATGCCAATTGATATTTTCTGTGAACAGAACCAAAGTTAAAATTTGGGTGGGGCTTACACTATGCCCTTTAACATTGCTTTCAATCTGTTTTTGCAGTGGAAACTGGAAGTAAGTATAAACTTAGCATATTATATTTGGTAATAAGTCACTCATTTCACAAAACTGTTTGCAAAAATTTCAACAGACTTATGTATTATAATTAATTGTGAAGGAAAACAAAATATTTGTGTTTCACCTAATTTTTACCCTAAAGAATATTTTTCTAGGTTCTTTCATATATTTATTATTTTTTATTTTTATATTAATTACAGTTTATTCCTTTTGTATCCCAGCTGTAGTCCCCTCTCTCATTCCCTCCCAATTCCACACTCTCTTCTTCATTTCCTCCCATGTCTTTCTCCAAGTTCACTGATAAGGGAAGTCCTCCTCCCCTTCCATCTGACCCTAACCTTTCAGGTCTCCTCAGGATGGGTTGCATTGTCTTCCTCTGTGGTCTGGTAAGGCTTCTAACCCCTAATGAGAAGGTGATCAAAGAGCTGTCCATGGAGTTCATGTCAGAGATTGCCCCTGTTCCCCTTACTAGGGTACACATTTGAAAACCGAGCTTACATTGGCTACATAATTACAGGGGTTCTAGGTTATCTCGATGCATGGTCCTTGGTTGGAGTATCAGTGTCATAAAAGACCCCTGGAACCCTCCTCCATTGCTGGTGGGAATATCAACTTGTATAACCACTTTGGAAATCAATCTGACTTTTTCTCAGACAATTAATAATGGTGCTTCCTCAAGATCCAGCTATACCACTCCTCAATATATATCCAAAATATGCTCAAGTATACAACAAAGACATTTGCTTAACCATGTTCATAGCAGCTTTATTTGTAATAGCCAGCATCTGGAAACAACCCAGATGTTCCTCAACGGAAGAAGGGATGCAGAAATTGTGGTATATTTATACTATGGAATACTATTTAGCAGTTAAAAACAAGCAAATCATGAAATTTCCAGGCAAATGCTATGATCTAGAAAAGATCATCTTGAGTGAGGTATCCCAGAAGCAGATAGACATACATGGTATATACTCACTTATAAGTGGATATTAGACATATAATATAATATAAGATAAACATACTAAAATCTGTACACCTGAAGAACCTAAGCATGAAGGAAGACCCTGGGTAAGATGATTAAACCTCATTCAGAAAGGCAAATGGGACAGATATCAGAAGAGGGAGAAAACAGGGAACAGGACAGGAGCCTACCACAGAGGGCCTCTGAAAGATTCTAACCTGCAGTCTATCAAAGCAGATGCTGAGGCTCATAGCCAAATTTTGGACAAAGTGCAGGGAATCTTATGAAAGAAGGGGGAGATAAAGAGACTTGGAGGGGACAGGAGCTCCACAAGGAGAGCAACAGAATCAATAAATCTTTCATATATTTTATGTGAGATATTAAAACCTTAAATGCAGCAGTTTTGCTACTGTGTTTAATTTTCTCTTTAGTCACGAATATGTGAAATGGCAGAAACCATGTTGTACATAATAGTGAGATTTAACACTACTTTGAATGAAACTTTCTCTTTCAGAGCCTCAGATAAATCATCTTTATTTTATTACCTTTATATTTTATGTTAGTTTTTGTCACATTTCCTTCTGTTTTTTATTAAAATAAATATAATTTCTCTCTATTTTGACTAAACATTTTATAACTATTTAAATGATTATTTATGCATATCAACACAAGGTGGGTGACATGATGTATGTTTATAATCCTAGCACCCAAGGAGGAAGAGGGAGGCACATCTCAGCTCGAGCCAACCTGGTCTACAAAGTGAGTCGAAGAGAACCAAGTCTACACAGAGAAACCTTGTCTCAAAAAAATAGAAAAGTACGTTAACATAAACATAGTCTTCTATAAATCTTAATAAAGTTAATAGCAAGCAGAATGTTGTATTCAACTCTTATATGAAGAAAGTAAAAATAAGTATAATATACAGTTCATAGAAACTGCAATTTTCTGTTGTCTCAGAATCACTTTGGAAAATTTTCTATGTATCTTGAAAAACGTAGACTATTTTTACATCATTCATTTGACGTTTATATATTATGTCTGAGAGTAGCCATGAGGTTAAATTTGATGTGTGTTTCATTCATCAAGCTATTTCATCTTTCCGTTTATTCTGAATGAATTGTTTTGGAAAATGTCATCATTATACATTCTGCTTACATTACATCCATTTGTCACAAATGCAGATTAAGTGATGTGTTATGAATACACATGCCCCCACGCACACACACACAAACACACATTCATATAAAATACACACATGAACACATACTTTCATAAAACACACATTCATTTCAACTGCTTATGATGCAGGATATGACTGACGCAATTTTCATTAAACACTTTATATACAAAGTTAATAAAATATAAGAGAATTTTTTTGATGCAGGGATAGAATTATAATGATCTTTAGGTATAAGAATAAATATTTAGAAAATACTTGGAAGACTTCAGCACTCCACTTTCACCAAAGGACAGATTATCTAGACAGAAGCTAAATAGGGATACATAGGCACTTGCAGAGGTACTAAATCAAATGGAATTAATAGATGTTTACAGAACTTTTCATCCAAATTCAAGAGTATACCTTCTTTTCAGCATCTCATGGATCCTTCTCCAAAATAGACCACATAGTTGGTAACAAAGCAAGCCTCAACAGATACAAGAAGATTGAAATAATCCCTTGTTTCCTATCTGACCACCATGGACTAATGCTGGACATCAACAATAACAGAGATAGCAAAAAGCCTATACATACATTGAAACTGAACAACTCACTACTCAATGACACCTGGATTAGGGAAGAAATAAAGAAAGATATTAAAGACTGCCTAGAATTCAATGAAAATGAAGACAAAACATACCCAAACTTATGGGACACAATGAAAGCAGTGCTAAGATGAAAATTCATAGCACTAAGTGCCTTCAAGAAGAAATTTTAGACATCTCATAATGGCAATTTAATGGCTCACCTGAAAGCCCTAGGGGAAAAAAAAGCAACCACATCCAAGAGGAGTAGACAGCTGGAAATAATCAAACTCAGAGCTAAAATTAATAAATTAGAAAAAAATTCAAAGATCGATAAAACCAAGAGCCAGTTCTTTGATAAATCAACACAGTAGACAAACCCTTAATCAAACTAACAAAAAGACAGAAAGAAATTATGCAAATCAGCAAAATAAAAAATGAAAAGGGGGACATAACGACAAACACTGAGGAAATCCAAACAATCATTAGGTCTTCTTGATAGAGACCATTTACCAAAATTAATTCAAGGAGGTAAATAGATTGAAAAGTCTTATATCCTCCAAGGAAATAGTAGCAGTCATCAAAAGTCTCCCTTCTTAAAAAAGCCCAGGACCTGATGGTTTCAGTGTAGAATTCCATCAGACTTTTAAAGAAGAGCTAACTACAATTCCCTTCAAACTATTCTACAAAATAGATACAGAAGGCATATTACCAAACTCATTCTATGAAGGTACAGTCACCTTGATATCTAAATCACACAAAGACCCAACAAAAAAAGAGAACATCAGACCCATCTCTCTTATGAATACTGAAGCAAAAATACTCAATAAAATACTTGCAAACTGAATCTAAGAACACATAAAAAATATCATCCACCATGACCAATCACGCTTCATTACAGGCATGCAGGGGTGTGTCACCATAGGGAAATCCATCAATCTAATCCACCAAATGAACAAACTGAAAGAGAAATACCACATGATCATCTCCTTAGGTGCCAAAAAAAAAAAAAAAAAAAAACATTTGACAAAATCCAAAACCCATTCATATTTAAAGTCTTTGAGAGATCAGAGATAATAGGCACATACCTAAGCATAGTAAAGAAAATAAACAGCAAGCCTATAGCCAACACCAAACTAAATGGAGAGAAACTTAAATCAATCCCACTGAAATCAGGGACAAGGCAAGACTGCCCACTCTCTCCATATCTCTTCAACATAGTACTTGAAATCCTAGTTAAAGCAGTAAGACAACTATAGGAGATCAAGGGAATACAAATCGGAAAGGAAGAAATCAAAGTATCACCATTTGCAGAAGATATGATAGCATACATGAGTAACCCCCAAAATTCAACCAGAGAACTCCTTCAGCTGATAAACACCTTCAGCAAAGTGGCAGAATACAAAATTAACTCAAAAAAAAAAAAATCAGAAGCCCTCCTGTATACCAAAGACAAAAGGGCTAAGAAGGAAATTAGAGAAACAACACCATTCAAAATAACCACTAATAACATAAAGTATCTTGGTGTCACTTTAACCAAACAAGTGAATAACCTGATAGAAAAAACTTCAAGTCTCTGAAGAAAGAAATTGAAGAAGATATCAGAAAGATGGAGAGATCCATGCTCATGGATAGGTAGGATTAACATTGTGAAAATGGGCATCCTGCCAAAAGCGATCTATAGATTCAACGAAATTCCCATAAAAATACCAATACAATTCTTTACAGACATAGAATGAAAAATTCTCAATTTCATACACAAAAACAAAAAACCCAGAATTGCCAAAATGATCCTGTACAACAACATATCGTCTGGAGGTATTTCCATCCCTGATCTCAAACTGTACTATAAAGCAATAAAAATAAGAATTCAAGTTACTGGCCTCGAATTAGAATTGTGGCTTAATGGAACCAAGTAGAAGACCCAGAAATAAAGCCACACAACTATGGATATTTGATTTTTGACAAAGAATCCAAAATCACACAATGGAAAAAAACAAACAAACAGCATCTTCAACAAATGGTGCTGGTCCAACTGGATGTCTACATGTAGAAAAATGTAAACAGATCCATATTTATCACCCTGCATGAAACTAAAGTCCAAGTGGATCATAGACCTCAACCTAATACCAGACTCACCTAATTAGTTAGAAGAAAATGTGGGAAAGAACCTAGAACTCATTGGCATAGGAGACAGAAGAGAGGCCCTGGGTAAGATGATCAATCCTCACTCAGAAAGACAAATGGGTTGGTCATTGGAAGAAGGAAAAAAACAAGAAACAGGATAGAAGCCCACCACAGAGGGCTTCTGAAAGACTCTATCCGGCAGTCTATCAAAGCAGATGCTGAAACTTATATCCAAACTTTGGGCATAGTGCAGGAATCTTAGGAAAGAAGGGGGAGATAGTAAGACCTGGATAGAACAGAAGATCCACAAGGAGAGCAACAGAATGAAAAAAATCTTTTTGGGAGTCTTTTCTGAGACTGATGCTCCAACCAAGGACCTTTCATGGATATAACCTAGAACCTCTGCTCAGATGTAGCCCATGGCAGCTCAGTCTCCAAGTGAACCCTAGTAAGGGGAACAGAGACTGTCTCTGACATGAAATCAGTGGCTGGCTCTTTGATCACCTCCTCCTGAGTGGGGCACAGCATTGCCAGGCCACAGAGGAGGACATTGCAGCCAGTCCTGAGGAGACCTGCTAAGCTAGGGTCAGATGGAAGGGGAAGAGATTCTCCTTTCTCAGTGACCTTAGAGAGGGGCATGTGAGGAAATGCAAGATGAAGGGTTTGATTTGGAGGGAATGAGGAAGGAGGCTACAGCTTGGATACAAAATGAATAAACTGTAATTAATATTTAAAAAAATAAAAATTTAAAAAATAAAAATTTATTTAAAAACAGAAAATATTTGGAGAATATGTTGTAATGGTCTACATTTGCTTCAAAGGAAAGTTTCTTTAATGAAGAATGTTTCAGTCAGTGTTCTCTTTCTGTGATGAGACACCATTATCATAACAACTTTAATTATTATTATTATTATTTAAAATTTATTCACTTTGTATCCTGCTTGAAGGTCTCTCTTTCTTCCCCTCCCAGTCTAACCCTCCCTACCTCTTCCTCCCCTATACCTCTCCCCTAGTCCACTGATAGGGGAAGTCCTATCAGTAATGCTTATCCTAGCATTACTCAACAGGACTGCCTGGATCCTCTTCCTCTGTGGGCTGTCTAGGTCACCCTACCAGAGAGAAGTGATCAAGGAAGAGGAAACCAAGATTATGTCAGAGACTGTCTCTTTGCCTCTTAATAGAGGATTCATATAGAGACTGAGCTATCTATGAGCTACATCTGAGCAGGCGGTCTAGGCCCTTTTTTTCTTATTAATATTTTTTATTTTTAAATAATTCTATACATTCACTTATATCCCAGCTGTAGCTCTCTCCCTTTTTCCATCCCAATCCTCCTCTCCCTCCCTCATCTCCTCCCTGCTCCCTTCTGAGTCCACTGAGAGGGGATGTCCTCCTCTCCTTCCATCTGGCCTTAGCTTATCAGGTGGTCTTCAGGATGATTGCAATGTCCTTATCTGTGGACTAGCAAGGCTCCTCCTCCCTCAGGAGGGAGGGGAAGCTCATGAATTCATGTCAGAGACAATTCCTGTCCCCCTTACTAGGAAACCCACTTGGATACTGAGCTACCATGGGCTAGGTCTGAGCAGGGGTTATAGGTTATATCCATGCATGGTCCTTGGTTGGATAAACCTTCTCATAAAAGACCACTGTGCTCAGATATATTTGGACCTTGTGGGACTCCCTGTCCCCTCTAGGATATATTAATTGCTCCTTCTTTCATATGATTCCCTATACTCCTCCGAAAGCTTTGGTTATGGGTCTCAGCATCTTCTTTGATACACTGCTAGGTAGAGTCTCTCAGGTACCTTCTATGGTAGGCTACTGTCCTGTTTCTTGTTTTCTCCTATTTCCAATGTGTATCCACAGTGTCTTTCTAGATGAGGATTGATCAACTATTCCTGGACCTCTTTGTTGTTTATCTTCTTTAGGTGCACAGATTTTAGTTTGTATATCCTATCTTATAGGTATATAGAAGTGAGTATATACCATGTGTGTCCTTCTGCTTTGGGATACCTCACTCAGGATAATTTTTTCTAGATCCCACTATTTTCCTGCAAAATTCATGAATACCTTTTTTTTAACTTAGTTTTAGTTTATTAATTACACTTTATTCACTTTGTATCCCCCCAAAAGCTCCTCCCTCTTACCATCCCGATCCCACCCTCCCTCCTTCTTCTTCACACATGCACCTACCCAAATCCACTGATAAGGAAGGTCCTCCTCTCCTTTCTGATCTTAGTCTATCAGATCACATCAGGAGTGGCTGCATTGTCATCTTCTGTGGCCTGGTAAGGCTGCTTCCCCCTCAGGGGGAGGGGATCAAAGAGCAAGCCAATCAGATTATGTCAGAGGCAGTCCCTCTTCCCATTATTATGGAACCCACTTGGACACTAAACTGCCATGGGCTACATCTGTGCAGAGGTTCTAGGTTATTTCCATGCCTGGTAAATGGTTGGAGTATGAGTCTCTGGGAAGTTCCCTGTGTTCAAATGATCTGGTTCTGTTGTTTTCCTTGTGGGGTTCCTGTCCTCTCCTGATCTTACTATTTCCCACTTTTTACATAAGATTCCATGAACGCTGCCCAACAGTTGGCCATAAGTCTCAGTATCTGCTTTGATAGTCTGCAGGGTAGAGACTTTCAGAGGCCCTTTGTGGCAGTTCCTAGGTTGTTTCCTGTTTTCTTCTTCTGATGTCCATCCTCTTTGCCTTTTAGGATGGGGACTGAGCATTTCAGTCATGGTCTTCTCTCTTAATTAGTTTCTTTAGATGTACAGATTTAGTAGGTTTATCTTATATTATACATCTATATGAGTGAGTATATACCTTGTGTGTCTTCTGCTTCTGGGACAGCTCACTCAGGATGATCTTTTCCAGTTCCCACCATTTACCTGCAAATTTCATGATTTCCTTATTTTTCATTGTTGAGTAATAATCCATTGTGTAGATGTACCACAATTTCTGTATCCATTCTTCAGTTGAGGGGCATCTGGGCTGTTTCCAGCTTCTGGCTATTACAAATAAGGCTGCTACAAACATGTTTGAGCAAATGTCCTTATTGTGTTCTTGAGCCTCTTTTGGATATATGCCTCGGAGTGGTATAGGTGGATATTGAGGAAGTGCTATTTCTAGTTGTCTGAGGAAGCCTCAGATTGATTTCCAGAGTGGTTGTACAAGTTTACATTCCCACCAGCAGTGGAGGAGGGTTCCCCTTTCTCCACAATCTCTCCAGCATGTGTTGTCACTTGAATTTTTGATCTTAGCCATTCTGATGGGTGTAAGGTAAAATCTTAGGGTCGTTTTGATTTGCCTTTCCCATATGACTAAGGACGTTGAACATTTCTTTTGGTGTTTCTCTGCCATTCGATATTCCTCTATTGAGAATTCTCTGTTTAACTCTGTTCTCCATTTTTTAATTGGATTACTTGATTTGTTGCTGTTTAACTCCTTTAGTTCTTTATATATACTGGATATTAGTCCTCTGTCAGATATAGGGTTGGTGAAGATTCTTTCCCAATCTGTAGGCATTCGTTTTGTTTAGAAGACAGTGTCCTTTGCCTTACAGAAACTTTTCAGTTTCATGAGGTCCCATTTATTGATTGTTGCTTTTAGAGCCGTGCTGTTGGTGTTCTGTTCAGGAAGTTGTCTCCTGTGCCAATTATTTCAAGGTTCTTCCCCACTTTTTCTTCTAAGTGATTTAGTGTGTCTGGTTTTATATTAAGGTCTTTGTGTTCTTTTCGCCACTATTTTGGAACCTTCTGCCTAGGCCCTTTTTATGTATGGTCTTTAATGTATCGGGCTCAGCAGTCTCCCCTGGGCCCAGATTTTCTGGCTTTGTTACTCTCCTTGTGGGGTTCCTGCCTCTCTGGTTCCTTCTATCTCCCCCTTCTTCCATTAGATTCCCTGCACACTATCCAAGGTTTGACTGCGATTCTCTGTGTGGGCTTAAATCCTTACTGGAGATGTTAGCCATATATTATGAGATAGACACAGTAAAAATCTATAGACCTAAAGAAGTTAAACAACAAGGACCATATCAACTTTTATGAAAGAAAGTATTTAATTGGTAATTGCTTCCTATTTCAGAGGAAGTATTTAGTGTATTATCATAATGGTAGGGTGCAAAGCAGTATGCAGTGCTGAAGGTTTTGCATCCAGATCCACAAGGAGCAAGAGTGAGAGGCACTTGGCCAGTCTTAGGCTTTAGAAATGTCAAAAACCTCCAGTAGCACACTTCCTCAAGCTTCTAGTAACACACTCCCTCAAACAAGGCCACACGTATTCTACATTAGGACATATCTCTGATTTCTTCTCAAATAAGACCACTCCTTGACAATTAAGAATTCTAATATATGTGCTTAAGCTGGGAGGATTCTTATTGAAACCACAAGGATGTGGAGTTACAAAAAAACACAAGCCACCAAAATTCAGAATAGGAGTAATTTTATGGTGTCCAGCCCTAATTTGTAAATCTACAATGCAGCACCAGTACCTAAGGCTCATTGAAGAAAAGGGGAAAGAAACCTTGTGAATGTTAGCTGTGATGCTGTGTCTCCTAGAAATGCCACAGAAAATACACCCAATATGATCTGAACACCATCAGATATGTTGATAGGCTGGGATCAGATTGTAGAGGAGGATGGCTCCCCCTTTCTGTGGACTAGAGGAGGGGAATGGAGAAAAGGGGAAGAGGGTGGAAACCTGAGGAGTCAAGCAGGCTAAAATCAGGGTCTAAATTTTTTATAAAATTATAAAAATATTAAATAAAGAAGGAAAGCATAAAAGAAAGAAAAAAAGAAAAAGAAAAGAAACCAAATTGCTTATTTTCTAACTCAATGGACCTAGAACTAGTTCAGTATGCTTAACACTGGAATTAAATTATGTTTGGCAGAGGTTGTTTGTTTGTTTGTTTACAGAGAAAAGAAATGCTTGTTCTATCCTTCCAGAGCTGTAGTTATGAAAACAGAAATCTCTCATAAAACAACAATGTTACAAAAGCAGAATATGGGCTATAGACAGGAATTATGGAGATAGATGCTGAATTGGGGCCATTAGAGAGAATATTTACCTTTTTTAAAACTATGAAGCATCAATAGAAATTGATCATATTTTGAAGCATTCATTTATTTTTTATTAAATCTCTATCAAATGAGACCTCCTAAAACAAAATGTAGTATTTGCACATTCCAAAGTAAAGTTTACAAATTCATTTGTGATTACATGATTTCAGAACAAAATCATTATGTAATGGTAAATTAATAAGTATTTGATGAAATCTAGTTCATATTACATTGGTTGTTTTGAAAAAAAAATTGGTTGAATTATATCTTGTGGTTTAGTTGTATAAAACAATGGAGAGAACAACAAACATCCAACATTCTTGTGGACTGATCTGATTGAGAATATCCTTTCAGATGCAGAGAGAGCAAACAAAAGAGGAAAATATTATAAAATGTTTTGAAATCGTTTTATGAGCAATTCAGAGGTACTAATTATTGATGCTAAAGTTCATATAAATGAAATTGCTAATATAGAACTTTGTCAGAAGAAAACAATTATTTGCTCTTGTTAATTTCTTCATCCTTAATAGAAATGGGTTGATAATTTGAGGCATTTGGAAGGAAGACAATTGTTTCTTTAGGGAGCTTGGAAAAGTTACATCTTCCTACTCTCCATCAATGTAGGTAACAAAATGTGGCAGACTGAATGCTGTATCAAAAGGAGAAACATGAAAAGGGGAGATGTAAATATGCAGAGTATCATAACAATGAACACTTTCAGGTAACAGGTTAATAAAACTGTCCATAACTGCTAGAGTTGTTTGAAAGAAATCAACATCTCCCAAAACATTAATGACCTAGTTTTCAATCTCATACTGAGAAATTGTAAGAAGGAAGCCTTACTTAAGGCTTAAGGATAAAAGTAATTATGGGAAATAGAAGGACACACTCATTGGTCTTAAAAGATTAGGAAAACATTAAGAAAAATACATGTTTTGAGCCTCCCCATTTAGTTATATCAAGAGTTTCATCGTGGAATTATATTATCCGCTGATAAGCGATTACATTTTGCCATATTTCATGGCAGGGACACCGGGTTTCACTATAAGCTCAGGCACCAGATACATGATGAGTTTGATTATTCACTCATCTTCAAAATTGAGTGGATTCTCTTGGGTTATTTTAGCTCATACAATAAAAGTGTTTTAACAAGGATTACTTATTTTATTGTACTATATGCATCACATTAGCATAAAAGCAAGAAAAAACAAGTGAGTGTTCATAGTGAGAGGCATGAAAAGAAGAGGTTTTGTAGGAATTCAGAAATACACTGATGTGCCATTGAAAGCACTTATGGCATATATTTCAATGATTAGAGCCATTTGTCCCTAACATTATTATTATTAAAAGCAAAATAAGCTTAAGGACATTCAAGAAATTAGAAAACAAAAAAATGCATTGAAACATTAAAAACTGATATGTAAAACAGATGCATAATTTACCCTTCAGTGAAAACATGGAAAAATAACTTGGAAAAAGACAGTGGAAATTAGTAAATACAAGTTGAAATTATTTTACAAGCTTCTTTTCCTACTATCCAAAGTTTAGATGAGCCTCCTGAAAACCAAATTCAAACCCAAAGCTCAAGATATAATATGTAATGACTAGAGGTGATTCAAGATGGCAGCAACCAGCATGCACCTTATCTGAGGGGCAGAGGATCTGAAACTCCGAAATTGATGAATGGAGGGACAGTTAAAGCCAGAACACCAACATAGAGGCTCCTGGGCAAGAGGGAGCCATGGGCTGGGGAAGTGTGGACCCAGGTCACCTGTGACATCTCCAGGGCCAGGGTGGTGAATAGTCAACCCCTTGCACTTTCCCTGGCACCAAGCACACAGGCCTCCCTGCTCTATGGAGGTAGCAGTGGTTGCCCCAAGCAGGAGCCTCAGTGCTCAGTGACTGAGACAGCAGAAGTAGCTGCCCCAAGTACAGGTCTCCATACCCAGCAGCCAAACAGCAGACATCACTGAGCTGATGGTTCTCCTACACTCTCTTTGACCTGTGGGCCCAAATCTAAGAGTAGAGAGCAGGGGGAAGCCCTGTGCTTTCCCATTAGGCCGAAGAGGATGTGATTGCACCTTCAAGTGAGTGCAATGCAGAGGCCCAGATCCAGGGTCCCTCTTTTCTAGTATCCAGACATCACTTCCTTCCCACCGACAGCCTCACTGTGGGCAACATAGGGACTTGGGTCAGTGTTCTCAACATTGAAGCCCCTGTTCTGTGGGTCTTCCAGGGGAGCCCAGGCAAACAATTACTGGAGCCCAGACTGATCTGAATGCCAGCAGGACAGTAAGGCAGGCCTGTGGGCAACTGAGGCATTCAGGGCACCTGTATGGGTATTGACCCCATGAACAGCACCAGCACCCCCACATGTGCTTATGCTCCAACCTTCCAGGCATCTACATGATCTAGCACCCTGCCCTTCAAGGTGCACGTCCACGCTCATTCTGGTGCCTGCTCACATTCACCTGCGACGTCCCTCCCTTAGCTACAGCTGAAATACCAACACCCACTCTCAAACAGAAGACCTCTTTCATCTTCCTAAAGAATAATTCAGATTCTTGAGACAGACAGACCCAGTCTGAAGTACACACTCCAGGAAGAAATAGCATAGGTTACCAATGAGCAGATGGCTAGAGGTCGGCATACGAACAGATCTGACAGAAGTCAGGATATCATGGCTTCAACAGCAACCCCCAAAATCAATGGATAATTCATTAGAAACACAGGAAAACGATCTCAAATCTATGATTAACCAGTTATTATAGGCACATAAAGAGGAAACGAAAAAAGCTTTCAAAGAAATACAGGCAAATATTGCCAAACAAACAGAGGCACATGTAGAGGCACAAGTGGAAACATATAGAGGAGAAATAATAATAATAATAATAATAATAATAATAATAGAATACATACAGAAAACACAAACAGAAAATTCTAGGGCAGAAGAACTTAGACAAAATATCAGGAACAATAAAGGTAAGGATCACCAACAAAATACAAGATATGGAAGAGAGAATCTCAGGTGCTGAAGATAGAATTGCAAAAATTGATATATCTCTCATAGAAAAAATAAAATTTGGAAAGTTCCAAACACAAAACATCCAAGAAATTAAGGATGACATAAAAAGACAAAATCTAAGATTAGGAATAGACAAAAAAGAAGGTTCCAGGCTTGCAGGTCCAGAAAATATTTTCAAGAAAATCATTGAAGATCCTTTCTCAGTCTGTAGGCTGTCATTTTGTTCTGATGACAGTGTCCTTTGCTTTACGGAAACTTTTCATTTTCATGAGGTCCCATTTATTCACTATTGATCTTTGAGCTTGTGCCATGGTGTTCTGCTCAGGAAATTGTCTCATCTGCTAATGAGTTCAAGGCTCTTCCCCAATTTTTCTTCGTAGAGATTTAGCGCGTTTTCTTTTATGTTAATGGCTTATATTGACTTGGATGTTAGTTTTGTGCAGGGTGATAAATATGAATCTGTTTGCATTTTCTACATGTAGACATCCAGTTAGACCAGCACCATTTTTTTTTTTTTGTAGATTTCATCTTTTATCCATTGTATGGTTTTTGGTTTCTTTGTCAAAAATCAAGTCTCTATAGGTATGTGGGTTTAGTTCTGGTTGTTTGATTTTTATTGATCCACCATTCTGTTTCTATGCCAGTACCATGCAGTTTTTATTAGTATTGCTCTATAGTACAGCTTGAGATCAGGGATGGAGATACCTCAATTGTTTTAGCAATTCTGCTTGGGTTTTTTTTTTCCCCTATGAAATTAAGAATTGTTCTTTGAAGATCAGTAAAGAATTGTGTTGGGAGATCAGACCTCTACTCTTGCCTGATGCATCTAAAACAAAAAGGGGGAACTGTAGAGAGCTGCGTAATGCCGCACCTGAAAGATGGAGCTGGTTTCTGCCTTCCACCTTCCCGATGGTGAGTGCTCTCTGTCACAAACAACTCCACATTTCGCTAAGGCTGAGGATCTGGCTTGCTTCCATGTATGTGGACCTATCTGCATTGCCCACGTGGCAAGCTGGGGTTGGCTACCCAGAGGCTATTTAAGCTGTGGGCTGGCTTTCCCCAGGGTCCGATGATTGTTCAAGGTTCCTAAACAAACTGCATTGAAAAAAAGAATTGTGTTGGTATTTTGACGGGAACTGCATTGAATATGTAGATTGCTTTTGGCAGGATGACCATTTTCACTGTGTTAATCCTACTCATCCCTGAGGGACCTAATACCAGAATACATAAAGAACTCAAGAAGTTTAAAAGTAACAAAACAAGTAATCCAATTAAAAAATGGGATACATACCTAAACAGAGAATTCTCAATAGAAGAATATCAAATGGCAGAGAAACATTTAAAGAAGTGCTCAACATCTGTGTCATCAGGGAAATGCCAATCAAAATGGGCCTGAGATTTCACCTTACAACCATTAGATTGGCTATAATCAAAAATTCAGGTGAGAACAGATGCTGAAGAGGATGTAGAGAAAAAAGAACACTACTCCATTGCTAGTGGAAATGTAAAATTGTACAAGCACTTTTGTAATCATTCTGGTGCTGTCTCAGACAACTAGGAATAGTGCAACCTCACGATCCAGCTACAGAACTTCTAGGTATATCCTAAATATTCTCAAGTATACAACAAGGACTTTGCTCAACCATGTTCTTAATAGCTTTATTTGTTATAGCCAGAATCTGGAAATAACCCAGATGTCCCTCACCTGAGGAATGGAAACAGAAATTGTGGTATATTTACAAAATTGAATACTACTCATTAAAGACAAGGAAATCATGAAATTTGCAGGCAAAATAGGGGAACTAGAAAAGATCATCCCAAGTGAGGTATCCCAGAAGCAGAAAGACCCACGTGGTATATATTCACTTATAAGTGAATATTAGACATATGATATAGGATAAACATACTAAAATCTGTACACCTAAAGGTCCTCCTAAAGGAGGACCCTGGGTAAGTTGATCAGTCCTCACTCAGAAAGGCAAACAGGATAAACAGCAGAAGAGGGAGAAAACAGGGAACAGGACAGGAGCTTACTATAAAGGGCCTCTGAAAGTCTATACCAGCTGGGTATTGAAGTAGATGCTGAGACTGATAGCCAAACTTTGAGCAAAGTGCAGTGAATCTTATGAAAGAAGAGGGAGATAGAAAAATCTAGAGGGAACAGGAGCTCCACAAGGAGAGCAACACAATCAAAAAATCTGGGCCCAGGTGTCTTCTGAGACTGATACTCCAACCAAGGACCATGCATGGAGATAACCTAGAAAACCCTGCAGAGATGTTGCCAATAGTATCTTAGTCTGTAGTGGGTACCCTAGTAATGGGAGCAAGGGCTGTCACTGACATGAACTCAGTGGCTGGCTTTTTGATCACCTCTCTCTGAGTAGGGAAGCAGCCTTACCAGGCCACAGAGGAAAACAATGCAATCAGTCCTGATGAGACATGGTAGGCTAGGGTCAAAGGGAAGGAGAAGAAAACCTCCTCTATATGTGGACTTGCAGAGGGGCTTGAGAGAGATGAGTGAGGGAGGAAGGATGGGATTGGAAGGAGAGATGGTAGAGGGCTCCGGCTGTCATATAAATTGAATAATGTAAAATTAATAAAAATAAATAAATTTAAAGAAAATCATAGAAGATATTTTTCCAAATTTAGTGACAGAGATGTCCATAAACATACAGGAAGCCTACAGAACACCAAATAGATTAGACCAGAAAAGAAGACCCCAACTTTACATAATACTCAAAACATTAAATCTATAGAACAAAGAACAAATATTAAAAGCAGCAAAAGAAAAAAAAATAAACCAAGTAACATATAATGGTAGACCTATCACAATCATACCAGATTTCTCAACAGATGCTATGAAAGACAAAGAGCCTGGACAGATGTCATGCCAACTCTCAGAAATCTCAGATGCTAACCCAAATTACTATACCCAGCAAAGCTTTCATTCAACATAGAAGGAGAAAACAAAATATTCCATGGCAAATCTAAACTTAACAATATCTACACAGCAATCCAGCCCTATAGATGAGTCTAGAAGGAAAACTCCAATCTAACAAAGTCAACTACAACAAAAAAAAACACAGGATATAGATAACTTCATAACAAAGAATTAAGAGAAAACAAGCATAGAAACACAGTAACAATACCAACTCCACAATAAAGGGAAATAACATTCATTCGTCAAAATTATCTATAAACATCAACTGACTCAACTCTCCAATCAAAGTTAAAGACTAACAGAATGTTTGCAGAAACAGGATCCAACATTCTGCTGCATCCAAGAAACACACCTCTGCAACAAAGATAAACACTACCTCAGAATAAAGGGCTAGAAATAAACTTTTCAAGAAAACAAACTGGAGTAGTCATCCTAATATCTAATAAAGTAGATTTTCAACCAAGATTAATAAAAAAATAAGGGAGAACACTATTCTCATCAAAGAAAAAGTCCATCAAGAGCACATCACAATCCTGAATATCTGTGCCCCGATTACAAGAGCACCTGCATTTATAAATGAAATATTATTAAAGCTTAAATCACACATAGATCCCAACACCTTAATAGTGGGAGACATCAACACTCCACTCTCTCCAAGGGACAGATCATCTAGACAGAAGCTAGATAGGGAAATAATGATACTTACAGAGGTCCTAAAGTCAAACGGATCTAATAGATGTTTACAGAACTTCTCACCCAAAGCAATAGACTATGTATACCTTCTTTTCATCACCTCAAAAAACCTTTTAAAATATTGACTATAAAGTCTTGGAAAAAAAGCAAGCCTCAATAGATACAAGATAACTGAAATAGTCACTTGTATGCTATCAGACCACCATGGCTTAAAATTAGACCTCAACAACAGTAATAACGAAAGCTTATATACATACGGAAACAAAACAATTCTCTACTCAATGACAGATGGATCAGGGAAGAAATGAAAACAGAAATTAGAAACTTCCTAAAATTCAATGAAAAAGAAATCACAACTTACCCAAACTTATGGGACACAATGAAAGCAATGTTAAGAGGAATGTTCATAGCGTTAAGTGCCTTCAGAAAGAAATTTAAGACATGTCATATAAGCAAATTGACAGCACACCTAAAAGCCATTAAAAAACAAAAACAGACACTCCCAAGAGGAGTAGACTTGGAAATAATCAATCTCAGAGCTGAAATCAATGAAGTATAAACAAAGAAAACAATTCAAAAAAATCAATGAAACCAAGAGCTGGTTCTTTCAGAAAATCAACAAGGTAGACAAACAGTTAGCCAAACTAATTAGAAGGCAGAGAGAAAATATCCAAATCAGCCAAATCAGAAATGAATAGGGGGACATAACCACAGACACTGAGGAAATCCAAATAATCATTAAGTCATACAATAAAAGTCTATATGCCACAAAATTTGAATATCTAAATGAGATGGACAATTTTCTTGATAGATTTCATCTATGAAAATTAAATCAAGATCAGGTAAAAAGATTAAATAGTCCTATATCCCTCAAGGAAATAGAAGCAATCATCAAAAGTCTCCCTTGCAACAGAAGTCCAGGGCCAGATTATTTTAGCACTGAATTCTAGCATATCTTCAAAGAAGAACTAACTCCAATACCCTTCAAATTATTCCACAAAATGGAAACAGAAAGAACATTACCAAACTCATTCTATGAAGCAACTGTCACCTTGATACCTAAACAACACATAGACCCAACAAAAAAAAGAAAACTTGACACCTATCTCTCTTAGGAACATTGATGCAAAAATACTCAGTAAAATAATGGCAAACCGAATCCAAGAACACATAAATATATCATCTACCATGACCAAGTAGTCTTCATCCCAGGCATGCAGGAGTGGTTCAATATACAGAAATCCATCAATGTAATCCACTGTATAAACAAACTGAAGGAGAAAACCCACATTACCATCTCCTTAGATGCCAAAAAATGGGATAGATATCTGAAGAGGGAGAAAACAGGGAATAGGGTGAGCCTACCACAGAGGCCCTCTGAAAGACTCTACCCAGGAGGGTATTGAAGCAGATGTTGAGACTCACAGCCAAAGTTTGGGCAGAGTCCAGGAATCTTATAAAAGAATGGGGAGATATAAAGAACTGGAGGAGACAGGAACCCCATAAGGAGGACAACAGAACCAAAAAATCTAGACAAAAAGGGCTATTCTGAGACTGATATTCCAACCAAGGATCATGCATGGAAATAACCTTGAACCCCTGAATAGATGTAGCCTATGGTAGCTCAATCTACAAGTGAGTTACCTAGTGATGGGAACAGGGACTGTCTCTGACATGAGCTCAGTGGCTAGCTCTTTGATCACCTCTTCCTGATGGGGGTGGCAGTCTTACTAGGCCACAGAGGAAGACAATGCAGCCAGTCCTTATGAGACCTGGGATTGGAGGAGATGAGGGAGGGGCTACAGTGGAATAGAAAGTGAATAAATTATAATAAATAATAATAATAATAAAAAATTAAAAAGCAAAATAACTTTCACTAACATGCATTTATATGTGAATAAGTAGTGATTAAAACTATCAAATTAGCAATTATGATCAATAATATAGAGAAATCTTTGAAGGTGACACACAACATTGTCATCTTGTCTTCACATATACCTTAATGCATACACCCTTTAAAGAGAACACACACACACGCACATACAAATGCACACACACACACACAGAGAGAGAGAGAGAGAGAAAGCAATTAGTGACTAATGCTCTTTGAGGAAATGTCCAATTCATTTTAAAACAAATTAATGTGAAAGTAGAAAAACTGAATATCTTCACTGTAAAGCAACATAGAAACCAATCACAGTAATAAGTCCCTTAGGATAAAATAAATAGAGAATAAAAAAATAAATGATTCACAACCTAACCATGAAGATTCTTGGATAAATATATATATATATATGAAATGGAGTGGATGAGTGTATGATAGAGTGAGCTCCTTCTCCTTTTACTCGGGAACCCATATGGAGAATGAGCTGCCAATCAGCTACATGAAGTGTGTTGTCTGCACTTTGATCACTTGCCCCTGGTGACTTGGTGTTACCAGGCCACAGAGGAAGAGGATCCTTGTAGTCCTTATGAGACTTGATAACATATGCTCAGATAGCAGAAGAAGAGAACTTCCCTCTCATTGGACTAGGGGAAGGAGATGAGAGGAAAAAGGAGGGAGGGTGGGACTGGGGGAAGTTGAGGGAGGGGGCTTAAGTCTGGATATATAATGAATAAATTGTAAAATAAAAGTAAAGAAAAAGAAAAAATATATGAAACCAACATAGCTGTTGATTCATACTATTCCTACAAAAGCACATAGGACTTAACCTTTGTTTCCATTTGGGAATTTTTTAACATATAAAAATTTAAGGTGGGAAAAGTTTAAATATAGTTTTCATTTCTCTGAAGAATTTCATGTTTAAATGGTCATTTTCCCATTAATTTTGTGATTATTTGTTTTCTGTAATATAAATATATTACCATTATATAAAAAAATTAAATATATCTTGAAACTTCTGTTACTCATATTTCAAAAGACATCCATTTTCTCTTATAAAGTTTGTGGTTAAATTATTATTATATTAAATATTTACCTATAATTTATCTTAAATTCCTTGCATCACATAATCAAATGTGTGATATATAGCCTGGGAATTTTATATAATTTCAAAGAGATAATAGACTTCAGAGTAGGTAAGAGAAAAGCTATAGAAATGTTTGTTAAACCACTTATATCTGTGTGAAGTAAAGAGCACCTGCTATTTCCAAGTTCCAGAGAATTTAGGTGTTGTCAGTGAAGTCAAAAGGAAATACTTTACATTATTTTGTTTATATTTGAAATACTATTAAAATGTTTACACAGAAGTATGTACAGAATATAACAACTGCTATCAAATTTACTGTGTTATTTTGTATTTACTTGTCTAAAGAAGTGTATGTTTTAAATTGCAGAACTGTTTATGAGGGTAAGACTCAGAAGTCTAAGCTGTAAACAAGTACCCTCTCAGGATTGGTCAGTAAGCCCATGTTCCCATCATTGCTAATTAGTAATGTTTATCAAACCTGAAAAAGCTTATTTCCCTGATTAGTATCTCAACACAGATCATCTTATATTTTTTTGTTTCATTGTGAATACACAGACATACACACACACACACACAATTTTTTTAACTTTTATTAATTATACTTTATTCACTTTGAATCCCCCCATAAACCCCTCCTTCCTCCTCTCCTAATCCCACCTTCCCTCCCCCTTCTTTACACATGCCCCTCTGCAAAGTCCACTGATAGGGGAGGTCCCCCTCTCCTTCCTTCTGATCTAACTCTATTGGACCTCATCAGGAGTGGCTGAATTGTCATCTTCTGGGGCCTGGTAAGGCTGCTCCTCCCCCAGGGGGAGGTGATCAAAGAGCAGGGCAACCAGTTTATGTCAGAGGCAGTCCCTCTTCCCATTACTATGGGACCCACTTGGACACTGAACTGCCATGGGCTACATCTGTGCAGGGGTTCTAGGATATCTCCATGCCTGGTACTTGGTTGGAGTATGAGTCTCTGGGAAGACCCCTATGCTCAAATTTTCTGGTTCTGTTGCTCTCCTTGTGGAGTTCCTGTCCTCTCCAGATCTTACTATTTACCACTTCTTTCATAAGATTCCATGCACTCTGCCCAACAGTTGGTCATAAGTCTCAGCATCTGCTTTGATAATCTGCAGGGCAGAGCCTTTCAGAGGCCCTCTGTGGCAGGTTCCTAACTTGTTTCCTGTTTTCTCCTTCTGATGTCAATCCTCTTTGCCTTTTGAGATGGGGATTGGCCTTTTAGTCAGGGTCCTTCTTCTTGATTAGTTTCTTTAGATGTACAGATTTTAGTAGGTTTATCCTACTATATGAGTGAGTGTATAGCATGTGTTTCTTTCTGCTTCTGGGACAGCTCACGTAGGATGATTTTTTCCAGTTCCCACCTTTTACCTGCAAATTTCATGATTTCCTTGTTTTATTCCAAATGAGTAATATGAATAATTCCAAATGAGTAAAATGGAATATGAGTAATATTCCAAATGTCTAGATGTACAATTTCTGTATCCATTCCTCAGTTGAGGAGCATCTGTGTTGTTTCCAGCTTCTGGCTATTACAAGTAAAGCTGCTACAAACATGTTTGAGCAAATGTCCTTATTGTGTACTTGAGCCTCTTTTGGTCCAGTGATGCCACTCTAAGGCACACACATAATATTATGATGTAAAAATTAAGTCAATTTCACATGGAGAAATTATAGATAATGTTCAAGTTATTATATATAGAGAAATTAAATCAATATTATACTCAACATTGTGTTTTAACTGAATGTTCTTTGGAAATCTGTTTCACTATAATGGACAAAATCATAAATGATAATTTGTGAGTGTTATAGACCCTAAAGCAGGGCTCAATTAAAATTTTCTCAATCCGGTGTAAATATGATCTATGAACATGTAGGACATTTTTGAACTTTTAAAAATTCACAGGAATGGGAATTTCTTTAGTGAGAGAGAAAAGCATGAATTACTTGAACATTGATCCAGACTAACACTCATTTCACTCTATTAAATTTTAAAAGTTAAATAATATCACAGAATAGACTAACTGAAGCAGAAACAGAAATGTTTTAAAAGTACCCCATCTCTAAACAAAATTACATTTCTTAAAAATATTTTAAAATCTTACACAAATGTAGAGGGAACAAGAAGCTGTTGAATTTGAGAATTCAAATAAGCATGCTTTATTATTTTTATTTTTAAATTTTTATTTTTATTAATTACAGTCTATTCACTTTGTATCCCAGCTGTAGCCCCATACCCCATCCCCTCCCAATCCCACCTTCTGTCCCTCTTCTTCTCCTATGCCTCTCCCCCAGTCCACTGGTAAGGAAAGTCCTCCTCCCTTTCCATCTGACCTTAGTATATCAGGTCTCATCAGGACTGGCTTCTTTGTCTTCCTCTGTGGACTGGTAAGGCAGCTCTTCCCTCAGCTAGAGGTGATCAAAGAGCCAGCCCATGAGATCATGTAGAGATGGTTCCTGTTCCTATTATTAGGGAGCCCTCTTGGACAGTGTGCTGCCATAGGCTACTTCAGTGCAAAGGTTCTAGGTTATCTCTATGCATGGTCCTTAGTTGGAGTATCAGTCTCAGAAAAGACCCCTGTGCCCATATTTTTGGTTCTGTTGCTCTCCTTGAATAGTGCTACCTCAAGATCCAACTATAGCACTTCTAGGCATATATCTAAACTATGCTCAAGTATACAACAAGGACATCTGCTCAACCATGTTTGTAGCAGCTTTATTTGTAACAGCCAGAAGCTGGAAACAACCCAGGTGTTCGTCAGTTGAGGAATGGGCAAAGAAATTATGGTATATTTACACTATGGAATATTACTCAGCAAATAAAAACAAATAAATCATGAAATTTGCAGGCAAATGGGGGGGATCTAGAAATGATCATCCTTAGTGAGTTATCCGAGAAGCAGAAAGATACACATGGTATATACTTGCTTTATTATTTTTTAACTGAAAGGTTTATGTTGGGTCACAGATGAAGAATAATAAGCAACATGACAAACAAAAAATAAAAAAATGTAGTTTATATAAGTGCAAGAGAATATATGAGATCATCAACTAATGAAAAAGAGAAATATACTTCTCATAGTCTACATACTGGAGAGTTTCAGATTAAAGTGTTTCCAGCTTCAATTCCATCTTCTTCCAAGGCAGGACAGTGTTCCTGCATACTCTGACATCCAGCTAGCTTTGATGCGTGTTAGAGAAGGCCAAAGTGGGCGAGTGGACAGCTTCCTTTTGTTACACTTTTTCTTGGGACTTAACTATTTCCCAAACTGTTCTATCTGTAAACAGTAATCTCCTGAGATGCTGCACTCATGTTCATGAATACAGAAATATTTCACCTTGTGGCTTTATTAAATATTATATTAACAGACTGAAAAATCTTTATTTATGTCATGAGTAAGTACCTCAGTTCAGTTTACTCTCTCAAATAAGAATATTTTTTTCCTAAGGGATTAAACTTTATTTTTACTTTTTATAGTCTTCTCCAAAGGACAAATGTAATAGGTCAAAATGTAATTCGTCAAAATGCTATCTTTGACTAAAATAATAATCTTTCTTTTAATGGTTATTTAATCAAATACATGGGCTAATTTGTTTCAGTGATACTTATTTAAAAATTTAGCTAAACAGAAATTATGAGGACAGAAGTTTTGTGTGGGAAGTTTTTCCCATTTTACATTTTCTTCTTTAATTAGAAAAAAAATTCTCCATACTTGAATATAAATATCTTTTATACACTAGCTGTATAATTTTTATTTTTATTTTTTTTTCATTTTTTTTAAATTTTTTTTTATCACTTACATTTTATTAACTCTGTATCCCAGCCGTGTCCCGATCCCTCATTCCCTCCCAGTCCCTCCCTCCCTCCCTCATCTCCACCGTGCCCCTTTCCAAGTCCACTGATAGGGGGGACCTCCTCCCCATTCATCTGATCCTGTTTTATCAGGTATCTTCAGGACTGGCTGCAAAGCCCTCCTCTGTGGCCTAACAGGACTGCTCCTCCCTTCGGGGGTGGGGAGACCAAAGAGCCAGTCATTGAGTTCCTGTTAGAAATAGTCCCTGTTCCCCTCACTTTGGGAAACCAATTGGTTACTGAGCTACCATAGGCTACATCTGAGTGGAGGTTCTAGGTTATATCCATACATGCTCCTTGGTTGAATGTCAGTCTCAGAAAAGACCCTGTGCCCAGATATATTTGGTCCTTGTGGAGCTCCTATCCTTTCCCCATCAGACTAACTCCCCTTCTTTCTTATGATTCCCTGTACTCTGCCAAAGGTTTGGTCATGAGTCTTTGCTTTGAAAACACTGCTAGTTAGAGTCTTTCAGATGCGCTCAGTAGACTCCTGTCATACGTTCAATGCACACCCCATCTGTCTTTCTAAACGAGAATTGATCATCTCACCCCATGTCCGCTCAATTGATTATCGTTTTTAGGTGTATAGATTTCATTATGTTTATCATATCTTATAGGTCTATATAAGTGAGTATATCCCATGTTTGTCTTTCTCCTTCTGGGATATTTCACTCAGAATGATCTTTTCTAGATCCCACCATTTGCCTGCAAATTTCATGATTTCTTCCTTTTTGATTGCTGAATAGTATTCCATTGTGTAAAAATACCACAATTTCTGTACCCATTCCACCGTTGATGGACATCTGGGTTGTTTCCAGGTTCTGGCTATTACAAATAGAGCTGCTATAAACATGGTTGAGCAAGTGTCCTTTTTGTGTACTTGAACAAACTTTGGGTATATGCCTAGCAGTGGTATAGCTGGGTCTTGAGGGAGTACTATTCCTATTTGTCTTAGAAAGCACCAGATAGATTTCCAGAGTGGTTGTACCAGTTTACATTCCCACCAGCAGTGGAGGAGGGTTCCCCTTTCTCCACAACCTCTCCAGCATGTGTTATCGCTTGAGTTTTTCATCTTGGCCATTCTGATGGGTGTAAGGTGATATCTCAGGGTCATTTTGATTTGCATTTCCCTGCCAAAGAGCTGAGATTTGTGTGGTAGATGGTCAAAGGCTGCGCTGTAGATGGTGTTAGTGGTCATGTAGCAACAAGAATTACAGTTTGTTTATTTATTTATTTGTTTGTTTTTAAATTTACTTATTCATGCTAATTAGCTAGTAACTGAAGTTTTACCATGTTAGTACAGTAAGGTCATAAGGAAATTTCATGAGAGAAGTAGGAAACATGAGCTGCTCATTTACCCATCTAGAATTCCACTGCACAGGCCTGTCAGTCCTACTAAGTAGCTGTACAAACTATCAAAAGAGATGAACCTACCAGTAATTATTGCAAAAACTCATGTCTGGACAGAATAAATGAACATAAGATTGTAATTCTCTTCTTCATGTGAAAAATAAGACCCATTTGAATATCTTCTCCAAAATATTGAAAATTCCCATACAGGCATCTATAGTGTTAAATCTGTATTCTTCTCAAACTCATCTGAATTTGAATGCACATGAAAGTCAGGTCACCCCATGAAAAGGAAGAGTATTGTGAAGCCTATCAGGATTCCCTAGACCCCTAGGGAACCCTGACAGAATTTTCACATCTAAGCCCTCTCTGATTTAAGATGCCTTTCCCAGGCAAGGATCTTGCAAATGGGGTTTCTGTTTCTCCACAGAACAGACTCTAAATTTTCCTGGAACTTTGGCAAGTTAATCATGACTGCTGCTTTCTCGGGTAGCCTCTCAGTGCTGGATAGGTAATCTGAGATGATTCATTCTCCTCCAGGTCTCACATTTTCCGTGTGTGATGAATGCTCAAAAAACACATCGATGCTATGGCTTGATAATAAAGTTTTTGGACTGCTTTTGCAAATCTTTTACTTTAACCAAGGAACTGCCTTAATACTATAACACCAGAGACCATCACAGTCAAATTATATCGTGTGGAGAAATGGAAGGAGATTTTTGCCAGCAAGTATAGGATGACATAAATAGGGTGAGAGACAAATGAATATGTGCATGTTTTCTGTTTAAGACATCTATTAACTGTTTTGATATAGTGTTTTCTCTACAGAGCTTTAAAAATGGACTTTTCATAGTCTGAATCTCAGTAAGCTGAGGTGGGAAGCCCCAAGGCAGATGAAAACAAAACATTTGAATGATTGAGTAATACTCAGACAAGACTGAACAGTGAATAAAGTTGTGAACTCCAGGGAAACTAGCATAAATCTTCAAGATTTTCATATAAATATTGACTACTACACCAACTTCTGTGTGTGTTCATGTGTCTGCACCAAATATCAAAAGTGCACAAAGTAATCTTTGGAAAAATAAAACTAATTTTTATGTATGCAAATATTTAGATAATGTCTCTCAACTTTACGTTTTATTCAAATATTCTCTATCCCACACTATATATCTGTTCCCTGGAATATAATCATAACATTTGTGTTACATCTATGTTGCCTTTCTTGTGCACAGAATTCTTCACTTTGTTCTTCTTTTAAATTTTTATTTATTAAAATTTATTCAATTTGTATCCTGGCTGAGGCCCCCTCCTTCACCTCCACCCAATCCCACCCTTCCTCCCTCTTTTTCCCCTCTGCTTCTCCCCTAGTCCACTGGTAGGGGAAGTCTTCCTCCCCTTCTATTTGACCCTAGCCTATCAGGTCTCATCAGGACTGGATTCTTCAGGATCAGCACACAAATGTTTTCCAGAGTGATGAAATCTGCAGCCAAATAGCAATGTTTGTCACCCATGGGGTACTGGTTTTGGTGGCATTAAACCTACACAAATAAAAAAGTCACAGAGAACAACTTAGATGTGTCACAATGAGAAGCCAGGAGAGGTCATTGGTGACAGTGTAATCCCAGTGGCAATAAGATCTGAGGCTTCACACCATGTGGCTGGGCTGGAGTGTCTGAAAGGGAGCCCAGGGGACCATTCATGAAAGTACAGTCTTCACTGCAAATGAGAACATAATTTTTTGAAGATGCCAGGATAGTGGGTGACCACCAAGACAGTGAGAGGTGTATAATGGAGGCTATCATTTGAGACAAGCTGAATGTTTGTAGGTGGCAGAGCAGAACTGGAGCTGCCCAAGAACTTTGGATCTCAGAAGTTTATGTAGCAAATTCCAGTTGCTAGAGATTGAACTGTATGCTTTCGGGCTACAAACATGGGGTTTGCTCAGTTGTGCTTGTTTTTTTCCCTCCCTCTGGATTCTTATTTTGTCATAAGAAATTATTGATCTTGTTTTAAATTTTACAGATGCTCACAGTTAAGACACTTTGGATATTATAACATGACTTTGGATTTTTAAAACATGGGGAATTTTAATATTTCCTTTTTTTAAGATTTATTTATTATGTATACAGCGCTCTCCCTGCATGAACACCTGCACACCAGAAGAGGGCACCAGATCTCATTATAGATGGTTGTGAGCCACCATGTGGTTGCTGGGAATTGAACTCAGGACCTTTGGAAGAACAACCACTGCTCTTAACCTCTGAGCCATCTCTCCAGCCCAACATGGGGAATTTTAAAGAAAATGCAACTTGTACAGTTGTACTACATCTTACATTATGACATTTTATGAGATCCTTCAAACAAACAAGAAAGAATGCTTTAAATTTTGCTTTAACTTTTAAATCTATTATCCTGAGTTATTTCCTTCAATATTTTAAAATTATTTCTTTTCTCAAATACATTACATCCAAACATACAATCTTATTCCTCTGAAATTAAGTTGCTACTTTTGACAAACTTAACTAACTTGCCCACCCCAAAGCTTGTATCCTACCCCTACCCCCTTTTTTGAGACAGGATTTCTCTATGTAGCCTTGCCTGTCCTGGACTCACTTTGTAGACCAGGACAGCCTTGAACCTCGAACTCACTGAGAACTTCCTGCCTCTGCCTTCCTGAGTACTAGAAGGGATCTTTCAATAAATGAATTAAGTGAAAAAGCTATTAAATTATGTCATTAATTTAGGTGAGAAAAAGAATGATATTTTGAATAATCAACCACCATCTTTTTTTGCTTTGCCTTGATATTCAATAATGTATTTGCCAAAAAAGTTAAAATTTAAACAGTAGAACTTTTGACCCAAGTCTATAACATTAATATTAAATAAAATGTTCATTTTAAGTGTTTAATATGATGAAATGGCAAAATTGGCAGATAAATTTGGGCATCCCAAATTTGATGTTCAACTTGCCCAAATCATTTACCCACTTATTGAACATTTAATGAGTGTTTAACTGATCCATAAATTCTGCTGATAAAAGAAAATAAAACAGTAATGAAACAAAACCTTGCTTTCAAAGATTTCACACTTTAATGGAGAAGGGAGTAATTTACAGATTTAATATTTTATATTATATATTAAAGTTGAATATTTTAAAATATGAGGCTTCCATTAGCTACAACAGATGTAGAGCACAGTAGAAATAAAGTAAGTTTGTGAACTGCAAATGAAAAACAGTGCAGTCAAGGTAGAGAAAATAGACATGATTCTTACATGATAATTTATTTGATTTTGGTTTTTTTTTTCTGAGAATTATGTAAGTCAAACTGTCTTAGTGAATAACGAGAAGTGTGTGTGTGTGTGTGTGTGTGTGTGTGTGTGTGTTTAAATGTTCACAAAAATACACCAGAAAGAAGGTATAAAAATTCCTCAGGGTGTCCTACATCTTGTTATAGTTTGTATTTTTGCTACAAGTTGTTGGTCAGTGGAGTCCAGAAAACTACTTGTAGCAAAAAATTTCATAACTGACACAGGAGTTTTTGTTAGTTTATGGCTTTGTGGATTTGGAGATGGGAAGATATTTTGCCACAGATGGAAACTATTGCAGAGGTCCACAATTTGTCAAAGTGCAGAAAATGAGTGACTGTTGGGTGCCAAATACCAATGGACACACCTCAAATGCAGCTGTTATTCCCAAAGCTCAGGAAAAATCACATAAAAGGGAATGGGACAATCGTAGGGTCTAGGACACCTGCTGTGAGATAGTGTGTTCTGTAAATGACAGGATAGTCTCAACCATTAACTCCCAACAATTCTCTGAAAAGATTAATATAGTGAAAACGCTACTTGCCATGTCAATGAGGAGAGAGGGCATTCTATATGGTTGTACACCTACATAAAGATCTAGAGGTGGTTAATGCATTCGGAGAGAGAGAAACCCAGTCCCAACTGGTCATCCATGGACACATGTACGTGTGACCAATGCTAAATGGGCTCAGTATGTGATATGTAAATGTGTGAATATACATATATGCTTATATGTAGCCAAAGTAATTGAAGTAGAGATGATGATTTTGGGAAGATATGAGAGGAAGTAGAGGTGAAAGAAGGGTAAAGGTGATAGAGTGTTCATATATGGAGTTCTCAAATATAAAATTATTAAAAACAATATAAAAATTCTAATGGAATAGTAAAATAATAATAACTAGTATAGTGTTTAAGAACTGAAGAGGTCATTTCTGTATTGTTATCTCAAGGACCTTGGAAGTTGCAACAAATAAAATATGTATAGTAGAGTCTTTTCTATTTTAAATAGAAATAAGTACTCAAATTATTAAGTACCCACAGACACACCCTACTTAAATGACTGTCATAAATTCTGATTGGAAAAGAAATAGTCTGCAAATATCAAAACTTTTTACAAAAATCTATCCTTAAGAAAAGCAAGTGTCATTGTTCATGCCTGGTAATATCTCCAATGTAAACTCTGTAAGACAAAACAGGCCACTGAATTTTCTTTTTTCTGATATTTTTAAATATTATTATTATTATTATTAATTACAGTTCATTCACTTTATATTCCAGAGGTAGCCTCCTCCATCTTCTCCTAGTCCAGCCTTCCTTCCCAAATCTCTCCCCCTAGTCCACTGATAGGGGAAGGACTCCACCCCAACCACCTGACCTTAGCCTAACAGGTTAAGTCCTCATCAGGACTGTCGGGATCTTCGTTCTCTGTGGTATAGTTAGGCCACCTCACTAGGGAGAGCTGATCAAAGAGCCGGCCACTGAGTCCATGTAAGAAACAGCCCATGCTCCATATTTATCACCCTGAACAAAAGTAATGTCTAAGTGGATCAAAGACCTCCACATAAAACCAGACACACTTAAAAAGTTAGAAGAAAAGGTGGGGAAGAGCCTAGAACTCATTGGCACAAGAGACAACTTCCTGAACAGCACCAATAGCACAGGCTCTAAGATCAACAATCAAGAAATGCAACCTCATGAAACTGAAAAGCGCTGTAAAGCAACAAAACACCTACAAACTGAGAAAAGATCTTCACCAGCCCTACATATGACAGAGGGCTAATATGAAGAATATATAAAGAACTCAAGGAGTTAAACACCAACAAACCAAATAATTCAATTAAAAATGGGGTACCAAACTAGACAGAAAAATTTCAACAGAGAAATATTGAATGACAGAAAAATGCTTAAAGAAATGTTCAATGTCCTTAGTCATGTGGGAAATGCAAATCAAAATGACCCTGAGATTCTACCTTATACCCATCAGAATGGTTAAGATAAAAAGCTCAAGGGATGACACAGTCCGTTGAATTTTAAAGACTTAAGTTTTCAGCATCAAATGAGCTTTAAGAAATGTTCTAAATTGAAATGACTCCTAGGAATTTTCAGTGAAATTTGGACAGATTTGATGTTACTTTTCAGGAACTCTGAGAATTCAGTGTTGTAAGTATATTTGGTTTGTAAAAAACCATAAACCTCAAGAGAACAGATGCCAAGCCATGCGTTGAATAAAAGATGCAATGCGGTGTTTTTTGTTTTTTGTTTTTTTTTCTGAGGAGCAGGGAGCCAGCACATTGCAATTTCACTTTCGATTGTAGTCTGCAACAATAAGCCTGTTTTAAGAAATGAAATATATAGAGATGATGGAAATTTTTAGAAAGAAAACCACAGAGAGCCAATTGAGACAATATCTACAAAATTTTATTATGCATATGTCTATAAGCATATATATGTTATTCTAGTTACTTGTTTAAAATACCACTGGAGTGTGAATACATTTGTAAATGAAGATACTTTGTACAGTCATATATCATATAAAGCATTTATATTTTGCACCTAGTTTTGAAAGGTAAATTTGAACATGCAGATAGAATCTGCTTTCTAGTAATCTGATAATATGCAAATTATGCTTTATAAATATAACCATTAAAGTGGATTTTTCCTATAATCTGAAAGAAAAATTTCATACAAGTTTACATAAATAAGATACATTTTGGTAATGTTAGTCAAACATAGAGTATATCAAGTATAGCTGCAATCTTTTTTAAAAATATCATGAAATTATTTAAACAAACAAAAAATAATGGTTAATGTTTTTTGTTTTGTAGCCAGAAGCAGGTGAGTTGGTCTTCAGGGTCTTTTTACAAGGGAAGTTTGAAGTAATAAAGTTTATAAGTTAAAACAATTAGATGTAGATTTTATATTAACTTGAGCTATGTTAATAAATAATAATAATATGAATATAAATATGAATAATATCATTGGGCATCTGCAGTTGAAAGAAAAGGGCACAAAGTAGCAAAAAAAGTATCATGTAATATGTGGTGGGACTCAGGAAAAATACTATTATTTTGGTAAGGGACAAAGCAATAAAATAATCCCTAATGACATTCTGCTATACTCATAGATCAGTGTCTTGCATAGTCACATCAGAGAAGTTTTCTCTCAAGGTAGATTGGAACCTACACAGAAACCAACACTGGGCAATGTGCAGAGAGTAACAGTTTTTGAAGCTCTCAGTCCTAAATGGAATGTCTTCATCAAATCTCTCTCTTCAGGGCTCAAGGCTCAAAGACCTAAGTGGAAGAGTAGACAGAAAGATCTTAAGAGTCAGAGCAATTGATGACATAAAGGAAACACTCTTCCAAACAATAAAAGAACTATTGAAAACACAAAGTCACAGCAATTGTTGAAGCAAGCATACAGCACACAAATTCAAGCCAGAAGGGATCCCAGGACTGAGATGTGGAAATGGAGAGTAGGTCCCTTCCTCATCAAGAAGTTATCTCCAATTACCAATGCAGGTAAAGAAAAAAAGTCATTTTTTGCGGACTGATTTTCACTGGGTTTATGCACCACACTTAATGGTAGGCTCCAGAACTGCAGTATATGGCTAACACAAAATTAACCTAATTTTGTTTTCTGGACTTTGTCTCATAAAATGCTTTGCTTGGCCATTTTTGTCTAACTGGTCATTTGGTTTTATAGCAAAGTTTCTGATTTTGTGTTTTTATGGGTTTTGCACGTGTGTGTGTGTGTGTGTGTGTGTGTGTGTGTGCGTGTGTGTATGTAATGTACCTTTTCTTTCTTTTTTTCTTTGTTTTGTTTCGGGAGACTCTTTTTTTTCTCCCAGCCCCCTCCCTACTCTACTCCCAGTCCCATCACCCCCTTGCCCCTCTCCTCTCATTTCCCCCTCTTCTTCCTCCCAGAGAAGGAGAGGCCCATAATTTACCAATCCACCCTCGTATCACAAGTAACTGTGAGACTAAGCACATCCTCTCCCATGAGGGAGTAGCAAGGCAGCCCAGATAAAGGAAAGTAACCCAGTGCTAAGTAACAGATTCAGACACAGATACTACTCCTATTGTTAGGGGACCCACATGTTGTATTTGGTCATTAATATTTACTATTGATGTATCTTTTAGTAAAGCTGTAGTTAGTCCTAAACAGCTGTATAACCAAATCGCCACACAGAGACTATGATTTATTTAATTAACATAGAACAAAATGCTGGGCAATAGTTACTCCATCCTAAACCTCCAAATCCACATAGTTTCCTACCATTTAGATTCACCTATTATACTTGCTTTTAGTATCTTAAGTCATTTCTCCATGTCATTCCAAGACCTTTCCTCCAGCCTCTGCTCTCCCAGCCTCTGCTCTTCTTCTCTCTCCTATTTCTTCCTGCCTCTCCCCTCTCCCTCCTACTCCTTCCTCTCCTCCCACTCTGAATCAGGATGTCCCACTCTATTGCTCAACATTGTGGTTGGTTGTTTTAATTGACAATTTAGAGAACAAATGTTGGCATGTTTACACAAACAAGACATGTGATGCTTAGAATAAGTATCACAATGCAATGTCCAGATTGAAAGCAGATAGTGGGGGAGAGAAATCAGCATTAGAATGAACAAGAGTAAGGTATATACATTCCAAAAGAACATTATACCAACACCTACATGATGACCAAGCTGTACATTTGTTACATATGTGTAAAGGGTCTAAGTTCAGTCCATAAAAACTCTTTGGTTGGTGGTTCAGTTTCTGTAAGCTCCTGTGGGTCCAGGACATATTGTTCTGTAGGTCTGCTTGTGGTGTCCGTGACCTCTACAAATTCCTCTGTTCTTTTTTCTACTATTCTACAGCACTCACCGAGCTCAGCACATTGCTTTGTCTTGGGTCTCTTCATCTGTCTCTATCAGCTGCTGGATAAAGTCTCTCAGAAGACGGTTATGCTAGACTATTGTCTGCAAGCATATCAGAGTGTCATTAACAGGGACAGTAGTGAGCCTTCTCCCGTGGGGTGGGTCTCAAACTGGATAGTCACTGGTTTGCTGTTCCCTTGATCTATGTTCCATCTTTGCTCCTGAACTTCTTATAGACAAGACCCATTTTGGGTAGAAGGTATTATGTGTGAGTTACTGTCCCCTCTCTCCTCTGGGAGTCCCATCTGGCTACAAGAGGCGCTGACTTGATGTTCATTCACACCAGTCATTTGGATTCTCAGCTAGGGTGAAACCCATAGACAGAGCCCATGAGCCTCCCCTATCCTAGAGATACACACACACACCAATTTCTACTCTCTTTCACTGTTCTATTTTTGTGTTCAGATTTTTCCCCCTAGGGAAAGTGTAAAAGAAGGTATGGAGTTATCTGGATAGGCAGATGGGAATAGATCTGGGAGGAGTTGAGGAAGAAAAACCACAAAATGGGGGATAAAATGTAAAGAATACAAAATTGGCATTAGGAACATAATCACAAATCATATAGTTCCTGTCTCATTCATTAAAACTTCAACATCACCTGCACTGTGTGTTATTGTTTAAAAAATGGATAGTCTGCTTAAAGACTTTTTCTCAATTTCTTGGCAAGAATCTTACAACAAATTGTACATGTTTTCACATTTCTCCCTAGAAAAATGGTACATTTGACCATGATAAAGTAACTTTATTATAAGAAAATTGGAAGTTTTTAAAAATATGGTAAATAATAATTTTCAAATATAAAACATATCAAATGATCCTTATGTTCATGCTGGGTAATGAAATACCACCCACATCATCATAAAGAAATTGAATCTATTCTTTGTTACACTTAGTATTAGTGGAGCCAGAGATCAGTTTGGGACTGGTGAAGCAGAAGATGCTTAAGCAATGAGTATGGAAGAAAAAAGACAAGGAGAAAATGCACCCAGAAGTGTGGCTGCTGATCCACCACATTTCTGTAGACCGGGACTGATGTTCAGCATGTGGTTCTTGGAGCCCTGGTCAGGTTCACTGACTAAAGATTACTGAAAATCAATAATAATAATGATAATAAATTCCAAACCTTTACAAAAAGAAATCTTTATATCATCCACAAAGTCCATCAGATGTGTTTCCTAAAGAGAAAAAATATCTCTGGACCACTCATTATTGGGAAAAAGTTTGTAAGACTTTCAGGTGTGAAGACTATAACCAGGAAGGTACTCACAATAGATAGGTGCTGAGAAAGGAAAGTCAGTTTTCCAAGCTTCCCTGGATCTGTCCACCACACTCCAGGGCAAGCCAACGCTCCCTAGAGACCACAGGCCTCTAAAACCAGAGAAAAATATGACAGAAATGGTGGCTGAAGGGATGCTCAAAAGTAAAATTTCAGGAGAAGGGTAGAGCATGAAATTGGCACAGGGATTTTGTGTGGTAATTAGCAATACTCAAACTTTCACAGAACGGTAAGACTAGTTTCAAGTTTCAGAACTTCAGAACTATTAGTCTACAAGTTTATATTTTTCAAAGCAATTAAAAAGAGGAGATTATTTATAGTTGCAATTGGTAACTATATAACAATTGGTAACTATATAACAATTCTCACTTGAACGCATGTTTTTCAAAACTCTGAGTACATAAATTATGTAACAAATTTCTTAATTTTCAAAAACACTAAAACAATTGTGCATGGAAAATGTGCTCTATAAGGACTTTACTGTCTAATTATATGAAGCAAATGCAATATGAACCAGCTATATGTGATTTGAAGCAAAACTGCATATTCTATATTTACAATAGACTTCAAAGTCTTAGTACAAGAGGAAGCAAAATGTCATGTAAATAATTTTCACAATGATGAACACTGAAATATTCACAGAAGCCCTGTGTGGTGGCACATGCCTGTAATACCAGCACTTAGGGGGGCAGAAGCAGGTGGATATCTGTGAGTTTGAGGCCAGCCTGGTTTACAAAGCAAGTCTAGGAGAGTAAGACTACACAGAGAAACTCTCTCTCAACAACCAGAGGGGGAAAAAAGCCAAAGGGAAAAATATTCATAGAGTTACAGAAAACCGACTTTTTTTTTTTTTAACTTAAGGAAGAATGTTTTCTTCCTTAATTTTTAGAGTAAGTATTGTGTAAGTATATTCCGGGAAGCAGGCTCAGAAATGAGAAGGTGAAAAAATACCATGCATGTTTGAAGAGTAACGAGCGCAGGGCTAGAGAGAGCGCATGCGCGTCGAATGCTGGGCAAGAACTGGGGACTAATTGAACTGCATCAGCATTTTGTGTGAAGTAGCATGAATTCCCAGAACAGTAAAAATCCATATTCAATGGTAAACATAAATAATTTGCAATGTTAAATTTAAAAGATGTTTCCATTGTTCTGAATGATATTTTATGTTATTTGTGACACTGTTCCATTAGCAGTCGTAGATTACAAAGATAATGTCTTCCATTAGTGCAGACAAGGAATCAGTTGTCTATGGAATTGATTTCTTTTGCAGCTTGGTGTTTAATCTACTTACTAGGAGTGTAAAAAACAACTAACTCCCCCCCCCTTTTTAAGTGAAAAAGAATACATGCTCTGAATTTCTCAAAATATAATATAAAATTATGTTCTATAATTTCTAATTTGTGCTCTTTAATGTATGTGCATTTAAAAAAGAAAAAAGTTAAAAAAGGAAAATAAAAGAAAACAACTTCAGGCCTATCTCTCTTATGAACATTGATGCAAAAATACTCAATAAAATACTTGCAAACCGAATCTAAGAACACATCAAAGGTATCATTCACCACGACCAAGTAGGCTTCATCCCAGGCATGCAAGGGTGGTTCAACATATGGAAATCCATCAATGTAATCCACTACATAAGTAGGCTTCATCCCAGGCATGCAAGGGTGGTTCAACATATGGAAATCCAACAATGTAATCCACTACATAAACAAACCACATGATCATCTCCTTAGATGCTGAAAAAGCATTTGACAAAGCCCAACACCCATTCATGTTTAAAGTCTTGGAGAGATCATGGATACAAGGCACATACCTAAACATAGTAAAGGCAATATATAGCAAGCCTATAGCTAACATCAAACTCAATGGAGAGAAACTTAAATCAATCCCACTGAAATCAGGGACAAGGCAAGGCTGCCCATTGTCTCCATATCTCTTCAACATAGTACTTGAAGTCCTAGCCAGAGCAATAAGACAACTAAAGGAGATTAAGGGGATACAAACCGGAAAGGAAGAGGTCAAAGTGTCACTATTCGCAGATGATATGATAGTATATATATGCGACCCCAAAAATTCAACCAGAGAACTCCTCCAGCTGATAAACACCTTCAGCAAAGTGGCAGGATACAAAATCAACTCAAAAAAAAAAATCAGAAGCCCTCCTGTATATCAAAGACAAAAGGGCAGAGAAAGAAATTAGGGAAACAACACCCTTCACAATAGCCACTAATAACATAAAGTACCTTGGGGTGACAATAACCAAGCAAGTGAATGACCTGTTTGAGAAAAACTTCAAGTCTCTGAAGAAAGAAATGGAAGAAGATATCAGAACATGGAAAGATCTCCCGTGCTCATGGATTGGTAGGATTAACATTGTGAAAATGGCCATACTGCCAAAAGCAATCTACAGATTCAATGCAATTCCCATCAAAATACCAACTCAATTCTTTACAGACCTCGAAAAAAAGATTCTCAGCTTCATATGGAGAAACAAAAAACCCAGAATGTCCAAAATGATCCTGTACAACAACAGATCATCTGGAGGTATCTCCATCCCCGATCTCAAGTTGTACTACAGAGCAATAGTAATAAAAACTTCATGGTTTTGGCATAAAAACAGAAAGGAGGATCAATGGAACCGCATAGAAGACCCAGAAATAAACCCACACACCTATGAATACTCGATTTTTGACAAAGAAGCCAAAACCATTCAATGGAAAAAAAAGACAGCATCTTCAACAAATGGTGCTGGTCCAACTGGATGTCCACATGCAGAAAAATGAAAATAGATCTATGTTTATCACCCTGCACAAAACTAAAGTCAAAGTGGATCAAAGACCTCAGCATAAAACCAGATACTCTAAATCTGTTAGAAGAAAAAGTGGGGAACAGCCTAGAACTCATTGGCACAGGAGACAATTTCCTGAACAGAACACCAACAGCAGAAGCTCTAAGAGCAACAATCAATAAATCGGACCTCATGAAACTGAAAAGCTTCTGTAAAGCAAAGGACACCATCATCAAAACAAAACAACTGCCTACAGATTGTGAAAGAATCTTCACTAACCCTTTATCTGACAGAGGACTAATATCCAGTATATACAAAGAACTAAAAAAGCTGAAAAACAGCAAACCAAGTAACCCAATTAAAAAAATGGGGAACAAAGCTAAACAGAGAATTCTCCACAGAGGAATATCGAATGGCAGAGAAACACTTAAAGAAATGCTCATCCTCATTAGCCATCAGGGAAATGCAAATCAAAACGACCCTGAGATATCACCTTACACCCGTCAGAATGGCCAAGATGAAAAACTCAAGTGACAACACATGCTGGAGAGGTTGTGGAGAAAGGGGAACCCTCCTCCACTGCTGGTGGGAATGTAAACTGGTACAACCAATCTATCTGGCGCTTTCTAAGACAATTAGAAATAGTACTCCCTTCTTCTGATGTCCATCCTCTTTGCCTTTCTGGATGGGGATTGGACGTTTTAGTTAGGGTCCTCTCTCTTGCTTAGTTTCTTTAGATGCACAGGTTTTAGTGGGTTTGTCCTATGTTGTATGTCTATATGAGTGAGTATATACCATGTGTGTCTTTTTGCTTCTGAGACAACTCACTCAGGATGATCCTTTCCAGATCCCACCATTTACCTGCAAATTTCATGATTTCCTTATTTTTCATTGCTGAGTAATATTCCATTGTGTAGATGTACCACAATTTCTGCATCCATTCTTCAATTGAGGGGCATCTGGGTTGTTTCCAGCTTCTGGCTATTACAAATAAAGCTGCTACAAACATGGTTGAGCAAATGTCCTTTTTGTGTACTTGAGCCTCTTTTGGATATATGCCCAGTAGTGGTATGGCTGGATCTTGAGGAAGCGCTATTCCTAGTTGTCTGAGAAAGCGCCAGATTGATTTCCAGAGTGGTTGTACAAGTTTACATTCCCACCAGCAGTGGAGAAGGGTTCCCCTTTCTCCACAACCTCTCCAGCATGTGTTGTCACTTGAGTTTTTGATCTTGGCAAAGGCAAAGAGGATGGACATCAGAAGAAGAAGAAAACAGGAAACAACCTAGGAACCTACCACAGAGGGCCTCTGAAAGCCTCTGCCCTTCAGACTATCAAAGCAGATGCTGAGCCTGATGGGCAACTGTTGGGCAGAGTGAACGGAATTTTAGGTAAGAACTGGGAAATAGTAAGAGCTGGAGAGGACAGGGTCTCCACAAGGAGAGCAACAGAACAAGAAAATTTGAACATAGGGAACTTCCCAGAGACTCATACTCCAACCAAGGACTATTCATGGAGATAACCTAGAACCCCTGCACAGATGTAGCCCAGGGCAGTTCAGAGTCCAATTGGGTTACATAGTAATGTGAAGAGGGACTGCCTCTGACATACTCTGATTGGCCTGCTCTTTGATCACCTCCCTCTGGGGGGGGGGAGCAGCCTTACCAGGCCACAGTAGAGGACAATACAGCCACTTTTGATGTGAACTGACAGACTAAGATCAGAAAGGAGAGGAGAACCTCCCCTATTAGTGGACTTGGGGAGTGGCATGCAAGCAGAGGGAGGAGGGAGGGTGGGATTGGGATGGGAGGAGGGAGGGGCTTATGGGGGGATGCAGAATGAATAAAGTGTAATTGATGAAAAATTAAAAAAAAAAAAAAAAGAAATAGTACTCCCTCAAGACCCAGCTATACCACTAGTAGGTATATACCCAAAGTTTGCTCAAGTACACAAAAGGGACACTTGCTCAACCATGTTTACAGCAGCTTTATTTGTAATAGCCAGAACCTGGAAACAACCCAGATGTCCATCAACGGAGCAATGGATACAAAAATTGTGGTATTTTTACACAATGGAATACTACTCAGCAATCAAAAAGGAGGAAATCATGAAATTTGCAGGCAAATGGTGGGGTCTAGAAAAGATCATTCTGAGTGAAATATCCCAGAAGGAAAAAGAAAAACACGGTATATACTCACTTATATAGACCTATAAGATATGATAAACATAATGAAATCTATACACCTAAAAAAGATAATCAATTGAGCGGACATGGGGAAAGATGATCAATCCTCGTTTAGAAAGACAGATGGGATGTGCATTGAACGTATGACAGGAGTCTACTGAGCGCATCTGAAAGACTCTATCTAACTAGCAGTGTTTTCAAAGCAAAGACTCACAACCAAACCTTTGGCAGAGTACAGGGAATCATAAGAAAGAAGGGGAGTTAGTCTGATGGGGAAAGGATAGGAGTTCCACAAGGACCAGATATATCTGGGCACAGGGTCTTTTCTGAGACTGACATTCAACCAAGGACCATGTATGGATATAACCTAGAACCTCCGCTCAGATGTAGCCCGTTGTAGCTCAGTAACCAATTGGTTTCCCATAGTAAGGGGAACAAGGACTATTTCTAACAGGAACTCAATGACTGGCTCTTTGGCCTCCCCACCCCCAAGGGAGGAGCAGTCCTGTTAGGCCACAGAGGAGGGCTTTGCAGCCAGTCCTGAAGATACCTGATAAAACAGGATCAGATGAATGGGGAAGAGGTCCCCCCCATCAGTGGACTTGGAAAGGGGCACGGTGGAGATGAGGGAGGGAGAGAGGGACTGGGAAGGAATGAGGGATCGGGACACGGCTCGGATACAGAGTTAATAAAATGTAACTGATAAGAAAAAAATAAAATTAAAAAAAAGAAAAAAAAAGAAAAACACACACACACACACAAAAAAAAAAAGATAAAAGTTTGTTAATCATTTATCTAAGTAGTATTTTAGTCACTGTACTTAAAGTTTAGGCACTTGGTACTTTAATGACCTATATACTTCCACCAAGGAAATGAGTCATGGGAAGTGTGAAGATATCTTCATAACTATAATGTTATATAATGTGTCATAACCCACAAGACAATGTCTGCTTTGCATCTAGAAATGTATTCAGCATTGAACAAATAACACGTTCATTATTCACCTTTCCCTCTTCTTTCCAAAACTCCTTATTTTAATTAATGGCTAGTTTTAGAAATTTTATCTGGATAATTTTATGTGATTTTATACATGATTTCTCTAGTAGTGAATACCTAAATTTTAACTCAACATAAAAATTAAGCATATGTCAGTGTGATAGGCTAAATTATGTCTTCTGTCCTCAATACATTTTTCTTTTCCACATTTATAGTTGTGATACTGTCTGCTTTCTTACCATATGACCATTTACAATCGCATTTGCCACAATGACTCCAGTATCTAAAAAACTGTGCTCAGTTCTTAAAACTTATTTACTTTCTGTGGAGATTCTTTCAAGAAAACCCGGCGATACTAATTTTATTTGAAATTGCAAATGTTTAACTTTAGATATCTGAATACTTTCTTTTCGTCAACACTGTTAATTTATTTCTTCTTTGGTATCGTGACTGAGTTTTTGCAGGGAACTATCAAAATCTTAGGTTTAATCCCATTCTTAGTTGTTGATTACATCTTTTTTTGTATAATGATTGGATGATTGATTTTTTCCATCAATGATTTTTCTATATAAGAAATAATATCTAAAATTTCTTTCCCAATTGTGCTCTGGATCTCCCACTGCACCTGTCATAAAGTCACTGCTCTGTTTTCTACGGTTCCTTTTCAAATCACCTATACAGTACCATTCCTCTCTCTAGAGACCCCCACTTCATGGTCCCCCTCTTTTTCCAGGTGTCTGCAATTACTGATTATGCATTTTCATCTGAAGCTTTGGAACAAAGAATCATGATGAAAGGGAATATTTAACATTCGTCTTTTGGGTCTACGTTAATTAAGTCAGCATAATATTTTCTACTTCCATCTATTAACTGGAAAGTAATTGATTAATTTTTAAACAGCTGAAGAGTATTTCATTGTATATATTTACCATATTTACTTAGGTTGTTTACATTTTTTTACTACTGTGAATGGCAATAGAGCAACAATGAAGATGACTGGGCTGATATGTGTGGAGTTGAATGTTCAGTCTTTGGGTAATGGCATACCTAGGTCATGTGGTAAATTTACTTATAGCTCTTTAAGAATTTTTCATAGTTATTTAAAGAATGGTTGCATTAGTTGGAAAACTCATCCATGATAAAGAAGAGTTCTCCTTCTCCACATGATCTCCAGAAATTTTGTCAGTTATTCTCTTAATCTTAGGTGTTCTGAAGTATGAAACATTCTTATTTTTTTTAACTTACATATCCATAATTGTTAAACAGTGATGAATGTTTGTTGAGATGTTTGGGTTTTTTGTATTTTATTATTATTATTATTATTATGACAATTTATTCACTTTGTATCACATCTGTGCAGGGGTTATCTCAATGAATGTTCCTTGGTTGGAGTATCAGTCTCAGAAAATAACCTTAGGCCCAGATTTTTTGGTTCTGTTGCTCTCCTTGTGTTGCCTCAGACCCTTACAGATATTTCTCTCTCTCCTTTCTTTCATAAGATTACTCTACCCAAAGTTTGGTTATGAGCATCTGCTTTAATATCCTGCTGAATAAAATGTTTCAGAGGCCCTCTGTGGTAGACTCCTGTCTTGTTCCTTATTTTCACCTTCTTCTGATGTCTATCCAATTTGCCTTTCTGAATGAGAATTGAGCTCCTTACCTTGGGTCCTCCTTCTTGCTTAGCTTCTTTAGGTGTACCGATTTTAGTATGATTATCCTGTATTGTATGTCTAATATCCACTTATAAGTGAGTATATACAGTGTGTTTCATTCTGCTTCTGGGAAACCTCACTCAGGATGATCTTTTCTAGTTCCCATCATTTGCCTAAAAATTTCATGATTTACTTGTTTTAAATTGCTGAGTAGTATTCCATGGTGTAAATATACCACAATTTCTGTATCCATTCCTCTGTTGAGGGGCATCTAGGTAGTTTCCAGATTCTGGCTATTATGAATAATGATGTTATGAACTTGGTTGCACAAATGTCCTTGTTGTCTACTTGAGCATATTCTGAATATATGCCTACGAGTTGCATAGCTGGTTCTTGAGGTAGCACTATTCCTAATTGGCTGAGAAAACACCAGGTTGATTTCCAAAGTGGTTCTACAAGTTTACATTCCTACCAGCAATGGCGTAGAGCTCCCCTTCATCAAGATAATCTACTATATAAACAAAATGAAAGAAAAAAAAAACATGATAATCTCCTAAGAAGCTGAAAAAGCATATGAAAATATCCAACATTGGTTTCTGTTTAAAGTCGTGGAGAGATCAGGGTTACAAGGCACTTAAATAAACATAGTAAAGGAAATATACAACAAGCTTATACCCCACATCAAACTAAACGGAGAGAAACTTAAATCAATCCCACTGAACTCAGGGACAAGGCAAGGCTGCACACTCTTTATATCTTTTCTACATTGTTTTTGAAGTCCTTGCTAGGGCAATAAGACAATAAGGAGATAAACTGGGTTCAAATTAGAAAGGAATAAGTCAAAGCATCATCACTATTTGCAGATGATATGATAGTATACATGAGTGACCCTAAAAATTCTACCAGGGAACTCCTACAGCTGATAAACACCTTCAGCAAATGGCTGGATACAAAATTAACTAAAAAAAATCAGTAGCCCTCCTGTATACAGAAGACAAACTGGCTATGAAAGAAATTAGTGAAACAATACCCTTCACAATAGCCACAAAGGACATAAGGTATCTTTGTGTAACTCTAATGAAGCAAGTCAAAGACTTATATGAAAAAAAAACTTCCAGTCTCTGAAGAAATAAATAGAAGAAGATATCAGAAGATGGAAAGATAGTAATCTTTTTTTTGGTTTAGAAAACAATGATTGATAGTAATTTTTTGTTAGTTTATAAATTTTTCACAACTCAGAAATCCTGTACATCTTACTATAAAACAAACAAAAAAAAAATCTCCTTGTATCTAGAATTTTGTTTTCAAATTAATCTAATAGTAAAAATAGCCTTTAAAGATTGCCTTTTTTACTTGAATTTCTACTGTTAATTCCTGCTTTTTTCTACTTTTTATTCTTTTTTATTGAGTTTAATAATTACTGGCTTTCTACATAGGGATTTTCAAATAAAACATATGGTATAGAATAATATATCAACCTTTAGGAAAATATTATATAAATCATTTGGAATTACCTTTAATTAACTATCTTGTAGTTTGAGATACTTCACCATTTATTGTATCTATTCTTATAATATTTTAACAATTGTTCTTATAATTTGATTTGAAATTTTTAAAAAAATTAGCTTTTTGGGACTCGCAAGATGATAGCACTGGGAAAACTCTAGTTCTGACCAGCAGCACAGCAGGATCAGCCTCCCTCCCTCTTCCCCACCTGTGCCTCTCCCCCAGTCCACTAATAAGGGAGGTCCTCCTCCCCTTCCCTCTGATCTTAGTCTATCAAGTCTCATCAGGAATAGCTGCATTGTCTTCCTCTCTGACCTGGTAAGGGTGCTCCCCTCTCAGGAGAGGTGATCAAAGAGCAGGCCAATCAGTTCCTGTCAGAGACAGTCCCTGTCCTCATTACTATGTAACCCACTTGGACACTGAACTTCCATGGGCTACCTCTGTGTAGGTGTTCCTGGCCATCTCCACGAGTAGTCCTTGGCTGGATTATCAGTCTCAGGAAAGACCCCTGAGCTCAGAATTTTTGGATCTGTTGCTCTCCTTGTGGAGCTCCTGTCCTCTCCAGGTCTTACTATCTCCCACTTCTTTCATAAGATTCCCTGCACTCTGCCCAAAGTTTGGCTATGAGTCTCAACATCTGCCTCACTACCTTGCAGGGTAGAGCCTTTCAGAGGCCCTCTGTGGTAGGCTCCTGTCCTGTTCCCTGTTTTCTCCCTCATCTGATGTCTATCCTTTTGCCTTTCTGAATGGGGATTGAGCATCTTAGCCAGAGTCCTCCTTCTTGATTAGCTTCCTTACATATTTTAGTATGTTTATTCTATGGAAATCAATCTTGTGCTTTTTCAGACAATTAGGAATAGAGCTTCCTCAAGATCCAGCTATACCACTCCTAGGCATATATCCAAAAGACATTCAAGTACACAACAAGCACATCTCCTCAGCCATGTTTGTAGCAGCTTTATTTGTAATAGCCAGAAGCTGTAAACAGCCCAGATGCCCTTCAACTGAAGAATGGATGCAGGAATTGTAGTATATCTACACAATGGAGTATTACTCTGCAATGAAAAATAAGGAAATCATGAAATTTGCAGGTAAATGGTGGGACCTGGAAAGGATTATCCTGACTGAGTTGTCCCAGAAGCAGAAAGACACACATGGCATATACTCACTCATATAGACATATAACATAGGATAAACCTACTAAAACCTGTATACCTAAAGAAACTAATTAAGAGGAAGGATCCGGACTAAAATGCTCAGTCACCATCCCGAAAGACAAAGAGGATAGACATCAGAAGAAGAAAACAGAAAACAACCTAGAAACCTGCCACAGAGGACCTCTGAAAGACTCTGCCCTGCAGACTATCAAAGCAGAGGCTGAAACATATGGCCAACTTTTGGGCAAAGTGCAGGGAATCTTATGTAAGCAGTGGGAAATAGTAAGATCTGGAGAAGACAGGACCTCAAAAGGAGAGCAACAGAACCAGAAAATTTGAACATAGGGGTCTTCCCAGAGACTCATACTCCAAACAAGTACCATGCATGGAGATAACCTAGAACCCCTGCACAGATGTAGTCCATGGCAGTGTAGTGTCCAAGTGGGTTACATAGTAATGGGAAGAGGGGCTGCCTCTAACATAAACTGATTGGCCTTCTCTTTGATCACCTCCCCCTGAGGGGAGAGCAGCCTTACCAGACCACAGAAGATGACAACGCAGCCATTCCTGATGTGATCTGATAGACTAAGATCAGAAGGAAGGAGAGGAAGACCACCCCTATCAGTGGACTTGGGGAGGGGCATGCATGAAGAAGGGGGAGGGAGGGTGGGACCTTGAGCAGAGGATGGAGGGGCTAATGGGGGATACAAAGTGAATAAACTGTAATTAATAAAAAAAATTAACTTTTTGGGATTTGCAAGATGGCAGTGCTGGGAAGACTCTAGTTCTGACCAGCAGCACAGCAGGATCAGCACAGGGACCAGCAGTCAGAACACATTGCCCTAAAACACAAATGATTGTCTTTCCCAGGTGAGAGGATACCCCACGGTGGGGGATTCAATCAACTTCAACTCACCCAGCTAAACCTCAGAAGAGATCCCAGTTCCACCAGACAATTGGTAGCCAGCCCAGAGCCACACCCAGCGTGCTCTGTTCATTGTCTCAGACTGAACTGTGGGCACCACAACATCAGAAACTAGGATTTCCAGTCGAGAGATAACCCCACAGTGCAGAAAATCATTGGGACTGACCTTAGGTCACCCAGACATTCCCTGGAAAAGACCTGGGTTTTCCTGGGCAGGTGCCCAGGAGCCAGCCCAGAGCCAGAGCCAGGGACCCAGGTGCCAGCACAGAGCCTGTGCACCTGACTTGCTGCCCCAGATAGAATTATGGGCTCCAGGGCACCAGATACTGAGTTTCTCTTTTGGGTGCAAACCCACAGCGAGGGGAAACAGCAGGTCTGATCTCAGAGTATTCAGGTGATACCACCACCCTGAAAAGGTCTCGAGAAAAATTACCCAGTTTCGGCAGACTCCCAGGTACCCAATCTTCAGAAAGGCAGAGCCACGTAAACAATCCCAGACAGAATGGCTGTCCCCAAAGCTAAGACTGGGTGTCCCTGTCAGGAGGAAACCCCACAGCGGGGGGGATCATCAGGTCCAACACTCAGGACACCCAGCTCCAGAAGAGTTTCTGGATTCATACAGACTCTAGTCTCTAGCCTTCTCCTGCAGGCATGAGCACCTTGCTCACCTGCCATTATTGAGTACCACTAGAGCACTGGGGCACACAGCTGCATTCTCAGACCTACAAAAGCCAGAGAGCCATTACAGCAGCCCTCAGATACTGCTCCAAGGATCAACCAGTTATCCCTAGCTAAAACCAGTTATCCCTGACAAAACTGTGGGAAACCCTGGTTCTTCAAGAGGGCTGCACCCAACAATTACACCTTAAGAGCAAAAGCTGCTGCTCACTAAATTCAGGGCAAGAGACCCAGCAGCAGGGCAGCCATCACCAGTACCTCTCCTGATGAGAGGAGAGCCTACCTGAACACGACAGTTACCACATGGGTCCATATGCCTGAAGTGAACTGTGACAATTCCTGAGAAGCACCACCACTCAGTTAACCATACCCAAAAAAAAGCAGAGGAGAACTTCAGAACCCCACAAAGTGTATTATCCTCACCCTGTTGTAGGTGGTTATTAATATTTACTATTGGTTTATCTTCTAGTAAAGATTGCTGTTAATTTCAAACAGCTGTATAACCAAATCACCACACAGAGACTGGATTTTACTTAACCTAGAACACAGTGCTGAGCAATATTTACTCCCTCCTAAACCTCCAAGCCCTCAGTTTCCTAACATTTAGATTTCCCACATTATACTTGCTTTTTGTGAAACCTTAGGTCTGGTTCATGCTCCATGTCCTCCAAGATCTCCCTCCAGGTCTGCTCTCCTTGCTCTCCTCTTGTCCCTTCTCCTCCCACTCCTCTCCTGCATTCTGGCTCCTGCCCTCTTTCTTGTCCTCTGGCTCCTCCCTGCTCAACATTGTGTCTAGTTGCTTTATTTTGTCCTGTTTACACAAGAGTTGAGACAGGATGCTTAGAATGAGTATCACAATGCAATATCCAGATTGAAACCAGAAAGTTAGGGGTGGGGATGGGGGAGAAATCAGTATTTAAATGAACAAGGGGAAGGTGTATACATTAACAAAAAAAAAATTATATCAACACCACCCCAAGACACAGCAGGCACCAGAAATTAGCAGACAATATCTGAGATAGAAAGATGGGTAGAGGCCAACAAAAACGCACAACCAACAAAATGCAAAGCAATATGGCATCCCCAAAACGCAGTTATACAAAGGCAAGTAGCCCTGGACACCCTAACATAAGTGAAATTCAAGAAGATGACCTTACATCTATGCTTATGAGAAGGTTAATGGAGGAAGCAAATAAAATGCATAAAGAATTAATAGAAGATATAATAAAACAGATTATGGCCATCCATAAAGAAATACAGGAAGATGCAGCCAAGCACTTTGTGGCTTTCAGAGAGGAAATGATTAAATCACTGGAAAAAAAAAGAAACAGAGGAATGTTCAAAGAAACAGGCAAAGGTATTGAAGGAAAAATGGGAAAATACAGACAGGTGAAGGAAATCAACAAAATGTTTCAAGATCTGAAGATAAAATTGGAAAAATTAAAGAAAACACAAATGGAGGAAATCATGGTGAACCTAGGAAAGAAAACAGGAACTACAGAGGTAAGCATAACCAACAGACTACAAGAGATGGAAGAAATAATCTCTGATGTGGAAGATACAATACAAGAAATTGATGTACCTTCAAAGAAAATAAATCTAAAAAATTTGTGACACAAAACATCCAAGAAATCCAAGACAACATAAAAAGACAAAACCTAAGAATAATAGAAACAGAGGAAAAATAAAATTCCCTCCTACAAGGCCCAGAAAATATTTTCAACAAAATCATTGAAGAAAATTTCCCCAACTTAAAGGGGAGGTCTATAAGAATACAAGAGGCCTACAGAACACCTAACAAAATAGACCAGAAAACAAAATCCTCCTCCCACAAAATAATCAAAACAGTAAGTATCCAGAACAAAGAAAAAATACTAAAAGCTGCAAGGGAAAAAGGCCAAGTAACATATAACGGCAAACCCATCAGAATCACACCTGACTTCTGAACAGAAACTACGAAAGTCAAAAGAGCCTGGATGGATATCATGCAGACCCTAAGAGAACACAAATGTCAGCCTAGACTACTGTACCCAGCAAAACTCTCAGTCCTCATAGACGGAGAAAACAAGATATTCAATGACAAAAACAAATTTCAACAATACCTACACACAAATGCAGTGTTACAGAAGACACTAAAAGGGAAAATACAACCCAAGAAAACTAAACTACATTCAAGAAAACACAAGAAATAAATAACTTCACTACAGCAAAACAAAAAGTTGCCAACCACAGAAACAAACTACCATGACCACCATCAATATCAAAGGACCTAACAGCCACTAGTCATTAATCTCCCTCAACATCAATGTACTCAATTCTCCAATAAAATGAATCAGACTAACAGAATGGATGCTTAAACAAGACCCAATGATCTATTGTATACAAGAAACATATCTAAATCACAAAGATAAATATTACCTGAGAGTAAAGGGCTGGAAGACAGTTTTCTAAGCAAATGGACCCAAGAAGCAAGAAGGAGTAGCCATTCTAATATCTAATAAGAGATTTTCAACCAAAATTATTCAAAAGAGATAGAGAAGGACACTTCATACTCATCAAGGGAAAAATCCACAAGGAATATATCACAATCCTGAACATCTATGCCCCAAATGCAAGGGCACCCACATTTGTAATAGAAACATTAATGAAACTTAAACTTAAACAGCTGGGTCAGAGAAGAGATAAAGAAAGAAATTAAATACTTCCTAGCATTCAATGAAAATGAAGACACAACATACCCAATTCATTGTGGGACACAATGAAAGCAGTGCTAAAAGGAAAGTTCATAGCACTAAGTGCCTTCAAGAAGAAATTCGAAACATCTCATGCAAGCAACTTAATGGCTTACTTAAAAGTCCTAGAAAAAAAAAGAAGCAGACACACCAAAGAAGAGTAGATGGCTGGAAATAATCAAACTCAGGGCTGAAATCAGTCAATTAGAAACAAATAAAACAATTCAAAGAATCAATGAAACCAAGAGCTGGTTCTTTGAGAAAATAAACAAGATAGACAAACCCTTAGCCAAACTAACTAAAAGACAGAGAGACACTATCCAAATCAACAAAATCAGAAACAAAAAGGGTGATATAACCATAGACACTGAAGAAATCAAAACAATAATTAGGTCTTACTTTAAAAGCCTATATGCCACAAAATTTGAAAATCTAAATGAAATGGACAGTTTTCTTGACCGATTCCACATGCCAAAGCTGAATCAAGACCAGGTAAATCAATTAAATAGTTCTATATCCCCTAAGAAAATAGAAGCTGTCATCAAAAGTTTCCTATGCAAAAAAAGCCCAGGGCTAGATGGTTTCAGTGCAGAATTCTACCAGACATTCAAAGAAGAGCTAACACCAATACTCTTCAAAATATTCCACAAAATAGAAACAGAAGGAACACTACCAAACTGATTCTATGAAGCCACAGTCACCTTAGTACCTAAACCTCACAAAGACCCAACAAAGAAAGAGAATTTCATGAACAAGATATTCATAGTCCCTCATGAACATCGATGCAAAAATGCTCAAGAAAATACTTGCAAACCGAATGCAAGAACACATCAAAGATATCATCCACTACAACCAACTAGGCTTTATAACCCAGGCAGGAAAGTGTGGTTCAATATAAAGAAATCCATCAATGTGATCCACCACAGAAACAAACTGAAGGAGCAAAATCACATGATCATCTCCTTAGATGCTGAAAAGGCATTTGACAAAATCCAACAACCATTCGTGTTTAAAGTCTTGGAGAGATCCAGGATACAAGGCACATAACTGAACATAGTAAAGGCAATATACACCAAGCCTATAGCCAATATCAAACTCAATGGAGAGAAACTTAAACCAATCCCACTGAAATCAGGGACAAGGCAAGGCTGCCCACTCTTTCTGTTTCTCTTCAACATTGTTTTTAAAGTCCTTGCTAGGGCAATAAGACAATTGAAGGAGATCACTGGGATACAAATTGGAAAGGAAGAAGTCAAAGTATCACTGTTTGCAGATGATATGATAGTATACCTCAGTGACCCCCAAAATTCTACCAGGGTAACTCCTACAGCTGATTATCACCTTCAGCAAAGTGACTGGATACAAAATTAACTCAAAAAAATCAGTAGGCCTCCTGTATACAAAAGGGCTGAGAAAGAAATTAGGGAAACAAAACCCTTCAAAATTACCACAAAGGACATAAAGTACCTTGGTGTAAACCTAACCAAGCATGTCAAAGACTTGTACGAAAACAATTTCCAATCTCTGAAGAAAGAATTAGAAGAAGATATCAGAAGATGAAAAGATCTCCCATGCTCATGGCTTGGCAGGATTAATATAGAAAAATTGGTAATCTTACCAAAAGCAATGCAATTTCCATCAAATTACCAACACAATTCATTACATACATTGAAAGAATTCTCACTTTCATATGGAACAACAAGAAGCCCAGAATTGCTAAAACAATTCTCTACAGTAAAAGATCTTCAGGAGATATCTCCATCCCTGTTCACAAGCCATAATATAGAGCAAAAACACTAAAAACTGCATGGTACTGGCATAGAAACAGATTGGTGGATCAATGGAATTGAAGAGAAGACCCTGACATAAATCCACACAGTTATGGACACCTGATTTTTGACAAAGATGCCAAAACCATTCAATGGAAAAAAGACAGCATCTCCAACAAATGTTGTTGTCTAACTGGATGTCTACATGTAGAAAATGCAAATAGATCCATACTTACCACCCTGCACAAAACTAAAGTCCAAGTGAATCAAAGACCTCAATATAGAACCAGACACACTAAATCGCTAAGAAGAAAAAGTGGGGAAGAGCCTTGGACTCATTGGCACAGGAAACAACTTCCTGAACAGAACACCAACAGCACTGGCTCTAAGAGCAACAATCAATAAATGTGTCCTCATGAAACTGAAATCTTCTGTAAAACAAAGGACACTGTCATCAGAACAAAATGACAGCCTACAGATTGGGAAAGGATCTTCACCAACCCTACATCTGACAGAGGACTAAGATCCAGTGTATATAAAGAACTCAAGAAGTTAAACAGCAACAAATCAAGTAATCCAATTAAAAAATGGGGAACAGAGTTAAACAGAGAATTCTCAATAGAGGAATGTCGAATGGCAGAGAAACACTGAAAGAAATGCTCAACGTCATTAGTCATAAGGGAAATGCAAATCAAAACGACCCTAAGATTTCACCTTACACCCATCAGAATGGCTGAGATGAAAAACTCAAGTGACAACACTTGCTGGAGAGGTTGTGGAGAAAGGAGAACCCTCCTCCACTGCTAGTGGGAATGTAATCTTGTACAACCACTCTGGAAATCAATCTGGCGCTTTCTCAGAGAACTAGAAATAGTGCTTCCTCAAGATCCAGCTGTACCACTCCTAGGCATATACCCAAAAGAGGCTCAAGTACACAATAAGGACATTTGCTCAAACATGTTTGTAGCAGCCTTATTTTTAATAGCCAGAAGCTGAAATCAGCCCAGATGCCCCTCAGTGGAGGAATGGATACTGAAATTGTGGTACATCTACATAATGGAATATTACTCAGCAATAAAAAACAAGAAAATCATGAAATTTGCAGGTAAATGGTGGGATCGGAAAAGATCATCCTTAGTGAGATATTCCAGAAGCAGAAAGACACACAAGGTATATTCTCACTCATATAGACATATAATATAGAAGAAACCCACTAAAATCTGTACACCTAAAGAATCGAATCCAGTGGGAGAACTCTTGCTAAAATGCTGAATCCCTATCCAGAAAGGCAAAGAGAATGGACATCATAAGAAGGAGAAAAGAGGGACAAGTCTGAGCCTGGCACAGAGGACCTCTGAAAGGCTCTGCCCTGCAGACTATCAATGTAGATACTGAGACTTATGGGCAACCCTTGGGGAGAGTGCAGGGATCTTAGGAAAGAAGTGGGAAACAGTAAGATCTGGAGAGGACAGGAACTGCACAAGGAGAGCAACAGAACCAAAAAATCTGATCACAGGGGTCTTTCCTGAGACTGATACTCCAACCAACAACCATGCATGGAGATAACCTAAGATCCCTGCACAGGTGTAGCCCATGGCAGTTCAGGGTCCAAGTAGGTTCCATTGTAATAGGGACATGTCCCGACCCAGGGGACTTCAACGAGGTTCCTAAGGAGGAGATTGGAAGGAATGGGGGAGGGGAGGAACAAGAGACGCAGGAATGAAGGCCAAGTCTGTTCGTCTGATCAAAGTCTCGTTTATTAAAAATGTTTACCCAACTTATATAGGGAGAAGGCAGGAAAGGTGGAAGGTTAATTTACTGCTGAAGGAGATAGGGAGAGTGCTTTCATGGATTAAATATTGTACCTGCAAGATACTGTAAGGATGTTTTCTTAAGATATCTCATGGATGCTCTAAAACTAACAGATGGATGTCCTCACAAATCTATCACCCATGATTTAGGGTCCTAGGTAACTCTTTCACTAAATAGCTTTAGGTCTCCACTAAATGACCATTGCTCACTACTTGGCTTTGGCTTCAATAACTACCTTTGTCTCCACTAGATAGCTTTGACTCACTAATTGACTTTGGTTTCAATAGGTAGCTTTGGCTCCAGGTAGGAACAGTGACTGCCTCTGACATGAACTGATTGGCCTGCTCTTTTTTACCTCCCCTGAGGGGGGAGCAGCATTACCAGGCCACAGAAGAAGACAATGCTCCTGATGAGACGTAATTGACTAGGATCAGAAGGAAGGAAAAGAAGTCCTCCCCTATCAGTGGACTTGAGGAGGGGCATGCATGTAGACAGTGGAGGAAGGAGGGATTGGGAGGGGAGGAGGGAGGGAACCACAGGGGGGATACAAAATGAATAAAGTGTAATTAATAAAGAATTAAAAAAACCAAAATATCCCATTATAAAATTAGCTTTTTATTCTTTTTTTGTGACTCATATCCTTTTGCCTGTATTTCATCACCTCATTACCTAATATTACCCTTTCTTTGTCCCTTTCCAAAATTTTTATTTATTACAATTTATTCACTTTGTATCCCAGCTGTAGCCCCTCTCCCTTATCACCTCCCAATCCTTCCCAGTTCTCCTAACATGCACCCTCATTTTTCCACCGGTAGGGGAGGTCCTCCTCCCTTTCTATCTGACCCTAGCCTATCAGGTCTCGTCAAGGCTGACTGCATTGTCTTCCTCTGTGTACTCTTAAGGCTACCCTGTCCTCCTCTCATGGTGTGGTGGTCAAAGAGCCAGCCACTGAGTTAATGTCGTAGACAGCCCCTCTTCTTATTAGGGAACCCACTTCGATACTGAGCTGGCATAGGCTATATCCATGCATGGGCCTTGGTTGGAGAATCAGTCTCAGACAAGACCCCTGTGCCTAGATATATTTGGTTCTTGTGGAGCTCCTGTCCTCTTCCGGTCTTACTAACTCCCCCTTCTATCATAAGATTCCCTGAACTCTGCCCAAAGTTTGGTTATGAATCTCAGAATCTGCTTGAAACACTGCTATTTAGAATCTTTCAGAGGCCCTCTATGGTAAGCTCCTGTCCTGTTTCTTGTTTTCTCCTACTTCCAATGTCTATCCTTTTTGTCTTTCTAAATGAGGATTGATCATCTTACCCTGAGTCCTTCTTCTTGTTTAGCTTCCTTAGGTGTACAGATTTTAGTATGTTTATCCTATCTTATAAGTCTAGTACCCACTTATAAGTGAGTATATACCATGTGTGTTTTTCTGCTTCTGAGATACCTCACTCAGGATGATCTTTTCTAGGTCCCACAATTTGCCTACAAATTTCATGATTTCCTTGTTTTTAATTGTTGAGTAGTATTCCATTGTGAAAATGTACCACAATTTACTGTATTTTTTTAATGGCAAAAATAAACCATGGATAATGCTCCTGATGTTGATAAGAATTGCATCCTAAGCAGAAACTTCTGAAGCAGAAGTCAGTTTCTGCAGCAGCAAAATAATCCATACAGACAAGTGGTCACTATTTACACAACTCACAGGTATGTGCTAGATTGTTAACATTGTACATGCATTTAGAAATATATATTCGAGGATTTAGGAAATTGACTGTTCAGTTAGACTTAATTCTATGAGATTTCTTTGGGGATAACTTTCAGATATCAACAATTTCTGCTGATTTCTTTACTGACTTAAATCAAGCTCAGGAAATTTGTTAGGTCTGTCTTCTGTGCAAGCCTCTGACTTACTATTTTTACTAGATCTTTAGATGGGATTCATTACACATATCAAGGTCTTAGTCTGAGTCTTACAGAGGCTGAAAAGGTCACTTAATGGCTTAATACTCATTGTTACATGTAAATTTTATTAAGTAATGGCCACATGTCAAAATGCACTTTGGTATTTTAAAGTTCAGAGTATGATTGTTTATTTTTACACAGAGAAAATATTTCGTCTTATTTTCTTTAGTTCATTTTTCCTTAAATGATTAAAAAAAATAGAAGGCTAAGTAGGTAATCATTGACTAGAAAATCAGGCTGAGAACAATTATGCATATTACATAGAATTATGAAGATGCTGTAATTTAATCTATTATTTTGTAAAGTTACCATAGTTAATCAAAACACAGTTTATGATGCATGTCTTCTATGGAATATAAGTAGTAAGAAAGAATGTTTTAAAAGTAAATTATAAATATTTTATTATTTTATTTTACATGTTGTATATATTTTTAATAATGTGCTTTACTTTAAATGGCAGCAAACACCTTTACCTGCTGAGCCATCTCACCCGTGTTGATGGAGCAGATATATGTGAGCAATATCATCTATGAAACATGCCAAGCAAAACTAACTTGAATGTAGCAAGCCTTCACATCAAACACACAATGTCTTTTTATTTATTATCTTTTAAGTATATGAGTGTTCTGCCTCATAACTATCATTGACAACTGTAGTTGTAGAGTGAGACAGTCAGTATAATACAACCTAGTTTCAAATTCCTCAAAATAAATGCCTTGAATATAAAATGAGGTCTACAATGTGTAATTAGAGTCACCAACACCACTCCCTGATGGCTGTGCTTTTCTCCTGCAGTAGAGGTCACATTTTACAATCGTGACTGCACAGATAAGTTGTTCCAGCTCTTCTTACGAATCTTAAAAGAGCTTATTAAACAATAACCTCATCCATTATGCCATGCTCCACTTTGGAATGGCAGAAGAATTCAACCCTAGCAAGCCATTGCTTGCTCACCCTGTTTGAGAGTGTGGTCTTGGCTTGGAGTGGTTGACATAAGTCACCCTCTTGACAGAAAAAATGGCATTTGTTTAATTTAAATGGCACTCTTCATGCTGCCTTTTGTCCTAAAGCACTATGAGGTTAATTGAGCATATATGAAAAATTAGCTCATCTAAAAGTCTCTGTACTCTAAATCAGAATTATTAATCCAACATTCTTCATTTGGAGTCTCAACATATCTTTTCTGAGATTTAATCATGTAGATACAGAAAAATGCTAATAATAATAGCCCAATTTAAAGATTTTATTGCTAAAAATTTTAGTGTAGTCAAATCTAACAAACTTCAAATTTTAACCATGGGAACATGAGTTTCCTATCTATTCTATTTATGCCATTACATGGAGAGAAAAATGTGAAAGAGGTCTTATCAGCAACTTTTAATTTTCAGGTTTTGCTTATGACCTTCAAAACCATTCCACAGTAAATGTAATCTTAGATTTCATGAATGCAGTGTCTTTCATTTTTACATAGATAACAATGCACCCCAGACTTCGTATCTTATAGCATGGCAATTAAAGCCACGTTCTTTGTGCTTCCATATAGTAAGTAATTACAGAAGTGACTGGAGAATTTCTGTAGAGGATTAGTTTAATTTATCAGGCAGTGACTATTGCAGAATAAATGAGTAGAGGCACTCTTCAGCTAATTTGCTCCACTCCATACTGAAACTGAACACAGAGAATGACTGGAATGACTTACTACAGTAGAGTGAATCACAAATCCTCTGATGAAGTGCAGTCTAAAGGTAAGACTGCCACATTAGCCCAGGGACCTGAAAGGACAGAAAATCCTATTGTACTGCCTCTCAACAATGCCATTATTTCTCTTCTAAAGTCCAGTGTACATTGCAATTAGTACATGCCTTTCACACAAACTGGGTGTTATTCAGATTTCCCTCTCTGTCAGAAGTACTTTGTGCTTGAGTAAGGATGCCCCCGTAGGCTCATTTATATGAACGTTTATATGAATCCTTCTTCATTAGGTAGTGGAACTCTTTTATGATTTATTTATCAATTATTATTATTTATCACATTTATTCATTTTGTATCCTAGTTGTGGCCCCCTCCTTTGTCTCCTCCCAATCTCATCCTCCCTTCCTCTTCTCCCACTATGTCCTCCCCTAGTACACTAATAGGGGAGGACCTCTTCCCCTTTTTTCTGATTGTAGCCTATTAGGTCTCATAAGGACTGGATGCATTGTCTTCTGCATTCTGTCAAGGCTGCGCCCCCCAGGGAAGGTGATCAGAGAGCCTGCCGAGTTCATGCCAGAGACCTAGATGTCCATCAAAGGAGGAATGGATATAAAAATTGTGGTACATTTACACAATGGAATACCACTCAGCAACTAAAAAAAAGAAAATGATGAAATCTGCAGGCAAATGGTGGGAACAAGAAAAGATCATCCTGAGTGAGGTAACCCAGAAGCAAAAAGACACACATGTGTATATACTCACTCGTATATACATACATGTGCATATACTCACTCATAAGTGATTATTATACATATAATATAAGATAAAATCACTAAAATCTATAGTACCAAAGATGCTAAACCATAAGGAAGACCCTGGGGAAGATGCTCGATCCTCATTCAGAATGGCAAACTCTATAGACATCAGAAGCAGGAGAAGACAGGGAACAGGACAGGAACCTACCTCAGAGGTCCTCTGGTAGTGGAACTCTTTGATAGAATTAGAAGAATTAGGAGTTATGGACTTGATGGAAGAAATAAGTCATTGTGTGTGGACTTTGTGGTTTCAAAAGTCCATACCAGACCCCCTCTCTCCATTGATAGTCTGTAACTATGTAATCATAGTAAGTGTAATCCTCTTGCCTTATGACTATGCTGAGATTGTAGACACTTATAGCTCTACCAATCTAAGAAGATCATTCTTTTATGAAAAAAAAAATACAGCTCTGTGGCAAAGCAGATGCCTGAAATTCTAAGTTTAACCTGCATTAACAAAAAACTAACCAACAAAAATTAATTGATTGGGTCATGAATTATGAAGGAAAAAGACAAAGAATATATACAATTTATAATATTTCAGTATTAGAATGCATTGCTCATGTGTTACAAAGTTTAACATCTCTATATCTGAATCAAATAGTACTTCTGGGGGTGGAGTAAATATATTACTAACTATAATATATTTTGGCTTTGAAAACATCAACCTGAATTTCATAAACTCAATCACTTAGTTAAAGGCAATATTGCTCAGAATCAGATAATTCTATAGATCAAAGTATATAGTCAAACAAAGTCAACATATCCACAATCAGTTAGGCTTAATACAAGTTTTTAAATTATATTTTTATTTATCAAATATGATCTAAAGATCTCATTCCAACATGGAAAAGCTACCATAAAATTGTTTTTAGATGCTTAGAAATGTTTTCACATTGAGTAATCACCAATTAACTGGAAATATTTATTGCATTTATTATGAGAAAAAAGTGTGGTGTACTTAGTTTATCTAAATACTCATTTTAAAGGTTTTAAAGAAGAAAAATGTGCATTTTGTTTCAACAGTGAAGAATAGACAAAAATTAGGAAACATTTGAAAGGCCAAAAGAGTGTGCTAAGTATTACTGTCAATCTAGACTTTAATTTTTTATGTTTAAGAATGCAATAGTTCAGATGCATAAAGCCAAGCATCTGCAGAGTTACAATCTACCACTTGAGGGTAGGTGTGAATGAAAAAAAAAAAAGACAACACAAAATAATATGTTTGTTTTTGGAAAAGTAAAAATAAGCTCATAGAAAGCATTTTCATTTCTTTCTGACTGCGTGGAGATAACTAGAAACATCTCAAACTTCTACTTTGTCATTATCCAGCTAGTCAGAGATTGGTTATGCTGGGAGTCAGATCAGCAAGCCATGTGGTCTCAATACATAGGTGTACTCAGCCTTCAAAAGACAAAGTATCCAAGATATGGTAGAGTAACATATTACATTTACATTAGCTCTGCTCTACTGAGGTACATTTTACAAAGAACAGGGTTTTGTAGTGTTTCTAAATTAGTTTTGAAATGTGAGCATAAATGTATCACTATTTGATCTCACTATACAGTGATATATACAGTCAATAACATGTCACTATATGCCTACAAGTACACTACTTTATACAAGTAAGAATGCATAGTAATGAAAACATCTTTTGCTAGATAACTTACATACGTTAGTACATGTACATGTATTTTGTAAAAGTAAAACCAAAATCATACCTAAAAATGAGTCAATGTTTAAAATGACTTTGACTGAAAATCAGTGATTTTTTAAATATTAATAATACCAATAGAATTAATATAGCTGAAGCTGTATTTTTTTTCTAAAAGTAAAATACATAAGTCAAGATAAAAAGAATTTATAAAGATCAGCATGTTTAGAAACAGGAGAGGAGCCTACCATAGAGGGCCTCTGAAAGACTCTACCTAGAAATGTATCAAAGCAGATGCTGAGACTCATAACCAAACTTTGGACAGAGTGCAGGGAATCTTATGAAATAAGGGGGAGTTAGTAAGAACTGGAGAGGACAGGAGCTCCACGAGAACCAAATATATCAGGAACAGGGGTCTTGTCTGAGACTGTTTCTCCAACCAAGGCCCATGCATGGATATAACCTAGAACCTTTGCCAAGAAGTAGCCCATGGCAGCTTAGTATCCTAGTGGGTTTACCCTAGTAAGGGGAACAGGGACTGTCTCTGACTTGAACTCAGTGGCTAGCTCTTTGACCTCCCCACCCCCTGTGGGAGGAACAACCTAGCTAGGCCACAGAGGAGGACATTACAACCATTCCTGGTGAGACCTGACAAGCTAGGGTCAGATGGAAGGGGAGGAGGACCTCCCCTATCAGTGGACTTAGAGAGGGACAAGGAGAAGAGCAGGGAAGGAAGGCCGGATTGGATGGGAATGAGGGAGCAGGGTCCAGCTGGGATACAAAGTAAATAAAGTGTAATTAATATAAAAAAGTATATAATAGACAATATTCAAGTTAAGTTTGTTTTAATTAAGCTGAAAATTTAATGTATTTTGAAAAATGTGTTCTTATAATCCTAGCATTTTATATAAAATAAGCATTAATGGATTAAAAAAAGATCATCATGTTCTTAGTATGTTTCAAACTTAATATATATCATGATATAGTGAAAACAAAATGCTTTGAATATCCACTCTATCCTACTGCTGATGTATTTCAATATCATTCAAATATCTTAATTTATATGGTATTTCGATATGTACACAGAGATAATATGACATGAATATTTTAGAATTTAGGCCAAGGTATCAATATCCTATTCAAAAGATGTTCTTAATTAACATTTCTTATAATTTGGTAATCACTTTTCTTTACATGTTTTTCTTCTGGCTCATACTTCACTCTTCTCTAAGATCTTACAGGTATTAAAACCTCCTTTTCAGGTATTACTCAAAGAGAATCAGTCACAAACTATGAGCCTTACAATTATAGAATTCTGATGGCTTTCTTCAAGATAAGGAGTGAGAATAGTCAACTGGTGTCCAAACCTTCAGTTCCATCTCTTATCTAAGCTACTGTCTTTTACTTTCTTCTATACTTTTTGTATTTTTATACATTTCAATTTTACAAAGACTCTATGTTTATATTTTTACTAGTAAAATAGACTTATTTTGAGGGACTCAAAAACAAATGCATTGCCATCTTGAAAGAGAAAGCATGGTTTGTTGTCTTATTTCAAGTACTCATCTTTGCTAAGCATATGGGAGAATAAATAGAACTAAGATGGAGGCTTTGGTTGTAAGAAGATTGCAGTCTAGTTGAAGGTAAAGTAGTTCATGAGAAGTTGGAGCAGATGAAATTGAGACTAAAGATGAAGGAAGAAATGGAAGGACAAAAAAGGACTGAGGAAAGTAAACAGAAAAGAAGAAATTAAGAGTTTATAAAAAGTGATTTTTCTTTTTTAGCTTTGAAACACAATGGGCATTTTTAAGACTTTTGGGTCTGCTGCCCTCTCTTTCTATCAGACGCTGTACCTCTCCCAGTGAGTATATTTCATGACACAGAGGCCTACATCTTTAGATTTAATATTTTCTAAAATATGGTTTTCTATTTATTAATTATTAAAGATGGAAAATATATTTATGTTACATGTTAGTGTGCTTTATTGAAACACAGTATGATAATATAGAATGTCAAATACCTTTTTAGATTTTTATTTGGTGAATTGTGTTTAGAGAAAAGTACAAGAGTTTGCTTTTGTTTTAAACCTAGACTTTAAGTGACAGGGGAAGTATAAAAACTTTCTTCTGTTACTCTAATTACCTTACATGTGCTTTCCTATAACACTTCCTCCTCCACATATTTTTTGAAATGAGATTAAAGTAGAAAACAACAGAAAATAAAGGAAGTAGTGGAGATAAAAAGATAAATTGATTTTAGTACGTGTAGCCTATATTATAAGTCTAATATCCACTTATAAGGGAGTATATATCATGTGTGTCTTTCTGCTTCTGGATTATCTCACTCAAGATGATCTATTCTAGTTCCCACCATTTGACTTCATTTTTCATGATTTCTTTGTTTTTAATTGCTGACTAGTATTCAATTGTGTAAATGTACAACAATTTCTGTATCCATTCTTCTGCTTAGGGACATCTATGCTGTTTCCAGTTTCTGACTATTACAAATAAAGCTGCTGTGAACATAACTAAGCAAGTGTCCTTATTGTGTACTTGAGCATCTTTCAGATATATGCCCAGGAGTGGTATAGCTAGATCTTGATGTAGCACTATTACTAATTTTCTGAGAAAGAGCCAGATTAAAGACCAAAGTATTTTCAAGTTTACATTCCCACCAGCAATGTAGGAGGGTTCCCCTTCATCCATAGCCTCTCCAATATGTGTTGTCACCCGAATTTTTTTTAATTTTTAATTTAACTTTTATTAATTACACTTTATTCCTTTTGTATCCCCCCATAGGCCCCTTCCTCCTCCCCTCCCGGTCCCACCCTCCCCCCCCCTCTTTTTGCATGCATGCCTCTCCCCAAGTCCACTGATAAGGGAGGTCCTCCTCTTCTTCTTTCTGATTTTTTTTGTTGTTGTTGTTGTTCTCAATGCAGTTTATTCAGGAACCTTGAACAATCTTCTGACCCTGGGGAAAGCCAGCCCACAGCTTAAAATAACCTCTGGATAGCCAACCCCAGTGTGCCTCGTGGGCAATGCAGAAAGGTCCACATACATGGAAGCAAGCCAGATCCTCAGCCTTAGCCAAATATGGAGTTGTTTGTGGCAGAGAGCACGCACCATCGGGAAGGTGGAAGGCAGAAACCAGCTCCATCTTTAAGGCGTGGCATTACGCAGCTCTCTAAAGTTCCCCCTTTTTGTTTTAGACGCATCAGGCAAGAGTAGAGGTCTGATCTCTGATATTAGAAATAAATTGGGACTTTGTACCGATGTTCATCCACCCAAAGAGCATCAGACCCGTCTGATACCTTTTTCTGAGAGGTGGGACCTGGGGCATCAACCCACATGCAATAAGACATGCTCTTCTCTGGGTCGAAAGCAGCTGACCTCGCATCCTGAGCGTAACATTTTAGCTTTTTATGGTAGCCAACCATGCTTGGGGAGACTGTCCTGCTTCAATGGCTGTAAAGGCCTGAATGATCATGGCTTCATTACGCTGTTGTGAGACTCTAATCTTGCATATACACCACAGGCAAACCAAGGAGACCACACCAGAAGGCCTGCTAACGCTCCCATGCCCGCCCATTCCTTCAGATGATTCATGGCTGCAGCAATCCATGATGATAATCCTGTGGCTAGTCCTGCGTCCACTCTGGTAGAATTTGCCGTAACAGTGGCCACTCTCAGCTGTTCCATCATAGTATCGAATTCTTCAGTCCAATTGCCTAAAATATAGCTAGACAATTGTTTAGACAGGTTTGCAGCACGGGAAAAATTCTCATATTGTATGCTAGTGACACAAAGTCCAGCATACTTCCATTGACAGCCAAGTTGAGCGATTTGCCATAGGGTATCAATTTGCTCCTGCATGAGGTCACTCCTCTGATTGAACACCATCAAGTCTCCTTTTAGTTGAGCATTAATTCCTTTTTGTATATCTAAAGCATGAGCTACATTGGCTAAAAGATTATTTAGGGTCTGAGTAGTCTGCATAGTATGACTCATGGCTATGCAGCCACTTTTGATGTGAACTGATGGACTAAGATCAGAAAGGAGAGGAGAACCTCCCCTATCAGTGGACTTGGGGAGTGGCATGCATGCAGAAAGGAGAGGGAGGGTGGGATCGGGAGGGGAGGAGGGAGGGGCTTATGGGAGGATGCAGAATGAATAAAGTGTAATTGATGAAAAATAAAAAAAAAGAAAAGATAATTTAAGAACCTTAAATGACTTTCAAAAGTGGAGGAAAACATGGAGTTAGTCAATTTACATGGAGCACATCTCACCCCTGGGGGCAATGGTCTCCTGAACCTACTCAGACCTTGGACACCACCACTGCTAGTTCTAGAACTGATGCAGGATGTTCCAACGAGGGGGTTAAGGCTTCTCATAATATTTCCTATAAGTCCACACCTGTTTGTTTATAACCCATTCAATAATAACAATTTTTATTCATTGTTAGCCAGATAGAGCCAAGTAATTGTGGTAATGATACTTGCTTTTTTGCCCAATGCCGGAATGCTAGTGAATTTAGGTATGCCCTGGTTACTCGCATGCCTCGCTGGGTGCCTGTGCCCGTTGATGCCCCTCACGCTATGACTCTCTTCAGACAGAAAAGGGATCTTGTAATTACAGCCGCCATTGTCACCCGAATTTTTGATCTTACCCATTGTAATGGGTGTAAGGTGAAATGCCAGCGTCGTTTTTATTTGCATCTCCCTGATGGCTAAGGACATTGAGCATTTCTTTGTTTCTCTGCCATTTGATATTCCTCTATTGAAAATTCTCTGTTTAGCTCCGTACCCCATTTTTTAATTGGATTGCTTGATTTGTTGTTTTTTAACTTCTTTATTTCTTTATATATTCTGGATATCAGCCCTCTGTCAGATATAGGGTTGGTGAAGATCCTTTCCCAGTCTGTAGGCTGTTGTTTTGTTCTGACAACAGTGTTATTTGCTTTACAGATGCTTTTCATGAGGTCCCAATTATTGATTGTTGATTTTAGAGTCTATGAAAAGAAGTAGCTATAAAATATCTTCACAAACTGGTGATTAAAGAAAAGGTTCAGAGTGAAAAGTATGTTCTTTGCACACAGATCTGTTTTAAGTGAGAAAATGTAAAAGAAATTAATATAGTTGATGAAAATCAGGCTTATATAATGACATCATAAAAGAAATGTGTCTTTTTATATTTTTCAAGCATTTTTGGTTCTTTTAAAAAATATTTTAAAAGTTTTTTCATGTTATATCCTTATTGTATCCTCATCTCTTATATTATCCCATTCCACATTCCCTTCCTCTTCCCCCTCATCTCCTTCTCTTAGTCCTCTGAAAGGGGAAGACCTCTTCCCCTACAAAGTAACTCCAACCTAACAAGTCTCATCAGGACTGGATGTACTGGATTCCTCTGAGGCCTGGCAATACCACCCTGCAAGGCAGAAGTGATTGAGGAGCAGGCAACAGAGTCCATGTCAGAGAAAGCCCCTGTTCCCCTTACCTGGACATGAAGAATGAGCTGCTTATAGTTTACATCAGTGCAGGGGTTCTAGGTCCATCCCATGCCTGATCCTTGGTTGGTGTATCAGTCTCTGCGGGCCCTCCTTGGCCCTGATTTATTGGCTCATTTGGTCTTCTGGTAGAGATTCTGTCCCAGAAGGAACAGGAAATAAATCTTATACATATTTGCTGGGTAAGGGGATAGAGAGTGTTTCTCACAGAGAAAAATATGTAGTAGGTTATGGAATTTGCCATCATGTGACATAATGAGAGAGAGAGAAATAGGGAGAGAGAGAATTGCAAAGAGAGGGATGGAAGGACGCAGGGAAGTACACAGAGAGGTAAAAAAAACATTTACAGATAAGTATACATTTATACATAAATATACATACATATAAATAATTTCCAGTCCAATATATAAATAAAATTCTGACTTTACCTTTTCTTCTCATTCAATCAAATTGATCTGATAATGGGAACAGGAGGTAAAGTATATGTTTATGTATTTATATTATGTTCACCTTCAGGTGGAATGACACTCATGTTGTAGAATTGTTTTCAGTAGTATCACCTATGAGAGAAATGTAACATAATTAAAGCTGATATTTTGGCTTTGTGGATATTCCTTTAGTTATCTATTTAAGACTGTTGTCATTAGATAGCCTAAGAAAGAAGAAACAGCTGCCTGCATCCATGATTTAAAAAAAGGAGTGAAAATTGTCTGCTTCTTGCACTTTAATATTCTGAAATATATGAATACTATGGTCATAAAATTCATATTAAAACTTTACACCTTGTAAATAACTGTGTTAAGATCATAGTTTGGAACATATGACTGTTTATCACGTATTATAAAGAAACCTCCTGAAATGAATGTATTAAGACCCGAAACTTTGTTTCTCAAATAAGAAAGTTATCATGCTCTCTTATTATATTGAATTTCATACTTGAAATACATTATTTTCTGTTTGACTATGTAGTTCTGCCACTTAAATTTGTTTCAGTTTAGTTCCAGTACTCAGTTCTAAGACTCCAGTTATTTATTCAAATGATCTAGTCTTTTAAAAAAATCCCTGCAACAAAGTCTTATAAAACAATTCTACAGATACCCTTCTACAAATGTGTTAAGAATAACTGGTAAGAGCTCTTTTAAAGTGAAACAGTAAAATAAAAGCTTGCAGGTAGATAATTCACTGCAATAATGTCCTGTTAATGTATAAAGTAGTTTATCTTCTTCAAGTGTTGCCACTCTTCCTAAAAGATGGTTTTCCTGTTCCTTTTATATTGCTTTGGTTCTGTTGATCTATTAAATTGAAGATTGCTCTTCAAGTAGGTCAAAGTCTTATGTATCTGCTTTACAAGATGGAGGTAAGAGAAATATTGATTTGCTTCATTACTCTGTGTGTCTCTCTCTGTTCCTGTCTTTCACTTTCTCTCTGTGTGTGTTTTATGTGTGACATACCCATTAACAATCAATATAAGATAAGATGTGAATGCCAATTTTTATTTTACTTGAAAGTAAACTAAGAAACAACATGTGTTTCTGTTTTGTTTTGCTGTTAATTTGGTACTATCTCAATTCTTTTTTACATTAAATTTTTTATTTTTTATATTAATTACAGTTTATTCTCTTTTTATCCCAGCTGTAGCCCCCTTCCTCATTCCTAATCACACCCTCCCTCCCTCATCTCCTCCCTTACCACTCTCCAAGCCAACTGATAAGGGACATCTTCCTCCCCTTCCTTCTGACCATAGCCTATCGGGTCTCATCAGGACTGGCTGTATTGGCTTCCTCTGTTGCCTGGTAAGGCTGCTCCCCTCTCAGGGGGAGATGACCAAAGAGCCAATCACTGAGTTTATGTCAGAGACAGTCCCTGTTCCCCTTAATATGGAACCTATTTGGATACTGAGATGACCTGGGCTACATCTGAACAGGGGTCCTAGGTTATATCCATGAATAGACCTTGGTTGGAGTATCAGTCTCAGAAAAGTCCCTGTGCTCAGAATTTTTTATTCTGTTGCTCTATTTGTGGAGTTGCTGTCCCCTCCAGGTCTTACTATCTCCCCCTTCTTTCATAAGATTCCCTGCACTCTGTCCCAAGTTTAGATATGAGTCTCAGCATCTGCTTTGATATACTGCTAAGTAGAGTCCTTCAAAGGCCCTCTGTAGTAGGCTCCTGTCCTGTTTCCTGTTTTCTCCTTCTTCCAGTAACCATCCCATTTGTCTTTATGAGTGAGGATTGATCAACTTACCCAGGGTCCTCCTTCTTCCTTAGCCCTTTAGGTGTAAATTTTAGTATATTTATCCTATATTATATGTCTAATATCCGCTTATAAATGAGTATATACCATGTGTATCTTTCTGCTTCTAGGATACCTCACTCAGACTGATTTTTTTTTCTAGATCCCAACATTTGCCCTCAAATTTCATTATTTCCATGTTTTTAAATGCTGAGTAGTATTCTATTGTGTATGTGTACCACAATTTCAGTATCCATTCCTCCACTGAGGGGCATCTTGGTTGTTTCCAGGTTCTGTCTATTATGAATAAAGCTTCTAAGAACATGGATGAGTAAATATCCTTGTTGTGTACCTGAACATATTTTGGGTATATGCCTAGGAGTGGTCTAGCTGGATCTTGAGGAAGCAATATTCCTAATTGTCTGAGAAAGCACCAGATTGATTTCCATAGTGGTTGTACAAGTTTACATTCCCACCAGCAATGGAGGAAGGCTCCTCTTTCTCCACATCCTCTCCAGCATGTGTTGTCATTGAGTTTTTAATCTTAGCCATTTTGATGGGTGTAAGGTGAAATCTCTGGGTCATTTTGATTTGCATTTCCCTGATGATTATGTACGTTGAATATTTCTTTAAGTGTTTTTTCTACCATTCTATATTCTTCCTCAGAGAATTATCTGTTTTAATTGGATTACTTGATTTCTTGTTCTTTAACTTCTTTCTCAAAAAAAAAAAAAAAACAGAATTGCCAAAGGATCCTGTACAACAACAGATCATCTGGCGGTCCCTGACCTCAAACTGCAGTATAGAGCAACAGTAATAAAAACTATATGGTTCTGACATAGAAACAGAATCGTGTATCAATGGAAATGAATAGAAGACCCAGAATTAAACCCACACACCTACAGATACTTCATTTTTGACAAAGTAGCCAAAACCATACAATGGAAAAAAGAAAGCATCTTCAACAAATGATGCCGGTCTAACTGGATATCTATATGTAGAGAAATGCAAACAGATCCATATTCATCACCCTGCACAAAACTAAAGACCAAGTGGATCAAAGACCTCAACATAAAACTAGACACACTAAACTGGTTAGAAGAAAAAGTGGGGAAGAACCTTGAACTCATTGGCCTGAGAGACAACTTCCTCAACTGAATACCAACAGCACAGGCTCTAAGATCAATAATCAATAAATGAGACCTCATGAAACTGAAAACTTCTGTAAAGCAAAGGACACTGTTGTCAGAACAAAATGACAGCCTATGGACTGGGAAAGAATCTTCACCAACCCTTCATCTGACAGAGGGCTGATATCCAGAATAAATAAAGAACTCTCTCACTTCTAACAAATACATTTTTTTCTTTTATTTCTGAGATATTAATGCAATTTCATCCTCATACCACTACGCTTCTTCCCTGGGAAACATTATTTCTCCCACTTTCAGCATTTCTTAATTGACTATATTTTTTTTTTTTGTAAAGGATTATATTCCGTTGAAGTTGTCCATATTCTTTTGGATATGACTGTTGTTAGTGTCTATGTAGGAATCATATTCAGGTTACTATGTTAGTGAGACTTTTCCAGTATAGCTCCTGACATTGCTGGGATTTATTGATCCTTCAAGATCAATAAATTTTGTAACTCTCAGTAGTTGACCAGGATTTGGGAACGAGGTAAACATTACACATTTTTACTATTTTTTCATTTGTTTCAGGACATTTATGTTGCTTCTACCCCATAGATATCATGATCAGTGCAGCAGTGACCATATCTGAGGAAGTACTTGTGGAGTAGGATGTCAAGTCCTTTGGGTGTATGACAGGAAGTGTTATGCTGTTTCATGTATGGTAGAGTCATTTTAGATCTTTGACAATTCTTCATTCTGGCTGTACCAATGTGTAGTTCCACAAAGAATAAATGAATCTTCCCCTTTACCCTCTCAACCTCCTTCAGCCTTTACTGTTTTATTGTTCTTTGCTATTCTGCAGAGATTTTTATTTTGATAAAAATCTTGAAGTTATTTATTTGCTTGTCCCTAATCTCTATGGAAAATGAACATTTTTGAGATATTTCATAGCCATCATTGTTTTGGGGTTGTGGGGAGGCTAAAGTAGAAGCTTCTCTTTTCTTTGAAGACTCGCTTTTGTTATGTGAAGTTTTGCTGGAGGTTGGCTTGTGAGAGGCCATGTGATGTTTTACTGTGAGCTCTCATGTGCAAAAGGGCATGACTTTGGCCAGCTGAGAACATTCATAGGTGTGACATTCATAGTGTGACATAACTTTTCAGATTGACATCGCTTTGTTGATCTTCATGCTTTGACACTTGACTGAAAACACCACATTCTCAGCTTAAAGTAAAACATCACATGACAAAACTCAGTCTTCAAAGTCTCTGGCAGTGGCAGGCTCTTTGGTCAACTCCCTCTGGGAGATGCAACCATGCCAGGCCACAGAGGAAAGTGACGCAGCCAGTCCTGATGAAACCTGATAGGCTATGGTCAGATAGAAAGGGAAGAGCACCCCCTCATCAGTGGACTAGGGCAGGAGCATAGAGGGAGAAGAGGGAGGGAGGATGTAATTGGGAGGAAAAAAGGGAGGGGGCCACAGCCAGGATACAAAGTGAATATATTGTAATAAATAATAAATATATAAATTTTAAAAAGAGACCAGAAACTTTCTCCATTTCCCCCTTCCTATTTCCATGAAATAAATGTTTTCCCTTTAGCATTAACAATTTATACACAATAAGAATAATTATAGGAACCATAAGACTTGAACTTTACATCAAACAATAGAGAAATAAAATAACATTAAATTCCTATTGATATACAATACATAAAATGGCTTTTAAATTTCCACTGTTACACAAAATAACCTTAAATTTTTATTAATGTACAATAGTTACACAAAATAACCTTAAATATCTCTCAACATAGAATACAAAATAACTTTATATTTCTATCACTATACATTAATCTATAACAAGGTAAAATATCACTTCAAAGGACCAAAAACATCTTCCCCACCTTTTGGAAATGCTGAAGCCCTGTGGCAAAGATATCTTTTGGGTGCCCTGTGAATACTGGGTATGTTGGCCAAGTTTCAGAAAAGCTAACTGTATCTTTTTTGTTCATTATCTGTATTTTCTGTCCAGTCTTTGTGATGTCTGTCTTTGGGCTAGCCCTTTGAAGATGATTTGCATGCAAATTTAGGAAAAATCAGTAATTGAAGCAATTTGTGAGAGTGAATCACCTGGGCTATTTGTTTTGTGAAGACACTCATGTCTCTGGTTATAGGAAGCTTTCCATGGTCAGATCTAATCTTTATAAATTTTGTTGGTAACCATGTTTCATCATTCCCTGTAGATATATAAGCATAATCATGTCCCCATCTCAAAATAATTGCAGTTTTCCATTCTAATGTTACCACATCCTTATAGTATATCGCTTGTCCTAGTCCTTCAGTTTTTTCTATAACCCAATATCTCTCAGCTGCTGTTATTCTTTTTTTCATCAACATTAAAAAAATTAGACTTAACAAAGCATTATTTAGTCTGTCCTTGGGATTTTTACTCTTCCTTTTTGTCTAATAATCATCTTTTAAAAGATACAATTGGCTCTTTCTACAATTGCTTGTCCTGTAGGATTCTGTGGAATACCCAAAATGTGCTTAATATTGTAATACGAAAGAATTGTTTCATCTTCTTGTATACATATGAGGGAGCATTATCAGCCTTACTTTGTACAGGTATCCCCATAATTACCATTATTTCTAACAAAAAGTTGCCTTTTCAGTACCTAAAGCAGTTGCCTGTTGAAACCCTGAGTGTATGCCAATGGCATGGTGTATATACCATTTTTTTAAATCTGAAAAAAAATACATCTTCCAGATATCATTTTGTTTGGTGCCCCTAGGTTTACTACTAGGAGGTAATGGAATTTGGTTGTATAAAGAATATGTACACCATTTTAAAATTCTTTCTTTTGTTTGTTGCCAAGTGTATAGAAATTTTATTGTCTTTAAATCTTTCTTGACATTTTGTTTCTCATGAAATTTGGAGACTTCTAACACATTCCCTATTAGCAGTTGGTCAATTTCTTTATTTCCTTGTGCCAATGGACCTGACAAACCTGTATGAGACATATTAGTAATATATAATGGATAGTTTCTACTTCTGATGGCCTGTTGTAATCGCATAAATAATGAGGTAATTTCTGAGTTATCAGGAAAAAAATTCAGCAGTCTATATATGCAAAACAACTCTTTCTGCATATAAAGAATCAATAATTATATTAAGAGATTCAGGAAAATATAATACCATAAGGATTGCATACAGCTCTGATTTTTGAACTAAGGTATATGGACTTTTGATTACGTTGCTTATTTTGTCTGACTAATAACCTGCCATTCCCTTCCTGTTTGTATTAGTATAGAATTTTGATGCCTCTGGAATTGGTTTCCTCTTTACAATACATAATAGAATCTAATTAGTTATTTTTTATAAACTAAATATGTGTCCTTTGGGATATTTATTATTAATTTCTCCCAAGTAGTTACTACAACGTCTTGGCCAATATTCATTGATCACCCACAATTACATGATCTCAGTATAAGTAAGAGGTACCACAATTTTGGCTGGGTATGTTCCTGACATTTGATATAGTCTTATTCTACATTTTATAATTAATTCAGAAATCTTTTCAATATATGTCTTCAATTTTTTACTTTGTTCATGTGCTAAGAAAATCCATTTCATAATATTTTCTTCCCTTTGCATAATGAAGACAGTAGGATCATGAGTGGAAGGCAAAATGACCAAAATGGATCAATTTGATACCCATAAGCATCTTGCAGTCTTTGTTTTACTCATTTTTAACTCTTTTTCTGCTTCAGCTGTTAAATATCTTGGACCTTTTTAAGTTTAAATCTCCTTGTAATATTTGAGAAAAATTACTTAATTCAAATATACTCAAGCCAATTGTAGGCCTCAGCCAGCTATTATAATTTTTGAAAGTCATTAAGAGTTTGCAATTGGTCGCTATGGATCTATAACTTTTTTGGTTGAATTTTTTGTTGACTGATTTTATGACACAGATAATTAAGAGAATTTTCTCTTTGTATTTTTTTCTGGTGCAGTCTGTAACCCCTAACTTGGCAGAATTCTTTGTGTTTTCTTAAACATTTTTTCCAAATTATCTGTATCAGAATCAGCCAACAAAATATCATTCATGTAATAATATATGATAGATTGAGAAAATTGCCTATGAATTTCTAACAGTTGTCTCACAAAATATTGACATAAAGTTGTACTATTTCACATTCCCTGTGGGCACACCCTCTAATAGTATCTCACTATTGGGCCACTATTGTTCAGAATAGATACTGAGAAAGCAAACCTTTCCCTATGCTACTCATGCAAGGGTACTGTGAAAAAGCAATCTTACAAGTCAGCTAGTATTCTAGACCAAGATCTAGGTAACACAAAAGGTAAAGGAAGCTGAGGCTATAAAGGAATTACTCTATTGATAGCTCTTAAATCTGTTATCATCCTCTGTTTTCCTGATTCATTTTTTTGCAACAAACACAGGGGAATTCCATGGACTGGTAGACTCTTCTGTATGGTGAGCCTCCAGATAGTCTTTTACCAGTTGTTCAAGTGCTTGCAATGTTTCTTTTGTTATTGGCCATTGCTCTTGCTGCACAGGTCTTTTTGATATCCATTCAGGGGCAAGACAACAGCAGTGACCCCTATTATAGATTAGGAAACTCAATTTCTGTTATGTCCTGTGTTTGGACAATGGGCATAGCTTGTGCTTGTTCTTGATCATCTGTACCAACACCTTCCCTGGGAGCATCTACTATCTCATCCCCAGTTTCCTCATTTGCTATCTTTGGGTTTGCAGGGTATTAATATCAGTACCAGATTGTTGTAAAACTTTCCTTCACCATAAATTTATGGGTATAGAAGCCATAGGGTCTCAAGTTCCCTGTTTGCCCTTCTGATTCGACACATTTAAATCATTGGACACTTTGCCTTATTTTTGATAATTTACCAGTTTCTAAAAACTGTGTACAAACCTTCTGTAGTGGCCAGTCTGGATTTCAAGACTTTTAGCAAAGAATATTGACATCAACTGTATCCACCAAGTTTCTATTTCAACACCATTCATTTGTACCATTAATTTGGGTCTCTGATCCTCAATCTCTGTTTGCCAGAACATACAATTTCCAATACTCCCCAAAGCCCCTGTTCTTTCTGCTGGTGTGGACTTGCCTTTGATGTAAGAAAACAGGAACAGCTGAGCAATTCTATTTTCTGCAAGTTATTTTCTGCATTAACTTGCATCTCCTTTTCCACATATACTGTTATTTTAATTTCTTCCTTCAATCCCCATCTATGATACCTGGATGTATAATAAATCCTTGAGAAGTTAATCCATTTTTCCCAAGATTATTCCTACTGTCCCTGCAGGTAACTAACGATAAACACCAGTGGCTATCAAAATTTGGGGTTAGTGTAAGAGGTGTATCTGTGGCTGGATTCAAAGCCCCACTACTTCAGTTGCATGCCTTAGATCATCAACACTTAATTTTGAATTCCCTGATACCTCCTGGGTGACTGAAAAGAAAAAAAATTGGCTTGTATTACATGTTGCAGAGCCTTGAGCCAACAGGCCCCTTTGTTCATTTCCCAATGGGAAGAGATTAACTTGTATATCTATCTCTTTTGTACTTACTACATTCCATAGAACAAAGTTTTCCTGTGCCATGGTGGCTACAAAACTCTGGAAGCTTTTGCATAACACTGCAGCCAGAAACTGCCTGTTCTCTTTTACAAATATAATTTTTTTTAGAATCAGTGTGCCTACTGTTTTGAATCCTGAAGCTTCCAGTCTTAGTGTTTCTTTGAAAATGGCCAAATTCACTGCAATTACAACAATGGGCAATTTGATTTCTGAGGTTTCTAGCTACAGCTTGTCGAATGATATTGGCATTATACTCCTGAGGGCCAATATCAGCTGTCTCTCTTACCCATTTGTCTATTGACTCCTTGAGCTTTTTAATGGTGTAATTTTTCTCTTACATTCAATTTTTGAATTATCAAATGCCAAAATCTCTACGAACGACTTTCTGGTTTCAGGATCTGGTGTGGCTGTACTAACAGCAAAAGTCAATCTCTATACAAATTCAAAGACGGCTTCCCCAGGGCCTTGTATTACTTTAGTAAAGAGGAGATTTCCCCCCAGATCTTCCACCATATCCCACATTCTTAAAATTGCAGTAAGACATTGTTTAAGTATGACATTATCAGAATGGATTTGCTATTGTAAATCATTATAGCATCTTTCACCAAACTGTTGGTCTTTTTTTTTTTAATTTCATTTTTCTTATTAGTTACATTTTGTTAACTCTGTGTCCCAGCTGTATCCCACTCCCTCATTCCCTCCCCAACCCCACACTCCCTCCCTGGTCTCCTCCCTGCCCCTTTCTAAGTTCACTGATAGGGGAGGACCTCCTCCCCTTTCATTTGATCCTGTTTTATCAGGTATCTTCAGGGCTGGCTGCAAAGTCCTCCTCTGTGGCCTAACAGGACTGCTCCTCCCCTGGGGGGGCGGGGAGGTCAAAGAGTCTGCCCTTGAGATCCTGTTAGAAATAGTCCTTGTTCCCCTTACTTTGGAAAACCTAGCAGTGTTTCAAAGCAGACACTAAGACTCATAACCAAACCCTCGGCAGAGTGCAGGAAATCATATGAAAGAAGGGGCGTTAGTATGATATGGAAAGGATAGGAGCTCCACAAGACCAAATATATCTAGGCACAGGGTCTTTTCTGAGACTGACACTCAACCTAGGACCATCTATGGATATAACCTAGAACTTCTGCTCGGATGTGGCCTGTGGTAGCTCAGTAACCAAGTAGTTTTCCAAAGTAAGGGGAACAAACTGTTGGTCTTTAACCACATTTATCCCCCTGCTATATTACGTTGTTCCATTTTCATGACTTCATCCCTTCACCATGATAAGGATTCCAATTATTGACCAGTTTCTAAAACAGCTGTTACCAAACTCTTCCAATCTTGGGGAATAAGTCTGTTTTGCATAGTCCAATTATTCAATACTTGTTTAAGAAATGGGGAATGCATCATAAACTTTAAAATAGGCCCTTTAAAACATTTTAAATATAGCATGTCTATTGGATGCCACATCATCTCATCATAAGCTTCACCACCATTAAATGCTGCATAGGACTGGGAAGGCTGACGGTGCCTGTAGAGGCCTAGGCAACTCCTCTGGCAATGCACTGGCTTGACAGGAACCTGATTACCCTGTACAGCCTTCTGCTCTTCCCAGCCTCTTGTCCAGTGAAGGTGCTCTGTGCACTTGGTAGTAAAAGCACATAGAACAGGTAAGGATGGCAGCCTGCCTTTCAGCCTAGTTTGATTCCCTTTGTCATGGTCTGGAAAATTCCCTTTGTCAATTACTGAATCTGAACCCTGTTCTCCTACTGGCTCCTTTTGCTTTCCATGCACATCAACCTCTCCTTGCAAACTCTCTAGGTGCATAGCCAACTCAGCAATCTTTCCAACACCATAGAATTGAGTGAACTTTCTAAGTTTTCCTTCCTCCCCCCCCAAATAAAACCATATATATATGTTCACAAAGCAAAACCAGAAAACTTGCTCCAGGAGCAAGACAGGATACCCAGGTGGAAATAGTGACTAGTTTGCCAACCTCCTGAAACAAACATTGCCAAACCATTAAAACCAGATTATTTTTTTCACTACTTTAAAGGAAAGTTACCCATTGTGCCTAAGCCATGGCTTAGATTTTTCATCATACCTACTTGTTTAGGGTTCTCAGGCATGTTTACCTTCCTTCTAGCCACTCCACCTTGTCCTTAGGTAGGAGATTAGTATGGAAAACAACTGTAGACCTCTTTTATATACTTCCTGCTGAGTAGGGTCTTTGAGTCTTTAGGGGATTTCTGAACTTAATCTTCAGGATACCAGCAGTCTAGTCCAAAGACCAACACCAGGCAGAAATATGAAGTCAGCAAAAGCCTCAATATTCATTTGGATTGCCCTGAGAAATTCTCTGAGACATTTCTTTTTGTGAAGTTAGGTGAGGTGCAGCAATGTTGGTCCAAGAAGCTATGTCTCACTGCATGTGGACTTCTATATTTGTCCTCTCTACCGAGTCCACCCATGGATGTCCTCAGCTAGCCAATGTCACAGACTTCGCGCTTGAGAGCTTACAGCAAAACATCAAATGCCCTCTCAGAGGCCAACCTGGGCAAAACATCACTTGCACAGCTTGCAGCAAAACATCACAAGACAAAACTCAATCTTCAAAAGAAACCAGAAACTTCAACATCACTTGTTGTTGCAGAGAGAAACTTTCTAGAGAACTTTGCATTGAGGGGCAAAATAACAGCTTTTTCTGACTATCTTAAGTTTTGCAAGTGGATTCTATATTCTTCCACATTGCTGAACTTAGTATTTCTTGATTGTTTGATTACTCGTTTCAGTATGATCCCTTTAATTTACCTTTCTCTCCTCAATGCTCCTGCTAGTCCTTTGAGTACATTGAAAAGGAATTGGGTAGTGACCATCACTATGTCATTACTGCTGTCAATGGGATTACTTGAAGCTCTTTTTTTTTTCTTTGCTAAGGATGACATTGATTATGATTTTGTTATATATAGCATGTATTGTGTTGAAGTCTATTACATCTAATCCTATGTTTTCTATGATTTTATAATGAGGGAATACTGAAGTTTGTCTGAGAATTTTCTGAATTATTATAATTTAGATAATAATAGAATTTTTGTCTCTAATTTCATTTATATATTTATTATACTGACTTGTGTATGTTGAACAACCCCTTCATTAAAAATATGAATCAACAAACCAAGTAATCCAATTAAAAAAATGGGAACAGAGCTAAGCAGAAAATTCTCAATAGAGGAATATCGAATGGCAGAGAAACACTTAAAGAAATGCTCAACCTCATTAGCCATTAGGGAAATGCAAATCAAAATGACCCTGAGATTTCACCTTACATCCATCAGAATGGCCAAGATGAAAACCTCAAGTGACAACACATGCTGGAGAGGTTGTGGAGAAAGGGGAACCCTCCTCCATTGCTGGTGAGAATGTAAACTGGTACAACCACTTTGGAAGTCAATATAGCGCTTACTCAGACAATTAGGAATAACGCTTCCTCAAGACCCAGTTATACCACTGCTAGGTACCCAAAATTTACTCAAGTACACAACAAGGACATTTGCTCAACCATGTTTGTAGCAGCTTTATTTATAATAGGCAGAACCTGGAAACAACCCAGATGTCCATCAATGGAGGAATGGATACAGAAATTATGGTATTTTTACACAATGGAATACTACTCAGCAATCAAAAGAGAGGAAATCATGAAATTTGCAGGCAAATGGTGGGATTTAGAAAAGATCATTCTGAGTGAAGTATCCCAGAAGGAGAAAGACAAACATGGTATATACTCGCTTATATAGACCTACAAGATATGATGAACATGATGAAGTCTATACACCTAAAGGAGATAAACAAGAAAGCAGACAGGAGGTAAGATGATCAATCCTCACTTAGAAAGACAAATGAGATGTACATAGGATGTGTGACAGGAGTCTACCGCAGAAGACATCTGAAAGACCCTACCAGGCAACGTTTCAAAACAGATACTAAGACTCATAACCAAACCTTCTGTAGAAGGGGAGTTAGTATGACAAGGAAAGGATAGGAGCCCCATAAGGACCAAATATATCTGGGCACAGGGTTTTTTTCTGAAACTGTTTCTCCAAACAAGGACCATGTATGGATATAACTGAGAACCTTTACTGGGAAGAAGCTTGTCATGGGTCAATAACCAATTGGTTTCCCATAGTAAATGAAACAGGGACTATCTCTGACAAGAACTCAATGGCAGGCTCTTTGACTCCCCACCCCCCAAGGGAGGGGCAGTTCTGCTAGGCCACAGAGGAGGACTTTGCAGCCAGCCCTGAAGAAACCTGATAAAACAGGGCCAGACGAAAGGAAAGGAGGTCCTCCCCAATCCATGGACTTGGGAAGGGGCAGGGAGAAGCTGAGGGAGGGAGAGTGGGATTGGGAGGGAATAAGGGAGAGGATTATAGCTGGGATACAGAGTTAATAAAATGTAACCAATAATAATAAACAAAAAAAAAAACATGTGAATTTAACATTTTTATGGTGTGCACTCTTTTTAATATATATCTGTATTTTGCTTGAAAATATGAAATTGAGTATTACTGATTCTATGTTTATAAAGGATATTGGCCTATATTTTGTTTGTTTTGATATGTCTTTATCTGGTTATGGAGTTAGATATTTAGATTGATATTATCTTCATAGAACTTTGGAAACACTCATTTTCTTTCTTTATTTCTTTTTATCTTTTTTTTTTTTAATAGTTTAAGGAGCATTGGGTGTATATGTTTGAAAGTCTGGTAGAACTCTGGTTCAAATCACCCTGGCCCTTGACTTACTTTGGCTGGATGACTTTTAATTAGTATTTGTCTCATTTGTCATTGGTCTGTTGTTGTTGACTTCTTGCTGTAATACCACTTGTTTGACTGAATTTACAAATTTATCAATTTCTTTTAGTCTTTCCACATTACTGGTGTATTTTTTTAAATAGTCCCTAATTACAGCCTATTTTCTTTGCTCTCTGTTGTGTTTCCTTGTTCATTACTGATTCTGTTTATTTGGATAATTTCTTTTATCTACTTCTATTTTTCCTTCTTTTTTGTCTTCTTTTTTTGGCAAAGGTTCTATTAATATTGCTTATCTTCTAATAAAAGCTCTTAGATTCCTAGATAATTTGATTTTTATTGTTTTTATTTCATTGATTTCATCTCTGAATGTTATTTCTTGTTGTTGGTTGGGTTTTAATTTTTCTTAACATTTGACTTGCATAATTAAGATGCTTGTTTGTGCTCTTTGAGATGTTTTAATATAGTCACATATAACTTAGTGTTTCCTCATATGACTGCTTGCAATGTGTCTCAGGTGCTTTACTGTTTTGTGTTTTCATTTTTGTCTAGATCCCGGAAATATATCATTTTTTTAATTTCTTCTTTGACCTATCATTATTTAATAATGTTTAATCTCTATTACTTTGGATATTTACTAGTGGTTTACTTGCTATCAAGTTTTGTGGAAATGTGGTTAGATATTATACTAGAAGATATTTCAATAATTTTGAATTTGTAAAGGTTTGTTTTGTGTGCCAGAATGTAGTCTATTTTCAAAAATATTCTATATGAAATTGAGTAGAGTATGTATTTTTTTTCTGTTTGGGTTGAATAGTCCGAAGATATCTATTAAGTTCATTTGATTCAGGATGTCAATTAATTGTGATGTTTCCCTTCAAATGACCTTTCTATTCAAGAAAGTGAGGTATATGGATAGTCTGTCATTCATGAATTGAAACTGAACTGTCTTTAAATCCAGTAGTAATTTTTTCTTTTTTAATAAAATTGAGCACTCCATAGTTTGGTGCATATGTGTATAAGATAGAAATATTTTTCATTATTAATTTTTTCTTGATTATATAGAAATGACCCTATATATTTCTTCTGCTTAATTATTGTTTGGAGTCTATTTTGTCAGCTATTAAGATAGCGACACATGCTTTTATTTTATTTTATTTCAATACTTTTTTTCATCTTTTTACTTTAATGTTATGCCATTTTTAAAGATAAGATATGATTACTGTAGACAATATTTAGATACATTTTGTGTCTTGATCCATTCACACTGCCTGTGTTTTATGAGTAGTGAAATGAAGCCATTAGTGTTTATTATTGACATGTTGGTTAATTGTAGACAGTGTGTTGTTGGTTTTGTTGTTGTGTGCATTGTCAGTGGTATTTTGTGTTTTAATACTTACTACTTGGAGCACAATGTCTCTGCTATATTCAATGCCGTCTTCAGCCCAGTATGTAGCTTCCAGTATTTTATTTGACTTCAGTTTTTGGATATAGTATTTTGGCTACTTTTATTCTAGAAAGATTTTCTTTCTGTCTCAATTATTCCAGATATTTTTCTTGGTGTATTAGTCTAGACTGGCTGCTATAAATATTCAGAATTGGAATATATTGCTCCAAATTTCCTGGCTTTCAATTTTAAAAAAGCAGCTGTTTCAGTTTGTGTTCTGTTCAGAAAGTTCTCTCTTGTGGCAATGAGTTTAAAGCTCTTACTGATTATTTCTTCTAACAGATTTAGTATGTACGGTATTATGTTGAGGTCTTTGATCGACTTGGACTTTAGTTTTGTGCAGGGTGATTAATATGGATATATTTGCATTTTTCTACATGTAGATATCCAGTTAGACCAGAACTCTTTGTTGAAGATGCTGTCTTTTTTCCATACTATGGTTTTGCTTTCTTTTCAAAAATAAAATCCGTAGGTGTGTGGGTTTATTTCAGGGACGTTTTTCAATTCCATTGATCCACCATTCTGTTTCTATGCCAGTACCATACAGTTTTTATTACTATTGCTCTGTAGTATAGCTTGAGATGAGGGATGGGAGATACCTCCAGACAATCTGTTGTTGTACAGGATTGTTCTGTCAATTCTGGGTTTTTTGTTTTTTCCATATGAAGTTGAGAATTGTTCTTTCAAGGTCTGTAAAGAATTGTGTTGGTATCTTGATGGGAATTGCATCGAATCTATAGATTGCTTTTGCCAGGTTGTCCATTTTCACAATGTTAATCCTACCAAGCCATGGCAGCTAAGTCTCCAAGTGGGTTCCCTATTAAGGTGAACATGGACTGCTTCTGACATAAACTCAGTGGCTGGCTTTTTGATCATCTCCACCTGAAAGGGGAGCAGGCTTATCAGGCCACAGAGGAAGACAATGCAGACAGTCCTTATGAGAGGACCTCCCCTATCAGTGGACTTGGAGAGGGGATTGGGAAAAGATGAGGGTGGGAGGGAATGAGGGAGGGGGCTATGGCTGGGATGCAAAGTGAATAAAATGCAATTTATAGAAAAAAATAAGTAGCTATTGTTCTGTTGGGTTTTATTTAATGTTTTTAATTAATTTTTTATTTGTTTTACATTAATTACATTTCATTCTCTTTGGATCCCTGCTGTAGGCCCCTCCTTCATTCCCTCCCAATCTCACCCTCCTTCTCTCACCTCCTCCCAAACCCCTCTCCAAGTCCACTGATAGGAGAGGTCCACCTCCACTTCCATCTGACCCTAGCTTATCAGGTCTCATCAGGACTGGCTGCATTGTAGTCTGCTGTGGCCTGGCCAGGCTACTCTTCCCTCAGAGGGAGTGGTCAAAGAGTCAGCCACTGAGTTCATGTCAGATACCCTCCCTCTTCCCCTTACTAGGGTACCCACTTGGATACTGAGATGCCATGGGCTACATCTGAGCAGGGTTTCTAGGTTATCTCCATGAATTTACCTTGGTTGGAGTATCAGTCTCAGAAAAGTCCCCTGAGCCCAGATATTTTGGTTCTGGTGCTCTCTTTGTGGAGCTCCTGTTCTCTCCAGTTCCTATTAGCTACCTCTTCTTTCACATCATTACCTGCACTCTCCCCAAGGTTTGGTTATGAGTCTCAAAACCTGCTTTGATACACTGCTAGGTATAGTCTTTGAAGTGCCCTCAGTGGTAGGCTCCTGTCCTGTGTCTTGTTTACTCCTTCTCCCAATGTCCTTCCCCTTTGTCTTTCTAAGTGAGGATAGATCCTCTTACCCTGGGTCCTCCTTCTTGTTTAGCTTCTTTAGGTGTATAGATTTTAGTATGTTTATCCTATCTTACAGGTCTAATATCCACTTATAAGTGAGTATATACTGTGCGTGTCTTTCTGTTTCTGGGATACCTCACTCAGGATCATCTTTTGGTTCCATTGATCTACCATTTTGTTTCTTTGCCAATACCATGCAGTTTTTATTACTATTGCTCTGTAGTACAGCTTGAGATCAGGGATGGAGAGACATCCAGACGATCTGTTGTTGTAAAGGATCATTTTGGAAATTCTGGGTTTTGTTTTGTTTGTTTGTTTGTTTGTTTGTTTGAATTTGCATATGAAGTTGAAAATTTTTCTTTCAAGCTCTGTAAAGAAATGTGTTGGTATTTTGAAGGGAACTATATTGAATCAGTAGATTGTTTTTGGCAGGGTGGCCATTTTCACTATGTTAAACCTATTGATTTATGAACACGGGATATCTTTCTATCTTCTGATATCTTCTTTAATTTCTCTCCTCAGAGACTTGAAGTTTTTTCAAATAGGTCTTTCACTTGTTGGGTTAGAATCACACCAAGGCACTTTATGTTATTAGTGCCTATTGTGGAGGGTGTTGTTTCCCTAATTTCTTTCTCAGCCCTTTTGTCTTTGGTATGCAGGAGGGCTACTGATTTATTTGAGTTAATTTTGTATCCAGCCACTTTTGCTGAAGGTGTTTATCAGAAAAGGAGTTTTCAAGTTGAACTTTTGTGGTTGCTCATGTATACTATCATATTATCTACAAATAATGATACATTGACTTCTTCCTTTCCTAATAGTATCCCCTTGATCTCCTTTAGTTTTCTTATTGCTCTAGCAAGGACTTCAAGTACTATGTTGAAGAGATATGGAGAGAGTGGACAGCCTTGCCTTGCCCCTGATTTCAGTGGGATTGATTTAAGATTCTCTCCGTTTAGTTTGATGTTGGCTATAGGCTTGGTGTATATTGGTTTTACTATATTTAGGTATGTGATTTGTATCCCTGATCTCTCCAAGACTTTAAATATGAATGGGTATTGGATTTTGTCAAATGCTTTTTCAGCATCTAAGTAGATGATCGTGTGGTTTTTCTCCTTTAGTTTGTTTATGTGGTGGATTACATTGATGGATTTCCATATATTGAACCACCCTTGCATGCCTGGGACGAAGCTTACTTGGTCATGGTGGATGATATCTTTGATGTGTTCTTGGATTCGGTTTGCAAGTATTTTATTGAGTATTTTTGCATCAATGTTAATAAGAGAGATAGGTCTGAAGTTCTCTTTTTTTGTTGGGTCTTTGTGTGGTTTAGGTTTCAGGTGACTGTGGCTTCTTAAAGTCAGTTTGGTAATGTTTTTTTCTGTTTCTATTTCACTGAAGATCTGGTAGAGTTCTGCACTGAAACCATCTGACCTTGGGCTTTTTTTTTTTTAAGGGAGAATTTCGATGACTGCTTCTATTTCTTTTTTTCTATTAATAGGACTATTAAATCTATTTGCCTGCTCTTGATTTAATTTTAGTAACTGAAATCTATCAAGAAAATTATCCATTTCTTTTAGATATTCAAATTTTGTGCCTTATAAGCTTTTGTAGTAAGGCCTAATGATTGTTTGGATTTCCTCAGTGTCTGTTTTTCTGTCCTCTTTTTGTTTCTGATTTTCCTTATTTGAACCATTTCTCTCTGCCTTTTAGATAGTTTGGCTAAGGTTTTGTCTATCTTGTGGATTTTTCTCAAAGAACCAGTTTGTGGTTTCATTTATTCTTTGAATTATTTTGTTTGTTTCTAATTTATTGATTCATGCCCTGAGCTAGAATATTTCCAGTAGTCTATTACTCTTGCATGAGTCTGCTTCTTTTTTTCTAGGGCTTTCAGGTGAGCTATTAAGTTGCTTATAAGAGATGTTTCAAATTTCTTCTTGAAGGCATTTAATGTTATGAATGTTCTCCTTAGAATTGCTTACATTGTGTCTCATAAGTTTGGGTATGTTGTGCCTTCATTTTCATTGAATTCTAGGAAGTCTTTAATTTCTTTCTTTATTTCTTCCCTAACCCAGCTGTCACTGAATAGCGAGTTGTTCCGTTTCCATGTGTGTGTAGTAGGCTTTTTGCTATTTCTGTTGTTCTGGTTCAGCTTTAGTCCATGGTGGTCAGATAGGATACTAGGGATTATTTCAATATTTTTGTATCTGCTGAAGCTTACCTTGTAATCAACTATGTGGTCTATTTTAGAGAAGGATCCATGAGGTGCTGAAAAGAAGGTATAGTTTTATTTATTTATTTTTTTTTTAATTTGGGTGAAACGTTCTGTAAACATCTATTAGGTCCATTTGACTTCTGAACTTTGTAAGTGTCATTATTTCCCTATCTAGCTTCTCTCTATATGATCTGTCCCTTGGTATGAGTGGAATGTTGAAATCTCCCACTATTAAGGTGTTGGGATCAATAAGTGATTTAAGCTTTAATAGTGTTTCATTTACAAATGTAGGGTCTTATATTTGGGGCATAGATGTTCAGAATTGTGATGTCTTTCTGGTGGATTTTTCCTTTGATAAGAATGAAGTGCCCCTCCTCTTTTCTCATTAATTTTGATTGAAGTCTATTTTATAAGATATTAGTGGAAAGGATAGGAGCTCCACAAGGACCAAATATATCTGGGCACAGGGGTCTTTTCTGAGACTGACATTCAACCAAGGACCATGTATGGATATAACCTAGAACCTCTGCTCAGATGTAGCCTGTGGTAGCTCAGTAACCAATTGGTTTCCCAAAGTGAGGGGAACAAGGAATATTTCTAACAGGAACTCAATGACTGGCTCTTTGGCCTCCCCACCCACAAGGGAGGAGCAGTCCTTTTAGGCCACAGAGGAGGACTTTGCAGCCAGTCCTGAAGATACCTGATAAAACAGAATCAGATGAATGGGGAGAAGGTCCCCCCTATCAGTAGACTTGGAAAGGGGCACGGTGGAGATGAGGGAGGGAGGGAGGGACTGGGAGGGAATGAGGGATCGGGACACGGCTGGGATACAGAGTTAATAAAATGTAACTGATAAGAAAAAAATAAAATTAAAAAAAATAAATAAAAATAAAAAAGCATCAGACCCTTCCGATACCTTTTTCTTAGAGGCGGGACCTGGGGCATCAACCCGCATGCAATCAGACATGCTCTTCTCTGGGCTGAAAGCGGCTGACCCTGAGTGCAGTGCTTAGCCTCGCATCCTGAGCATAACATTTTAGCTTTTTATGGTAGCCAACCATGCTTGGGGAGACTGTCCTGCTTCAATGGCTGTAAAGGCCTGAATGATCATGGCTGCATTACGCTGTTGTGAGACTCTAATCTTGCATATACACCACAGGCAAACCCAGGAGACCAACACCAGAAGGCCTGCTAACGCCCCCATGCCCGCCCATTCCTTCAGATGATTCATGACTGCAGCAATCCATGATGATAATCCTGTGGCTAGTCCTGCGTCCACTCTGGTAGAATTTGCCGTAACAATGGCCATTCTCAGCTGTTCCATCATAGTATCGAATTCTTCAGTCCAGTTGCCTAAAATATAGCTAGACAATTGTTTAGACAGATTTGTAGCATGGGAAAAATTCTCATATTGTATGCTAGTGACACAAAGTCCAGCATACTTCCATTGACAGCCAAGTTGAGCAATTTGCCATAGGGTATCAATTTGCTCCTGCACGAGGTCACTCCTCTGATTGAACACCATCAAGTCTCCTTTTAGTTGAGCATTAATTCCTTTTTGTACATCTAAAGCATGAGCTACATTGGCTAAAAGATTATTTAGGGTCTGAGCAGTCTGCATAGTATGACTCATGGCTAATGCCGCACCTAAATAAACATTGGTACAAAGTCCCAATTTATTTCTAATATCAGAGATCAGACCTCTACTCTTGCCTGATGTGTCTAAAACAAAAGGGGGAACTGTAGAGAGCTGCGTAATGCCGTGCCTTAAAGATGGAGCTGGTTTCCGCCTTCCACCTTCCTGATGGTGAGTGCTCTCTGTCACGAACAATTCCATATTTGGCTAAGGCTGAGGATCTGGCTTGCTTCCATGTATGTGGACCTATCTGCATTGCCCACAAGGCACGCTGGAGTTGGCTACCCAGAGGCTATTTTAAGCTGTGGGCTGGCTTTCCCCAGGGTCAGAAGATTGTTCAAGGTTCCTGAATAAACTGCATTGAGAACAACAACAACAACAAAAAATCAGAAAGAAGGAGAGGAAGCCCTCCCCTATCAGTGGACTTGGGGAGAGGCATGCATGCAGAAAGGGGGGGGAGGGTGGGACCGGGAGGGGAGGAGGAAGGGGCCTATAGGGGGATACAGAAAGAATAAAGTGTAATTAATAAAAGTTAAATAAAAAATTAAAAAAATAAAAATAAAAAAGATATTAGGACAGCTATCCCATCTTGTATTCTCAATCCATTTGCATGAAAAACATTTTTCCAACCCTTTACTCTGAGATAATATTTATCTTTGTTGCAGATGTGTGTATCTTGGATGGAGCAGAATGTTGGATCCTGTTTCTGCAACCATTCTGTTAGTCTGTGTCATTTTATTGGAGAATTAAGTCCATTGATATTGATAGATAATAGTGACCAATGACTATTAGTTCCTTTTATTGTGGAGTTGGTGGTGTTACTGTGATTCATTGGTTGTTTTCTTTTAATTTTTGTTGAGAGATTATCTATATCCTTTGTTTTCCTGGGAGTAGTTGTTTTCATTTGATTGGAGTTTTTCTTCTAGTATCTTCTGTAGGGCTGGCTTGCTGTGTAGATATTGCTTAAATTTAGTTTTGTTATGGACTATTTCGTTTTCTCCATCTATGTTGATTGAAAGCTTTGCTGTCTATAGTAGTCTAGGTTGGCACCTGTGGTCCCTTCAAGTCTGCATGACATCTGCCCAGGCCCTTCTGGCTTTCATAGTTTCTGATGACAACCTGGTATGATTTTGATAGATCTGTCTTCATATGTTACTTGGCCTTTTTCCCTTGCTGCTTTTAATATTTTCTTTGTTCAGTAGATTTAGTATTTTGACTATGATGTGACATGAGGAATTTCTTTTCTGGTCTAGTCTATTTGTTGTTCTGTAGGTCTCTTGTATGTGTTTGGACATCTGTTTCTTTAAGTTTGGAAATTTTTCTTCTATGATTTTCTTGAAGATATTTTCTGGACCTTGGAGCCTGGAATCTTCTTTTTCATCAATTCTTATTATTCTTATATTTTGCCTTTTCATGGTGTCTTTGACTTCTTGGATGTTTTTTGTTTGGGACTTTTCCAATTTTACTTTTTCCTTGAGAGAAGTGTCAGTTTTTGCAAGTGTATCTTCAGCACCTAAGATTCTCTCTTTCATCTTTTGTATTCTATTGGAGATGCTTACCTTTGTGGTTCCTGATCTTTTTTCTAAGTTCTCCAGCTCAGGATTTTGGGCGTTTGCATTTTCTTTATTGATTCTAATTTTGTTTTCATGCCTTGCATCATTTCCTTCATTTGTCTGAACGTGGATTCCTGTCTCTTTATGTTGGTCTTAATATTTTTATTTGTTTCCTCTCTATATGCCACTAATTGAGCCTCTACTTGTGCCTGTATTTGTTTGGCTGTGTATTCCTGTATTTCTTTGAGAGCTTTGTTCATTTTCTCTTTATTTGCTTACATTTGTGTGGCTAATTCTTTGAGAGATTTATTTGTTTCCTCTTTATGTGCTTCTGATAACTAGATAAGCATAGCTTTAAAATCATTTTCCTGTGTTTCTGATGATTTGGAGTTTCCATTGATTTGGGGTATTGCTGGTGAAGCCAAAATATCCTGATTTTTGTTGGATGTGTTCTTATGCCAACCTCTGGTCATTTGCTTATCTATAACCTTCACTGTTTATTCCTGGATTCTGCAGTTCAGACTTGTACTGTCTTTCTCTGGTGTCTGGAGAATTATTCAGGAAGATGAGAGAGGTCCAGTGGTTTGCGAGTGTGACTTGGTGATTCAGCTGTACTTAAGGGAAGAAGATTTGTGTGTGCAGTAGGACAAATGCGGGGAAGTGTGTAAGTGTGTGTGTGTGTGTGTGTGTGGAAGTGTGCCTTAAAGGATAGGGTGTTAGAGGATGTAGATGCCTGAAGTGTGAGGCAGGGGCACTGTGCAGGAACCAAAGGAATTTCAGGCACTGGTGGTCTTCACAGGCGCAATTCTCTGTGCAGATTCCCTGAATACCTCACTGGCCTACAGGCCACTGGCATTCAGCTCTGTCTGAGCTCCAAGAGTTATTTGCCTGAACTCTGCTGGTAGACCTGCAAAACAGTGGCTTCAATGTTGAGAATGCTGTCCCTGTGTTTCCCACAGTAGGAGGGATCTGATGTGTGGTTGCTAGCTTAGAAGGATACTGGATCTTGGGCTTGGCAGGCACTTGAAGGCACACTCATTCTCTAGCAGGTCAAATCAGAAAGCATAGTGGTTCCCCCTGTTTTCTACTCTCAGTTTTGGGCCTGCTGGGTTGAATGCAGGTGTAGGAGCTCAGTGGTGCTACAGCTGCAGCAGAACTTGGGAATCTAGTCACAGCAGTGGAACTGGGAGGCCAGCACAGGTGCCTGCTGAGAAGTCCTAGAGAGCCACAACAGTGGTCCTAGGACCTCGGTGGTCTGGTGGGTATGGTGTAATTGGGTTGTTTGACAGGTCTTTCAGACTTTGGTGGCTGTACTGCTGGATGATCACCACCAAAGGTTTGGGCTGCCCTTACACTCACTGGCTGGGAGGCCTTATGGGGTCTATAATCGGAAGGCTGGTACCATGGACCTGATTCCCTAAAGGCTGGTACCACAGATCCAGGACTGCAAAAGCAGGTACAGCTGGCAGCCACAGCTGAAGAACTAGGAGCCTTGCCTCTCTTGTCTCAGTACCCAGGCAGTGAGTTCTGTGCAAAGTCTCTGGCACTGTGGGCCAGCTCCACCAAGGGAGCTGGAAATGGGAAAGTGCAAGGATTTCGAATGTTTGCTACTGTCAGTCCCCAGAGAGGTCCACTGGTAACCTGATTCTAAATGGTCTCAGCTAATGTGATGTCCCTTCTCATTCAGGAAGCCTCAATGTTCATTTTCTCACTTCAGCTGCCCCCGCCCCATAACCAATTTCAGGGTTTCAGATCCTCTGCCTCTCAGATATGGTGCATGTTGGGGACTGCCATCTTGGATCCCCCCCTTTATTTTATATGTTAATTGCATTTTTTCTCTTGCAAATTCCAAAACACTTTTATTTATTGTGTATATTTAGTGTTTTTTATTTTCTGGAGTTAATTTCTTAACTAATTTATTTTTTATTAATTTCAGCTTATTCATTTTGTACCCCAACTATAGCCTCCTCCCTCATCCACTCCCTATTCCACCCTCTATCCCTCATCTCCTCCCATGCCCCTCCCCAAGTCTACTGATAGGGAAGGTCCTCCTCTCCTTCCATCTGACCCTAGCCTATCAGTTCTCATCAGGAATGGCAGCATTGTCTTCCTCTGTGTCCTGGTAAGACTGCTCCCTTTTCAGGGAGAGATGATCAAGGAGTTAGCCACTAGGTTCATGTCAGAGACAGTCCCTGTTCTCATTACTACGGAATCTCTTTGGATACTGAGCTGCCATGGGCTACATCTGAGCAGGGGTTCTGGCAAGGTCCATGCATGATCCTTGGTTGGATTATCAGTCTCAGAAAAGACTCCTATGCCCAGATTTTTTGTTTCTGTTCCTCTCTTTGTGGAGCATCTGCCTGCACCAGGTCTTTCTATCTCCCCCTTCTTTCATAAGATTCCCAGTGCTCTGCCCAACATACTTAGTATTTTAATTATGATAAGATATAGGATTTTTCTCATCTTGTATACTGGGTATTTTTTATCCTACTTTTTTTTCAGTTTTGTCTATTTGTTTGCTTCTTTTTTTCTTTATGATTATGTCTTTCTTCTATGCTTATTTTGAAAATTTTGTCTGTGCCTTTAACTTGGTGCTCTTCATATATGCCTACAATTTGAAAGTTTGCTTTTGTTATAGTGACCCCAGTTGTCTGTGTAGTCCTTTTCTGTTTTTATATACTTTTTTTCCTGCTTATAGGTCCTCTGCTTTATAATTAAATTATCTTATTTTGTCCTGTGTTTCTTTCATTTTATGTGTAACTGTTTCCTTTGACGTGTCTAGTTTAGTTACTAAGTTTTTCAATCTATCTTCATTTCAGATTGAGTTTGCTCAAATGTTTTTTCCTCTTATTGAATTCAATTATCAAGTCCTTGGTTGTCTTAATTTCAACCAGCCTTATTTTTGTGTTTTTATAGACAATTTTCAATAGGTTATTCTTTGTATGTTTGTGTGTGAGGGAAATTTATTTTCTTTTTTTCTTATTTTTATATTAATTACAGTTTATTCGCTTTGTATCCCAGCTCTAGCCCCCACCTTCATTCCTTCCCAATCCCTCCCCATCCTCCACCATCTCCTTCCATGCCCCTCTCTAAGTCCACTAGAGAGGGGCAAGTCCACCTCCTCTTCCATCTGACCCTAGCTTATCAGGTCTCATCAGGACTGGCTGCAATGTAGTCTTCTGTGGCCTGGCCACGCTGCTCTTCTTTAAGAGGGAATGGTCAAAGAGCCAGCCACTGAGTTCATGTCAGAGACAGTCCCTCTTCCCATTATTAAGGAACCCCCTTGGATACTGAGGTGCCATGGGCTATATCTGGGCAGGGGTTCTAGGTTATATCCATGAATTTACCTTGGTTGGAGTATCAGTCTCAGAAAAGTCACCTGAGCCAAGATATTTTGGTTCTGTTGCTATACTTGTGGAGATCCTGTCCTCTCCTGGTCTTACTATCTCCCCCTTCTTTCATATTATTACCTGTACTCTGCCAAAAGTTTGGTTAATAGTCTCAGTATCTGCTTTGATACACTACTAGGTAAAGTCTTTCAGAGGCCCTCTGTGGTAGGCTTCTATCCTGTTTCTTGTTTTCTCCTTCTTCCAATATCCATCCCATTTGTCTTTCTAAGTGAGGATTGATCCTCTTACCCCGGGTCCTCCTTCTTGTTTAGCTTCTTTAGGTATACAGATTTTAGTATGTTTATCCTATCTTATAGGATAAGTGAGAATATACTGTGTGTGTCTTTCTGCTTCTGGGATACCTCATTCAAGATGATCTTTTTGAGATCCCACCATTTGCCTGGAAATTTCATGATTTCCTTGTTTTTAATTGCTGAATAGTATTACATTGTATAAATGTTCCATAATTTCTGGATCCATTCTTCCATTGAGGGACATCTGGGTTGTTTCCAGGTTCTGTCAATTATGAATAAAGCTGCTACAAACATGGTTGAACAAATGTCCTTGCATTCTTGAGCATATTTTGTATAGCTGGATCTTGAGGAAGCACTAGTGCTAATTGTCTGAGAAAGCACCAGATTGATTTCCAAAGTGGTTGTACAATTTTACATCCCCACCAGCAATGGAGGAGGGTTCTCCTTTCTCCACAACCTCTCCAGTGAAATGTCAATCTTACATTCCTGTTTAGTCTTATACCCAAGGTAAGCACCATTTTATTAATAATTTGTTTATTTTAATTTTAATTTTAATTAATTTATTTATTTATTTATTTTTGTGTGTGTGGTCCCCCATTCACCTTTCTTATTCTGTTTGAAACAAGAATACAACAAAGTTCAGGCTGACTTAACTTATGTTTATCCTTATTTTATCCTTATTTTTTTTCTCAATTTCAATTAGCCCTTTCTTTATGTTCTCCTAAATACTGTGTCTGAGGTGTGACTTATAATTCTTATGGGCAAACATTTTTACAGTTCTGCTTGGTTTAGGAAAAAATATACTGGTTTCTTATTCCATAGTGATATTTTGTCTTTTTTTTTTTCTTTGAATGAGACCCAAGCATTTGAGCTTCTTTTGTTAATTCTACATCTAATATGGATAAAGAAGGTTGAGGCAGATGAGAGGGTGTGGGATGGAATGAAGTGAGGTGAACAGAAGAGACAGAGTGGCAAACAGGATGCTCCTTCTGGTCCAAGTGGCATATGTTCCTTCTGGACTGTGGTGGTAGATAATGGTAGGTAAAATTCCTTGTGTGCTGTTGCAGGGGACTGTAATTTGGGGGACTAGGTGAGTAAGGTATTGACACAAGCTAATATAGTATTTTTTGTGCAGTCAGAAAAGGGCAGACTAGGCCAGGATGTTGAATACAACATCTGGGCTACATACAGCATTTTGTTGAGAAAGTATGGTTGAATAATTCATCTGGATTAGCAGGAACAGACACTGAAAAAGTAAATGAACTCATTGGGTGCATGCAGCAAGAAAAATCCTGTTATTGGTGGTTGCTAGGGTCTAAAATGTGTGCTAAAGGCTAAAATGGACATAATTAAGATATCATCAGGTACATATTCCATTCTAGAGTTTGGAATAAAAAGTCTGTCTCTTGATACTCTGTTAATGATTGTACCCTTCCATCTTTGTAATGAGAAGACAAATGGTTACCACACTGAGTATCTAAGACTGACATCTGTAGGAAAATAATATTCAGTTTTAGGAATCAATGCAGAGGAATTTGAATCCAGCAACACGGTAACTCTGGAAAGGGATAACATCCAAAGTCTTTCTAGGTTTATGTGATCTGGATCGAATGCAAATAAGGTCTGGATTACAGTACTATCTGGGTGGAATACACACATACACTCAGTACAAACCTTTAATCCCAAACAATAAAGGTAAGATTAGTTTTTAGAAGGAAGCAACCATGTTTGAAAATGTCATCTAATGGAGGGGCAGACAACATGATGAATCAGAGTATGATTTGACAGAATAAGTCAGAAATAGGATTCACCCAACTCTCATGAAAAAAGGACAGGAAAAAGAGAATGCTTATGAACAGTGCAGGAAGAGAAAGAAGACTTTTTCATTGTTGTTGTTTGTTTTGTTTTTTACTGGGTTTTTTTTTTTTTTTTTTTTACAGTTTGGCAGAGATCAAAGAGAGAGTGAGGTAGACATATGTGAAGATAGAACAAGTCAGAGAATGAGAAGAAGCCAGAAAATTAAAACATCTTGCCAGAATTAGTTTGAGGCCAGGCAGAACAGTTCATTCAAAAGTGTAGAGAAGCCAGTTTAGAATCAGTCAACTTAGTTAGGCGTTTGGGTCAGAAGAACTGAGTTGAACCACCCAGCCAGAGTTCAGAAAGAGCTAGAAAGGGTGAGTTTATTTGGCAGTAAATCTCAGAGGTTTAAACATTCTAGGCCAAGGTTATTAGCGGGAGGCTGGAAGCTGAAGCATTCAAGTCCAGATATGCAGGAGGTTAGACTGTACAGAGGCTAGAAAAGTCCAGGACAAGGCTTAGGGTTAGTTACAACAGAGAAAGAAATGTTCTGGGCTCAGGCCAAGACATGTATATGTAGAGCTTGGGAAATGTTTCTCATCTCATCTCTTCATTTGGGGAAATGAAACAATATTTATGAATCAATATGATTATCCTAGAAAAACCAGGAAAATACTTGATAATCAACTCACCACACAAAGACAATCCTTAATTACAGTCAGCAATGTCCTCTTTGCTTTTTAAAGAAATCTGAATTAGTGTTTAAAATTCTTGGGGAGCAATGTTCTGTCCTTAAAAGTTTGTTGAAATATTAAGTATATAATAATAATAATTTGTTTTGTTTCCCCCAGTGAAAATTAGAATATTACTATAGCCATTAACCATTATATGAGCCCTTTGATCATGTCCAATGTGGACTTGTTTTCAGTGACAAAATTAGTTTGGTTCATAATTTTCCTGATTAAGGCTAAGAGACATGTCTCTAAAAGCTCAGCCCAGCATGCGCCCTCTGGGGAGTTTATTAATTAGATAAATTATCTAATTAATTTCATATTAATTTTATGAAGCGGTTATTGTTTTCTGCCCTAGACCTGCTTTTCTCCTTTCCAGGCACTATTGTGCACAGGGCTGGAATGGAAAAAAAAAACAAACCTTAGCTGGGAAACAGGCTCTCAGTTTCCACTGAGTATAGGAGAAAGAACTCTTTATTGGGAGTGAAATAAGGACAATATAAACCTTGGCAAGTGGGTAGGGTTTTCAGGTAGAGGGTACAACATGGGCTGAAACCAAGGTGCTGGCACTGATGCTTGGCATGAAGAGGAATTCCAGGTGTTTGCTGGGTATGTTCCTTATATGTTCTTATAAGGAAACAGGAAATTTAACCTGAAACTTGGCCACCAGGCTATGTGACTACCTCAAGGGTGGGTGGGAGAGGTGGATGACTTATAGACTACATGCATGGGGACATGCTAGCCCAGAGCATGGAGGAAGGATTCCTACTCCTGAAGGTCTTGGGGTAAGATTTTTAAAGTTTGGACATTTCTGGACCTCACTCTTGTTCCAGACCTGCTCCCTTAATTACACTGCTTTCCTGAACCCACAGTTGTTTATTTTTATTTTGGTTTTTGTGATTTTTGTGTCTTTTAGACAGTCAAACCATTTGTGAAAGAAAAATGAAAAAGCGATAGAAGTTCTGGAAATATGACTGAGTCACTAAAGTGTATGTTGGGTGCCATAGTCAACATCGAGTATAAGAAAGTATTTTTCCTGCAGCTTGCAAGCCAACCATTGTAGTCAATCTGTGGACTCTTGGTTTCATGAGAGCTGCTGTCTCAGTTTAAGTTTGAGGAGGTCACACAACACCTCTGTCCTTCACTTTACATGCATATATGTACACTTGAAAACATAATTGCACAAACACATGTGAATGTAAGCACACATGAATAAAACAATAACAATAGTTTGCAATTTAACTTAATTAGAAACACTACATATCTGAGTCTTTTTAGAAAAGATTGCATGTTTATCATGGGCAAAGTGGTAAAATTAAATTGATAATACAATCATGATCTTTTAAATAGAAGTAGAGAGTATTCTAATGGAAATTACAAAAGGAAAGACAAACTAGAAACAACCAAATGTATATAAGAGAAAACTTTATAAGATGAAAGGATAATTTATAAATGAGAACACAATTCACAATGAATGATAATATCTACTATACACAGTGAAGTAGATATAGAAGAGGATATAAGTAATATATTTGCATAATCAATGTATATAGAAGCACAAGTTAACAGTTTGCATATTAGTAGCAGAGAGAGTGAAGGAGAATTATCTTAGCATACTGGTCAAACTTTATAGACCTGATGAAACAGATTGTATTTTTCTTAGAAATTAGAATGGTTAATTTCTCCTGAGCTCTTGCTTCATGGTTTTGCTTGGATATTTCTACCTTTTTGATATAACTTCATACTGGATATTGTTAAGCTGCATTTGTATTGCCTCTTTTCTCGTAGGGACTATAGTATTATTAGATTATGGAACATGAAATTTTATTCTATCTTAATTTCCTCATTATAGTATTATTTGGGCCTGCTCTTATAATTTAATGAAACTTTTTTTTTCTATAAATGCAATTGTGTTTTCATGTTCTTTTTAGAGGTGCAATACATGAATGAGGGATTCATCCTATCAGAAAAACTTTATACATTTTCTTTCTTTAAATAAAAATTTTTAAATATTAAAGTTTATTTACTTTATTTACCATATAAACAAACTGAAAGAAAAAAAACACATGATGATCTCCCTAGATGCTGAAAAAGCATTTGATAAAATCTAACATCCATTCATGTTTAAAGTATTGGAGAGATCAGGGATACAAGGCACATATCTAAACATAGTAAAGGCGATATACAACAAGCCTATAGCCAACATCAAACTGAACGGAGAGAAACTTAAAGCAATCCCACTGAAATCAGGGACAAGACAAGGCTGCCCACTCTCTCCATATCTCAACATAGTGCTGGAAGTCCTTGCTAGAGCAATAAGACAGTTGAAGGAGATCAAGGGGATACAAATTGGAAAGGAAGAAGTCAAATTATCACTATTTGCAGATGATATGATAGTATACGTGAGTGACCCCAAAACCTCTACCAGGGAACTCTTACAGCTGATAAACACCTTCAGCAAAGTGGCTGGATACAAAATTAACTCAAAAAAAAAAATCAGTAGCCCTCCTGTATACAAAAGACAAAAGGGCTGAGAAAGAAATTAGGGAAATAAAACCTTTCATAATAGCCACAAATGACATAAAGTATCTTGGTGTAACCCTAACCAAACAAGTCAAAGACTTGTATGAAAAAAATTTCAAGTCTCTGAAGAAAGAAATAGAAGAAGATATGAGAAGATGGAAAGATCTCCCATGTTCATGGCTTGGCAGGATTAACATAGTAAAAATGGCCATCCTGCCAAAAGCAATCTACAGATTTAATGCAATTCCCATCAAACTGCCAACGTAATTCTTTACAGACCTGGAAAGAAAAATTCTCAACTTCGTATGGAATAACAAGAAAGCCAGAATTGCTAAAACAATCCTCTACAATAAAAGATCTTCTGGAGGTATCTCCATCCCTGATCTCAAGTTGTACTATAGAGCAACAGTTATAAAAACTGCATGGTACTGGCTTAGAAACAGAACGGTGGATCAATGGAACTGAACAGAAGACCCAGAAATAAACCCACACACTTATGGACACCTAATATTTGACAAAGATGCCAAAACCATACAATGGAAAAAAGACAGCATCTTCAACAAATGGTGCTGGTCCAACTGGATGTCTACATGTAGAAAAATGAAAATAGATCCATACTTATCACCCTGCACAAAACTTAAGTCCAAGTGGGTCAAAGAACTCAACATAAAACCAGACACATTAAATCGGCTAGAAAAAAAAGTGGGAAATACCCTAGAACTCATTGGTACAAGAGAAAACTTCCTGAACAGAACACCAACAGCACAGGCTCTAAGAGCAACAATCAATAAATGGGACCTCATGAAACTGAAAAGCTTCTGTAAAGGAAATGACACTGTCATCAAAACAAAGGGACTGCATGATTTCTGTCCAGGCCCTTCTGGCTTTCATAGTTTCTGTTGAGAAATCTGCTGTGATTCTGATAGGTCTACCTTCATATGTTACTTGGCCTTTTTCCCTTGCTGCTTTTAAAATTTTTTCTTTGTTCTCCAGGTTCAGTGTTTTGACTATGATGTGACATGAAGAATTTCTTTTCTGGTCTAGTCTATTTGGTGTTCTGTAGGCCTCTTGTAGGTTAATGGACATCTCCTTCTTTATGTTGGGAAAATTTTCTTCTATAATTTTCTTGAAAATATTTTCTGGACCTTTGAGCCTAATGTCTTCTTTCTCTTCTACTCCTATTATTCTTAGATTTTTGTCTTTTCATTGTGTCCTTGATTTCTTGGATGTTTTGTGTTTGAAACTTTTTTGATTTTATTTTTTCTTTGAGAGACGTGTCAATTTCTGCAAGTGTATCTTCAGCTTCTGAGATTATCTCTTCCATCTCTTGTATTCTGTTGGTGATGCTTACCTTTGTAGTTCCTGATCTTTTCTCTATGTTCTCCAGCTCCAGGTTTTTCTCTATTTGTGTTTTCTTTATTGATTCTAATTCTGTTTTCATGCCTTCACCATTTCCTTCATATATTTGAATGTGGAGTCCTGCTTTTCAATGACGGCTTCTATTTTTTTGTCCGTTTCCTCTATATATATATCAATAATTGTGCCTCTACTTCTTTGGCTGTATTTGCCTGTATTTTTATGAAAGCTTTGTTTATTTCTCTTTATTTGCCTTCATTTGTGTGGACATTTCTTTGAGAGCTTTGTTCATTTCCTCTTTGTTTGCCTCAATTTTCATCTTCATTTCTCTGAGAGCTTTATTTATTTCCTCTTTGTTCCTCTCGATTTCTTTGGCTTTGGATTTCTGAGGGCTTTGTTCATTTCATCTTTATGGGACTCTAATAGCTAGAAAAACATAGTTTTGAAATCGTTTTCTTGTGTACCTAGTGAACTGAAGTGTCCATTGGTTTGTGGGATTGCTGGTGAGGTCATTATGTCCTGATTTTTGTTGGGTGTGTTCTTACATCTGCCTCTAACCATCTTGTTATTTATAACCCTCACTGTTTGCTCCTCGAGTTTGTATTTCAGGCTAAGATAGTCTCTTTCTGTTTTCTGGACTGTTTTTTCAGGAAGATGAGAGAGGTTCACTGGTTTGGGAGTGTGTGTTGTGGTTTCAGTTTTACCTAAGTAAGGAATGTGATGCTGGCGTTATTCTCATGCACTTTTATCAGGTGCAGTATGCTTGTGTGGATTCTCTGACTATTGCAGTGGCCTACAAGCCAAACTAGTATGCAGCTCTGTCTGGGATCCAGGGGATTGTTTGCCTGGATTACACTGGTGGACCCACAAGGCAGAGGCTTCAGCATTGGGGTTGCTATCGCAAGAAACCCTATGATGCCCACAGTAGGGGTCTGGGTGGCAGAGATCTCGCCTGGTTGCTTGTGTAGAGAGGCCCTGGGTCTGGGGCAAACTCTCCCTAGAAGGCTCACTCACTCTCTTGAAGGAGTAGTTGGAATGCACAGGGGTTCCCCTTGCTCTCTACTGTCTGATTTGACACTGCTGGGTCAATTGCATGGGTAGGCTAACAGTCAACTCTGTGGCACTGTAGCAGCAGGACTTGGTGTCCACTTGCTCCGTGTGCAGCTTCTCTGTCTTTCCCCTCCACCAGGGAAGAGTTATGTTGGCTGGTCTCAGGGTAGCACGGGAAAGAGTTCTGTAGAGTGTCCTCAATCCCAGATCCAGGGCCCAGATCTCCCTGCCAGAAGCAGCCTGGCACTAGAACCTATGTTTGCCAATTCCAGGAGAGTACCAGGTAGGGTTGAGTGTCCTCAGATCCAGAACTCGGGTTTCTCTGCCAGGGGCCACTGGGTGAGCTGGAGAGGGGTTGCTGTGTCCTGTGGCAGGTGGCCTCTCTGTCCTTCCCCTCTGACCTTCCCTTCTGCTATAGCAAGCTTATGGCAGCGCACTCAGAGGAGTGCCAGGAGGAGTTGGGACTTCTCAGTCCCCAATCCTGAGCCAGGGTTTCTCTGCCTGGGGCTGCTGGTGCTAGGACTTGGTGCTAGATCTTATTGTGCTGGACCTGGGAGAGTTTTAGGATGTGTTGAATGACCACAGTCCCAGATCCCTAGCTGAAGTTTGTTTGCTAGAAACAGCTAGCAGCACTGGGGTCCGGGCACTGTGAACCCACTGTGCACCTCTCTATCCTTTGCTCCGCTGGGGCAGGGTTATGGCGGCATTCTTGTTCTCGGGCAAGTACCCAAAAGGATTGGGTTTTCTCAGCCCCGATCATTTTTTTTTCTTTTTTTTTTTTTTTTTTTTTTTTGTGGAAGTTGAAGCTCTTGCTGGGGCTGAGGTACAGACAGTGTGGTCTGTGGCAGATTCTGCTGGACACCTCCTGCCTCCTCCATAGAGAGAGTAGAGTGTTGGGTGTGGGGAAGTGCCTGGGGATCACCTCCTGGTGTGTCTCCTCCTGGAGGAGTCTGCTATGACCTGATTCTAGATGGACTCAGTTCACGGTTAGTCTCTTTCTTCTTGTAAGTCTAGATAACTCTGTTCTGGGTTGATCAGCCCCTTCACTCACCAATTTCCGCATTGCAGGTCCTCTGCCCTTCAGCTAAGCTGCACACTAGCTGCCTCCATCTTTCGATCTCCCAGCTTTAGTTCTTTATATATTCTGAATATCAGCCCTCTGTCAGATTTGGGTTGGTGAAGCTCCTTTCCCAGTCTGTAGGCTATTGTTTTGTTCTGATGACAGTGTCTTTTGCTTTACAGAAACTTTTCAGTACAACAATGGATGCCTGATCTCAAGCTGTACTACAGAGCAATAGTAATAAAATCTCCATGATATTGGCATAGAAACAGAATGGTGGATCAATGAAACTGAATAGAAGACCCAGAAATAAACCCACATACCTATGAATACTTGATTTTTGACAAAGAAGACAAAACCACTCAATGGAAAAAAAAGACAGCATCTTCAGCAAACAGTGCTTGTCCAACTGGATGTCTATATGCAGAAAAATGCAAATAGATCCATATTTATCACCCTGCACAAAACTAGAGTCTAACTAGACAAAGATCTCAACATAAAACCAGACATACTAAATCAGTAGGAAGAAAAAGTGGGGAAGAGCCTAGAACTCATTGGCACAGGAGACAACTTCCTGAACAGAACACCAACAGCACAGGCTCTAAGAGCAATAATCAATAAATGGGACCTCATGAAACCTTTACATATTTTCATCAGTGACATTCATCTATGGTTTCAAGGAACTGAGCATAAACATGAAACAACTGAACTACTGCATGAGTGTATTAAAATTTTAAAAAGATTTGTCAAAATATAGAGGTTGTTATATCTGTGCAAAGTACAAATCAAACAATAGATTTTCACAAAAGTATAAAATAGATGTGTACAGAAATTGAAAGTGGAAAGCAGTACAGCAACTAATCGAATGAAATCTGATGAAAATAGGTTATATGAAAACATAATTCATGTACAAAATTACAACATTGAAATGAGAATATGTTCTAGAATAAATAAATTCAGAGAAGCATAAAAGAAAAGGTATTTACACATCATTATATCCATTATATAAAGCAGAACACTGGATAGAGTAGAAGTGAAAATGGATTGCTATATCTAAGAGAAGTCTTTAGTTACAGATGGAGAGAGAAAAATGTACATATATATATGTAGAGAGAGAGAGAGAAAGAATGCTCATACTGGAAAGCATCATTCACAAATTAATTTACACATGCAGAATTATGTGCATAGCAACAGCAAAATGCACATTCTTTTAAAAAACATATAGGCTATTTACAGAAATTACCAGATGTCTGCGTGTTTCAGCAAGATAGATTGGATTTATACAGAGTATGTTCTGAAAATTCATTGTAATCAACCTAAAACTGAGCTCCCATATGTTTAGAGATAAAGGAATCTATTGCTAAATAGCAAATGAGTTTATAAGAAAGAAGTAAGAGTAAAGTTTATAAAAATTTTCAGCTGAATGATAATGAAAATGCTATAAATTCGACCTCTGACCTACAACTAAGGTCATATTTAAGGGAAATAGGCAGTTAATTGGTTATGTAAGCATAACACAATAATAAAATGAATGAGAAACTTCAGAAAATTGTTTAAAATTCTACAGCAAGAATATAGAAAAATAATGAATATTATGAATTAACAAAATAGTAAACAAATACACAGAAGAAAGAAAAGAGGCATAAGATAAAATGGAGTAGGAGCTTTGAAAATGAATAGGAGATTGAGCAAACAACTATATTATGAATCAAAAGGATATAAAAAATTATATACAGCATCCTTCACAAATTAATTTGTTTATGCATTTTGTGCATATCATACCCATAATTCTTAGGAAACCAAACTGAAACTACACTCTGTGCTGTTTAAAGAAATGACCCTAATGTTAGCATGTCTTTCATTTTAAATATTTAAAAAAATTTGAAAATATGTTTATACTATATTATATGTCAAACATTTACTTATTAGTGAGTATATACCATGTGTGTCTTTCTGCTTCTGGGATACCTCACTCAGGATGGTCTTTGCTAGTTCCCACTATTTGCCTGCAAAGGTATGCAATATGGAGGACCCTGGGTAAGATTCTCAATCCTCATTCAGAAAGGCAAATAGAATAGATATCTGAAGAGGGAGAAAACAGCAAACAGGAGAGGACCCTACTGGAGAAGGCCCCTGAAAGACGACCCAGCAGGGTATCAAAGTAGATGCTGAGACACATAGCCAAACTTTGGGTAGAGTGCAGGGAATCTTTTGAAAGAAGGGGGAGATAGAAAGACCTGGAGGGGATAGGAGCTCTATAAGGAGAACAACAGAATGAAAAAAAAAAAAATCTGGGCACAGGGATCTTTTCTAAGACTGATACTTCTACCAAGAACCATGTATGGAGATAACCTAGAACCCCTGCACAGGTGTAGCCTATTTCAGCTCAGTCTGTAAGTGGATACCCTAGTAAGGGGATCAGGGACTATCTGTGACATGAACTCAGTGGCTGGCTCTTTCATCATCTCCCCATGAGGGGACTGGGGTGGGGCAGCCTTAATAAGCCACAGAGGAAGACAATGCAGCCTGTCCTAATGAGACCTGATAGGCTAGGGTCACATGGAAGGAGAAAAGGACGTCCCCTCTCAGTGGACTGGGGGAGGGGCATGGGAGTAGAAGAGGGTGGGATTGGGAGGGGAATAGGGAAGGCTACAGTTGGGATACAAAGTGAATAAACTGTAATAAATAAAAAATAAATAAAAAAGTGTTGGAGAGAAAAAAATGAAAATAAATATTCTGTTACAATTACAATGTAGACATTTTTATTAATCTTTAAAAACACTAACGAAATATTAATGAATAAGCAGACAGCTCACTAGATATTGCCCTTACCCACCCTTATCACAGATTCATGGAACACTGACTGCAATCTAAAGGACAAGACGTAAAGTTCAGCGTGGCCATCTGTGTCCCCAATATCACTGCTGGTAGGCAGAAAGAACTGGGTTCATGCAAGTTGCTGACTGAGATAACGTATTTGTTTAGTTCCAGGCAAATGAGAAAAACCATCTTAAAAAATCTATTATCAAACTGTCAGCCCTGAAAATAAAATAAAAAAATAAGTAATATTAAACATATCGAACGTGCTGCCCATAGATAAAATATATATTTAATAACATATAATGAATAATATATATGCATCTTATAGCAATTCATTAATAAAAGAGGCTTTAATTTTGAAACAGAGAAAGGAGGGGTATAGGAGAGGGTTTGGAGTAATGAACTGAAAGAGAAAAACAATATAATCATTATAGTCTCAAAAAATTTAAAAGGCTCCTGGGAAAAAATATCCTGGGTGACTTGTAGTTTACACATAATACATGCAAGTCCTAATGTGGGTCCACACATATGTGCATACTGCTTCACACAGAGACATGCACACATAGCACATGTATAGAAAAACAAATCAAGCAAGAGGAAATTCAAGAAAAATTTCTGTCAAAGCATTTATAAAACTGGGTATAAAATGTTAACTTAATCTATAATAAGACCACATATATTTAAAGCTTTTGGGCTGAACAAAAACATTGATTAAAACACCATAAACAAATGAAGCCAAAAACAAATGAAATATATAGGTGACTATGACTGCAAAGATTACATTTCACAATCATCTAATTACACATGGCTATGCATAGAGTTACACAATGGATTCATATTAATATTCTCAAATATTTTTTCACTTTTTAAAAATGTATTTATATTTTTATAAATTGTTTCTTCACTTTGTATCCCTACTCTAGCCCCCTCCTTCATTCCCTCCCAATCCTACCCTTCCTCCCTCATCTCCTCCCATGCCCTTCCCCAAGTCCACTGATAGGGGAGATCCTCCTCCCCTTCCCTCTGATCCTAACTTATCAGGTCTCTTCAGGACTGGCTGCATTATCTTCCTCTGTGGCCAGGTAAGGTTGCTCCCCATTAGGGGATGGTGATCAAAGAACCAGCCACTGATGTCAGAGACAGTCCCTGTTCCCCTTACTAGGGTACCCACTAGGAGACTGAGCTGCCATAGGCTACATCTGTGCAGGGATTCTTGGGATTTTTCAAATGTTTTAAGGAGGTATTCCACAAGTGATTATAATATTTAAATTAGAAACAATGATTACTCAAGCTCTGTGCTTTAAAAGAACATGAGAAAAACATTGGGTTCATTTGGGGGTTAAATATTTCTTCAAAGTTTTCTTGTCAGTTTGAGAATTATATATAAAGAAATTTCATTACATTCACACCCAAGTACTCCGATATCCACTATGCATCAATTTTTCTTTCCTTCTTCTTCTCTTCCTCCTCATCCCTTTCCTTCTGCCCCCCCCCAAAAAAAAAGTCTAATTAGTACCGCCAATAATCCCTTGTGTATTCATACTTTCACTGGAACTGGGCGTTACACTCTTAAAGAAAACGGACTCATTCCCAGAAGCTAACAACTGCCAATAGATCTGCAACTAGGAGAGTGGTTCATGCTGACCATCTCCCTTCTATATGTTAGATTTTGGTCTGTCTTGAACTTGCACTGCTATTCTGCATACTGTTATAACTACCATGAGTTCCTGAATGTACCTTCCATACTGTTTTTCTGCAGTCATCTACCACTCTGGTTCTTACATTTATACTGCTCCTCATTCTCTAAAGATCTCTAAATACTGGGACAAGCTAGTGTGCTTGTTACATGTGTCCCATTTAAGGATAAGCACCTACAGTCTCTTTTTCTATGCACCTTTACTGGTTGCGAGTCTTCGTATTAATCACACCTACTGAAATTAGACTTTTTTCTTGACGTGGACTGAAGGACACATTAACTATGGGTATAACAATAAGTTTTAAGACTTAGTTTAATTTATGTTCACTTAGCAAAATAACAGAGCTGGGTTCTCCCCTAGGGTCTATGAATTGACCACCCATATGATTTTGACCCCCACAATAGTGAGAATATACAAGACATCTGTGCAGTAGGATTGAAATCTGATCAGTAAATGGTTGGTTAAGATTACACACTCAAAACACTATTTACTACTGGAAACTTCTTGTTACTCCAGTGGTTATTTTAGCTTTCAGAGTTCATAGCTTTTGTAAAATTAATGGTTACTTTTTTCTTCTCTTAGCATGCACAGCATAGAAAGTAAGGTGTATATTTGAACTTACTGCTACAGGAAAGACATTCTGAACTGAACTCCTACAATGCAGGTATTAAGATCAACAATTAATAAATGGAACCCATGAAACCAAAAAATTTCATACAGAAAAAGACGCCATTATTCAAGTAAAGAATGTTAAAAATGTTAGGTAAAGATGTTTTTACAGGTGGCTGTGACCTAGAAAATCTTAGAGAACAGTTTGAGGTTCAGGAAAGTACCCTAACTCGTTGAGGTTATTGAGCAAGTACAATACCCCAATTAAGACTGGCTGATGTGACTCTCCGACTGAAGCTGGGCTTGAAGATAATTAATTTCTTGTACTCATTTTTGACTCAGCTTCCTATTAAGATTTAATAAAAATTATTAATGATTAGATGTGCACCTTAAATATTTAAAGTAGAAATGGCTGATTATTTTTCATAAAAAAGTTTAGATTTGTGGTTCTTTTAAGATTTTTATAAGATTATCTTTTAATATAACTGATTCTTTGTAACCGAAAACTGCAGCCTGCCAGTAAAGAAAAGCTGGCTGAGGGATTACCTTGCTCATTCACTTTGTTAATTTATAACAAGTTGTTTAGTTACAGATGGATATGAGATCATGGGAATAACTTGTTTTTCCTATTTTTCACACCCATAATGCATAAAACATTTCATCTTGTGAAGATATTGGGGAACTTGTTTTTCTTAAGTATATTTATTGAAATCATTCACCTAAAGAAAAAAAGAGTATAAGCATATTGTGAGCTCTGTAGTGCTTGAAGGGTTTTGCTGGGAAATATACACTGTGGGAAAAGAGTGAAGGTGTGGTTTGGAACTGGCTCTCTGGAGTTTGTTCCATCCACCAAAATGTGTATGAGTAGGGTGATTTGGAACTTGCTCTTTGGAGTTTGTTCTGTCCATCAAGATGAATGTATGTAAGTTTGGGGTGGAGCTCATTCTCCGGAGTTTGTTCTGTCCATCCAATATGAGAATATGTATGTATGTGTGTATGTATGTATATATGTATGTGTGAACTAGAAGAAGCCTGTGAGAGAAGCTAAATAAACAAAAGTAAAGAAAGAAGCTTTTAGAACCTACATGCTGGAGTCTGTCTCACTTCATCAAGTGTGTGTGTGTGTGTGTGTGTGAGAGAGAGAGAGAGAGAGAGAGAGAGAGAGAGAGATCTTTTTCTCTCCTTCCTTCCTTTGCCTTTTAGATGCTTTGCCAGTAGCAGTGGAAAGCCAATGCTAGGAACCAACAGCCCTAACCGTGCTTAACATAATAGGTGTAAGCACCTGCTTGCTACAATCAGTGAAAGCTCCCACTAGGAGACAAAAGCCTTAGCCCCCTCTTACATGGTAGCTCTAAGCCTCTGCCAGTAATTTAATTCTGACCCCTCAGTTTGTCAGTATCAGTGGAAGCTGTGGTCGGTAATCATCAGTTCTAGCCCTGGAAAACTATCCTCAAAAAATGTCTGCTGGGTCACCAGCCAGAAGAAGCCCTGTCTCAGTTTCCCTAGTGGAAAGTGGTTGCTGGTCATCAACTTATCAACAGAGAACCAAAATACAATTTCTCAATACAAAGACACAATCCAAGCAATGATGGGAAATTTTCAAAAGATGAACTAATGGCTTACAAACAAACAAACAAAAAAAAAAAAAAGGAAAAGAAAAAAAAAGCTTTTTCATCATTCTTAAGCATTGGGGAAATGCAAAGTTAAAATTAAATTACTTTGAAATTTCATTTTATGACACTTAAGATAGCTAATAAAAAACAAATAGACAAACAACAAAAAAGTTAAAACAAATTTAACCAAATGCAGGAATGGATATCGGAAAAACAAAACATATATTAACTGCTGGTAAAGTGCAAGTCAGTGATACCAGCGTAAAAAATGGTGTGGAGAACAGGCCAGCCTCTGAGAACGGAGAACACTTTGTGAGCAAGGCTAAGCAAAAGTCAGGCCTCCTAGGTGGTTGGCTGTGTCAAGATGAAACTGAATATCTTCTTCCCTGCCACCCACTGTCATAAACTCACTAAAGTGGATGATGAATTCAAGATTTCTGTGTTCCATGAGAAACTCATGGCCACAGAAGTAGCTACTGAAGCTCTGGGTGAAGAGTGGAAAGGTTGTGTGGTCCAGATCTGTGGTGGGAATGACAAACCAGGATTTCCCATGAAGCATTGTGTTTTTGACACAAGGCAGAATGTGCCTGCTTTTGAATTAGGGGCATTCTTGTTATAGACCAAGGAGAATTGGAGAGAGGAAAACCAAGTCTGTTCATGGATGCATTGTGGTTGCCAATCTGGGCATTCTCAACTTGTTTACTGCAAAAAAGAAGAAAACCATATTCCCAGATGATAGACAGTACTGTATGTTCTTGGCTGGGAAATAAAAGAGCTAGTAGAATCCTAAAGCTCTTTAATCTCTCTAAAGAAGATGATGTCCTTTCATAAGATTCCCTGCACTCCACCCAAAAAGGGGGAGATAGAAAGATCTGGAGAGGACAGGAGCTCTACAAGGAGAGCAACAGAACCAAAATGTCTGGGCACAGGGGTCTTTTCTGAGACTGATACTCCAAACAAGGACCATTCATGGAGATAACCTAGAACTCCTGCACAGATATAGCCCATGGCAGTTCAGTATCCAAGTGGGTTTCATAGTAATGGAAACAGGGACTGTCTCTGACATGAACGGATTGGCCTGCTCTTGGATCACCTCCCCCTGAGGAAGAGCAGCCTTACCAAGCTACAGAGGAAGACAATGCAGCCACTCCTGGTGAGACCTAGTAGACTAGGATCAGAAGGAAGGAGAATAAGACCTCCCCTATCAGTGGACTTGGGAAGGGACATGGGTAGAGAAGGGGGAAGGAGGATAGGATTGGGAGGGGAGGAAGGAGGGAACTACAGGGGGATACAAAGTGAATAAACTGTAATTAGTAATAAAAAAATTAAAAAAAGATGATGTCCACCAATATCCTGTCAGAAACCAAAGAAGGTAAGAAGCCCAGGACCAACGCGCCCAAGATTCAGTGTCTTATCCTTCTACTGTGTCCTGCAACACAAACATGGATATATTGCTATGAAGAAACAATGCAGTAAGAAAAACCAGGAGTAGGCTTCAGAATGTGCTAAACTTTTGGACAGGAAAATAAAGAAAGCCTCCTCCTTGTTTTTCTTAGTGTGTTCCTAGCACAGACTGCCAAAAGTAGGCTGTCCTCGCTGAGAGCTTCTACTTCTAAGCCTGACTCCAGTCAATAATAAGTAGTCAAGAGTAACAAATACATGATCATGCCTTGAAAACAAAAAAGAAAAAAGGGGGGGCCAAGATGGCGGCGCCGGGAAAACAGCGTGTCTGAGAAGCAGGACAGCACTTTCCATGCAGAGACCAGGAGACTGAACTCGGGGCCCTGAAACTACATCGATCGTGTTTCCCAGATGAGGGGAGGCTCCCACGGTGTGGGAATCGGTCGGGTCCACTCACAGCTACCCAGCCAGAACCCGGAAGAAATCCCGGGTAACGCAGGCTTTGGGTCTCCGGGCTGAAGCCGCAAGCGTCCTTGTCCCAATCACTTTCCCAGGCTGATCCGTAGGCACAAGGGTACCTGAGACTGGGAGTCCCAGTTGCGGGGGGACCCCACGGGGAAGCAGGGTTGCGGGTCTGATCGCAGGTCACCCAGTCTTTCCCCGGAAGGTCTCTGCCGCCATCACAGCCGAGCTCCTGCCGCGTGCAGAGAGCTTTGCGCTCAGCTCAGCCGTACAGACAAGCTGCGCGCCCCAGTACAACAGGGACTGGGAACCCCTGTCCGGAGAGGCCCCCCACAGAGAAGGAAGAAACTGTGCTGCTGGGGTCACCTAGGGAAAGTCTAGCAGACTGCAGATTGCAAACAGACAGAACTGAGTGCCCCAAGACACCAGAGCAGTACTCACCCGCCACAGATTACCACAGCTGATCACTAAATTTACCGCAAGAAACCCAGAAGGAGGGCAGCTGTCTCCAGGACTTCTCCCGGTGAGAGGAGAGCCCTCTCGACTAATCAGGACCACAGTTACAACCCAGGTCCCTATGCCTGAGGTGAGCTGTAGCAACTCCTGAAAAACACCAGAAATCCAGTGACTATACCCAAAAATCTGGGAAGGCTTCCTTGAGGAAAAACCATCTTCCTGCCAAAGGGATTCTCTCCACTACAAGAGTCCAGGAACAACCAGAAACTAAATTCAAACAACTAAGAGAGCCCAATGGGTAGAGGACAGCGTAAAAGTTCAACCAACAAAAGCCAGAGCATTATGGCATCTCCAGAACCCAGTTATCCAGGGGCAAATAGCCCTAGACACCCCAGCATAAATGAAATTCAAGGAGACGACCTAACATCTATGCTCAAGAAGATGATAACAGAGGAAACAAATAAAATACGAAAAGAAATAGAAGAAGCTGAAGCCAAATGGTATGTGGCCTTTAAAGAGGAAATGCTTAAATCACTGAATGAAATAAAAGAAACAGTGGATTGTTCAAACAAACAGCTGAAGGAATTGACGGAAAAACATGAAAATACAGTCAGACAGGGGAAGGAAACCAACAAAATAGCTCAAGACCTGAAGATAGAATTGGAAAAATTAAAAAGAACACAAATGGAAGAAATTGTGGAGAGAAAGAACTTAGGGAAGAAAGCAGGAACTACAGAGGTTAGCATAACCAATAGGATACAAGAAATGGAAGAAAGAATCTCAGGTGTGGAAGATACAATGGAAGAAATCAATGTATCTGTCAAAGAAAATGTTAAATCTAAAAAATTCCTGACACAGACCGTCCAAGAAATTCAAGACAACATAAAAAGACAAAACCTAAGAATAATAGGAATAGAGGAAAAAGAAGATTCCCTGCACCAAGGCCCAGAAAATATTTTCAACAAAATCATTGAAGAAAATTTCCCCAACTTAAAGGAGAGGCCAATAAGAATACAAGAGGCCTATAGAACACCCAATAAATTAGACCAGAAAAGAAAATCCTCCCGCCACATAATAATCAAAACTGTAAGTATACAGAACAAAGAAAAAATACTAAAAGCTGCAAGAGAAAAAGGCCAAGTAACATATAATGGCAAACCCATTAGAATCACACCTGGCTTTTCAACAAAAAAGAAAAAAGAAAGAAAGAGAAGAAAATAGTGTGGAGGTTCCTCAAAAGGCTGTAAATATATGTGTCTTGTGATCCAGCTATACCATTCTTGAGTATTTAACCAAAGAACTTAATAGCCCACAATAGAAATACTTGTTCATTCATCTTCATTGCTGCTCTATTTACATTAATATTTCTATATCACATCTGCTTGTCCCAAGGTTAATGGATCATTATGGTAGAAGGAGAGAAAAAAAAATGTACTAACCAGCAGTAGATCACTACAATGAGACAACAGGATAGGTGCAGGCATGAACTCCCAGTGCTTATAACAATATGCATAAGACAAGTGCAAATTCAAGACAAACCAATTCCCAACACAGAAGGGCAAGTTGGTTAGAAGTTCCCATCTAGCTGTAGATCTATTAATAATTGACAGCTTCTCAGGGTGGAAAAGTCAGTTTTCTTTAAGAACGTAGCTCCTAGTCAGTTTACCATGCTCCCACTAACAAGTTCACATCCAAGAAGATATGGTCAGCATAAATGATGCAAAGATATGATAATGTGGTATATTTATATAATGAAATATCATTAAGCTATTTAAAATCAAAATTATGGAATTCATAGGTTAATGGGTGGTATTACAAACAGTTATTCTATGTGTGATAATTTTGCTCAGAAAGGCAAATATATGTTGTCTTTCACTGTGGGTCTTAGCTTTGAATTTTCAGATATGCGTCTTTCATTTGGAATAATCATAGATATCAGGAAATTTATTAGTAAGCATGATGTTTGGGATGTTCAGAGGAAGGAAAAGTAGTACAGAGTGGTATAAAGGGGAAAAAAAGGAATAATTTCTCATTCCCCACCCTTTACCACCCATTCTGTTTCAAAATATGGGTGGTAAAAGGTGGGGAATGAGAGGGAATATGGGAGAGGGATAAATACCACAATAGAACTTCAAAAACAGAATATGGAAATCTTCCTAGTCCAGGAAGAAAAACATTCCAGAAAATACTGCAAAGGTTATTACACTAGAAACAACTACCATCTAGAGGCAGATAACCTGATTTATCCAAGCATGACAGTAGATTTATAACAAAACCACTACTGCAGAATATCAGGAGCATGAGAGAGTGTCTGTACTTTCTATTAAGACATCTTAGGAAAACTGAATTTTCATGTGGAAAATGATACAGTCTACACAAACTTCAATATGACCTTCATTATAGATTTCTATAAAGCACTACATATGATTTGTATGTGGTAAAGACATTAAATATGTTGATAATTTGCCAAAGGGAAACAAATATGTTTTGTTTGTTTGTTTGTTTGTTTGGTTTTACTTCTGAAAACTTTGCCAACATATTTACTTCAGAAAAAAATTGTATTCTAAAGATGAGAGATACGAATTTCTTTTGGGTAAGGTACTAAAGAATTTTATTCCATTATTGTCAAATTAATATAGTCCCTCAAAAAGGAAAGTGTCTATAATGGGAATACCAAAAATCCACCATTATGACACGATTTCACCAATGCACATTAGGACTATGAAAGAGATGCCTGGAAGCTTGGTCTTTAAATTTGCTCTGGGACTCTACCAAAAGTCCTTCCAGATGGTGCCTTGTACAGTCCTCTTTTTTTTTCTGTCCTTTTCTTTATATCAGAATTCTTTGTATTTTGCACAAATTACAACTAATAGCACTGTAACAAACTGCCATATTCTGGTCATCATTGTGTGCAATAGAGCTAAGGGCACAGCTTGTTGGTGATTTAGTCCCTGCTGCCATTTTCATCTGCTTTGCTCATATAACCACTATGATATTTATTGTCATATATTTCCTATATTTTGTAAAAAAAATATTTTTATTTATTTCAATTTATTCACTTTGTATCCTGGCTGTACCGCCTCTCTCATCTCCTGCTGGTCCAACCCCTCCCTCCATGTCTCTTCCACAGTCCCCTAATAGGGGAGGTCTTCTTCCCATTCTATTTGACCCTAGCCTATCAGGTCTCATGAGAACTGTCGGGATCCTCTTGCTCTCTGGCCTAGTTAGGCCACCTTGCCAGTGGGGGAGGTAATCGAAGAGCCAATCACTGAAGCATGTTAGAGACAGCTCCTGAATCCCATACATGAGCTGCCCATGGGCTATGCCTGATCAAAGCGTCTAAGTCCTCTCCATGCATGGTTCTTGATAGATATATCAGTCTCTGCAAGATTCAATGAGCTCAGATTTTTTGGCTCTGTTGGTTTCCTTGTAGAGCTCTTATCCACTTCAGGTCTTTCTATCTCCCCATTCTTCCATAATATTCCCTGTACTCTGCTCAAAGTTCTGCTATGAGTCTCAGCATCTCTTTATATAACCTGAATGGTAGAGTCTTTCAAATGTCCCCATTGGAAGACTTCTGTCCTGTTCCCTGTCTTCTCCTCCTTTTGATGTCTATCCTGTTTGCTCTTCAAATGAGGTTTCAACCTCTTGCCTAGTGTCCTTGATGTTCTGTACCTTCTTTAGGACTATAGATTTAAGTATGTTTATCTTACATTATGTGGCTAATATCCACTTATAAGTGAATGTATACCATGTGTATCTTTCTGCTCCCACCTCAGGGGAGGTTATTAAAGAGCCAGATACTGAGTTCATGTCAGAGACAGTCCCTGTTTCCACTACTAGGGAACCCACTTGGACACTGAACTGTCATGGGCTACATCTGTGCAGGGGTTCTAGATTATCTCCATGAATGGTCCTTGGTTGGAGTATCATTCTCAGGAAAGACAAATGGGCCCAGAATTTTGGTTCTGCTGCTCTCCTTGTGGAGCTCCAGTCCCCTTATGGTCTTTCTATCTCCCCCTTCTTTCATAAGATTCCCTGCACTCTGTCCAAAGTTTAGCTATGAGTCTCAACATCTGCTTTGATATCCTGCTGTGTAGAGTCTTCCAGAGGCCCTCTGTGGTAGGCTCCTTTCAGGTTCCCTGTTTTCTCACTCTTCAGATGTCCGTCCCATTTGCTTTTCTGAATGAGAATTGTTCATCTTACCCAAGGTCCTTCTTCTTGCTTAGCTTCTTTAAGTGTACAGATTTTAGTATATTTATCCTATATTATATGTCTAATATCCACTTATAAGTAAGATTATTCCATGCAAGTCTTTCTGTTTCTGGGATACTTCACTCAGGATGATCTTTTATATTTCCCACCATTTGCCTAGAAATTTCATGATTTCCTTGTTTTTAATTTCTGAGTAGTATTCCATTTTGTAAATATACCACAAATTCTGGGTCCATTCTTCAGTTGAGAGATATCTGAGTTGTTTCCAGATTCTGGTTATTATCCATAAAGCTTCTAGGAACATGGTTGAGCAAATGTCCTTATTGTGTACTTGAGCATATTTTAGATATAGGTTTAGGAGGGATATAGCTGGATATTGAGGTAGTACTATTCCTAATTTTCTGAGAAAGCACAAGATTGATTTCCAAAGTGGTTGTACAAGTCTACATTCCCACCAGCAATGGAAGAGGGTTCCCCTTTCTCCACATCCCCTCCAGCATGTATGGTCACTCGAGTTTTTTAGCTTAGCCATTCTCAGGAGTGTAAGATGGAATCTCAGGTTTGTTTTAATTTGCATTTCCTTGATAACTTAGGATTATAACATTTCTCTAAGTGTTTCTCTGCCATTTAATATTTCTTTATTGAGAATTCTCTGTTTAGCTCTGTACCCCATTTTTTGATATAAAATGCTTTATTTTTCTGGATATATAATTAGTATGTTAACATTGTGATATATTTCATTTATATTATTCTTTATTAATTATACTTTATTCACTTTGTATCCACCTTGTGGTTCCCTCCCTCCTCCCATCCCAATCCCTCCCTTTCTCCACCCTCTGCATGCATGCCCCTCCCCAAGTCCACTGATAGGGGAGGTCTTCTTTTCTTTCTTTCTGATCCTAGCCAATTAGGTCTCATAAGGAGTGGCTGCATTGTCATCTTCTGTGGCCTGGTAAGGCTGCTCCCCCTCAGGGGGAGGTCATCAAAGAGCAGGCCAATCAGTTCATGTCAGAGGCAGTCCCTGTTCCTATTACAATGGAACCCACTTGGATCCTGATCTGTCATGGGCTACAGAGTTTACTGTTTCCCACTTCTTTCCTAAGATTCCCTGCACTCTGCCCAACGGTTGGCCATAAGTCTCAGTATCTGCACTGATAGTCTGCAGGACAGAGCCTTTCAGAGGTCCTCTGTGTCAGGCTCCTGACTTGTTCCCTCTTTTCTCCTTTTTCTGATGTCCATCCTCTTTGCCTTTCTGGATAGGAATTGAGCATTTTAACAAGAGTCCTCCCTCTGGATTAGTTTCTTCAGGTGTACAGATTTTAGTAGGTCTATCCTATATTATATGTCTATATGAGTGAGTACATACCATGTGTGTCTTTCTGCTTCTGGGATCGCTCACTCAGGATGATCTTTTCCAGATCTCACCATTTACCTGCAAATTTCATGATTTCCTTGCTTTTTATTGCTGAGTAATATTCCATTGTGTAGATGTACCACAATTTCCTTATCCTTTCCTCCACTGAGAGGTATCTGGGCTGTTTCCAGCTTCTGGCTATTACAAATAAAGCTGCTACAAACATGGTTTAGCAAATGTCCTTATTGTGTACTTGAGCCACTTTTGGGTATATGCCTAGGAGTGGTATAGCTGGATCTTGAGGAAGCGCTATTCTTAGTTGTCTGAGGAAGCACCAAATTGCTTTCCAGAGTGGTTGTACAAGTTTACATTCCCACTAGCAGTAGACTGCTTTTGATAAGATGGTCATTTTTACTATATTAATCCTGCCAAGCCATGAGCATGGGAGATCTTTCCATCTTCTGATATCTTCTTCTAATTCTTTCTTCAGAGACTGGAATGACTCTTGTTCTGACCAGCAGCACAGCAGGATCGGTACAGTGACCAGCAGTCAGAACTCTCGGCCCTAAAACACAAATGATTATGTTTCCCCCCCACGGTGGGTGATTCAATCAGTTTCAACTCACCCAGCTAAACCACGGAAGAGATCCCAGTTCCACCAGGTGCTTGGTCGCCAGCTCAGAGCCATAGGCCGGCATGCTCTGATCACTGTCCCAAACTGAACTGTGGGCACCATAACATCAGAGACTAAGATTTCCAGTCGAGAGATAACCTCACATTACAGGAAATGATTGGGACCGATCTTAGGTCACCCAGACATTCCCTGGAAAAGACCTGGGGTTCTGCGGGTGCCCAGGAGCCAGCCCAGAGCCAGAGCTGGGGACCCAGGCTCTGGCACAGAGTCTGCCTGTGTGCCTGACTCGCATCTCCAAATAGAACTGTGGGCCCAAGGGCAGCAGAGACTGAGTTTCTCTGTACCCCATTTTTTAATTGGATTACATAGTTTGTTGGTTTTTAACTTCTTAAGTTCTTTATATATTCTGGATATTAGATCTTTGTTAGATCTAATATTGATAGGTTTTAGATCTAACATCTAAAATGATATTAGATCTAACAAAGTTATTAGGTCTAAGTTGGGGAAGACCCTTTACCAGTCTGTAGTCTGTTGTTTTGTTTGATGACAGTGTCCTTTGCTTTACAGAAGCTTTTCAGTTTCATAAGGTCCCATTTATTGATTGTTGCTCTTAGAGCCTGTGCTGTTGGTGTTCTGTTCAGGAAGTTGTCTCCTGTGCCAGTGAGTTCTTGGCTCTTCCCCACTTACGTTTAGTGTGTCTGGTTTAATGTTGAGGTCTGTGATCCACTTGTTCTTCAGTTTGTGCAGGGTGACAAATTTGTTTTTATTTGCATTTTTCTACATGTAGATATAGAGTTCGAATAGCACCATTTTTTGGAGATGCTGTCTTTTTTTCCATTGTATGGTTTTGGCTTCTTTGTCAAAAATCAAGTATCCGTAGGTGTGTGGGTTTATTTCTGGGTCTTCTTAGTTGATTTCATTGATCCACCATTCTATTTCTATGCCAGTACCATGAAGATTTTATTACTGTTGTTCTGTAGTAGAGCTTGGGATCAAGGATAGAAATACCTCCAGATGGCCTGGTATTGTATAGGATCATTTTAGGTATTCTGGACTTCTTGTTTATCCATATGAATTTGAGAATTTTTCTCTTAAGACTTCAGCAAAGCAGGGAGTCCTGTACCTGGGGTAAGTGAAAGTGCAGGGGGGTCAAACTTTTGCCATTCTCCAACCCTGGAGACATCTCTGGGTGACCCTGATCCAATCACCTAGCTCAAGTTTTATCCCCTCTCACCCAGGAAGCCTCAACATGGATGCTCTGACTTCAGCTTTCTCTCCACTCACCAGTTTCAAAGTTTGAGATCCTCTGACTCTCAGATTCATTGCATGCTCTTATCACCATCTTAGAGTCCTGAGTGCTTATATTTTTTTAGAAAAAGGTATCTTTGATTTTTTTCCAATACTTTCCAAATCTTCAGAAGCAATCTTTTGTTCAAAATCAGAGTAAAGTGAAGTATTTTCCTATAAAAGACTATTATGGAATGAAAATGAAAACAAAAATAGATATAAACTCAGCAGTGTGGTTAAATATCATGACATTTTTCTTTTTTATTAAAATTTAATTTTATTATTATTTTTGTTAGAGTTCACATTGTATCCTGATTGTCACCTTCTTCCTTGTCTCTTCCTGGCTCCACCATCCCTCCCTTTTCCCCCTTCTCCCTCACCCAGTCCACTGAAAAGGGAGAGTCCTCCTTTCATTTATCTGACCATAGCCTATCATGTCTCATCAAGACAGGCTGAATCCTCTGACAGGGGGAATTTATCAAAGAGCAGGCAACCAAATTTATATCAGAGACTGCCCCTGCGCCCCCACCACCACGCCCCTTATTAAGGGACTCACCTGGAGACTGAGCTGCCTATAGACTACATCTGAACAGGGGTCTAGGTCCTCTCCATGCATAGACCTTGGCTGATATATTAGTCACTGCAGGACCCTTGGGAATCTACAGACACATTTTTTGCAATAAAAGAAAACGAAGTCTAGTATAGAGGGTTCTCTGAAAGGATTCACCCAACAGGGTTCAAAGCAGATGCTGAGGTTCAGGGCTAACCTTTGGAGAGAGTGCAGGGAGCCTTATGGAGGAAAAGAGGGGTGGAATTAGAAGATCATCGAGGAGATAGGAGCCCCACAAGGACACCAACAAAAATAAAAGACCCCCAGGGGATCCTGCAGTGACTGGTGCACCAACAGAGGACCATACATGGGGAGGACCTAAACCTCCTGCTCAGACATGGCCTATTGGCAGCTAGGTCTCCATGTGGATTTCTAAGTGAGGAGAGCAGAGGCTGCTTCTATCATGAACTCAGATGAGTGCTCTCTGATCACTCACCCCTGATGATGCAGACTTGCCAGGCCAGGGAAGAAGGGGATCTAGTCTTAATGAGACTTAACAAGCTATGGGCAGATGGCAATAGTGGAGAACCTCATCTTTCAATGGATCAGGGAAAGGGGATGAGGGTAAGATGGAGGGATGGCAGAACTGGGGGAGTTGAGGGAGGGAGTTTCAATCCAGATATATAATGAATAAGTTGTGAAGATAAATAAAAAATGGACTTTAAGGATGCATTCTTTTCATCTCAATTATATATCCATTTATAATCCTCAATTGTTTTAAGTTTTTTTGTTGTTGTTATTTATGTCAAAGCATCACCTTATGTGACTGCATATATACAACTGTGTTTGGGTTCACATACATGTTCATTTACCAAATCCAAAGAGGGCATTAGATTCCTCAGAGATAGAATTACAGGTTTTTGTGGGAAGCCTGATTTGTTACATGTTGCTAGAATATGAAGTTACATTTTCATGATGTCACAGCCAGCATTCTTATCTGCTGATCCATCTCTCCAGTTCCATGAATTTATGGTTATAATTTACAATTATATGTGTAGGTAGAAACAGGAAGTAAGGACATTTTAGTAAATTCTGCAATATATGGAGAGAAACATGTGCAAAAAATGTGAAGAAGAGATTGCAAATATGTACAACCTTGTCTTTGGTGCAGATCATACATTTTAATAACTCTGAATTTGTGTAGTACATTTAATTATGGCATGTATAGAGATAGAGTCACATAGACACATAAATAGAGTTATAGCTTTAGGTACAGAAAATAACAACTAAAATTTAAATGGAGTTAAAAGTCTTTCATGTTCTAAGTTTCAAACTTTTATGCTAAAAACAATAATGATTAACATGAGCTAGCAAAATAAAATAAAAAAAACCTATAAGGTGTCAAAGGCAAAGATTATTTACTGAAACATGGAGCAAGGAAATAAACTGAATACCAAATAATCTGAATGTTGGTAGTGATGATATCTTTTTCAAGATCTGTGGTTATGTGAGCACTTGTGTCCTTGTAGTTTTAACTCTTAACCATGTATATCTTTAATTATTCCTTTGCATATAGCCAGGAGCATAAGGTACTGGACTTTTGTTTTAAAGATCACAGCTGAGAACAGTTTAAAAATGGATTTGAGACACTGTCAAATGTTAGAGCTCAAGTATCCAGACTCAAAGGTCACCATGACTCACTATGGTGCCTCTTCAAATCTCAAAAGGTAAATGACCATTTTAATCTAAAGATTTCAGTCGACCTTGTATTTTCTCAAATTATGGAAGTTAAACATTAAAGAAGGAACAAAAGTGACACTGGTTGTAATTAGAAGCTTTTCTTGAGGGAATCCACAAAGAAATCAATTAGGTTAATTCGAACGTTAGAAGAGATATGAGCTCTTCATAGTAAAAGTCATTGGTGCTAAAGACACGGAAAGCAAATAGCAAGTAATCGTGCAATGACAGATGAGACAGATAATTATTTGACAAAGTACTCTCTGAATATGACTGGCTAAAGAGCCATAAAAAGGTGACTCTGTCATTACAAAGACTTTTGTTTACTATCAGTCCTCTTTCAACTCTATGTTGCCTATTAAAGTGGAAGCAGTTTTCATTGTTTGCTTTTAATATTTAATATACACACATAAATAACTATTTCACACATTAAATATATTAAGAACTAATTAGAGAAAGTTGGCATGTAGATGTGATGAGCCTTACATAAAATATTTCTATGCTCTAATCAGGCCTAAAATTTTCTAGTGCCAGTTATGTGATATGACATGATCAGGAACTATGATTGTATTTTGCTCCTTACACTGGTTGATTAATTGATTGATTGAAATAGTTATTTCTGAGGATTACATATGCACCGCCAAAACCAACTCAAGCCATGATCCTTCCCCTTCCCCACACATTCAAGCTTGTGTCCTCTTAGCACTTAGCACATGGTATTCATGGCACTATTGACCAGTAAACATCTTATACTATACTATACTATATTATATTATATTATATTATATTATATTATATTATATTATATTATATTAGTGTGTGTTTGTATATATGTGTAAGTCTCTGTACTATATCAGGACATTTATCATTTGTATATAGAAAGCCTACTGTTTTTTTTTTTTTTTGAGGTCATATTCTATCCAGCTACTTTTGGAAAGTGTTATTAAATATAGGGTTTTCTGCTAGATTTTTGGTTTCATTTATGTATGCTATCGTATCATAATCATATTCAAATAAATATATTTTTCTTCTTTTCCAATTTGTATACCCTTGCTATTCTTCAATTTTATCATTGCTCTGGATAAAACTTCAACTGCTAAAATTGTGTAGCAACCTATAACTGAATTGGATAACTGTGTCTTTCTCCTGATTTTAGTAGAATTGTTTTGGTTTCTTTCAATTTCAGTTGATATTAACTATGGATTTGCTGTAAACTGCCTTTGTAGATCACGTTGTCTCTTGTATCTCTAATCTCTCCAGGAATTTTATCATGAGTGAGTGTTTGATTTTGTCACCATCCTTTTCAACATCTAGTGAGTTGACCATGTGTTTGTTTGTTCACACTTAGCAATAGAGATATGCTAGGGGACAGGGATACAGGTTTCCAAAGATGGAGAAAAATCAAGATATTTCACCAGGATCTACTTAGTTCCCTGAGCTTGGGTCCAGAAAGTCTCCTACAAAGCAGAGGGGTGAGGCTGGGGATTGGGATATGGAGGATAGGAGGGGGGAAATTTTCCGAAGTGTGCCTACCTTTATGCACAGGCCTAGTTGCTTTTCTGTATACTTGGCTAGAGCATGTCCAGATAATGCCAGCTGGAGTTTGGAGCTGAGATAAATGGAAGAATGAGGAAGAGACATGGGAGATCTGTGAATATGGGGCAGAGAGAAGGGAGAGATCCCAGCAAGTGGTCTGCAATGGAGATGAAGGTGAGACTGACGGATAGGATTTCAAGGATATGTGGGAGAGGTGAGGATCTGCAGTTAAGGTTACCTGCTTCCTGCCAAAGTGGCCTCCAGGTTCCCAAGTAATACCCACTAGAGCTGGGGAATAGGATAAAGTGATTAGTGAGGGGAAGAAAGATTGGAGGGGAAAGTCTGTATGATTCAAAGGAGATGGGATCAGGGAGGGAAAAGAGGCCAGAGCAGATGGTCTGCGATTAGAAGTGGAGATGAGACAGGTGATTTGACTTGGAGAAACAGAGGGAGAGTTGATCAGTTAGCCTACCAGACTCCCTGGCTGGAGTGGCTTGCCAAAATTTTTGTTCTATGATCTTCATTGCTTTCCTTTTCATTACTTAATAAAAGCTTATTATAAAACTAATAATGCCAATGAAACAGTTTATATGCAAAATATTCAATATAGCTTTGATATTATAATGTGCATACCCTTATCAAGTTCTTCCACAAAGTACTATTGCACAGAGCACACTATATCATTAAATAAGCTACCATTACACAAGTACTGTTTAAAATAACACTGATGATAAACATCAATACTGAAGCTCAATAATTGGAAATTTTGTATGAATTTAGGAAATAAGTCCTTAAATGAAAAAAAAGTTTTCAAGTAATCTAGATAAAAAAAATATCCTGTATTCTTGATTGCTGAAATATGAACTATATTATAAATACGTTATGTTTTAGTTTTCAAATAATAGCAGTAGGATTTCAAATATAGTTCAGGGACTAAAGTGGTTGAGATGTAAGCAAAGAACATCAGTTCTCCAGATCTCACATAAAAGACAGACTGTGTTTGTCATTCACCTCTATTTCTTCTAATTTTAGCTTCAGAAGGAGAAAAGCATAGAAAGGATATCCTAGCAAGCTAGCGAGCAAAGCAATCATTAAACCCTGGGTTTCAATGAAAATCTCTGCCTCAAGGAGTATGGTAGAAGGGCAATGGGAGAAGATTCCCAACATTGACCTTGGGCCTCTATATACATGTAAACACTTGTGCATATTTATGCACACATAGAAATACATATGAACATATACATGAAAGAATAATAAAACAAAAAAGCCATAATTACAGAAATATTACTATAGTCCTCTGTAGCAAACTTGTTGAATTCTAGTGCAACTGATGTACAATATTTACTTTTGTTGCTGACTGTAGCAGTTTGTTCCATCTCATTAATTCAAGGAATAAGAAACATCAGGGACTATCAGGAACATCATTAATCCACAGACCATTTCTGCTCATGCCTAAGTGAAGCTATTAAATATATTTTAAGATCTGACTAAAATAGTTATTAAAAAGCCTAACCACTATGTCTCAATTTATTTTCCTAGATAATCATAACATCCTTGTCTTGGGTCATGAGTTGATGCATGTTCTCTTGGATCCGTTTGCTATCTTAACTTTAGACCAATGTGGGAAGAAAATGCACATCACAAAACACTTTAAACATTCAAAGTTCTCTAGTATGATAATATAGCTGAGAGCTTTAGATTCCACCATTAGATACAATGATATTGTTTCATCTGTTCTGCAGAAAATTTAGTTTTTATTATTTTCCTTTGAGAATTAAGAAAGGCAAATGCGACTGACATTGGAAGAGGGAGAAAACAGGAAACAGGACAGGAGCCTACCATAGAGGGCCTCTGAAATTTCCAGCAAGCAGGGTATCAAAGCAGATACTGAGGCTCATAAAAAAACTTTGGGCAGAGTGCAGGGAATCTTATGAAGGAAGGGGGAGATAGAAAGACCTGGAAGGGACAGGAGCTCCACAAGGAGAGCAAGAGAACCAACAAATCTGGTCACAGGGGTCTTTTGTGAGACTGATACTCGAACCAAGGACCATGCATGGATATAACCTAGAACCTCTGTTCAGATGTAGCCCATGGCAGCTTAGCATCCAAGTGGGTAAGGGGAACAGGGACTGTCTCTGACATGAATTCAGTGGCTGGCTTTTTGATCACCTCTCCCTGACAAGGAACAGCCTTACCAGGCCACAGAGAAAGACAATGCAGCCTGTCCTAATGAGACCTGATAGTCTAGGGTCAGATGGAAGGGAAGGAAGACCTCCCCTATCAGTTGAATTGGAGAGGGGCATAAGAGGAGATGAAGGAGGGAGGGTGATTGGGAAGGAGTAAGAGAGGTGGCTACAGCTGGGATACAAAGTGAATAAAGTGTAATTAATATAAAAAGTAAATATTAAAATAAATTTAACTTAAAAAAGAATTTCAATTACATGTCACCATTTGTTTCAAAAATTTAGTAACATGATAATCTGTGAGCACATATCTTTAAATATTTAATGTGTTATATATATGTAAATAATTTAATTTTTGAAACAGACATTATAGAAACAGTATCTCCATAAAATCCATATCATTTCCTCACAAAATTTTTACTTTGGCCATTTTTAAGTGCTTTATGTTTTGTTACTAACTATAGCTATTATATACAAAGGCTCATGTAATATTTGCCTTTCTATGCCTGTTTTTTAAAAATATATCCAGATTTTCTTCATGTTGTCAAAAATGATAAGATTTGCTTCTGTGCTGAGACTGATAGCATTTAACTGTGTATATACTCACTACAGAAGTATACATTGGTTGTTCCATATTATACATATATATGTATATATGTGTGTGTGATATATTGTATTAATATATAATATCGACAATGTAGAGTAATCAAATATATATATATATATATATAAAACCGTATATATATAAAGTTGTTTTCTTTTTCATTTTTGTTTTTGGTTTTATTTCAATTTATCTTTTATTATTATTATTATCATTTATTACAATTTATTCAATTCGTATCCTGGTTATGGCCCCCTCCTTCATTTACTCCTAATCCCAGCCTCCCTACCTCTTCTCCCCCATGCCTGTCCCCTAGTTTACTGATAGGAGAGGTCCTCCTCCCCTTCTATTTGAACCTAGCCTATCAGGTCTTATCAGGACTGGTTGCATTGTCTACTTCTGTGGCCCGGCAAGGCTATAATCTCCAAGGGAGAGGCGCTCAAAGTACCAGCTACTGAGTTCATGTCAGAGAAAGCCCCTGCTCCCTTAATAGGGAACCCGGTTGGAAACTGACTCTATGGGCTACATCTGAGCTTGTATTTTAGGTCCTCTCATTGCATTACTCTACACCTTTAACCCTTTCAACACCATGGCTTCCTTATTTCTCATGTTAGAATAAAAAGGAAAATAAAAAGAAAAAAACAGGCAAACAGAAAAAGCAAACAATTTAAAACAACAACCAATAACAAAGAAATCACATGAATGTCCTATATTTGTATGATTCATTTTGAATTATATAACAGGCATCTCTTTGAGCTCTTAATTTATTTCAAATATGATAAACATCCATGAGTGTGAAACTTTGGTCTGTTTGCAGTTTTATTTTTAATTAATTAATCCATCACGGTTTATTCGACTTGTACCCTGGCTGTAGGCCCTTGCCACATTACCTCCCTTGTATCCCTTCATCCCCCTCTCCTAGTCCACCGGTGGGGTCCTCCCCTTCCATCTGACCCTAGTCTATCAGGCCTCGTCAGGGCTGGCTGCGTTGTCTTCCTCTGTGGCAAGGCAGGGCTGAACCCCCCAGGAGGAAGTGGTCAAAGAGCCATCCACTGAGTTCATGTCAGAGCTAGCACTTCCTCTCCTTACTAGGGAACACTCTCCGAAACTGAGCAGGGTATGCAGTCAGCGACAATAGTAAATATTGTACATCACATGCACTAGAATTAATTAAGTTTACTACAGAGGACTATAATAATATTTCCATATTTTTAATTGTAAATGTTCCACTTCCACTAACAGAGCAAATGTACTCACTTCTTCACATTTTTGTGAACTCTGCTTATCACTGGCTTTTTCATTTTATTTTATGGCTGCAACTGTAACAAGACTGGGGGTGCATTGTGGCTTTGAATTTCATTATTCTGAGGATTAATGATGTTGAGGCTTTTTTTTTTCATCCATCTGTTGGCCAAATGTGAAAAGCTCCAATAATATTTACTTAAGAAATGACTTTTGTATATGACTAATAGAGAATTGCAATGGAACAGAGACTAAATAAATGAAATTGTGTCAAAATGAAAACTCCTTTCCAGAGCAAAGGAGTTATTAGCAAAATAAAAACACTACCTATGTAAGTGGTAAAATATTGTCAACATTTTTCTAGTGTAAGACTCATACACAAAGAATGTAAGTGTTTCAAACAATAGCAAGAAAGCAACTTGATTATTTAAAATGGCCAAAGTTCTAAACACATACTTCTGAAGAGAAGAACAACAATTCTTGCTGACTTAATTTTTCCTTAAGTGTGCTTTGTTTTCTGGTTTCAGTATAAGCTAGCACGTTGTTCATATTTTTGTATTGAGTTGTATAATAAATTATTTAGTGTCTGTTTCTGACACAAGACTATGACCTCATACAGAGAAATTCTTATGTGTTTATTTTCCCACTGTATCTGAAACAGACAGATCTCCAGAACAAATAAATAATAGAATGTAAGTGAGCAAAAAATAAATCAAATATACTAATAGAAATGTAATCTAAAATACACACGTTGTTTTATTACTGGGAAGTATTTTTTATCCAATTTGGTAATTTATTCATAACTGTATGTATATGTAAACATATCATGTAATTTAATAATTATCCAATATGGGATTAGTTGAAAATACTATGAATAATATAACAATAACTATCATTAGAGCAGACAGATATTTGAAATAAATGAATTATAGTTTTTTATTTTTAAATTCTTTATTAATTACACATCATTCACTTTGTATCCTTCCTATGGTTCCCTCCTTCCTCCAATCCCAATCCCTCCTTTCCTTCCCCCTCTGCAGGCATGCCCCTCCCCAAGTCCACTGATACGGGAGGTCTTCTTTTCCTTCCTTCTGATCCTAGTCAATTAGATCTCATCAGGAGTGGCTGCATTGTCTTGTTCTATGGCCTGGTAATGCTGCTCCCCCCTCAGAGGGAAGTAATTAAAGAGCAGGCCAATCAGTTCATGTCAGAGACAGTCTCTGTTCTTATTACTATGGAACCCACTTGGACCCTGAACTGCCATGGGCTACATCTGTGCAGGGGTCTTAGGTTATCTCCATGCCTGGTACTTGGTTGGTTGCAGTACCAGTCTCAGGAAAGACTCCTATGCTCAGATTTTTTGGTTCCTTTGCTCTCCTTGTGGCATTCCTGTCCTCTCCAGATCTTACTGTTTCTCATTTGTTTCATAAGGTTCCCTACACTCTGCCCAAAGGCTGGCCATAAGTCTCAGCATCTGCTTTGATAGTCTGCAGGCCAGAGCCTTTCAGAGGTCCTCTGTGTCAGCCCCCTGACTTGTACCCTCTTTTCTCCATCTTAGGATGTCCATCCTCTTTGCCTTTCAGGATAGAGATCAAGTATTTTAGCAAGAGTCCTCCCTCTTGATTAGTTTCTTTAGGTGTACAGATTTTAGTAGGTTTATCCTATATTATATGTCTATATGAGTGAGGATACACCATGTGCATCTTTCTGCTTCTAGGATAGCTCACTCAGGATGATGTTTTCCAGATCCCACCATTCACCTGCAAATTTAATGATTTCTGTATTTTTCATTGCAGAGTAATGCTCCATTGTGTAGACGTAAAACAATTTCTGCATCCATTTTTCAGTTGAGGGGTATCTGGGCTGTTTCCAGCTTCTGGCTATTACAAATAAAGCTGCTATAAACATGGTTGAGCAAATGTTCTTATTGTGTACAGGAGCCACTCTTGGATATATGCCTAGGAGTGGTTTGGCTGGATCTTGAGGAAGCGCTATTCCTAGTTGTCTGAGAAAGCACCAGATTGATTTCCAGAGTAGTTGTACAAGTTTACATTCCCACCAGCAATGGAGGAGGATTCCCCTTTCTCCACAACCTCTCCAGCATGTATTGTCACTTGAGTTTTTTATGTTGGCCATTCTGATGGGTGTAAGGTGAAATATCAGGGTCATTTTGATTTGCATTTCCCTGATGGCTAATGAGGTTGAGCATTTCTTTAAATGTTTCTTTGCCATTCGTTCTTCCACTATTGAGAATTCTCTGTTTAGCTCTGTTCCCCATTTTTTTAATTTTTAATTTTAATTTTGGTTTGTTGCTTTTCAGCTTCTTTAGTTCTTTATATATACTGGATATTAGCCCTCTGTCCGATAAAGCATTGGTCAAGATTCTTCCCCAATCTGTAGGCAGTCATTTTCTTTTGATGATGGTGTCCTTTGCTCTACAGAAGCTTTTCAGTTTCATGAGGTCCCATTTATTGATTGTTGCTCTTAGAACCTGTGTTGTTGGTGTTCTGTTCAGGAAGTTGTCTCCTGTACCAATGAGTTCTAGGGTCTTCCCCACTTTTTCTTCTCACCGATTTAATGTGTCTGGTTTTATGTTGAGGTCTTTGATCCACTTGGACTTTAGTTTTGTGCACACCTGATTTCTAAACAGAGAATATGAAAGTCAGAAGGGCCTGGAGGAATATCATGCAGGCCCTAAGAGAACACAGATGTCAGCCCAGGCTGCTATATCCAGCAAAACTCTCAGTCCTCATAGACAGAGAAACCAAGATATTCAATGACAAAAAACAAAAACAAATTTCAACAATACATACACACAAATCCAGAGTTACAGAAGACACTAGAAGGAAAAATACAACCCAAGAAAACTAACTACTTTCAAGAAAACACAGGAAATAATTAACCTCACCACAGTAAAACAAAAAACAATCAAGCACACAACTTTATGACCACAGCCAACATCAAAATCAAAAGATCTAACAGCCACTGGTCAGAATTCTAGTTTTTGTAGGTAAAAAAAATTAAAATAAAAATTATCCTGTCTCCAGTTGGGGGAAAAAATTAAATACAAAAATAACCCAAAACTTCCTGTCTCTGGGAGGGGGGGCAGGGGAAGAAAACCTCCTGTCTCCAGTGTGGGCAGGATTCTACTGAAATTTATTCTACTATCACTTCCTTATGAGACAAAAGAATCCAAATTTCTGAAAGGTAAATACTAGGGGCTAAAAAGTATTATTTTTAAGCTGCATGAAATTTTCTTGGGTGACACTAAGTTACCACTGTTAGAATATTAGAATGCAATGATATTTGTAATCTAAAAAAAGACCCTATACATTATTCTTTGGGCAATTTTAGATCATTCTTTTTTTATTTGTTTGTTTGTTTGGCTTTTTAGATCAGTTGTAAATGCTATCTTTTATCTTTCTAGTTTCATCAGAAAAGTCACTGAGGTTCATTTCCCACAAGTCTTGCATTGTTAATGCTCTTCCAGGGTTCTTTTTACTCTTCAGGAATCAGACATCAAGGCATTTGGAACCTGGTAAATACAAACTGCTCTGTTTTGAAGATGTTAAGTTCAGAGCCTTACATTACCTCTAATGTACTGCTCAAGTAAGTCTCAGGGTTGATACTTGGCATGGTAATCATTTCCTTTAGAACGAGATAACTATGGTGAGAAAAGGCCTAGTTGTGTAATTCATTGCTTGTAGTCATAAAGTTTCAGATATAAAAAATAATTCTAATGAACTAGAAACAATATTTACCTTATCAATGATAACATGTAACATATTTGTAAGATTTTATCTGAGAAAGTTTCTTGCAAAATATTATGATCATAAGTACTCTTCAAAAAATATGAAACAACAAAATAATGTCATCTGGGAAGGAAACCATTCAGAAGAAGATGAATAATATTTCAAAAACAAATTATAAATTTAAATGAATCAAGGTGTTGCTTTGGTAACATTTGGTCTGCCCTGTAGCACAGTGGAGCATTATGTTCAATCATTACACAGTGAAATGCTTTGTCTGCCTTCTTGTCTATAAGAGACTATTTTACTTAACATGACATTTACATTTTTATAGAGAAAGTAGGTATCACATAAAATTATCAAAGTCGAGAATATACTAAAGTACCTACTTCCAAATTATGTTAAAATAGTGCATTGATTAGATAGAGGATATTTATGACTTTGTCATAGCCCAGATAAAAAGTCTTAAGTGAGAACAAAACTAAAATGCTTTATTTTTCTAGAAGGCTAATAATCTCAAGGATCTAACGTAAATTGGTTCCCTCTTGTCTCTAGCACCTCGTAACAAACCTCAAACCATGTGTGTGTAATTTTCTAGTAGAAGTTAGGAATGAAATGGTAACTATAGCAGGATGATGTGGAGACAAGCAGGTAAAACGTGCTCTATTGGCAGAAGTAATTAAAGAAAAATGTAGTATACTGATATATGTCAGATGATTACCAAGAGCAAAAATATTCTGCAGATTTCAGAATTTTTACATACTGATTTAAACATGATATTTGAACATATCAAAACATCTTTGAACTCAATTTATGTGTCTGAATGTGCACATCCACAGATACAAAATATGTTGATCTTTATATATGAGTTTCTTATTATATTCAAATGAACTTGTTTTAAGAAACAGGGCATGCATGCAGAAAGTAGGGAGAGGGTGGGACTGGGAGGGGCTTATGAGGGGATACAAAATGAATAAAGTGTAATTAATAAAAGTTAAATAAAAAATTAAAAAAAGAAACAGACTAGAACTTTTAGGTCACATTTTTTTTAACTATACATTCATTGTATTAATTTGATAATGAAAAGAATAAAGTGATCATCAAGACCATCATAAAATCTGGTGGTTGATAGATTTCTAAAGGAAGCTTCATTTGGCACGATCAACTTATTGAAGAACTGACTCTAAAAGTCACACTTCATATCACTCCTAAGAGATAGCAATCTTAAATAATTCTATTTTATTCTGTGCATGCACATATGTGTGTGTTCATTTGTCATGTGTATGTATGTGTTTGTATATGTGTATGTTTGTGAGAATATGTGAACATGTTTGTGTGTCAGTCTGAGCATGTATCTGCGTGTGTATGTTTGTGTGTGTGTGCATATGCGTGTTTGTAAGTTAGTGTAACTCACTCGGGAGAGATTTTTTCCTGCCACCTTCTGGTGTCTGGGGACTGCCCTCAGGTCATCTGACCACTTCTTCCAGCCAGTCATCTCACTGGCTTATGTAAAAGGAATCTTTTGTTTAATTTTCTTTTTTGCTATTTTGGATCTTTAAAAAATGAAAATTATCACCAATTTCATGCATATAAATGAGGATGGGGACCACGGGGATGTGGAAAGGTTTTCTCTTTTAAGCAACAAAAGGACCAAATGTTTCAAAGTGAGTTGCAACTATGGAAGAAAAGATGTTGATCTATTGTAATGTTCACTTTCAAATGCTGTATGGTCTACATTTTTTTTGGGGTCTTGTTTTTCTGCTATGAAATTTTTTAGCCTAACATTGACAAAAGCAGTGGAATCTTAATCCTAGACTGAGATTAAAATGAAGGATTTGGACCATAGTATTTGTGAAGGTTTTGAATCTGATAGGTATAAATTAATCATATACTAGAACTCCACTGTCAGATTAAGAGCCAAATTATCTATTGATACATGTCCACTAACTAATATTAACAGAAAAATTCTAGTGCTGTATGTGTTGTTTGTCCCGAGTAAATAGATTTTCCTATTATTGTCATATAGTAAAGTAAGTATGCATGGATTAAATTGTTTAACTAATAAAAACTGGTAGTACACATATAGTAAATATACTATATATAATTTATGCATATAATATATCTGTGTATAATATATTGAAGTTGAAGTTTATCAGTTCCTGATTACTCTACTATACTATACTATTAAATGATGTCTTGTATTTAATCACATCTATTTATGATTGTGGTAAACACAAAGAGTAATGGTGTAATATTCCACATGTTCTTCCTGTCTTTCCTCAGATAATCATGTTAATGGCATGGCCATTGTTGAATTGTTTGCAACATGGAAATTATCTAATGTTATATATTCATGATTGTTTTGTTTTTATAAATCTTTACTGTCTTTTTTTATGAAGATAACAAAATACTTGCAAACCGAATACAAGAACACATCAAAGATATCATCCACTATGACCAAGAAAGCTTCATCCCAGGTATGCAGGGGTGGTTCAATATATGGAAATCCATTAATGTGATCCACCATATTAACAAACTAAAAGGAAAAAAAAAACACATGATAATCTTCCTAGATGCTGAAAAAGCATTTGACAAAATCCAACATCCATTCATGTTTAAAGTATTGGAGAGATAAGGGATACAAGGCACTTATCTAAACATAGTAAAGGCAATATAAAGCAAGCCTATAGCCAACATCAAACTGAACGGAGAGAAACTTGAAGCAATCACACTGAAATCAGGGACGAGACAAGGCTGCCCACTCTCTCCACATCTCTTCAATATAGTTCTGGTAGTCCTTGCTAGAGCAATGAGACAGTTGAAGGAGATCAAAGGGATACAAATTGGAAAAGAAGAAGTCAAATTATCACTATTTGCAGATGATATGATAGTATATGTGAGTGACCCCAAAAACTCTACCAGGGAACTCCTACAGTTGATAAAAACCTTCAGCAAAGTGGCCAGATACAAAATTAACTAAAAAAAAAAAAAATCAGTAGCCCTCTTGTATACAAAAGACAAAAGGGCTGAGAAAGAAATTAGGGAAACAACACCCTTCACAATAGCCACAAAGAACATAAAGTACCTTGGTGTAACCCTAACCAAGCAAGTCAAAGACTTGTATGAAAAAAATTTCAAGTCTCTGAAGAAAGAATTAGAAGAAGATATCAGAAGATGGAAAGATCTCCCATGCTCATGGCTTGGCAGGATTAAGATAGTAAAAATGGCCATCTTACCAAAAGCAATCTACAGATTTAATGCAATTCCCATCAAACTGCCAACGTAATTCTTTACAGACCTAGAAAGAAAAATTCTCAACTTCGTATGGAATAACAAGAAAGCCAGAATTGCTAAAACAATCGTCTACAATAAAAGATCTTCTGGAGGTATCTCCATCCCTGATCTCAAGCTGTACTATAGAGCAACAATTATAAAAACTTCATGGTACTGGCATAGAAACAGAGTGGTGGATCAATGGAAGCGAACAGAAGACCCAGAAATAAACCCACACACTTATGGACACCTGATTTTTGACAAAGATGCCAAAACCATACAATGGAAAAAGGATAGCATCTTCAACAAATGGTCCTGGTCTAACTGGATGCCTACATGTAGAAAAATGAAAATAGATCCATATTTATCACCCTGCACAGAACTAAAGTCCAAGTAGATCAAAGACCTCAACATAAAACCAGACACATTAAATCAGTGAGAATAAAAAGTGGGGAAGACCCTAGAACTCATTGGTACAGGAGACAACTTCCTGAACAGAACAACAACACAGGTTCTAAGAGCAACAATCAATAAATGGGACCTCATGAAACTGAAAAGCTTCTGTAGAGCAAAGGACACCATCATCAAAAGAAAATGACTGCCTACAGATTGGGGAAGAATCTTGACCAATGCTTTATCGGACAGAGGGCTAATATCCAGTATATATAAAGAACTAAAGAAGCTGAAAAGCAACAAACCAAGTAATTAAAAAAATGGGGAACAGAGCTAAACAGAGAATTCTCAATAGTGGAAGAACGAATGGCAAAGAAACATTTAAAGAAATGCTCAACCTCATTAGCCATCAGGGAAATGCAAATCAAAATGACCCTGATATTTCACCTTACACCCATCAGAATGGCCAACATAAAAAACTCAAGTGACAACACATGCTGGAGAGGTTGTGGAGAAAGGGGAATCCTCCTCCATTGCTGGTGGGAATGTAAACTTGTACAACTACTCTGGAAATCAATCTAGTGCTTTCTCAGACAACTAGGAATAGCGCTTCCTCAAGATACAGCCATACCACTCCTAGGCATATGTCCAAAAGATTCTCATGTACACAATATAGACATTTGCTCAACCATGTTTATAGCATCTTTATTTGTAATAGCCAGAAGCTGGAAACAGCCCAGATACCCCTCAACTGAAGAATGGATGCAGAAATTGTGGTACATCTATACAATGGAGTATTACTCTGCAATGAAAAATAAGGAAATCATGAAATTTGCAGGTGAATGGTGGGATCTGGAAAGGATCATCCTTAGTGAGCTGTCCCAGAAGCAGAAAGACACACAGTATATACTCACTCATATAGACAAAAAATATAGGATAAACCTACTAAAATCTGTATATCTAAAGAAATTAATCAAGAGTAAGGACCCTGACTAAAATGCTCAATCCCCATACCGATAGGCAAAGAGGATGGACATCAGAAGAAGAAGAACACAGGAAACAACCTAGAATCCTGCCACAGAGGGCCTCTGAAAGGCTCTGCCGTGCAGACTATCAAAGCAGACACTGAGACTTATGGCCAACTGTTGTGCAGAGTGCATGGACTCTTATGTAAGAAGTGGGAAATAGTAAGAGCTGGAGAGGACAGGAACCCCACAAGGAGAGCAACAGAGCCAGAATATTTGAACAGAGGGGTCTTCCCAGCGACTCATACTCCAACCAAGTACCAGGCATGGAGATAACCTAGAACCCCTGCACAGATATAGCCCATGGCAGTTTAGTGTCCAAGTGGGTTACATAGTAATGAGAAGAGGGACTGTCTCTGACATAATCTGATTGGCCTGCTCTTTGATCACCTCCTCCTGAGGAGGGAGCAGCCTTAACAAGCCACGGAAAATGACAGTGCAGCCACTCCTGATGAGATCTGAATCTGATATACTAAGATAAGAAAGAAGGAGAGGAGGACCTCCCCTATTAGTGGACTTGGGGAGGGGCAAGTGTGAAGAAGAGGGAGGGAGGATGGGACCGACAAAGGAGGAGGGAGGGGCTTATGGGGGATACACAGTGAATAAACTGTAATTAATAAAAATAAAAGAAAATAACACATAAAAAACAATCAAACTTAAAAAAGATAATAGGTAAAGTTATAAAAAAATTAATAATGCAAATGAAACCTAAGTTTTTGCTTTGTTGGTAGCTAAACACACTGTGACTAATACAAAATACTGAATGAGATTCATGCTATTCAAAACCTGTTGGAGTGAGATAGCAAAGATGCAATTCATGTGGTGACCTAGTGAGAGATAGATTCATAGAGCTTCACCATTTCATTATTTTCTGAAACAGAAATAAGAAGGAAAATAACTGCTAAAATCTCTCTCAGGACTTTACTTTGCTTGTTTCTCAGTTACCGTACTAAATTCAGTATGTTGATTGTGTATAATTGAGCATAGATTATGGCCTGAATTTCAGGCTTAACCTTATAGTGAGTGAATTTTCAAAGAAATAGCAATTCAAGCTTAAATTATAAATGTATGAAGTTTTGTATAAAGAATATATTATATTTTAATATTATGTTTAAGTGCTTGGTATTTTCACACTAGAAAACTTTACACACCCTAACATATCCCCCCTCCCCAATTTCTACCAGAGATTTTTTTTTTTTAAATCTTAGGACATTCTAATGGTAAGTCAGAGTTATGTTTGAAAGAACTTAGAAGAACCTAACTAAAGTTTTGATTGAGTTATCTTTGCTACAATAATGAGACTAATTAGCCTGGCAGGTGTCACAACTGTCTCTGCTTATTGGTAGTTCATGCATGACTCAAAGTACAAACACCACGCCTAGACTAACCATTGTGTGAGATGTGACCATATCAGTACGTGCTGGCTGATGGACTGTAAATAACAGTGAAAAGCAAACCCTCTGGGCTCAACCTGTAAAGCAGATTTACAAATGCCTGTTTACAGGTGAACACCTTGATACAGGAAACTTTAATTAACTTACCAAATATTAAACAATGATTAAACTAAACAGCCTATATATCATGATTTCCCTGGTTTTAATAGCTGAGTAGTATTCTGTTTTGTAAATATACCATAATTTCTGTATATATTCTTCTGTTGAGGTACAGCTAGGTTGTTTCCAGATTCTGGCTATTATGAATAAAGCTTCTATGAACATGGTTGAGCAAATGTCTTTGTATGTTTGAACATCTTTTGGATATATGCCCAGGAGTGGACTATCTGGAACTTGAGGTAGCACTATTGCTAATTGTCTGAGAAAGTGCCAGATTAATTTTCAAAGTCGTTGTACAAGTTTACATTCCCACCAGCAATGGAGGAGGGTTCTCCTTCTCCACATCCTCTTCCAGAATGAGTTGTCAGTTGAATTTTTGATCTTAGTCATTCTGATGTGTGTGACATGGAATCTCAGAGTCATTTTGGTTTCCATTCCAGTGACAATTAAGGACCGTGAGCATTGCATTGTTTCTCCACCATTCAATATTGCTCTGTTGAGAATTCTCTGTTTAGCTCTGAACCCATTGTTTAATTTAATATATGTATATATATTTATTACAATTTATACACCTTGTATCCCCTCTGTAGCCCCCTCCCTTGTCTCCTCTCAGTCCTAACCACCCTCTCTCTTCTCCCTCAATGTACCTTCCCTAGTCCTGTAAGACCTAGGGTCTCACAGCTCAGGAGTTCAATCGCGCCCTTCCCAGAAACTCCCCCAGACCAAGACTCGTTGCAAAAACAAGAGGTTTATTAATCATTGTACAATGTGGTCACCCCCGCTGGTCAGCAAAGAGTGGCACCAGGAGACAAAGGCCTTTAGGTTTTTAAAAGAAAAATTGCGGGAAATTTGAAGTTGGAGTTTTGGCAACTTGGAGTTTAGGATTGGATGAGGAAGCTATAAAGTAAGATAATTGGTTAGTCTTAGGAGCTCAAGCTTGGCCAGTCCTGCCAAGTGTGGATGCAGCTGCAATTGAAGGTGGGGTGGTTAGCTCATCCTTGAAGATTAGGGGCTACAGACTTTTGGCTGGAGGTCAAAAGCTACTCAGAAGAAGTCTAGGTTCGTTGCTAAGAAACGCTATCTCAAGGACAAGAGTCTGGTCCTTCTTTTGCTGAGTGAAGGTCATTGCTTGCTTGCCCCTTTTTTATATCTGTCCTCACAGATAGGGTCACATTTCTTCACTCTCTGGAAAGGTACTAAGAGGCTTTAGCTTAACCTGGACCTAAAACTCAAAACTATAGGCTTTAGAAGACATATAGGTTACAAAGTAAGTCTAACCCTTTCAGTCCCCTGATAGGGGAGGAGCTTCTCCCCATTTATCAGACCCAACTTATCAGGTGTCATCAGGACTGGCTGCATTGTTTTCTGTGGCTTGGTAAGGCTGCTCCCCATCAGGGGGAGGTGATCAAAGAGCCAGTCACTAAGTTCATGTCAGAGACAGCCCCTGTACCCCTTAGTAAGGAACCCACTTGAAAACAGAGCAAACAGTGGGCTTCCTCTGTGCAGGGGGTCTAGCTCCTTTCCAAACATGATCCTTAATTGGAGTATTGGTCTCTTGCAGGCCCCCCTGCGCCTAGTTATTTTGGCTCTGTTGTTCTCCTTGTGGAGTTCCTGTGGGATTATTTGGTTTGTTGGTGTTTCATTTCTATATATATTCTGTTTATATATAGCCATATAGAAAGGATAAACATACTAAAATCCATAAACCTACAAAAAGCTAAACAAGGAGGACCCTAGGGAAGATGCTTAATTCTCATTCAGAAGGGAAAACAGGATAGACACTGGAAGTGGTAGAAGAGAGGGAACAAGGTGCGACCCTACCACTGACAGATGTCCTCTCAAAGACTCCACAGAGTAGGGGACTGAAGAAGATGCAGAGAGTCACATCCAACTGTGGACAAAGCATAGAAAGTCTTATGGAAGAAGGGCAAGAGAGAAGGACCCAGAGAGGACAGGGGCCACACAAGGAGACCAGTGAGTGAGCAGAGTTTGAATTTTTTGTGAACACTAGAACCTCATTAAGAGATAATAAGTCATATCAAAAAGAGAGTTATAGCCTCTTCCTTTATAAAAACCTCAAATTGGATGGAGCAATTTGAGAGATTAAGAGCTCAATATCTCTATGAAGTGGTGAAACTTTTTTGAGGTATTACTGAAAAAGTATAGCATAGACTGTGAATATAAAATGTGAATTTCTATGAAAGGTAGAAAGATATTTTTGCAAGTTTAGGCAGTTAAGATGAGCTAAGGAGGTTGTCTCTGGAGTCAAAGTACTCTATAGCTTACTAATTTTCATTATTTGTGATAAGAAAGTGGAAAGATTGCTTCATATATTTAAATGTCAGTGAACTAATTTTAATAATAAAGATAAATCAAATTTAGCCTGTCTATCAGAGTATCCTATCCAAAACTGAGGGCCCACTTTCTATGTATAAGAGAGTTTAATTTGAATTAATTTCTTCAAGAAAGAGTGGTGGTTGGAGATCTTAAAGCACCCGATAACCAAAGGCACACTTTCCTGACATGATGTCATTTTGGTTCATATACAAAGTTCCCGAAAGCTTCAAAATACAGCTGTTGTGACCCCTGAGGCTGAATGTTGAAATCTATTTCCTAGACATCTCTTACTAAATGACCTGAGTAAGGACAGATGGTTATGACTCTATATAGTTTTAACTATAAATATAAATAGACCAGAATGAAAATCATGTGCTAAATCTTATTGAATTCAATTTATACTTCTGAATGTCTTATGTCTTCTGGACACAAAACTGATACGCATGCTAACCTTGTAGTCATTTTGCTTTAAATTTTACTAAACAGGTAGGAATTCTGGGGCTTTGGTTCAGAAATTTGGTCTGCATATGTAATATTTTTTGGTAGTCTTATTTTAGAGTTGACCAGTGGTATCTCTCTGTTTTTTTCCTTTAAAAAATTATATCTTTCATAAGAATAAGAACTTCCTGCATTCTGCCCAAAGTTTGGCCATAAGTCTCAACATCTGCTTTATAGTCTGCAGGGCAGAGCCTTTCAGAAGCCCTCTGTGGGAGGCTCCTAACTTGTTTCCTGTTTTATTCTGCTTCTGATGTCCATCCTTTTTGCCTTTCAGAATATGGATTGAGCATTTTAGCCAGAGTCCTCCCTCTTGATTAGTTTCTTTAGGTGTACAGATTTTAGTAGGTTTATCCTATATTATATGTCTATATGAGTGAGTATATACTGTGTATGTCTTTCTGCTTCTGGGACAGCTCACCCAGGATGATCCTTTCCAGATCCTACCATTTACCTGCAAGTTTCATGATTTCCTTATTTTTAATTGCTGAGTAGTATTCCATTGTGTAAATGTACCACAATCTCTGCATCCATTCTTCAGTTGAGGGGCATCTGGGTTGTAAGAGCAGGAGAGGACAGGAGGTCCATAAGGAGAACGACAGAAACAAAAAAATTGAGCACAGGGGTCTTTCCTGAGACTCATACTCCAACCAAGTACCATGCATGGAGATAACCTAGAACCCCTGCACAGATGTAGCCCATGGCAGTTCAGTGTCCAAGTGGGTTCCACAGTAATGGGAAGAGGAACTGCTCTGACATAAACTGATTGGCCTGCGCTTTGATCACCTCCCCTTGAGGGAGGAGCAGCCTTACCAGGCCACAGAGGAAGACAATGCAGCCACTCTTGATGAGACCTAACAGACTAGGATCAGGAGGAAGAAAAAAAAAAAAACCCTCCTCTACCAATGGACTTGGGGAGGGGAGTGTGTGGAGAAGGGAGAAGAAAGAAGGGATTGGGAAGGGAGGAGGGAGGGAACTAGAGGGGAGATACAAAGTAAGTAAAGTATAATTAAAAAAAAATTATATCAACTTCTATCATTCATGTTTGTCATTTATCTTTTCATTTTTGGAAGTATGTATAAAAAACACACACATACATAAGTGTTTATACGAATAAATGGAATTTAAATAATACCAAGAAAAAAAAGCCAACAAAACAAAACAAAACAAAAATGACAGAAAAATCTGTCAGGGCTTCCTTTCATTATAACAAAAATAAAATTTCAAATATCAATTTGAAAAAAAAGTTGTATCTTACAAAAGAAAAATATGCCACTATTTCCTAGGGAATGTAAAGCTAGGAAAAACCCACAATGTCACACATCATGATTCCATCCACTGTGAAATGATTTCCATGACGCCTCACCAGTTAATTTCTGCTTATTGCTCAGTTTTTAGAATATTTTTTGTTTGTTTGTTTGTTTGTTTATACTGATTACAGGATATTCAGACTGGAAATACTTTAGCACTTTGAACATTGTAAGAAACTAAGAGACCCAGGGTGATGGTTAGTTCTGATTGTCAAGTTGATAGTACTTAGAAATCCCATGAAACAAGCCTGTGGTGACACCTTTGGGGGATTTTCTTTCTTTTTTTATTTTTATTTTTTATATTAATTACAGTTTATTCACTTTGTATCAAGCTGTAGCCCCCTCCCTCATTCCTTTCCAATCCCATACTCCCTCAACTCCTCCCATGTCCCTCCCTTAATCCACTGATAGGGGAGGTCCTCCTCCCCCTCCATCTGACCTAGACTATCAGATCTCAAAAGGACTGGCTGCATTGTCCTCTGTGGCCTTGCAAGCCTGCTCCCCCCACAGGAGGAGGTGATCAAAGAGCCAGCCACTGAGTTCATGTCAGAGACAGGCTCTGTTGCCTTTCCTAGGGAACCCACTTGAGCTACCATGGGCTACATTTGAGCAGGGATTCTAGGTTGTATCCATAAATGGTCCTTGGTTGGAGTATCAGTCTCCGAAAAGATCTCTGTGTCCAGATGTTTTGGTTCTCTTGCTTGCCTTGTGCAATTCCTGTCCCCTCCACATCTTTCTATCTCCAGCTTCTTTCATAAGATTCCCTGCACTCTGCCCAAAGTTTGCTGTATCTGTTTTGATACACTGCTGAGTAGAGTCTTTCAGAGGCCCTCTGTGGTAGGCTCCTGTCCTATTTCCTGTTTTCTCCTTCTTCCAACGTCCATCCCATTTGTCTTTTTTTGTGAGGACTGATCATCTTACCCAGGGTCCTCCTTCTTGCTTAGCTTCTTTAGGTGTACAGATTTTAGTATGTTTATCTTATATTATATGTCTAATATCCACTCATAAGTATACATACTTACAAGTATATCCACTTATAACTGTATATACCGTGTGTGTCTTTCTGCTTCTGAGATACCTCACTCAGGATGATCTTTTCTAGATCTCACAATTTGCCTGCAAATTTCATGATTTCCTTGTTTTTAATTGCTGAGTAGTATTCCATTGTGTAAATGTCACAGTTTCTGTATCCATTCCTCAGTTGAGGGACATCTGGGTTGTTTCCAGCTTCTGTCTATTATGAATAAAGCTGCTATGAACATGGCTGAGCTAGGATAACCATTCTTAAAGGTGACTGGCCTCTGAGACATAAAGGATGTCCTTTTGGAAAAGCTTTTGCTTTTGACTGCCTATCTTTACATCTCATTGGAAAGTTCACATATCTTATCCAAATGTTTATCTACTGCCGGAGTCAGCCAGCAGAGTCGAATGGTTCTTGAGTCAGGAGTGATGATTAAAATTCATAAAATAAACACACAGCACACAGGAAACTTTTTAAAGGTCCAGACACAGCCACAGCAAAAGGCAGGCTGCAGCACAAGCAGCAAGTCTTAAGTCTCTGCCTCCTCCTCTGCCTCCAGCACTCTGACCTCTTTATTTGTCAGGAGTTACTTTTAGCCAGTAAAACATCTCAGAACAATAGGTTAATTTGCACAAGGAGCCTGAGGAAGAGGTGTGACCCTCACAAGCTATCCCACCTGCTGTCACAAACAAAAGGAGATGGACTTGCAAGTTCTCCTCTGCCATTAGTAAAGGCCTGCTAAAAGCCATCTCTCTGCCCAGATTTAAATATCAAAGCAGGCCTCTGGAGTCACGGTCTCAACAATCTACCCTGTTGCTGCTGCTGACACCCTTTGTTAATATCAAAACATAGCTTGTTCAGTCTTCCAACACTGTGTGAAGACCAAAGTCTCTCAAGGGATCATGTAGGCTTTCAGGAACATATCAGGACCACAAAGTTACCCATTCTTGTAAACTTGCCAGTGATATTTTTCAGCCCCTCCCCTGTGAAGACAACCATTGTTTGCTTACCTGACAATCTCATAATGCAAGACAATCTCAGATCTTCTTACAATATACAATGATTCTATTCCTCCAGAGAATACAGTAACAACACCGGTGTGTGAGTGGCTTTTGGGTAGTGAATTGTCATGTTGGCCATAATAAATCATAGTAAATGATAAGATCATTTGAAATTCTGTAGGTGCTGCATTGTTTATTCCTTGAGAAATAAAACATTCAGGAATTTTTATAGGGATTGTGCTCCTACTATCATAATTCAGATATTGAATAAGTTAAAACTAAATGGAAGGAAAAATATTTCTTTAGCTTTGACTTGCTCTTTGCAATGTTCATTTGTAACATACCATTTGTCAAGTGAGATCGCTGTAACACATATTGAAATTTAAAAGGACTATAATGATTGTTTCCCCTAGTTCAGAAATTTTGAATCCATTAGAAAATATATTTATTTTATTAAAATTAAAATTATTGAATTTATTCATTGTGGTTGATACAATTACATTTTCAAAAGTGTCAAAGTCATTGATTATATATATTATCCATTACAGATATAGCTGAATATTTTCTACTTTTAGACCTCTATAGTCAGAAGCCATTCTAATCTATGTCTCCCCTTAAACATTCAGACAGAATATACAAACAAGATTTCAATTTTTTTGAGATATCCTGAGTCATAATCATTAATAGTGGGGCAGAATTTACTTTAATTATTTTAGCATTGTTTTCCATATATAAGTTGAAAAAATTAACTCTAAATATTTTAAGATTTTCTCATCTTCTGATTTCTAGAAAACTCCATCATGTTGAAAAGGATTTCTATTTCGTATGTCTAATGGTTTGTCCATGAAATTCACTTATTCCCTATGTTGAAATTCACTTTGAAAGAAGTTTAGTTTCATTGAAGGTCAGAGAAAAGGTATATATATCTTTTCTTTTTGAGTAGACAGTAAGAGGAAAGATAAGAATTTAAGAAACCCTGAATATGATAGGCCTTAAGGTAGGACTCTCCACTACAATTTGAAATGTGAAGTATATGTTTGAGTGGAGCTTTTATAGACATTGATTCAGAAAGTTGAGTATTTTACACAATAGTAAAGTGAGAAGAAGAAGAAAATTAACAATAGTAGAGGAGAGCAGATATGGGTTGTCAGACTATAACTGGATAACAGAAGTTTTTAAAAAAAGTGACTTTGAATGTTGAAATCACTTCCTTATAGAAGTCATGGTCTTAGTTTGAAAATAATACCAAGTTGTTTACAAAAAAGTTTCTTATTCTGTGAAGCACATTAAATGTGCTGAATTGTTGTTAAGTGCAATTTCTCATTTCCATAGGCTTCAGTAGTAGAAGTTACAGTTACTTCGAAATTTTTATAGAATTTATAAAATGCATGCCAGTAAAATATGAAACATTTTCATCACTAATTGAAATAATCCTACTTTCTTACTTAGATGAGAGAACTGAAAAATATTTTCTACAAAATGATCATGTCCTAATCCTCCAAACTTGTTCATTTATTTTATTATTGAATTTGCAGATATTTTTATTATTAAATTTGCAAATACAAATGTTGAGATAGTGAGATAGCATCTTTAGTGTTTGAGCAGAACCAACAAATTTTCAAGAGTTGATGTAAAAAGTTACTATTAAATAAATCATAAAGTTGTGATGATGGAATTTCCTCACAAATCAAAAAGATTGCTGGTCCTATGCTGCTGCCTTTGAGGTCACAGGCAAACAATGATTGGAAGCTGAAGAGATGAAGTAGGCAAAGGCTTCTGCAATCTAGGCAAAGCAATGTTTTGCCACCCCCACAACTAAGAATCCTAAATCTAGAATTAAGATAATAGATTGTGTTTTCAAAAAACTAAGATTCTTGTAGATACATTTTTTCTTTAACGAAAAGCAAAATAATTAATACAAGTGACATTGAAATTATTTAAAGCATCTTTTTTTTCCCTTCTAATTATTGATAGACCTGAAATGAATGACATTTACTTAGTGTAATTTCCTATGGTGAAACAACCAAACAAAAGCAGCATAGAGAAGAAATTAGATTTATTTGGCTAATTTTGCAGGTTACAGTCCATGTGGAGGGAAATCCAAGTTAGCAATGTAAGCAGATAGGAGCATGGAGTGCATGGAGAGAAGCCTATCGTGTGTCTGGGTTAGACAGAGTCTGTAGGAAGCCATGTTTGAAGCTGTAAAGATGAAGACTCCATTGCAATAGATCCTCAAGATATAGAAGATATGGGATATCTTGCCAGGAATGTTATAAAGGTATAAAGTAGAACTGGCTGAAGTGTAAGACAGAAGCTGTGGGAAGCAGGCGGCTGAGCTGGAGGCATGGGGTTACCAAGCCCTTTTGGAACTAAGTTTACATTATAAGCCTTAGACGATAGACATGGATTTGTAAAATTTGGTTTTGCCCTGCTGGATTTCGGTTTTGTTTTGATGTGACTGTTCCTTATGATTCACTGATTCTTACCATTGGGATAAGAGTGTTTACTCTCTGACAAAATATGCTGGAGGCATAGAGATTTTTGTGATGTTATAGGAACTCAAGGATAAAAACATTAAATATTTTTTTAACTTTAAAAAATTTTTGATCCTTTAAAATTGCATTATACATTACATTTAAATTAAATATATAAGACTCTGGGGGTAAGGCATGAGAGATTATGGTTGCATAATGATCTGTTTGTGTTCAAGTTGACAGAAAAATAAAGCTGTCACAGCTAGCTTTGATAATCACCTTGCCACAGTCTAGGATCATCTAAATAGGGAATCTCAAAGAAGAAGAGTCTCCATGGGGTTGGCCTGTGAGAATTATTCTAATAAATTTATTTGATAAAACAAATCAACACACTCGTTTTGGCACCATTTCCTTAGTTTATCTGTATTATTATACCAAAGTGAGCTAAATATTAGGCGTAGCCCCATCTCAGTCTTGTATCTTTTATACTTTGAACATGAATACAAGGATATTGATTTTATTAAGTTCTTGTACAACTTGGCAACCTTCAGTCCTAGCAGTGTCACTTTTTGCATGCTAACTCTGAGCAAATATTTTTCAACTGTCCCAGTACAAGACAGGAGGCTCTATTTTACTGGTGCTGGTTTCTTTATCAGCTTTTCTACCCAAATTCTATCCTGTCTGGAAACTTCTGCCAGACACAACTGTGGCAATGAAGCAGTATAGAAAGTGTCTAACTTTTGGAATAAAGTGATGCTGATATGTTCTGAACATGAACTAAAGTATTCTTTCTTGAACAAAGGATGCATTTTCTATTCATTGAATAGCACATCAATATGATATGAGAACATCTTGAAAAAATTTTGTCTATTTTTAATATGGAATAATCCCTTTATATTTTATTTATTTTTTAATTAATTGCAGTTTATTCACTTTGTATCCCAACCGTAGCCCCCTCCTTTGTCCCTCCCAATCCCACTCTCTATCCCTCTTCTCCAACTATGCCCCTCTCCCAGTCTACTGATAGGGGAGGTCCTCCTCTCCTTCCAACTGTTCCTAGTCTATTAGGTCTCAACAGGAGTGGTTGCATTGTCTTCCTCTGTGTCTTGGTAAGGCTGCACCCTCCTCAGGGGGAGGTGATCAAAGAGCAGGCCACTGAGTTAGAGACAGCCCCTGTTCCCATTACTGGGGAGGGCACTTGTACACTGAGCTGCTATGGGCTACATCTGTGCAGGGCTCTAGGTTATCTGCATGAACTGTCCTTGGTTGGAGTATTAGTCTCAGAAAAGACCCTTGGGCCCAGATTTCTTGTTTCTGTTGCTCTCCTTGTAGAGCTCCTGTCCCTTCCAGGTCTTTGTATCTCCCCCTTCTTTCATAAGATTTCCTGCACTCTGCCCAAAGTTTGGCTCTTAAGTCTCAGCCTCTCTTTTGATACCCTGCAGGGTAGAGTCTTTCAGCTACCCTCTGTGGTAGGCTCCTGTCCTGTTCCCTGTTTTCTCCCTCTTCCGATGTCTATCCCATTTGCCTTTCTGAATGAGGACTGATCATCTTACCCAGGGTCCTCCTTGATTACTTTCTTTAGGGCACAGATTTTAGAATGATTATCCTATATTATCTGTCTCATTTTTGTCTTAATGAATATTTTAACAGGGTTTTGCAAAGAAGGAAGTTATTTTTTTACTGAACCAGAGCAGCAAACAAAACCATAAACAAATGATATCAACATGCTCTCTTAAACATTTATTGAGTTGCTTTTAAGTTTGCTTTCAATAATGTTTCATTCTGATGTTGATATTAGATCAAATAACCACATTTTAGAGGCACATACAGATTGTTATGTATTAGAGTCCTGAAAATGTCACAAGGATGAAATCAGAAATAGAGTTTATATAATAATAAAATAAGAATTTAAAAATAAAACAAACGCCTAAATTGACAGAAAAATGAGTAATCTGCTTTTAGGTTTGGGCATACCTAACCAAAGTCTTTTTAGAAAGATTATTATTATTATTATTTACAATTTATTTACTTTTTATTACAGTTGTAGCCCCCTCCATAATCTCCTCCCTGTCTGACTCTACCTCCTTCTGCCTTCCTTATTCCTCTCCCCTACCCCTGATAGGGGAAGTCCTCCTCACGTACTGTCTGACCCTAGCCTATCAGCTCTCATCAGAACTGCCTTGATTTTCTTCCTCTGTGGGCTGGCTATGTTTCCTCACTTGGGAGAAATGTTCAAGGAGCAGGCAACAGAGTTCATGTCAGAGACTGTCTCTTCTCCCCTTACTAAGGAACCCACATGGAAACTGAGCTGTCTAAGGGCTACATCTGAGCAGGATGTATAGGTCTTCATTATGCTTGGTCTTTAGTTGATGCATCGGTCTTTGCAGTCCTGCCTGGCCCTGCATTTTTGTACTTTGTTAGTCTCCTTGTTTGGCTCCTGTCCCCTCTGTTTCCTTTTACATCTCCTTTCTTCCAGAAGACTTCCTTCTCTCTGTCTAAAATTTGGCTGTGAATTTTTGCAACTGTTTCAATACCCTGCTGGTTGGAGTGTTTTAGAGGACATCTGTGGTAGGCTCCAGTCCTGTTCCCTCTCTCTCTCTCTTTTTAACCTTTTTTAACTTTTTATTAATTACACTTTATTCACTTTGTATCCCCCCATAAGCCCCTCCCTCTTCCTCTCCTGATCCCGCCCTCCCTCCCCCTTCTTCATGCATGCCCCTCCCAAAGTCCACTGATAGGGGAGGTCCTCTTCTCCTTCCTTCTGTTCCCTCTCTTTTACTGCTTCCGTTGTCTATCCAATTTTCCCTTCTGAATGAGAATAAGCATATTCCCTATGGCCTTTCTTGTTGTTTAACTTCTTCATGTCTGTATATTTTAAATGTTTATTATATATTATATGATATGATTTATCATATATGATGTGACATGATATGATATGACATGACATGACATGACATGACATGACATGACATGACATGATATGATATGATATAGGTAATATCCCCTTATAAGTCTTTCTGTTTCTGGCATACCTCACTCAGAGTGGTGAAGAAACACTTGAAGAAATGCTCAAGATCCTTCATCATCAGGGTAATGTAAATCAAAACGATTCTGAGATTCTATATCACGCCCAATCATAATGGCTAAGATCAAAAACTCAAGTGACAACACATTCTGGAGAGGATGTGAAGAAAGTGGAACCCTCCTCCATTGCTGGTGGGAATGTAAACTTGTACAACCACTTTGGAAATCAATCTGGTGCTTTTTTCAGAAAACTTGGAATAGCGCTGCCCCAAGATCCAGATATACCGCTCCTGGGCTTATATCTAAAAGATGCTCAACTATACAACAAGGATGTTCATAGCAGCTTTATTCATAATAGCGAGAATCTGGAAACAAGCTAGATGTACCTCAATGGAAGAATAGATACAGAAATTGTGATACATTTACGCAATGAAATACTACTCAGCTATTAAAGCAAGGAAAACATGAAATTTCCAGGCAAATGGATGGAACAAGAAGAGATTAATCGCAGGCTTAAATCATTTAAAATACTATTCTTTTTCTTTTCTGTAGTCTATCAATATAAATTTCTCTGTCAATTTATATATAATATTTAATTGTATTTAATTTTATTCTTTCAGTCATCTTGGAATGCATTTCCTCAATATTTCCATATTATGGCTTAGTTATTTAATCAGTAAATTATGATTATTTGTATATGATACATTAATTTAGTATTATATGCAATACTTGTATGCACACATGGTTGAACTTATAAGTATAAAACATGTATGTGTATATGCATATATGGGTGTGATTACATATCTGTATACAGTAAGAATTTTATAATGCCTACATACATAGTATATATATTTCTAAGGCTAAAGGCCATGTGCTATGTAAATAAAGTGAAATATTTATTATGTTATTTTTACCCATATCATCCACCTCAATTAAACATGTAAATTTTCCAAAACTACTTATTGGTAAGTAATCTAGTAATAGAAATTAAACTGCATAACATATGCCAACCAGTTCGTTCATATACTCATTTTGTAATTTAGAGACTATGATATAAAAAGTTTTGTATTTATGATTTCTAGAATAATTATGGCAACTGATTCTAAGCCTAGTAACTTCTCAGAAGATGGAATAAAACCTTAGCCCTGTTTTCTAAAAAGTGATGAGACTGTGTCCATGTTGTTGTACTTTCCAGAATTAAATTATGTTAGGCAATGATTTTTATGAATGTATTGTGCATTGTTAGGGAACCAAAACAGGAAAGGAGGCAAGGGTGTTTATATTAAGTATCACATAAATATTGATTTTTGGTTATAAATGAAATTGTTTGTGAATTGTATTTAAGAAGTAAAGCAATAACATTATTGAATAATATTCTTTTTAAATTTAATTTTATTTATATATTTATTTCAATTTATTCACTTTGTATGCTCTCTGCACCCTCTCCCTTGTCTCCTCCCAATACCCCCAAACATTCTTTTAATTTTAAAAATAAGTACATTATTATATTTAATATTCAACAACCCTGTCATTAGGTGGTTTTCTGTTTGAGTTGCCAGTTCAGTAAGCGAGGCATTGAGGACTATTACAAGGAGCTGTGTTTAAACTCTGTGAGTTTCTTCTCAGACCCAGGGTGTTTTCCAGTTTTCTGTTATGTCTTAGAGGAAACTAGGTTCTTTTTTATAAAGATTTTACCATATTTTACACACACTCATACACACACGCACACACACACACACAAACACAAACACACACTTTTTCTTTTTCATGGACCTAAAATGATTTAAAGTAGACCTATTGGAATGTTAGAAGTCTGAGGATTTTGAATGCTTCCTTTCACTTTTAAAGCCCTTATGTTTCTAATGCATCTATGCTAGTGAAGTTGCTGCCTTTCTGAGTGTGTTTACAACAAAACTGAATTACTTAACTCATTGTGCTAGTCCACATAACAGGATGTTGAAGACTAACTATTAAACTTATCAACATGAGCTTGGCCAAACTGCAAAGGAACTCAGTTTTCACAAGTCTCATGGTTGTTTATTTTCTCTCACATGTGCTTTTCTACAATAAGCCAGGAATTACTGCCAAAATCTTCTGTAAATTCTAAAGGTTCTGGTCAGCCATCAGCAACTGCCTTCCATATTTTACTCTTTCTCTGACTATCATTCCTAACATGAAGCCTGGGTGGCCCATATCAACACAAAGGGGTTTATTAGCACATGTTATTTGCTTTAAAGGGAGTCTGTCAACTATAAAACTGTTTAAGGAATGTTAGATGATGAATTATGCTTTCTGTATGACAAGTTCTAGCAGAAACACTATTTGTAAGGATGCAAATCTGTTCGTAGGGCAGGGGTCTATTCTAGTAACAATACAGTTCTCTACCTTCTTGGGGAAAGTAGTCATGTGTAACCACCTATCATTGAGTTCCTAGAAGATTACCACAGGTACAGCTGTCATATTGTGGACTTATTGTTGGCTGCTGAAAAGGTAGAGACTTTGTTTTGAATATAGAAAAGTTGTCTTTGATGAAGCAAAACACACAATTCTAAATCTGTGCCTAATCTCTATCCCTGTCAATACAAGACATGAGTGGCTTGAAAAATATGCTAAGTAACACAAGTAAACACTTAAAATGTGTTAGTAAGACAGTAAAAAAAGACAGTATAACACTGTAGAAAATCCATTGAAACAATGAGATATTTCTACCTCATAGAATTGTATAAACATTTTGGGACTGTACAGATATTCTTTCTAAAATGAAGTGCAAGTGCAGTAAAGTAAAAAGTAAGCATCACCAGTCTTCTTACAGAGAAGTAGCACATTGCTGGTGGGAATTTTGAAACTGGAATCTACATATTTATCATTTGTGTGAACTACTTTGTGTCATTGTCTTGCTTGATGTATTTAACTGGTTAGACTGGAGACAAGAAGTAAAGAGTGCCATGATTTGGGCAACATGCTCAGGCCTGATAATCCAGCAAATTCAGTGGTGTTTGAGATGTCAATGAGAACAAAGATGTTAGAGTCATCCAAATGGCAACTCAGAACTTTATCATTATTATTTTTTACAATTTATTCACTTTGTGTCCCTGTTGTAAAGTCTGACATCCTATGAAAAGCCTGAGAAAAAGGTCTCTAATATCTACTAAGCTTTATTAGATTCTGAATGCTTAACTAAGGGTCAGTTACCAAACATTCTAAACTTCCCATCAGCGACTGGATGTTACATGGTAACCGTTCTGTAATGTAAAGCATGGACATCAACTTTAATATAAAGTGGAAGAATTATGTATTAAATTGGACTCATCCAGGTCATGTAACAAGCAAATGTTTAAAGGGAGTAGACTATCTTTCAATAACTGTTACTTTTTTAGTAACGAGTAGTTAGCTATTTACCTGTGCCAAATATGAGCAACCTCCTGTTGAATGGGTCTTCAGTCCAACTAGAGAGCTGTGTTTCTTGCTCATAGGTGCATGGTACTATTGCTGCCTTAGAGCCACTTTTCGGTGCAGGTCATTGATGTGGTTCATATGTATCATAGCTCAGATGGACTTTTGTCAGCCTTGCTCTTCTGAGTGCTTGCCTAGTACCTTCTTGTTCCATGAAAGCTAGTCCTCAAGGAGGGGCACTCTGGTCAGTTCAAGCTCAGGATGTCTCTGCACTGTTTTTTAAGTGCATAGTGTCTTCAGCAAGTGTGAATCACCTTTCATCTCTGTGAAGCAACCATAAACAACAGCAAAAGTTTTTTATTTGAGGAGTCTTTGTACAGTCCTGAAAAACAACAAAAAGAGAGCTTTTCATATTTGCATTAGTTTTTTTGGTTAAGTGTTCCTGGAATTTTAGAGAAATCACCTTCATCCCAAACAAGAAAAAAAAAAATGAAACAAAAAACAAAAAACCAACCTATGTATTGTATACAACATTAGACGTTTATAGATTTCCTTTAGGTGAATATTTAATAGTATGGATCCTTGTGAAAGTTTCACACATCTTTACTGTTATTTTACCCTGCCCTGTCCTTCTGTATTACTTCACTTTCTTCTCTCTAAAAGTCCCCCGTTTCTCATTTCCCATACCAGATTATTTGTATACTTCTCTTCCCCATTATTCTGCTCCTACCTTCCTCTCTATTTACATAGCAAGCCGCTAAGGAAGTGAACCCCATATTGCTATTTCCATGATCAGATACTATTCCCCTTTCTATTGCTTACCAACACCCCTGTTTTACCAATGTTCTTGTTTTTCCCACCTGGTTGCCATAGTTACCACTACAAACTTACATATAAAATTTTGATCTAGGAATCTCTAACAAGAGAAAAATGCAACACTTATATTACTGTGTCTGACTCACCTCACTCAATATATATTTTTTCAATTTCCATTCATTAACCTATAGAGTCAATGATTTTGTTTTTCTTTTGTGAACATGTACTACATTTTCATTATCTATTTATCAGTTATAGAACATCTAGGTTATTCCATTTTATAGGTATTGTGAACAAATCATCAATGACCATAGCTGATATTGAGGACATAACGTCAAGTCTTTTGGACATATAAAAACAAGTGTTATATCTGAGTCATATAGTAGATTTATTTTAAACTTTTTGAGAATTTTTTAAATTTTCTTTTGATTTTTATTATTAGTTACATTTTATTAATTCTGTATCCCAGCTGTATCCTGTTCCCTCATTCCCTCCCAATTCCACCCTCCCTCCTTCCCTCATCTCCTCCCTGCCCCTTTCCAAGTCCACTGATTGGGGAGGACCTCCTCCCCTTTCATCTGACCCAGTTTTATCAGTTATCTTTAGGACTGGTTGCAAAGTCCCCCTCTGTGGCCTAGCAGGATTACTCCTCCCTTGGGGAGTGGGGAGGTCAAAGAGCCTGCCATTAAGTTCATGTCAGAAATAGTCCCTGTACCCCTTACTATGGGAAACCAATTGGTTACTGAGCTACCACGCACTACATCTGAGCAGGGGTTCTAGGTTATATCCATATATGGTCCTTGGTGGAGTATCAGTCTCAGAAAAGACCCCTGTGCCCAGATATATTTGGTCCTTGTGGAGCTCCTATCCTTTCCAAGTCACATTAACTCCCCCTTCTTTCATATGATTCCCTGAACTCTGCCAAAGGTTTGGTTATGAGTCTTAGTATCTGCTTTGATACAGTGCTAGGTAGAGTCTTTCAGAGGTCCTCGGCGGTAGGCTCCTGTGCTGTTACTTGTTTTCTCCTATGTCCAATGCACATCTCATTTGTGTTTCTAAGTGAGGATTGATCATCTTACCCAGGATCCTCCTTCTTGTTTATCTTCTTTAGGTATATAGATTTCATTATGTTTATCATATCTTATAGGTCCATATAAGTGAGTATATACTATGTGTGTCTTTCTCCTTCTGGGATAACTCACTCAGGATGATCTTTTCTAGATCCCACCATTTGCCTACAAATTTCATGATATCCTTGTTTTTGATTGCTGAGTAGTATTCCATTATGTAAAAATACCATAATTTTTGTATCCATTCTTCCACTGATGGACATCTGGGGTGTTTCCAGGTTCTAGCTATTACAAATAAATCTACTACAAACATTTTTGAGCAAATGCCCTTGTTGTGTACTTGAGCAAATTTTGGGTATATGCCTAGGAGTGGTATAGCTGGATCTTGAGGAAGCACTATTCCTAATTGTCTGAGAAAGCGCCAGATTGACTTCCAAAGTGGTTGTACCAGTTTACATTCCCACCAGCAGTGGAGGAGGGTTCCCCTTTCTCCACAACCTCTCCAGCATGTGTTGTCATTTGAGTTTTTTATTTTAGCCATTCTGATGGGTATAAGTAAGGTGAAATGTCAGGGTTGTTTTGATTTGCATCTCCCTGATGGCTAAGGATGTTGAGCATCTCTTTAAGTGATTCCCTGCCATTCTATATTCCTCTACAGAGAATTCTCTGTTTAGCTCCATAACCCATTTTTTAATTGGATTACTGGATCAAAGACCTCAACATAAAACCAGATACTCTAAATCGGCTAGAAGAAAAAGTGGGGAAGAGACTAGAACTCATTGGCACAGGAGACAACTTCCTGAACAGAACACCAACAACACAGGCTCTAAGAACAAAAATCAATTAACTGGATCTTGTGAAACAAAAAAGCCTCTGTAAAGCAAAAGACACTGTAGTCAGAATAATACCACAGCCTACAGAGTAGGAAAGGATCTTCACCAACCCTATATCTGACAGAGTGCTGATATCAAGAATATATAAAGAACTAAAGAAGTTAAAAAGCAATAAATCAAGCAATCCAGTTTTTGATATTTTTGTACACTGTTTTTTATTATGTTTGGCATTCTTTTTAGAATTTATTTAAAAATGATTTTAATAGATTTATACAAAAGAGTTAAGCAAAGAAGTATATTCAGAGGAGAGCTTCACAAAGAAAATTATTTCTCTGTTTAGCTTCAGTTTCAGTGATCTGTCCCTTGGTGAGATTGAATGTTGAAGTTTCCCACTGTTAAGGTATGTGATTTAAACTTTAATCATCTTTCTTTGACAAATGTTAGAACCTTTATATTTGGGGAGTAGATGTTCTGGATTGTGGTGTCCTCATGGTGGATTTTTCCTTAAATGAGAATGTAGTGTCCCTCTCCATTTCTTTTGATTAAATTTGATTGGAAGGTTATTTTATTAGATATTGGGGTGGCTAACAGAGCTTGTTTCTTGTGTCCATTTGATTGGTAAATATTTTTTCAACCCTTTACTCTGAAGTAGTTTCTATCTTTGTTACAGAGGTATGTTTCATGCATGCAGCAGAATGTTGGATCCTGTTTGCAAAATCACCCTGTTCCTATTACAATGGAACCCACTTAGATACTAAACTGCCATGGGCTACATCTGTGCAGGAGTCTTAGATTATCTCCATGCATAGTCCTTGGTTGGAGTATCAGTCTCAGGAAAGACCTCTGTGTGCAAATTTTTTGGTGCTGTTGCTCTCCTCGGGGAGTTCTTGTCCTCTCCAGATTTTACTGTTTCCCATTTCTTTCATAAGGTTCCCTACACTCTGCCCAAAGGTTGGCCATAAGTCTCAGCATCTGCTTTGATAGTCTGCAGGGCAGAGCCTTTCAGAGGTCCTCTGTGTCAGCCCCCTGACTTGTACCCTCTTTTCTTCTTCTTCTGACATCCATCCTCTTTGCCTTTCTGGATAGGAGTGGAGCATTTTAGCAAGAGTCCTCCTTCTTGATTAGTTTCTTTAGGTGTACAAATTTTAGTAGGTTTATCCTATATTATACACCTGTATGAGTGAGTAGATACCATGTGTGTCTTTCTGCTTCTGGGATTGCTCACTCAGGACAATATTTTCCAGATCCCACCATTTACCTGCAAATTTCATGATTTCCTTGTTTTTTATTGCTGAGTAATATTCCATTGTGTAGATGTTCCACAATTTCTGTATACATTCCTCCACTGAGGGGCATCTGGGCTATTTCCAGCTTCTGGCTATTACAAAAAAGGCTGCTACAAACATGGTTGAGCAAATGTCCTTATTGTGTATTTGAGCCTCTTTTGGGTATATGCCTAGGAGTTGTATAGGTGGATCTTGAGGAAGTGCTATTCCTAGTTGTCTGAGGAAGCACAGATTGCTTTCCAGAGTGGTTGTACAAGTTTGCATTCCCACCAGCAGTGGAGGAGGGTTCCTTTTTCTCCACAACCTCTCCAGCATGTGTTGTCTCTTGAGTTTTTGATCTTAGCCATTCTGATGGGTGTAAGGTGAAATCTTAGGGTCATTTTGATTTGCATTTCCATTATGACTAAGGACATTGAACATTTCTTTAAATGTTTCTCTGCCATTTGATATTCCTCTATTGAGAATTCTCTGTTTAGCTCTGTACTCCATTTTTTAATCGATTTTTTAATCGATTACTTGATTTGTTGCTGTTAAACTTCTTGATTTCTTTATATGTACTGGATATTAGTCCTCTGTCAGCTATAGGATTGGTGAAGATCCTTTCCCTATCTCACTTATGGACACATGATTTTTTGACTAAGACGCAAAAACCATTCTATAGAAAAAAGACAGCATCTTCAACAAATGGGGCTGGTCTAACTGGATGTCTACATGCAGAAAAATGCAAACAGATCCATACTTATCACCCTGCACAAAACTAAAGACCAAGTGGATCAAAGACCTTAATATAAAATCAGACACACTAAACCCCTTAGAAGAAAAAGTGAGGAAGAGCCTTGAACTCATTGGCATAGTCTGTGTATTTTTTATTGGAGAGTTGAGACCTTTGAAGTTGATAGATATTAGAGATCAATGATTGTTAGTTTCTTTTAGTGTGGAGTTGGTGGTGATACTATGTTTCTGTGCTTGTTTTCTTTTGCTTTTTGGTTGTGATGGTGTGTTTATCCTGTGTTTTCTCGTGTATAGTTGATCTGATTAGGTTGGAATTTTTCTTCTGGTATTGTCTATCGGGATGGGCTGCTACATGTATATTGTTTAACTTTAGTTATGTCATGGAATATTTTGTTTTCTCCATCTGTATTGTCCGAAAGCTTTGCTGGGTATAGTCATCTGGGCTAGCATTTGTGTTGTCTGCATGATATCTGCCCCTGGCCCTTCTGGCTTTCACAGCCTCTGTTAAGAAGTCTGGTGTGATTCTGATAGGTCTGCCTTTATATGTTACTTGGCCTTTTTCCCTTCCTGCTTTTAATACGTTTTCTTTGTTCTGTAGATTTAGTGTTTTTATTATTATGTTGCAGGAGGAACTTCTTTTCTGGTTTAGTCTATTAGGTGTTCTGTGTGCCTCTTTTATGTTTAAGGACATTCTTTACTAAGACAAGAAATTTTATTCTATAATTTTTTGAGAATATTTTCTGAACCATGGAGCCTGGAATCTTTGTTTTTGCCTATTCCTAATATTTTTAGGTTTTGTCTTTTCATGGTGTCCTTGATTTCTTGGACGGTTTCTGTCTGGAACTTTTCCAATTTCATTTTTTTCTTTGAGAGCTTTATCTATTTCTGCAATTGTATCTTCAGCGCCTGAGATTCTCTCCTCTATCTCTTGTATTCTGTTGGCAATTTTTACCTTTGTGGTTCCTGATCTCTCCTCTAAGTTCTCCAACTCCAGTGTTTTCTCTGTTTGTGTTTTATTTATAGAATCCAATTCTATTTTCATGAATGATTTTATTCAGAAACAGAAAGACACACATGCTATATATTCATTTATAAGTGGATATTAACTGCACAATATGCAAAAACATACTAAAATCTATGTTCCTAAAAAAGTTAAACTACAATGAGGACCCTAGGAAATAGGCTTAATCCTCATTCAAATCTGCAAATATAATAAACAGAAGAAGTAAGAGAAGACAAGGAATAGGATAAGAGCCTTCCACAGGGTCCTCTAAAGACTACACCATCAGGGTATCAAAGCAGATGCTGAGACTGATAGCCAAACTTTAGTCACATTGGAGGGAATCTTATGGAAGATGGGGGAGATAGAAAGATCATGGAAGGGACAAGAGCTCCACAATGAGACCAACAGAGCCAAAAAATCTGGGCTCAGTTTCTCCTGCAGAGACTGAAAGTCAACCAAGTACCAATCATAGAGATGACCTAGAACTTCTGCTCAAATGTAGCCCATAGACAGCTCAGTTTTCCATGTGGGTTCCCTAACAAGGGGGACATGGACTATCTCTAAAAATAGACTCCGTGGCTGGCTCTCTGATCACCCCCCACCCCTGTGGCCTAACTAGGCTCCAGAGAAATAGGATCTAGACAGTCCTGATGACACCTGATAGGCTAGGGTCAGACAGTAGGGGAGGAGGAACTCCCCTCTCAGTGTACAAGTGGATGAACTTGGGGGTGGGTGGGGAGAAAGGGATTGTGAGACAAGGAGAAGATTACGGAAGTGGTTACAACCAGGATACAAAGTGAATAAGTTGTAATAAATAATATTAATAATGAAAAATATTAAAGAAAATTATTTAAGTATCTCAAGGCTTATCAAAATATTTACTCCTTCCTCTCTGACTCCTCCCTTTCCCTCTTATATCATTCTCCTCTCTCCCTCTCTCTATCCCTAAATGAGATCATAGGGTAATTTGCAAGGTGCTTTTGATAAGTTACAGTCTTATAAGTTAAAACTATGACTCATAAGAACTGCATAAGAGCCTAACATATGTTTTTTTACTGTAAATGTTTTTCCTGCAAGATCTTAAACAGTTACAGTACGCAGATGGGAAGTAAGCAGGACTGTGTTAGACTTGGTCATACATTCTTTCATTTTAACATTCATCTCCCAACTCTCTCTATGTGAAAGAAATAATCTTTAAGTTAGTAATTTTTAGAGCAAATTTTATCAACTGTTCTGAAATTCTTCACTCTCTTCTGGCAAAAGACCTTGACCAGATGACCAGTTAGAGGGCACTTATTCCTTCTTGGGCTCCTAATTTTTTTCAATCCTTTTATCTACATCAATGTGTGCCTCACTCTGATACTAGTCCTCATTGAACAAGCCAAACAGTTAAGACAATGGATCCCAGAACTGAAACTCAGGATAGCCCAGCTGAGGCCTAAACACTACAACTCTGTGTAACTGCAGTTCTACTGCAATAAGACAAAAGAAAACAATTCTGTGGGTAATTAATATTGACAATGGCACTACAATATGATTTATACACCTCTTGGAGTTTCATAAGAAATTTGGTATTTTAAGAGCTCCAGAAAACTTGTAGGAGCCAAAGCAAACTTCGACTAACCCAACAAGTATGACAGTAATTTCATTCTGGTAATCACCCCTTATCCTGTTTGTAATACCAGGAACTTGTTCTAAGGACAAAGTTGGCAAGCCTAACATTACCCCTCTGAAAATGTTTTCTAAACTGATGCCAATTTAAAAATAAATAAATAAAAGATGTAGATATCTATCTTTTCCACAAACACAGAGAAGGAGATGTGGAGATTTTTCAAAGACATAATGGCATCCCATTTATACATATGAAATTAGTTCTAATTTCTTTTGCTTTTGAATAATTATATCTGTTTTTCCTTATATTTGAGATTGACCATTGAAAATGTCTGTAAGGCACTCCTTAATAAAAGTGTTCAAGTCTTGAAATGGCCAGTATAATGACAAGACTATTTAAATTTATTTTTATAAACTTTCATTTTTAGAGAATTGCTCTTAAATAACATTCCTCAGTTATTTATTTTTTTATTTTTGTTTTATTAAAATTTGATCCACAAAACCTTTGTCCCACCTATCATGATGTGTTGGGACAATGGTGGCTCATAGCTTGTGGGAATGATGAACAAATGACTGGTCTAACTTGTGGCCTAACCCATAAGAAGGAGCTCATGCTTGACATTTCCTGGTTAGCCAGGAAATGGAAACAGGATTGCTCAGAGAACTAAGGTAGAACCAAACACAACTGACCAAAAGAAAAATAAAGTCAATAAAACAATTCCTAATGATGTTCTGCTAAACACATATATTGGTGAGTAAGCCCATTCATCATCAGAAAGGTTTCCAAACATTAGGCAAGGTTCAGGGAACCCTGACAGAAGACTGCGAGGAAGGATTATAGGAGCTAGAGGGGTCAAGGACATAGCCAGGAGAGAATAGCACACAGATTTAACTAAACAGGGATTATAGTAGTTCACAGAGAATGAAGCAAAAATACTAGACCCTATGGACCGAGCTAGGCCCTCTATGTTCATGTTATAGTTGTTGGCTTGTGGGTTTTGTGGGTTTTTTGGAGTAGGTGTGTCTCTGACTTTTTTTACTGCTCTTGAGACCAGTTTTTTTCCTAGTGGGTTGCCTTATCTAGATTTGGTATCAGGGTTTGTGCCTAGTAAATTGCATTTTTTTATGCCATATAGAGTATTCATCCTTGGGAGGTCTTCTCTTTTCAGAAGCAAAAATGAAGGAGCAGTGGAACTGGGAGAGAGGGAAGGTATGAGGGTACATTGGGATGAATGAAGGTACACTATATTTTTGATGCATTGTATGAGAAAAAATGACTAAAAAGCCTGCATCACTTTGATCAATTTAGTATAGGAGATATTTAATATCTTCCAATATCTTCTTCAATTTATTTAAAGTCTTGAGGTTTTGATCACACAAGCTTTTTACTGCACTAGTTACGGTTAACCCAAGGTATTTTTGAAAGATATTATTTCTCTGAATTATATCGCTGTCTACTTTTAATTTGTATATAAGAAGGCCATTAATTATTATATATTGATTTTCTATCATGGTACTTAGGCAAAAATGTTTATTAGCTGTAGGAGCTGGTGGAAATTTTAGTTCACTTATGAGTGCAATCATACCTCATCTGCAAATAAAAATACTTTGGTTTCTTCCTTTTCAATTATTATTCTCTTGATCTCCTTCATTTGTATTAATGCTTTAGCTAAATCTAATGTACTTTTGAAAATGTATTGAGAGATGGAAAACTTTGTATTCTACCTGATTTTAGCGGAAATGCCTTGAATTTCTCTCCATTTCAGTTAATGTTCACTGAGGGTTTGTTTTAAATTATCTTTATTATGTTGAAATGGTCTCTTATAACCATTTATCTCTAGTACATTTATCATAAAAGGGTGTTGAACTTTTGTCAAAAGCCTTTTCTGCATCTTATAAAATGGTTGTTGTTTTTGTCATTTAGTTTGTTTTACATGGAATTACTAAATTCATATACGATGAAACATTGCTGCATCCCTGGGATGAATCTTGATGATGGATGATCTTTTAGATGTATACTTGGATTTTGTTTGCAAGCATTTTATTGAGAATACAATCAGTGGACTTGGAGAGGGGTTTGAGAGGAGATGAGAGAGTGAGGGTGGGACTGAAAGGGAATGAGGAACTGGGCTACAGCTGGGATACAAAGTAATAAACTGTAATTAATATAAAAAATAAAAATTAAGATAAAAAAGAATATTTTCATCTGTGTTCATAAGCAACATTGGTCTGAAGTTTTCTCTTTGTTAGTTTTCTCTTTTGGTAGTTTAGATAACAGGTTAACTGGGATCTCATAAAATGAAGGTCACTTCTCCTTCTATTTTTATTTTGTGAAATAATTCAGTCTTTCAGAGGACCCTTGTGGAAGGCTCCTGTCCTTTTCCTTGTCTTCTCCTACTTCCTAGGTCTTTCCTGTTTCCCCTTCTGAATGAGGATTAAGCATCTTCCTTAAGTTCCTCCTTATTTATCAGCTTCTTAGGACTGTAGATTTTAGTATGTTTATCATATATTGTGTGGCTAATACCTATTTATGAGTAAGTATATACCATGTGTGTCTTTCTGTTTCTGGGTTAAGTCACTCAGGATAATCTTTTCTAGTTTGATCCATTTGCCTGCACACTTCCTTGTTTTTAATTACTTAGTAGTTTTTCATTGTGTAAATGTACCACAATTTCTGCATTGATTCTTTGGTTGAGGAACATCTAGGTCCTTTTCAGATTCTGGCTATTATGAATAAAGCTGTTATGAACATAGTTGTGCAAATGTCCTTGTTGTATGGTTGAACATCTTTTGGATATATGCCCAGGAGTGGTGTAGCTGGATCTTGAAAGATTCTACCCGTCAAGATATCAAAAGAGATGCTGAAACTCATCGCCAAACTTTAGGCAGAATGCAGGGAACCTTATGGAAGAAGGGGGAGGTAAGACTTGGAAGGGACAGAAACTCCACAAGGAGATAAACAGAGCCCAAAAAACTGAGCCCTTGGTGCCCTGCAGACACTGATACTCCAACCAAGGACCTTGCATGGAGAGGACCCAGCACCCCTGCTCAGATAAAGCCCATAGGTTGCTCAGTTTACAAGTGGGTTCCATAGTAAGGGGATCAGGGAGTCTCTCTGACATGAACTCGGTGGCTGACTCTTTGATCAGCTCTCCTCTGTCAGTCCATGAAAGAAGATGATACAGGCAGCCCTGATAAGAACTGATGGTCTAGAGTCAGATAGAAGGGGAGGAAGCCCTCCCCTATCAGTGGACTAGGGGAGGGGCATAGGGAGAAAGGACGAAGGGTGGGTGAGACTGAGAGGAGACAGGGGGTGTCTACAGCCAGGATACAAAGTGAATAAATTGTTATAAATAATAATAAATGTGTTAATTAAGAAAGAAATAATTCATAGAGTATTGGCATTAATTCTTCTTTTAAAGTCTTACAAAGTTCTGCACTAAAACCATTTTCATTGCTTTTTTAAAAATTACTATATTTTATTTTGCTGTTATGTTGACATATATTCCTTTAACTCTAATCTTTCCAGGACAGTGTTTACCTTAACATGATTTAAGTTTGGTAGGTGGTATGGATCAGGATACTTAACCATTGCTTTTACATTTTGTAATTTAGTATAGGAAAGTTTTTTTTTGTTGTTGTTGTTATTGCTGCTTTAAATATATATCCATGAGATACTCTAGATTTTCTCATTGTCTGTTTTTATATGTATGTTTTATTATTTGTATGTATTATTTATTACTCTCTCTTCACCTTTTAAATAATTGGCTTAATGGTTTGTTATCTTAGAGGTTTTAAAAAAGAACAATGTCTTTGTTTAATCAATATATGTTGAATTCGAATTTATTTATTTTTACTCCAAGTTTGATTATTCCTTGCCATCTATACATTTTGGATAGGATTTCTTCTTTCACTTCTAGAGTTTTCATGTATATTGTTAAGTTACTAATATGAGATTTCTTCAGTTATTTTATTTTTAAGTAGGGATTTCCTGCTATGGACTTGCCTCTTGGAACCATCTTCACTGTGTCTCATAAGTTTGGATATGTTGTTTATTTATTTTCATTCATTTCAGAAAGGGTTTTATTTTATTTTCAATTTCTATTTTCACAAGTTTTTCATTATGTAGTGAATTGTTCAGTTTCTATGAGTTTTTAATCTGTCTGTTGTTGATATTCAACTTTAATCTATAGTGATCAGATATGATGTGATTTGTTGTTGTATTTATTTATTTATTCTTTATATTTGTATATTTATTTATTTGTATTATTAAGAGTTGCTTTCTGTCAAGAATGTGTTTAATTTTGGAGAAAGTTCCATAATATGAAAAAGATATTTTTTTGTTAGGGTAGGTGAAATGTTTTATACATACCTGCTAGATCCATTTGACTTATTATGTCATTTATTGCTACTATTTGTCTCTTTTTAAAATTTCAGTTTATTTACTTTACATCCCAAGAGTGGCCCTCCCTTCTCTCCATCCAGTCCCTTTTCCTCTCCTTCCCCCTTTTTCTCTTCCTTTCCCACAGAAAACTGAAACCCTCTTCACCCGTATCAACAGTCCTCTGCACATTAAGTCACATCAGGACTGAGTATTCTATGACACGAGGATATATATATATATAGACCTCTGCAGATCCAAGATGTTGGTGATCTTGGCAGAGGATTTGAAACTCTGAAATTGTTGGTGAGTGGAGGGGCACCTGAAGCTGGAAAATCAACATTGTGCTTTCCTGAAGGAGGGGGGACATCACAAGAGCAGAGAACTTTTTGATTCAAGTCAGACATGGACTTCTCTGGGAACAGAGAGGGGCACTTTCTTCCTTCGGGCCTCCCTTCTCCTTAGAGGAGCCGAGCCACAGCGCCAGTGACACAGAACTTGCTGCCTGAGAACTGAGACAACAGAAGCGGGGATACTAGCACCTCAGCCACAGCAGCCAGCCTCACCTGTTTCCCGAGGCCGAGACCCCCGGTACAATCCTGCCTGGGTCCCACGCCTGCAAATGGCTGGCCATACCAACTCCACATTGCCTGACTGTATAAGCCACTCAGTGCCTGAGTGATGGACAATGTGCTGTGCAGCCACCAAAGTCTGGCGGACCTGCATAACCTCCCACGTGCACCAAATGCTGAGCCACAGTAGTGACTCCACAGGACTTCCTTGCAGGCGCATATACACCCCAGATCTGCAGCCTCAGTTGGATTCCCAGATACAAAGGTTGCAACACCACTGAGCTGTTTGAGCACACATTTAGTTTAGCAGGTCCTGCCAGTAGAGAACAGGAGGAACCCCTATGGTTTACAATTTGACCTGCTAGAAAGTGAGTGCGTCCCCAAGTGCCTACAGAGCCCCAGACCCAGGGTGCTTCTAAGCTAGCAGCCAGACATCAGAAATCTCCCACCCACACATCCACTGTGGGAAATAGAGGGTTTCTTAGTACAAGGAAGCCCCAGATCTGTGGAGCTACCAGTGGAGTTTAGGCAAATAACTCTGGAGCTCAGTTAGAGACAATTACACCAGTAGCCTGTAGGCCACTGATGAACTCAGGGAATTTGCACAGGCGATCATCACAAGCGCTTGTGATAACTTCAGCTCGGGCTACTACTTCGGTGAACGCAAGGCACTCCTCCCTCACACTGAAGACCTCTACATTCTCTAGCACCCTGTCCCTCAAGGCAAACTTCCATGCACACTTGAACTTCCATGAGGCAAACTCATACACACTTGCCCATATTTGTCCTTCTGTGCCAGTAGACTTTTCTCTCACAGGTACAGGTGAAGCAGCAACACACATGCTGAAACCATTGGACCTCTTTCATCTCCCTGAAGAACTCTCCAGATACCCGAGAAAGATGATACCGATCTGAACTACAGAACCCAAGAAGAAATAGTGAAGTTTACAGATAAGCAAATGGCCAGGGGTCTGTGAAAGAACACACCCAACAAAAATCAGGAAATCATGGCTTCAACAGAAACCCAAAAATCAATGGATACTCCAATTCATCGGAAACACAGAAAAATGACCTTAAAGATATGCTTATCCAGTTATTAGAGTCACATAAAGAGGAAACAAACAAATCTCTCAGAGAAATAGCCAAGCAAATCCAGTTAAAGAGGAAATGAATAAATCTCTCAAAGAATTGACTTCCCAGGTTGAGGCTAAGAAAGAGGATCTGAACAAAGTGCTCAAAGAAACACAGACAAATAGAGCCAAAAAAAAAAAATAGAGGGAGAAGTAGAGACAAAATTAGTGGCATATAGAAAAGAAACAAACAAAAAAACAGAAGCCATCACACAGAGACAGGAAGCCACATTCGAAAAGATGAAGAAAATGTTGCAAGACATAAAAACAGAATTACAATTAATAAAGAAAACAAAAGCAGAAAAAAACCTGGAGCTGGAGAACTTACAGGAAAGATTAGGAACCACAAAAGTAAGCATCACCAACAGAATACAAGAGATGGAAGAGAGAATTTCTGGTGCTGAAGATACTTTGTAGAAATTGATACTTCTCTCAAAGAAAAAGTAAGAGTGGAAAAGTCTCAAACACAAAACATCCAAGAAATCAAAGATGCTATGAAAAGGCAAAATCTAAGAATAATAGGAATTGATGAATAAAAAAATTCCAGTTTCCAATGTCCAGAAAATATCTTGAAGAAACTTATAGAAGGAAATTTCCCCAACTTTAAGAAAAATATGTCCATAAACATACAAGAGGCATACAGAAAACCAAACAGACTAGACCAGCAAAGAAAATCTTCATGGCACATCATTGTTGAAACACTAAATCTACAGAACAAAGAAAAGATATTAAATCAGCAAGGGAAAAAGGCCAAGTAACATATAAAGGTAGACCTATCAAAATCACTCCGGACTTCTCATCAGAAACTATGAAAGCCAGAAGGTCTTGGACAGATATGATGCAGGCTTTAAGGGAACACATATGCCAACCTAGACTACTATACCTGCAAAGCTTTCAATCAACATAGATGGAGAAAACAAAATATTCCATGACAAAGTTAATTTTAAGCAATATCTGAACAGGAAACCAGCACTACAGAAGATACTAGAAGGAAAACTCTAATCCACTGAAAAAAACAATACCCAAGAAAAAATAAGATACAGATATTTTCCCAACAAAAATTAAAAGAAAACAAGCAATGAGTCACAGTTACACCACCAATTCCACCATAATAGGAAACAATGTTCAGTGGTGATTACTATCTATCAATATCAATGGACTCAACTCTCCATTAAAAAGACACAGACTAACAGAATGGGTAAGGAAACAGAATGGATCCAACATTCTGCTGCATCCAAGAAACACACCTCTGCAACAAAGATAGACAATACATCAGAGTAAAGGGTTGGAAACCTGTTTTTCAAGCAAATGGACCCAGAAAACAAGCTGGAGTAGCTATCCTCATATCTAATAAAATAAACTTTCCACCAAAATTAGTCAAAAAAGATGAGGAGGGATGCTACATTCTCATCAAAGGAAAAATCCACCAAGAGGATATCACAATTCTGAATATCTATGCCCCAAATACAAGTGTGCCTACATTAATAAATGAAACGATATTAAAATTTAAATCACACACATCGATCCCAACACCTTAATAGTGGGAGACTTTAACACCCCACTCTCACCAAGGGACAGATCATCAAGACAAAAGCCAAATAGGGAAATAAAGACACTTACAAAGGTCATACTTCAAAGGACCTAATACATGTCTACAGAAATTTTCACCCAACCTCAAAAGAGTATACATTCTTTTCAGCACCTCATGGAACTTTCTCCAAAATAGACCATATTGTTGGCCACAAAGCAAGCCTCAGCAGATACAGGATGATTAAAATAATCCCCTGTATTCTATCTGACCACCATAGACTAAAGCTAGACCTCAACAACAATGGAAATAGCAAAAAGCCTACACACCCACGGAAACTGAACAACTTGCTGCTCAATGACAACTGGGTTAAGAAAGAAATAAAGAAAGAAATTAAAGAGTTCTTAGAATTCAATGAAAATAAAAAAAATTAAAAAAAATTAAAAAAAAGAATTCAATGAAAATGAAGATACAACATACCCAAATTTATGGGACACAATGAATGCAGTGCTCAGAGGAAAATTCATAGCACTAAGTGCCTTCAAGAAGAAATTTGTAACATCTCATACAAGCAAGTTAATGGCTGAACTGAAAACCCTTAAAAAAAAAAAAAAAAAAGGCAGATACACCCAAGCGGAACAGACAGCTGGAAATAATCAAAAATAGGGCTGAAATCAATCAATTAGAAACAAAACTATTCAAAGAAACAATGAAACCAAGAGCTGGTTCTTTGAGAAAATCAACAAGATAGACAAACTAATTAAAAGGCAAATAGAAACTATTCAAATCAGCAAAAACAGAAACGAACCGGGGGACATAACTACATACACTGAGGAAATACAAACAATTATTAGGTCATACTACAAAAGCTTATGTGCCATAAAATTTAAAAATCCAAAAGAAATGGATAATTTTTTTTGATAGATTCCATCTACCAAAATTAAGTTAAGCTCAGGTAAAAAGACTGAATAGTCTTATATCTCCCAAGGAAGTTGAAGCAGTCATCAACAATCTTCCTTCCAAAAAAAGCCTTGGGATACATGATTTCAGCACAGAATTCTACCAGACCTTCAAGGAAGTTCTAATTCCAATTATCTTCAAACTATTCCACAAAAAGAAACAGAAGGAACATTACCAAACTCATTCTATGAAGCCACAGTCACCTTGATACCTAAACCACACAAAGACCCAACAACAAAAAAAAAGAGAACTTTAGACCTATCTCTGTTTTGAACATTGATGCAAAAATGCTCAATAAAATACTGGTAAACCAAATCCAAGAACATATAAAAGTTATCATTCACCATGACCAAGTAGGCTTCATCCCAGGCATGCAAAGATGATTCAATATATGGAAATTCATCAATGTAATCCACCATATAAACAAATTGAAGGAGAAAAAGCACATAATCATCTCCTTAGATGCTGAAAAAGCATTTCACAAAGCCCAACATCCACTCATGTTTAAAGTCTTGGAGAGACCAAGAATACAAGGCACTTACCTAAACAGAGTAAAGGCAATATACAGCAAGCCTATAGCCAACATCAAACTCAATGGAGAGAAACTTAAATCAATTCCACTGAAAGCAGAGACATAGCACAGCTGCCCACTCTCTCCATATCTCTTCAACATAGTACTTGAAGTCCTACCTGGAGCAATAAGACCAGTAAAGGAATTCAAGGGGATATAAACTGGAAAGGAAGAGGTCACAGTTTCACTATTCGCAGATGATATGATAGTAGACATGAGTGACCACAAAAGTTCAACCAGAGAACTCCTTCAGCTGATAAACAACTTCAGCAATGTGGCTGGATACAAAATTAACTCAAAAAACTCAGAAACCCTCCTGTATTCCCAAGACAAAAGGGCAGAGAAAGAAATCAGGGAAACAACACCATTCACAATAGCCACTAATAACATAAAGTACCTTGGGGTGACTTTAACCAAGCAGGTGAAAGACTTGTTTGAAAAAAACTTCAAGTCTCTGAAGAAAGAAATTGAAGAAGATATCAGAAGATGGAAAGATCTCCTGTGCTCATGGATCCGTAGGATTAACATAGTAAAAATGGCCATCCTGCCAAAAGCAATCTACTGATTCAATGCAATTCCCATCAAAATACCATCACAATTTTTTACAGAGCTTGAGAGAACAATTCTCAACTTCATATGGGAAACAAAAAACCAAGAATTTCCAATGATAATGTACAACAACAGATCGTCAGGAGGTATCACCATCCCTAATCTCAAGCTGTATTACAGAGCAATAGTAATAAAAATGGCATGTTACTGGCAATAAAACAGAAAGGTGGATCAATGGAAATGAATAGAAGACCCAGAAATAAATCCACACACCTATGGATACTTGATTTTTGACAAAGAAGCCAAAACCATTCAATGGAAAAAAGACAGCACTTTCAACAAATGGTTCTGTTACAACTGGATGTCTACATGCAGAAAAATGAAAATAGATCCATGTTCATCAACCTGCACAAAACTAAAGTCTAAGTGGATCAAAGACTTCAACATAAAACCAGATACTCTAAATCGGTTAGAATAAAAAGTGGGGAAGAGCCTAGAACTCTTTGGTACAGGAGACAACTTCCTGAACAGAAGAGCAACAGCATAGGCTCTAAGAGCAACAGTCAATAAACAGGACCTCATAAAACTGAAAAGCTTCTGTAAAGCAAAAGACATTGTGGTCAGAACAAAACAACAGATTACAGACTGGGAAAGGATCTTCACCAACCTTATATCTGACAGAGGGCTGATATCGAGAATATATAAAGAACTAAAGAAGTTAAAAAGCAATAAATCAGGCAATCCAATTAAAAATTGATTTACAGAGCGAAACAGAGAATTCTCTATAGAGGAATATAGAATGGCAGAAAAACACCTAAAGAGATGCTCAAAGTCCTTAGCCATCAGAGAGTTGCAAATCAAAATGACCTTGAGATTTCACCTTACACCCATCAGAATGGAAAAGTTTAAAAACTCAAGTGACAACACATGCTGGAGAGGTTGTGGAGAATTGGGAACCCTCCTCCATTGCTGGTGGGAATGTAAAATTGTGCAACCACTTTGGAAATCCATCTGGTTCTTTCTCAGGCAATTAGGAATAGTGCTTCCTCAAGATCCAGCTATACCACTCCTAGGCATATATCCAAAATTTGCTCAAGTGCACAACAAGGACATTTTGTTCAACCATGTTTGTAGCAGAACCTGTAAACTACCCAGATGTCTCTCAATGGGAGGAATGGATACAGAAATTGTGGTACTTTTCACAATGGAATACTACTCAGCAATTAAAAACAAGGAAGTCATGAAATTTGGAGGCAAATGGTGGGATCTAAAGAGGATCATCCTGATTGAGGTATCCCAGGAGCAGAAAGACACACATGGTATATACTTACTTATACAAACCTAGAAGATAGAAAAAACACACTAAAATACGTACACCTAAACAAGATAAATAAGAAAGAGGACCCAGAGTAAGATGATCAATCCTCACTTAGCAAGACAAATGGGATGGCCATGGGAAGTAGGAGAAAACAAGTAACAGAACAGGAGCCTACTGCAGAGGGCCTCTGAAAGACCCTACCTAGCAGTGTATTAGAGCAGATGCTGAGACTCATAGCTAAACCTTGGGCAGAGTGTAGGGAATCATTTGAAGGAAAGGGGGAGTTAATATGACCTGGAGAGGACAGGAGCCCCACAAGGACAAAATATATCAGGGCATGGGAGTCCTCTATGAGACTGTTTCTCCAAACAAAGACCATTTATGGATATAACCTAGAACCCCTGCTAAGATATAGCCCATAGTAGCTCATAATCCAAATGGGTACCCTCGTAAGTGGAACAGGAACTATTTCTGACATGAACTCAGCAGGTGATTGAAACAAATGTAAAGACTCACAGTCAAGCTTTGGACAAAGAGCAGGAAATCTTATCAAAGAGGGAGATATAAAAGGACCTGGAACAGACAGGAGCCACCAAAGGAAACCAATAAAGCCAAGTGACCTGTCCCGTGGGCTAGTCGAACAGGGTCCACCTGAAAGAGGGAGTGGAAATTGGGGGACAGAGATGTGAAGAATGGAGACAAGACAGATTCCTGATCAAGTCTCAGTTTACTGAACGTGCAAACAACACTTATAAAGCAAAGGGTACAAGCAAATTTTTTTCACAGTATCAACACATTTGTGCCACCTGGCAAGGCATGCAGGAATTAACTCAAGGTTATACAAAGTCTGCTATCTGGTTCCCAAGGTTGCAGGGAGCTTGCTATCTACTTCTCAGGCTCAGAGCACCCTGCTTGCAGAGACTGCCAAGGACAGTCTCTGAGAAATGGAACTATGGATAAGACCCACATCTGCCAAGGCCAGGAGGCAGAATTCCAATTACCAGACTCCTTCAGTTCCCCCTTCTTTGTTTATGGAGAGCCTGTCTTAGGTTGGTGAAATGTGCATTTTTCTCTTACTCGTCATCAAGGTCTCAGATGCAATTTTCACGAGCCTCTGTCTTAGGTTGGAAAAAACACAATTTCACTCTTACACATCATTGACTTACCTCCATATCAAACGGGGTTGTTAGATATCTTTAATTTAAATTCATGCAACTGCACTTGCATGCGTTGAAGTTGTTGAAGAAGGAACTGTAACACACAAGGAAGGCAGGCACAGGCCAACAAACCCATATCCACCCTGCCCGCAAGTGTCAGTCCCCACTTAAGCACAGAGTCAAAGGATGGAAAGCGCCTCCTGAGGCTAGTAAATATATCCCAGGCTGTATTGGCCAATTCCAACCTAGGTTCCTTGGCAGATTCTATGTCATGGATCTTATTTCTCATCATTAATATGTCCAACGAGAAGTTTTTGCTAGACAAATACCAGCAAGGTGATTCTGAACCTGAGTCCAATTAAATTTTGATTTATACCAAGAATCAGAAATCCTAACAGGCATCATAACAAAAGCAGGTTGCTTAACAACTAATACTGAAAGAACATTATTATCAGCATTAACACAATTAGTAAGATTGCAATATACACATTTAATCGAATAGGTATCATTGTTTTTAAAATATCTTACTACGATGTTTCCAATTAGCAGTAAATAAGGAGGATTAACACATGTCAAAACAGAAGTATACTTGATTAATTTAGCAAAGCTACTTGCATTCCCAGAGAGAATGCCTATATATCCCAAGGTAGCCCCCAATTTCCACACATAGGTTTGCCAATTTTTATTTGAAGTCCTCCAAAGTCCAACACTAACAGCTTTTTATAAAACAAAATAATTTTGACTGCCTTTATCAGAAGCCAGTTTATTTATACCCTTAACAATAGACCAGTCCACGACTATAAATGCAGGGACATTGTCCCAGGAATAGATAGTGGGTGTTTCTCCGATGCACCTTGTCCAAAGAACCATTGGTTGAGGACAAGTGTGTTGATCCCCTTTCTCACAGGACAGGTAACTCATTGGAGATGTAGGTCTGTCATTCTTAACTCCCATAGGATGGGACAATAATATCCCTCCAATGTTCCACTTTGCCTGGTTACAAAGGGAGGCTTGAACTGCCACCCCAACTTTAGATTAGTAGGCATTCTGACCTATGACCTGGACAGGGAGACTGATAAACAGTTTTGATGAATACTCTCTCTGGTAAAGCAAAGAGGATGACCTCTTCCTATTCCTGAAAAGTTAAGAGTTTTACTTGAGTTCCTTCAAAAGCAGGAAAACCCAGCAGCCAAGTGTTGACGACATAAACAAGGACTTCAGGATCATCCCAGGAAGCTGGATGTAGTAAAGGTGGATCAGGAACGTGCGTCCAATAAGCAGTCACCTTGACTGGAGGGGTCTTCATTGACATCATTATCATTGTCAGGAGAAAACTCCTCATCCATTTGTCACACCAGGCATTCCGGTAGCCACTGAGCTGCATCATTTTAATGTGAAAAACACAGACAGCTCCTCGTTCCGATATGAGTACAGGGTCGGGTCCATGCCATTGATTTGTTAAAGGATCCCTCCATTTTACCTAAGCAAAAGTTGTTTTTTTGTTTGTTTGATTGTTTTTTGTTTTTGTTTTTGTATGCCAAAATCTGTCTGTTGCAGATGTACCATGCTTATCAAAATTTAAAAAATTCAGAATGAAAAGAACATGATTAAGATGATTATTAAGTGTCCAGGGGAGTAGCTCCCCCTTCTTTGTTTTTTGCAAGTAAATCTTAATTTTATGGTGGGCACATTCTACCATGCCTTGTCCTTGAAGACTGTAAGGTATTTCAGTTATATGAGAAACTTGAAATTGTTGACAAAATCTTTTAAAAGATTTGCTAGTATATCCTGTTCCATTGTCAGTTTTGAACTGCTTAGGAACATCCAGAATAATAAAAGCCTGTAGACAATGAGCAATAACATTTTTTGCAGTTTCTCCTGGTTGAGGAGTGGCAAAAATAAATTCAGAATAGGTATCAATGCAAACGTGTACATATTTTAATTTTTAAATTTAGGAATATGAGTAATATCCATTTGCTAAATTTGATTTGGAAACAATCCTTTAGGATTGACTCCCAAATGAGGAACAGGCTGAACTGAAGACAAGTGCTGCAAGCCTTGACTATATTATGTGCCTGTTCCTTAGTCAACCCATATTTAAGTCTCAAGGTTTGGCTATTAAGATGATGCATATTATGGCATCTTGGGCTCTTTTTTAACTGTGAACAATAAAGTTTGGTGGCTTTATCTGCCAATGCATTTTCTTCAGACAGGGGTCTTGGAAAATCAGAATGAGCCCTCAAATGTCCTATATAAAAAAAGAAAGTTTCTTTCTTGTATCAAATTTTGAATTTGTAAAAATAAAATTCCAGCGGAAGAAGATGTCTGAATTTGACCTGTAGTCTGTAACCTAGGCAAAGACTGAGCTACACATACACTATCTGTAAAAATGTTTAAAGACTGCTTATTAAAAGTTTGAAACTCAGCCAATACTGTAGATAACTCTGCTATTTGTGCAGATGTGCTAGAAACTTGAAAAGAAATTATTTTTCTTTCATAGGTATAGGCAGCAACACCAGATAATGAACCATCAGTAAATACCCTTAAAGCATCAACAATTGGAATAACTTTTATTTTAAAAGGAAAAACTATAGGTTGCACCTTTACAAACTGAATTAACTTGTTTTTTTGTACCTCATCAGGTTGAATTTTGTCATAATAAGCTTACATATGTTAAAATGCCATATTTATCAGATCTCTGACAAGTCTGAGTTACTTGTATATTTTCTTTGCATATTTGAGTTACTCTTTGTCTAGCTTTATCATCTGCTCTAAACTGCATCGTATAAAACAGAATGCTATAATCTCTAATTTTGGCATATTTTTTAAATGTATGATTTAGAACAAAATTTTAGGTAGATCTATATAGGCAAACTTTATGTTTAACCAATTTTAGATTTAACCTTAAAAAAAAAGCCTAAACAAAGAAACTAGGTAAAACTCAATCTTGTACTCAACTATAATCTTTAGCATAACTTTAAATCTGCTCTTTTAAAACTAAAATCAAAGCAAAACTTTTAATTAAACAATTTATAAAGGAGCTAGCAAATCTTATTAATCCTATTATACTGTATTAAAACTTAACAGCAAAAAAATTAAAGGACAAAAGTTTTATTTAACACTAAACAAAGACCTAAATTTAGCCTGCAGCCCTCAGCAAAAATGGACTATTCTGGCCATACCAAATCTATAGGCCAGAAAGAAACAGCATTAAATCATTTATTTAGGTACTGGCAGCCAGGCATATATTTTATATGATGCTTAACAATGATCTGAATATAATCCTGCAAAAACCTGAGCTAACAAGGAGCTGTATTCCTTTTTCTCCTGTAAAAGAGCATAAGCAAGCATTTTGCATTGAAGATTCTCCAGATTTGGCAGCCTTTTTGGAGTTAATGGCAAATTTGGTGTTAATGGCATCTGAGTAGTGGAATTTGGCCTCTTGGCTCTGACTATTTTCCAAAGTCCAGTCTCTCATAGACTGACCTTGGTGGTCCTACAGGGCACTGCTCTGACCCTGAGAAACTCTGTGCATCCATAGTCCACAGACAGCAGGCTCTGTGTCACCTTGAGTGAGCTCTCCTATGTTTTGGCTAAGTAAAATTGCCTGCGTGAGAAACTGCTTGTAGTTTTTTGCCTACTTAAGTGTTAACCTGACACCCATTATCAACGCTTTGATCAGCATGTAGACTTGGTGTCCTTCTCTGTGTCGCCCTGTCTCTCTCTCTCCCTAGACCTCTCTAAGGTGGTATTTAGATGTCACTGCTGGCCAGTGACATCCAGTCTTTTTAAATGAAGAACAACATATTTTATAGTTTGTTTTTTTACATGATATATTGTAATAACTGCAGTTTTTGTTTAATTGGCTCAAACAGCATGGCTTGGTTTTAGTTTCTAAAATTAATAAAATAAATACCAAGGTCTTTTGACCTCCCCTAAAGGGTTGAGAAACTGTTTTAAGTTTTTTGTTAGACTGTCCAAGGGTTATTATTTTAAAATACCTGATAAATTTTAAAATGTTTTATAGAATTTAACTCCGATGGTCCAGGACCAAACTCAGAGGTGTTGATTTAAACTCTCATGTCTAAAAATATTAATATCATCAATCAGATTTTAAAATATCATCAAGTCCACAAATAAACACATACACACATAGTGACAGATCTGAGGAACATAGAAATCCAACATTGTCACCTTGGAGTAACCAGAATGCTCAAATACCAGGACTTGACCAGACCCTACCCGACATAAGTCCCACAGATTCCAGAAGAAGTGACCCCCTCATGGGTCCCCCCCACACACATCGATACCAGAAGGAGCAGAGGTCCCATGGTTCTCTCCACAGCTTCCATATGGAAGCCCTCTTATCACACAGAGTAGGGTCCCAGCAACCCTCTCTCCTAGTCCCAAAAGAAATAAAGTCTTTATGGGCCTCTTCCCTGGGAAATGGAGTGTCCTCCATATTCCTTCAACCAGATTAGAAACTCTCCAAGTTTCCCCAGACCTCCCGAGCAAACCAAAAACTAGAAACCAAAACAGATAGCCGGCAGACAAAAACAAAAAACAGAGACAAAGACACAAAACAACTGCGGGACCTGCTTTTTAAACATTTAAATATATATATTTTTAAAACCTGTTTTTGTAATATTAAAACAAAGCATCCTCTTTAGGAGTGAAATCATAAAGCACATTTATAATTTTAAAAGTCAAAACCAGACTTTAAAATTTACCAGTACAAACAATCCAATTTATTATTATCATTTATTACTATTATTATTATTGTTTTTTTAATTTCTCTAATTTCCTTAATAACTGAACTTGTTCCCTTTCTAATTGGACTTTCTCTAGGAGAACAGTAATATTTTCCTGAAGTGGTCTCGTATCTCCTGCACATGTGTTAGGGAAAGCCATAGGAACAGCGGGCGCGGAAGGCTGGTCTGAATTATGAGACTTGGCAGTTTCTTCCTCTGACTCCGTATCATCCTCCGTATCTGGCCCTTTTCCTAAATTATTTTCTGCTCTCAAATTGCATAAATCTGTTTGAGCTCCTTTATGAACATTTGAAATAACCTTAGAAGTACTTTTTTTTTCTCTGCCTGTTTGGCTGCTCTAATTTCTCCAAGTAACTCTTTAGCTTGTAAGATCAAATTTGTCATTTTATCACTCTCATGCCTAGGATCCAGCATGTCTCTAATTGAGTCCACAGAGAAAAAGTTATAACAGGTACCTTCTCCGAACTATTATTAGTGTAATATTCTTGCAATCTTTTCCCTACCCTCCCCCAAGTTTCCAGATTTATTGTACCTTCAACTGGGAACCAGGGACAGACTTCATTTAAAAACTAAAGGGGATAAGGGCGTTTCTCCCAATTCCTCACATTTATTAGCATTGACTTTAAAGTCCTCATAAATAACTCCCTGCTACTGCTCTGCCCCCATGATTACCCTGCCTGCCTACCTTGTCTTCCTCCATGCGATGGACGGTCGTCACAAAGCACTTTTTTTTTTTTTTTTACCTAAGCATCCCCAGCTCCAAAAACCAGTGTTTCTCACTTTGCCCCTCATTTTCAAGGTCCCTGTTAGGGCACCAACTGACCCGTCCCGCGGGCTAGTCGGAAAGGGTCCACCTGAAAGAGGGAGTGGAAATTGGGGAACAGAGATGTGAAGAATGGAGACAAGACAGATTCCTGATCAAGTCTCAGTTTACTGAATGTGCAAACAACACTTATAAAGCAAAGGGTACAAGCAAATTTTTTTCACAGTATCAACACATCTGTGCCACCTGGCAAGGCATGCAGGAATTAACTCAAGGTTATACAAAGTTTGCTGTCTGGTTCCCAAGGTTGCAGGGAGCTTGCTATCTACTTCTCAGGCTCAGAGCACCCTGCTTGCAGAGACTGCCAAGGACAGTCTCTGAGAAATGGAACTATGGATAAGACCCGCATCTGCCAAGGCCATTTGGAAGAATTCCAATTCCCAGACTCCTTCAGCCAAGAAAACCGGGACCCAGGATGGGGACTGCAGAGAGTAATGTGTCAACCAAAGAGCATACATAGAGAGGACCTGAACCCCCTGATCAGATGTAGCCAATAAGCTCTCAGTCTCCATGTGGGTTCCCTACAAAGGGAGAAGAGACACTTTCTCACATGAATTCGGTTGTCTGCTTCTTGATCAATTCTCCCTGATGGGGTGACCTAGCCAGCTCACAGAGGAAGAGGATCCAGGCAGTCCTGATGGGACCTGATAGGCTAGGGTCAGACAGTAGGGGAGGAGGACTTCTGCTATCAGTGGACCAGGGAAGAGGGATAGGGGAGGAAGAGCGAGGGAGAGTGAGACAGAAAGGAGATGAGGGAGGGGGCTCTAACTGGGATACAAAGTGAATAAATTATTATTTTTATTAATAATAATAATAGAGAGGAAAAGACATTTGAACCGAGAAATGGTTAATTATAAGCTGTGTGGGTGGAGAAATAGCCCGTGAATAAGGAAAAATTCAAGGCACTTGAGCAGCTGGTACAAGAGTAGCAGAAAACTCAACATACAGAAAAGTATACAAGTCCTAGGAATTCTCCCATACTTTTCATTAAAAACAATTCTGGAAGTTTGATGATGTTTACTGGCCTAAAGGGTATAAATAAAGTGATAGACCTATAAGTCCATTACAGACTATAATCTCCTTACCTTCTCCATTACCAAAAGTATGGCCTGTAATAATAATTGTCTTAAAAGGGTACTTTTTTTTTTACTATTTCTCTACAAGATGAAGATAGATAAAAATTTGTAGTATCTGCTTATAGCAATGCTCATTCAGTGAAAAGATAACAATTTAAAGTTCTTCCTCAAGGAATAGTCCAACTCTATGCCAATATTTTGGGCAGCAGCCACTGGAAATAATTCATGAACTGTATCCTCAATCCATAACTTACCATTATATGGTTGTTATATTGTTGGTGATTCCAATGCAAATACATTAGCAAAAATGTTTAATGAAGCAAAAGAAACTTACATAGTTAGGCTTTACAGATTGTTCCTGAAAAGTTAGGATATATTACCAAATGCCTAGGATTTAAGTTAGGTCCACAAAGATACAACCACAAAGGTAAAGATCAAAAGAAATCAGTTATAAACTCTTAATGACTTTCAAAATTATTGGGAGATACTAACCGGTTACAGCTTACTTTTGGATTAAACATTCAAGAATTAATTTGTTTCAAGCCTTACAAGGTGATTAAAACTTGAACAGTCTAGACAATTAACAGCTGAAGCAGAGTTGACTCAGAGCAAAAATTTCTGGATGTATATATGTACTTCCTAGATCTCCAGTGTGACTGTATTCTAATAATATTGGCTTCTACTCATTTCCATGCTCGACTCATATAGAGGGAAGATAATATTTTAGAATGGAGCTTCTAAGCACATGAAAAAATTGAGAAAACTAAAACTTTTAATTTTCATTTTAATTTTTTATATTAATTACAGTTTATTTACTTTGTATCCCAACTGTAGCCCCTTCTTTCATTCTCTCCCAATCCCACCCTCTCTTCCCCTTCTCCCATGCCCCTCCCCTAGTTAGCTGATAGGGGAGGTCCTCCTCCCTTTCCATCTGACCATATCCTATCAGTTCTCATCAGGACTGGCTGCATTCTCTTCCTCTGAGGCCTGGGAAGGCTGCTAGCCCCTCAGGGAGAGATGATCAAAGAGCCAACCACTGAGTTCATGCCAGAGATAGTCTCTGTTCACACTTGGAGACTGAGCTTCCATGGGCTACAACTGTGCAGGGGTTCTAGGTTATCTCCATGCATTGTCCTTTTTGGAGTATCAGTCTCACAAAAAACCCCTGAGCTCAGATTTTTGGTTCTGTTAATCTCCTTGTGGAGCTCCTGTTTCCTCCAGGTCTTTCTATCTTCCCCTTCTTTCGTAAGATTCCTTGCACTCAGCCCAAAGTTTGGCTGTGAGTCTCAGCATCTGCTTAGAAATACTCAAGTGACAACCCATGCTGGAGATGAAGAGGAGCAAGGGAAACCTTCCTCCACTGCTGGCAGGAATGTAAACTTGTGCAACCACTTTGGAAATCAATGTGGTGCTTTCTCAGACAATTAGGAATAATAATTCCTCAAGATCTGCTGTACCACTCCCAGGCACATATCAAAAAAAAAAAAAAAAAAAAAAAAAAAGATCAAGTACACAACAAGGACATTTGCTCAACCATGTTTGTAGCAGCTTTATTTGTGATAGCCAGAACCTGGAAGCAACCCAGATGTCCCTCAACGGAGGAATGGATACAGAAATTGTGGTACTTTTACACAATGGAATATTACTCAGCAATTAAAAACAAGGAAATCATGAAATTTGAGGACAAATGGTGGAATCTAGAAAAGATCATCTTGAGTGAGGTATCCCAGAAGCAAAAAGACACACATGGTATCTACTCACTTAAAAGTGGATATTAGACCAATAATATAGAAAAATTAAAACTTACGTTGAAAAGTTTTCTTAACTAATTATGAAATGAAGAATAAGACTTCATCAATTAACAGAAATAAACACAGCTGAGAATATAGTGCCTTATACCAATGCTGAATTAACTTATTATGCATTATTAATGAAGACAGACAAAGAGCATATAACAATTTTGGGGGGAGAATTTAAGAACAGATATCCCAAAAGCAAGTGATTCCAGTTCATAAAAATAGTTAATTAGATTCTCCCCCATATAGTAAAAAGAACAATAATTGCTGAAGCTCCTACATTTTATAATGATGCGAATTAATCAGGAATAACAATTTGATAAGTTAGGAAATATAAATAAAGTAATTCAAAATGCATATGCTTCAGTTAAAAAAATTAGAGTTATATATAACTCTTATGGCTTTATTTGATTTTACTGAGCCCATCAATATAATTACTGACAAAATATGCAGAGAGGGTTGTGTTAAATATAGAAACTACTCAACTTATTCCTGATAATTCAGGATAAACATCATTATTTATACAACTGCAACAGACAATTCAAAACATAAATATATTACCTCTATTTAATTTCATATGGAATATCCTGGTCCACTGCACAAGAAAATGAATATGTGGACCAATTATTAAAAGGAAATGTGCTAAAATTCTCAGAATATCATAAAAATATGAATCATGTTAACAGAAAGTTAAATGAGAAACTTTTCCATTACTTGGCAACAAGCCAAAGAAATTATGAAAGAAAAAAAAATTCTAACTGTCCTCTGTTTAATCAAGTTCACTTAGGTGCTAGAATTAACACTAAGGGTATGCAAAGAAATGAAATTTGGCAGATGGATATGCTTCACTTTGCAGAAATTGAGAAACAATAATCTGTACTTCATATCATTGATACCTATTCAGAATTACAAGAGGTTTCTACTACTTTGAGTTCTGAAAAGTCTGAGTCTATAATTGTACATTTGTTGGAGGTGATGGCTATCATCACTATTACAAATTAAGACTGATAATGCCCCATATATGTTTTCAGTAAGATGAGGTATTTTGCCTATTAAAATATAAAATATGGAACAGGTATAGCAACAGTTATAGAATGATCTAAACATACCTTAAAAAGAGGCTTAATAAGTAGAAAAGAGGAATGAGAACTTTCAGAAATAGACAAATAATGTTTTATTAACTTTAAATTATTGAAGGCCAGTGAGGCAGGGACAACAGCTTCCGAAAGACACAAGATTTTAAAAATATGCTTAGTTAGAAGGCGTGAGTCCCACCAAAATTGATAAAAAAATTGGTCAGAGTAAGAGAAATTTTGACATGAAAGGCATGAATCAAGGAAGAGATTCAGAAAGACAGCAGTGCAGATGATGCAGAAAACTGAACTCACCTGCATGAGGATAGATGAACAAACTGAAGAAGAACAGATTGTTCATCAAACTGGCAGCCTGGAAAACCTTGATGCTGAAGTGGACATTTGCTGAAAGACAGATGATCAGGACTGCAACTACTGAAGCATTATCACATCAAAAAGTCTTCACAAAAGACATTTAGACTTTTAAGTTTATGAGATTCATAATTGTTTCTATTGTAATAGTTAAACTGTGTGTGACTATTAGTTTAAACAGAAAAGGGGAAGACTTAGAGGAATTTTAATCCACCAACATAGCTACTCTTGCAAGGGAAAACCAAAGATCTAGGTCTATGTGATATAGCTCATAAATACACATTTAAGCTAGCTTTAATCCTGAACAGTAACTTCTAATTGAAGAACACATTGTGATTCACATCAGAGAAAGATTTGACTGAATGGCTCAGAGATATATTATGCCCAACTCTTAAGAGCAACACACATGTACACATAGAGAGAGGGAGCGAGAAAGATAGACAGTACATTACAGTACAGTGGAGGAGAGTGCAGTACAGGAATACAATACAGTTCGTGCAGTCAGGTACAATTTGGTTGAGTTCAGTGCAGACTTTCGGAGTAGTTCAATTCATAGAGTTCACAGGCAGTTTTTCCACAAGAAAAATCAATTGAGAAGCCAAACTGATTCAATCAGCTTGGAAAGAAGTTTTGAACCAGAACAACTGAGTTGAACCAGATAGCCACAGTTCAAAAAGAGCCTGAAAGGTTAAGTTTATATAGTAGTAAGTCTCACAGGCCCAAAACACTCTAGGCCAGGTTAGCAAACAGCAGCTTGAAGCTCGAAGCTTGCAGAATAGATTGTGAGAAGGCTAGAAGGATGCAGAGCATTAGGCCAAGGAATATTTAGATGGATGCAGTGAAATGTTCGTTAAGGTGATACAGGCAAACATTTGACTTATAGATAAAAATCAATTGACCCTACTTGGTAGATAATATTTAATATTATACTGAAATACACTATAAAGCCTTTGACCTTGGACATAAATATGTGTCATCCAAGTATTTTGAATTTGAAGTTAGTGGAGAATTTTCTTACATAATATGAAATTTGATATGCAGAAAGATAATATTTATATGTATAAAACATGTGTGCATAATAGGAAGACAAGTAGATTTGCAGTAATGTGACCTGACTCCAGGGTGTCATTATGTTTATTAGTCAAGAGCTCAATTACTTAGCTGTATCTCTAGCTACAGATACTGTCTAGTTATTAACTGTCCAGTTAATATTATATAGGTAATGAAAAATCACAGCAAGCTATATATAAGAATTCAGTATTTTAGGCCATATATGTAATTATTAATATATAGTATATCTTTTTCATTTTGAAGATAATTTCTTTTAGTTTAGAAGAATATAGCATTTGATTTTCTTAATAAGATTGTGGAAGACATACAGTCTCTCTCAGGAAAACTCTTGAGGTATGACTATTTCTAGTTTTCAGAGAAGATCTATAATTTGTAAATGGGACCTCTTGAAACTGAAAAGCTTCTGTAAAGCAAAGGACATTATCAATAGAAAGAAATGGCAGTCTACAGTCCTACATCTGACAAAGGGCTTATTCCCAGAATATAGAAAGAACTGAAGAACGTAAACACCAACAAACTAAATAATCAAATTACAAATGGGATACAGAGCTAAACAGAGCATTTTCAACAGAGGAATCCCAAATGACAGAGAAGCATGTTAAAAAAAAAAAAAAAGCTTGGGTTTTTGTTGTTGTTGTTTGGTACTGCTATTATTTTTTTTTTATTTTTTAAATTTTATTTTTCTTATTAGTTACATTTTGTTAACTCTGTATCCCAGCTGTATCCCGCTCCCTCATTCCCTCCCCAATCCCACCCTTCCTCCCTCATCTCCTCCCTGCCCCTTTCCAAGTCCACTGATAGGGGAGGACCTCCTCCCCTTTCATATGACTCTGTTTTGTCAGGTATCTTCAGGACTGGCTGCAAAGTCCTCCTCTGTGGCTTAATAGTACTGCTCCTCCCTTGGGAGGTGGGGAGGTCAAAGAGCCTGCTATTAAGTTCCTGTTAGAAATAGTCCTTGTTCCTCTTACTATAGGAAACCAATTGGTTACTGAGCTATCACGGGTCACATCCGAGTAGAGGTTCTAGGTTATATCAACTCATGGTCTTTGGTTGAGTGTCCATCTCAGAAAAGACCCTGTGCCCAGATATGTTTGGCCCTTGTGGAGCTCCTATCCTTTCCACATCAAACTCCCCTTCTTTCATATGATTCCCTGTACTCTGCCAAAGGTTTGGTTATGAGTCTTATTATCTACTCTGTAACACTGCTAGGTAGAGTCTTTCAGAAAAAAGCTCATTTTTAATAGTTGAGTAGTATTCCATTGTGTAAATGTGCCACAATTTCTGTATCTGTTCCTTAATTGATTCTTTCTCTCTGCTGTGTAATTTCCACAGAGCTAGAGGGTTCTATGGATATGTTTGGGGAAAATAAATTTGTCAATAAACTCATCAAAGATTGGATCTTGCATATAGTAATGTTGACCTAATAGGAAAGACATGACCATGGGTGAATTAGTGACACTGCTCTCATGTAGTAATTAATTGCTCTCAGAACTGACTAGAGGCCTGCTCTGCAGTATGGAATGTTATATCTGATACTATAACATTATAAAAAAAATCATGGATGGGAAGTTCATAAGCCCTAAGGTAGAAGTTACTAATGTTATATCCCTGTTTATCAAGTCAAATCTCCTTCATAACACTTATGTCTATATTTATAGGAAAGACTAATCTCTAGATATAACTAAACAACTTAAAAATGTTTTTAAAAATACCTGAGATAGATTTTGCTTGGATAGAAACTCAAAATGTGTATATAATAAGAAAATTATTTCCCATCATCTATAAATGTTACAGATTTAAGAAAACAGACATTTGTCAAATAAGAATATTTCGTCTTTGTATACCAGTTTGGCAAGTAAAAATGTAGGTTACAGAACAGGAAAAAAATCACTTGAAATAATAAAGAAGTCTAAACACCTGCCTTCAAAACATGTCATTACAATTCAAGAGGGGAAATAGGCAACTAGGCTTATGAATGGGGATATATTTAACCATTTTTAAAAATACAATAAATGTGGATATATATGTTTTTGTGTGTGTATATGCATACATATGTTTCTGCATATGTGAAAGGAAGATTGAAAATGTTTATTTTAAGTGAGTCGTTATAGAAACCCAGATACACAGCACACTGAAGGTTGAAAATGGGATTGAGTTTCTGACAGCTGTAGTTCTGGTTGACAATTTGGAGAAAACTAGTAATTCTATAGCGTGTTGTTGACAAGTTATAACAATTTGCAAGTTACTGAGAAATGTCTCATTGTTCCATAAAGCTATTCATTTGACTATTATCATGTATATAATGAAATATATATAGAAGCTGTTAGTTCTTGTAATCACAACTGTTCAAATCTGAAAGCAAATCTAATAGGTATCATTGTATCATTGAAATAGTTACATATCATAGCATGATGAACTTAGTCTTAAAAACCTTAGAATGTGTTTCTTTAATGTTTTATTAAAACAATCATTAGTGATTACTGTTAATTTTCTAATTTTTAAAAGTACATTTCTTGATATTCAAGCACCTGTAATATCACTATTCATTAGGCTAAGGTGTCAGATATTAAGACCAAGGGACACCATCCTATAAACCACATTTGATGTCAAAGTGTGTTTTAAAATAGCATGCCTAAAGGTTTTCTGTATATATTAAAATCATATGCATATAAAAACAGATGGAGTTTCTCTGAATATATTTGGCTCATTGTATGTGACGATGGATGCATTTCGATCATAAGATTGTGTAAGAGGTTACACAATCTTGGAATGGAATTCATGTGTGCGATTATTTTCATGTACACGCTACAGAGACTTGAAATGACTGAAAGGATGATTTACCTATGTCACAATGACTTGCTTTTATGCACAGTGAGATTTCTATTAAGTCTTTTCCCTAAAAGGAGCACTGTTTCAGCACAGCAGCTTCCTGCTGCTTTTCCTATGGCTTGCTTTTCTATACTATTATATCTGAAAGTGCATCATTACTGTTGCAGAACAGAAACTCATGATATGTAATGATTATTTCAGAGAAAAGAACAGAAACTGAGAGTTTGGGGAATAAACATTTTTTCTCTTTTCCCCTACATTTGTGACTGCTACAGAGGACCTCTGTGTTATGAGCTTAGATATTCACATATTTGGTCAAGAATTGGTAATTGTAAATAGTATGTTTTCATTGCTAAGGTTCCTTTCTGATATAAAAATTCAGGGTTAACTTTTAGGTTGAATGCAGAATTTTCACAGACAATAGCATGAAATAATATAAATCATTTAAACAACACATTCGGCATCTTTTTTCAAAGCTTTCCTCTGTGGCAGAAATTTGTATACAGACCATATCAGAAAACAAAATTGATATCTACAATAAATCTCCTTACCACTCTGAAACCCAAGAATGCCTCAGCTTAAGCTGGAAGGAATATTGCCACGCTACCCTGGTGTACACAATTAAGCTACATTTACCACATGTAGTGTTGAAATCTACAGGTGTTGAGTTGGTCTCTTCCATTTTACTTCATTGAATAATATACACTAAGCTTTTTCAATGTTAAGGTCTTATTTTATTTTAACTCACCAAAATTAATTGAATAATTAAATTACAATAATTTTACATCTTCTAAAAATATTTTAATAAGCATATTTTTAATTTCCTTTCCCCATGACTCCCCTCTCAAACACACAGAAACACACACACACACACACATACAAAGCAAAAATCAAATAAGTAAACAAGAACCAAAAATTATAGAGTATTTTTTTTTCAAAACATAGCAAAGAAAATAGAAAGGATTCAACAAACAAACAAATGTGGAATTTTCTTTGTGTTTGCCAATTAATCTTGATCAGAGGATCTGCCTGAGAGTTGTTGATATGCTCAGTGATAATACTTGGGGAGGGGGAACCAAAACCAAAACCAAACACAAAACAATAAAAGACAAACAAACAAACAAGAAACCCAACTAATTTTTCCTTTTACAACAAGCATCAATTTGAAAACAGCTTCTTGATTAGAACTAGCACTTTAAGTCAACTTCCTAATGATAGAGGCGGGATTTTGTTTGGTTTGAACCTATGCAGGCCCTGTGCATGCTGCCACAGTCCCTGAAAGTTAATATGTGTACTAGTCCTGTTCTGTCTGGAAGACACTGTTTCATTTCAGTCAGTCACCAATTCTGGCACTTACAATCTTTCCATCTTGTCTTCCACATAGTTCCCTGAGCTATGAGAGGAGAAGTATGATAAAGATATCTTATTTAGAGCTGAGTGTTCCAAGTTCTCTCACTCTATGTTAAGTGACATCTACTGCAAGAAGCTACTTTTCTGATGTGGGTTAAATGAAGCAGTGATGTATGCATATAGAAATAGGCCATTAGTAGTCATGTTCTTAGCATGTTAACAATAGTAGATTTAACCATGGGAACTATGGCCTATCTAATCTCAGGGTCTTGGCTACTCTAATGTACACTGTTGTACTTAAATTTCCATGTATTGAATTATTTGAAATAGTTTCCTTAAAGGTTTGAATAGCTAATAATAGCTACTATGCATCGGGGCTTACTATGTAACAAGCCTTAAATAACAATATACTTGGAGTTTTGTAATCAAATAGCAAATGGATTTTTTAACTTTAAGATTCACATCTCAATATATAATAGATATTTACACTAAATGTCATTGACTATAAGACTAAATTACTTCTGAATCAAATATCCCAGCAGATTTATTATCAATATCTGTTATAGATAATGAAGTTGAACATTAGAGAATAATTTGTTTTGAATGAAATAATAGTATTTGGTAAATGCACTGAAATTCTAGTCTTACACATAATTTACAAAGTTTTGGTTCTAATTGCACACAAGTCATCTTTGTCCCTCAAGAACAACATCCTTCTTTCCAGAATAATACATGACATCTCCACATGTCTGGTGAATGTTTTGGTTCCTACTTGAAGTGCTTCCCAAGGAGCTCTGTGCCAACTCAGAGTATCCAAGCGTCCTACTCACAGCACAGACATATTTTCCTGTTGAGCAAAATGTTGATGATGGTTTCTAATCCTTTGTTCCATAGATTTATCTCTACAATAATGTATTCACCACAAAAATGATTCTTAAATTTTGTGTTTGTGTGTGTGTGTGTGTGTGTGTGTTTCCAGGACATGGTTTTCCTGTGTTGCCTTGGATGTCCTGGACTTGCCTTGTACCTGACTGGCCTTGACCTCACAGAGATTTTTCTGCCTCTCCCTCACTGAGTGCTGGGATCACAGGTATTCACCACTTTAATTAAAAATTCTTAAGTGTCTACATTAAATTCCAAACAGTAAGACCCATGGAAGATGCTTAATTCTCCTTCAGAAGGGCAAACAGACACCAGAAGCAATAGAAGAGAGGGAACAGGACTGGAGCCTACCACAGATGTCCTCTGAAACACTCCATCCCGCAGGGGATCTAAGCAGATGCAGAGACCCACAGCCAAACTTTGGGCAGAGTGCAGGAAGTCTTCTGGAAGAAGGGGGAGATAGAAAGACCCAGAGGGCACTGGAGCTCCACAAGGAGACCAACAGAGACAAAAAACCTGGGCCCAAGGGGGCCTGGAGAGAATGATGCATCACCCAGTACCATGCCTGGAGAGGACTTTGACCTCAAGCTCAGATGTATCCCATAAGCAGCTCAGTCTCCATGTGGGTTCCCTAGTAATGGGAGCAGGGACTTTCCCTGACATGAGCTCAGTTGCCTACTCTTTAATCATTTAGCCTTGGTGGTGTTTTGGAACCTAAATAGTAAGAGGATCTAGGCAGTCCTGATGAGATCTGATTGGCTAGGGTCAGATAGGAGAACAGAAGGACTTCCTCTATCAGTTATCTAGGGGAGAGGGAGAGTTTGGGGAAGGGGAAATGATGGTGGGACCAGGAGGAGATGAGAGAGATCTCATCTCAACTGGGATATAAAGTAAATAAATTGTAAATAAAAATAATAATACATTAACTGCAACTCTCAGTTCATTGATTTATTTTAATGTGTAACAAATACTATACAGTACTCACACCATTGCTTTAAGGTCTACAGTGAAGGGTTGCAATGCATTATCTCCATTTTTTTTCTTCAAATTTATCTTTGACATTTTTTAAAATTTATGATACTTAGAACCCAGTTGCTTGCACATGATAGGCAAGCACTCTACTACTTAATCGCTGATTTATTTATTTATTTTTACTTATTTATACATTTGGGACAGACGCATTAAGTTTTGTAACCTTGGTCTTAAACTTATGTTATAGCCCATCCAGGAGTTGAACTGTTTTCCCTTCCAAGTTGTTGGGTTTATAATCTTAAACCACTATATCAGAGAAAATCATCTTTTAGTTTTAAAGAAAAATTAGCCTTACCAGGCCACAGAAGAGGACAATGCAGCCACTTTCGATGAGAACTGATAGACTAAGATCAGAAAGAAGGAGAGGAGAACCTCCCCTTTCAGTGGACTTGGGGAGTGGCATGAATGCAGAAAGAGGAGGAAAGGTGGGATCAGGAGGGGAGGAGGGAGGGGCTTATGGGGGGATACAAAATTAATAAAGTGTAATTAATAAAAAGTTTTTTAAAAAATAGCAAAGTTAGAGAAATAAAAATTCCCAAACAATGTTAAAATTGAGAGTCATTGTTTCAATCCAGGATGAAAATAAGTTCCCATTATTAAAAGCCCAAACAAAAAATAAAATAAAATAATAAAAAGCCCAAATAATCTTAGAACTCTAAGACATCATCAGCACACATACTGAACCACACTGTCTAACTATTGCATCTAAATCACTAATACTTCCATTTAATGTGTTTTTTCTTATTTTTGTGACTATAATTTGACCAAATTCATGAATGAAAAAATTAATTTAATTTATTTTCAGTGATTTTTTTCCTGGCAGGCAGGATGTGTCCACTGGTTCAATGGTGACATTCCTGTTCTGGGGATAACATATTGCCTTCTGTTGGATTTGTGTCATATGCCTCACAAGGAAACACATGCCTGGTTGCTTAAAACCGGGCAAGAGCCTGTCACCTGGACAGACAATAAGCCCTTGCTGGGAACCCACTACTATTCATTTGCTGAATTGTCATAATTTCCAATTTTACATCCTCATATATATCTCCATAAACGAATACTGCAATCAGTCTTCATCTGACAGGTGTCTTAGTATAGAAGGCAAAGATTGACCCAGAGACCCACAGTGGGCCAAAATGATGGTGAAATGCTCTTCCAAATAACTACAACAGTATCACCCCCCAAAGGCTCAAAACAACATAGAAGAGAAACTTAAAAAGTATAAGAACAAGAAAGATGTGCACTAAGAGATTTTCTATCTCCTGGACATGCATAGACTTTGCACACATGAAGTCACTGTATCTGGTCTTATATATGCAAATATGCTTAAGACAGTACCCTTAATAAATTTGAGCACAGGGATCTTTCTTGAGACTCATACTCCAACCAAATACCATGCATGGACATAACCTAGAACTCCTGTACAGATGTAGCCAAGGCAGTTCAGTGTCCAAGTAGCCTCTATAGTAATGGGATCAGGGACTGCTTCTGACGTGAACTGATTGGCCTGCTCTTTGATCACCTCCCCCTGAGGGGGAGCAGCCTTATCAGGCCACAGAGGAAAACAATGCAGCCATTCCTGATGAGACCTAACAGACTAGGATCAGAAGGAAGAAAAAGAAACCCTCCCCTACCAGGGGACTTGGGGAGGGGAGTGTGTGGAGAATGGGAAGGAAGGAAGGGATTGGGAGGGGAGGAGGGAGGGAACTACAGAAGGGATACAAAGTAAATAATGTATAATTAAAAATATTAAACAGAAATTTCTTTATTTATAATATTAGAAGTTACTAAAATTAACTGTACTGTTAACTAAGAATTTTTGTAGCTTTAATAAGTGTTCAAATGAACTAGTTTCTACTAGGACATTCATTCAAACAGATTTAATATAGTTTGACATGGTACCTCTGAGCAATAGAAATTATTGTTAAGTGTATATAAAGACTGTATTTACATACAAAAATATTTGTTACATAGAAAATATAAAGCTATTATCTCTTCCTAGGATAAATAAATTTGCTTCAAGGTTTTATGATTGGGGGGAGTCCAAGATGGTGGCAACTAGCACACACCATATCTGAGGTGTACAGGATCCGAAACTCCAAAATCGGTGCATGGAGGGGCAGCTAAAGCCAGAACATTGACATTAAGGCTTCCTAGGTGAGAAGGGATAACTCATGAGCTGGGAAAATTTGGATCCAGGTCATCCATGGACATCTCCTGGGACTGGGAGTAGCAAATATTCAACACCCTTGCAATTCCCCTTGCCCCAAGCATGAGCCTCCCGGGGTACTCAGCAGCAGCTGCAGTGGTTGCCCCAAACATGATCCTCATGCCCCCTAACTGAGGTGGCAGAAACAGAGGCAATACTGCTTTCCCAGGTCTGCAGCTGCATCAGGGTGAACTAACCCAAGCAGGAGCCTCCATGCTTGGTGATTAAGATAGCAGAGGCAGCGCCCTAAGTACAGGTCTGCCTGTCAGGCAGCCACAGTGGACAGCACTGAGCTGAAGGATCTCCTACACTCTCATTAGCTCCTGCAGGCCCAAATCTGAGAGTAGAGAAGAGAACAGAGGGAACAACTGTGCTTTCCATTTAGGCCTGCTAGTAAGTGAGAGCACCTTCAAGTGAGTGCAAGCAGGACTAGAGATCCAGGGTCCCTCTAAGCTAGCAGCCAGATATCAGATTCCTCCCATCCACTGTGGACAACATAGGGATTCTTGGGACAGTGTTCTCAACACTGAAGCTCCTGTTCTGTAGGTCTACCAGTAGAGTTGAGGCAAACAATTCCTGGAGCCAAGACAGATTTGAATACCAGGAGGACAGTACTATAGGCCTTAGCTACAGCTGAAATACCAGCATACACAAGAGAAAAGGTGGACCTCTCTCCACTTCCTGAACTATACTCCAGACACCAGAGACAGATGACCCATTCTGTATTGCAGCTTCAGGAACAAAAAGTGAAGGTTATGGATAAGCAGATGGCCAGAGGTCAGCTTAAGAACACATCCTACAAAAATCAGGAATTCCTAGATTCACCAAAACCCCCAAAATCAGTGGATATTTTACTTCATTGGAAACACAGGAAAATGATTTTAAAGCTATGCTTATCGAGTTATTAGAGGCACATAAAGAAGAAATGAACAAAAATATCAAAGAAATAGCCAAATATATAGAAACATATATACAGGAAATGAACAAAGCTCTGAAAGAAATACAGGCAAATATAACAATACAAATAGAGGCACATAAAGAGGAAATAAATAAAAAATAGAGGCCTAGTATCCACTCATAAGTGAATACATACCATGTGTGTCTTTTTGTTTCTGGAATACCTCACTCAGGATGATCTTTTCTAGATCTCACCATTTGCCTGCAAATTTCATGATTTCTCTGTTTTTAATTACTGAGTAATATTTCATTGTGTTAATGTACCTCAATTTTAGTATCCATTTCTCCTTTGAGGGGTTTCTAGGTTGTTTCCAGGTTCTGGCTATTGTAAATAAAGCTGCTACGAACATGGTTGAACAAACGTCCTTGTTGTGTACTTGAGCATCTTTTGGATATATGTCTAAGAGTGGTATAGCTGGATCTTGAGGAAGTACTATTCCTAATTGTCTGAGAAAGTACCAGACTGATTTCCAAAGTGGTTGTACAAGTTTACATTCTCACTAGTTATAAGTGGATACTAGACCTAAAAGATAGGATAAACACACTAAAGTTGGTACACTTAAAAAAGCTAAACAAGAAGGAGGACCTAGGGAAAGATGATCAATTCTTACTTAGAATGACAAATGGGATGGACATTGGAAGTAGGAGAAAACAAGGAACAGGACAGGAGCCTACCATAGAGGGCCTCTGAAAAACTCTACCTAGCATTGTATCAAAGCAGATGCTGAGACTCATAACCAAACTTTGGACAAAGTGCAGGAAATAATATGAATGAAGGGGGAGATAGTATGACCTGGAGACCACAGGAGCTCCACAAGGATCAAATATATCTGGACACAGGAGTCTTTTCTGGGACATTTCTCAAATTCATATGGTAAAACAAAAGACCCAGAATTGCAAAACTATCCTGTACAACAACAGATCATCTGGAGGCTATCTGAGGTATAGCCTTCAATGATCTCAAGCTATACTACAGAGCAATAGTATTAAAAACTTCATGATAGTGACATAGACTCAGAATGGTGGATCAACAGAATTGAATAGAAGACCCAGAAATAACCCCCCACACATATGGATATTTGAGTTTTGACAAAGAAGCATAAACATACAATGGGAAAAAGATAGCATCTTCAAAAAAATGGTGCTGTTCTAACTAGATGTTTACGTGAAGAAAAATGCAAATAAATCATATTTATCACCATGCACAAACCTAATGTTCAAGTGGAGCAAAGACCACAACATAAAACTGGACACACTAAATCTGTTAGAAGAAAGAGTGGAGAAGAGCCTTGAACTCTTTGACACAGGAGACAACTTGATGAACAAAACACCAACAGCCCAGGCGCTAAAACAATCAAGAAATGGGACTTCATGAAACTGATAAGCTTCTCATAGGACACTGTCATGAGAACAAAAATGACAGAAGATAGATTGGTGAAGATTCTTCACCAATCTTATATTTGACAGAGGGCTAATATCCAGAATATATAAAGAATTTAAGAAGTTAAAAAGCAACAAATCAAGTAATACAACTATAAATGGGGTACTGAGCTAAACAGAATACTCAATAGAGGAATATATAATGGCAAAGAAACACTGAAATAAATGGTCACTGTAATTAGTCATCAGAGAATTGTAAATCAAAATGATCCTAAGATTTTACCTCATACCCATCAGAATGGCTAAGGTCAGAAATTCAAGTGACAACACATGCTAGAAAGGATGTGGAGAAAGGTTAACCCTCCTCCATTGCTGGTGGGAATGTAAAATTGCACAACCACTTTGGAAATCAATCTGATACTTTCTCAGACAATTAGAAATAGTGCTACCTCCAGATCCATCTATACCATTCCTAGGCATATATCCAAAATATGCTCAAGCATACAACAAGGACATTATTTGCTCAACCATTTTTGTAACAGCTTTATTTCTAATAGACAGAATATGGGATACAACTCAGATGTCCTCAATGGAGGAATGGATACAGAAATTGTGGTACATGTTCACAATGGAATACTACTCAGCAAATAAAAACAAGGAAATCATGAAATTTGTAGGCGAATTGTGGGAACCAGAAAAGATCATCCTGAGTGAAGTATCCCAGAAGCAGAAAGACACACATGATATATGCTCACTTATAAGATGATATTAGACACATAATATAGGATAAAGGTACTAAAACCTGTACACCTAAAGAAGCTAAACAACAAGGATGTCCTTGGATAAGATGAACAATCCTCACTCTGCAAGGCAAAGTGGACAGACATAGCAAGAGGGAGAAAACAGGAAGCAGGACAGGAGCTTACCAGAGAGGGCCACTGAAAGATTCTACCAAGCAGGGTATCAAAGCAGATGCTGAGACTCAGAGCCAAACATTGGGCAGCATGCAGGGAATCTTATGAAAGAAGTGGGAGATAGAGTCACCTGGAAGAGACAGGAGCTCCACAAGAAGAGCAAGAGAACCAAAAAAATCTGGGCACATCTGTCTTTTCTGTTACTGATACTCCAACCAAGGATCATGCATGGAGATAACCTAGAACCCTTGCACACATGTAGTCCATAGCAGCTCAGTGTCCAAGTCAGTTCCCTAACAATGGGAACAGGGACTGTCTCTGTCATGAACTCAATGGATGGCTCTTTGTTCACCTCTCCCTGAGGAAGAAGCATCCTTACCAGGCGACAGAGGAAGACAATGCAGCTGGTCCTGATGAGACTTGTTAGGCTAAGGTCAGATGGAAGGGGAGGAGGACTTCCCCTTTCATTGGAATATGGGAGGGTGACAGGAGGAGAAGAAGGAGGTAGGATGTGCATGGGAGGGATCTGGGAGAGGGTTATTGTTGTGATACAAAATGAGTAAATTGTAATTAATAAACATAAGTACATTTAAATAAATAAAAATAAATAAATGGGACCTCATGAAAGTGAGAATTTAAAAACCTTTAGTAACTTTATAATCACCTTCAAAATTATTATGATGTGTTTACTAACATGAGATGCATTTCATATCCATGAAAACATGGAGCTAAAGCCAATGTCTATTCTACAATTGTATTTTTATCCAAGTAGTATCCCCAGCACACCAATGTAGAGTTAGTTTGATAGCAATAATGGAAGTGTCTTTATGAAACATAAGGACTTATATATGGGCAATTTGCATTCTGTGTCCAATTAGTTGAGTCCAATGTTATTGATTACTAAGAGCAGATTGGCAGTCCTTTTCATTTTAAATCTCTATTTTGTAATTTCACAATATCATGCCCATCTGTACTGTGTTTGGATTAAATTGACCCAATCCATTTCCTTCAATATTGTTTCTCCTTAGTTCCTCTCAAACATTTACTTCCAACTTTATGTGTTTCTTTTTAAGCCCACTGAGTCCTTTTAATGTGATTTGTGTGTGCATGGCTATAGGGTATCCTACTGAAACATGAAGAGCTTCTTTGAAACCTTATCCTGTGGTCCCTGGCCTGGTCCCTGTTTTCTCCCTCTTCTGATATCTATCCTATTTGCCTTTCTAAATGAGGATTCAACATCTTACGCAGGGTCCTCCTTCTTTAACTTCTTTAGGTGTACAGATTTTAGTATTTTTATACTATATTATATGTCTACTATGCACTTATGCCCAGCAAGGTATTGAAGCAGATGCTGAGACTCATAGCCAAACTTTGGGCAGAGTGCAGGGAATCTTACGAAAGAAGAGGGAGATGAAAGACCTGCAGAGGACAGGAGCTCCACAAGGAGAGCAAAAGAATCAAAAAAAATCTGGGCAAAATGCAGCCAGTCCTGATGACACCTGGTCAGTTGGAAGGTGAGGAGGACCTTGCCTATGAGTGGACTGGGGAAGGTGCATGAGAGGAGAAGAGGGAGGGAGGAGCTACAGGTATACAAAGTGAATAAACTTTAATAAATATAAAAAGTAAATAAATGTATAAAAATAAAAAGAAACCTTTTCCTGAAAAACCAGACTATTCCAAATATAGAAGGCATCAGCTGCCAGCAGTTCCTCACACACTGTAGAATATGGTGACCCCCTCCACCATCTGTGCTGATATTTGTATAGGCTTAATCTTGTTCAGACATTTTGAAGGTAATTATAATCATTGTTCACTCATGTTTGCACTCACAAATGCCATGTCCAGCAATGCTTTTCTACAGACATCGATTTACTGTGGCTCATACAGTTTTTCTCCATATTCTGTGCTGATATATGAGACTTGTGCGTATAATATTGATGACCATTAAGACCCTCTAATTTTTATCAAGTTAACCAAATGTGGTTCTCTGTATTGATTATAGTATACAACAAAAACAAGCTTCTCTGAGGACAGTAGAAAAAATCAAATTAGTATGTTTTTCAAAATAGAAATTCAGAGGATGTTTAAAGCTATGTCAGTTTAGTAGAATAGTAATGGTAGTGACTTCTCCCTCAGGCCTAAGACCAAGAAAGACATGTTTTGTTTGTTTGTTTGTTTGCCCTTTCTAGCTAACCATGCCAAGCACGAATTTCTTCTTGTGGTGCAGTCTTTAAATATAAAGAGAAAATGGTTGGTTATTCTCATAACATGCATGTCACCAATATGATAGTGGAAATCATAGAGTTCATAACTAGGTAAAAAAATGTATTGGTGTCTAATTTTCTTCTGTGGTTTAGGTATTGATGAGTTTCCATTTTTCAGTAAATAACATCCTCTCCTCCTCTCCACATTTGGACAAGAAACTCTAAACTCTACTTGTACTTGGGGTATGCCATTAAAAAAATAGAAGACAGGATAGTAAGAAATTGGCCTTTTTAAAAAAAATAATTTATTTAATTTTATTTTATGGACATTGGAGTGAGGGTGTCAGATACTTGGACCTGGAGTTACAGACAGTTGTGAGATGCCATATGGGTGCTGGGAATTAAACACCAGTCATTTGAAAGAGCAAGCAGTGCTCTTAACCACTGAGCCATCTCTCCAGCCCCGAACTTAGCCTTCTTGAGAGGCTACTGGATGGAAAGAGAGAGAAATAACACAGAGTAATAGGCTATGAAAATAACCACAATTCATCATATAAATGTATTAAATAGTCAGTTAACAAAATCAACATCCAAGAGTCCATAATATTTATTAAAAGACAGTAGATCCACAAGGACCAAATATATCTGGGCACAAGGATCTTTTCTGAGACTGATTCTCCAACCAAGGACCATGTATGGATATAACCTAGAACCCCTGCTCAGATGTAGCCCATGGCAGCTCAATATCCAATGGGCTACCCTAGTAAGGGGAAAAGGAACTGTCTCTGCCAGTGGCTGGCTCTTTGACCAAGCACACACACACACAACCCAAGGGAGGAGCAGCCTAGCTAGGCCACAGAGGAAGACATTGCAGCCAGTCCTGAGGATACCTGATAAAACAGATGGAAGGGGAGGAGGACTTCCCCTATCAGTGGACTTAGAGAGCGGCATGGGAGGAGATGAAGGAGGGAGGGTGGGATTGGAAGGGATTTAGGGAGGGGGCTACAGCTGGGATAAAAGGAAATAAACTGTAATTAATATAAAAAATAAAAATTTAATAGAAAAAAGCTGGAGTTAAGGTGAGAAGTTAAATGTGGGCATGAATGCCATCTTTCTCACATATTATTCAAAAGTGGAATGTATATTAGCTCAAATTCATTAGTAGAAAAAAGAAATCACTATAGTTCATCATCAATCAGATTTTGAACAACAGCAGAAAATATGCAAATACTGCACATGATACCTGAGTTTATAAAATTTAAATAACTTCATTCATCATTTCTTTTTTTAATTTTATTTTTTTCTTATTAGTTACATTTTATTAATTCTGTATCCCAGCTGTTTCCCACTCCCTCATTCCCTCCCAATCCCACCCTCCCTCCCTCATCTCCTCCCTGCCCCTTTCCAAGTCCATTGATGGGGGGACCTCCTCTCCATTCATCTGACCCTGTTTTATCAGGTATCTTCAGGACTGGCTGCAAAGTCCTCCTCTGTGGCCTAACAGGACTGCTCCTCCCTTGGGGGTGGGGAGGTCAAAGAGCCAGTCATTGAGTTCATGTCAGAAATAGTCCCTGTTCCCCTTACTATGGGAAACCAATTTGTTACTGAGCTACCACGGGCTACATCTGAGCGGAGGTTCTAGGTTATATCCATACATGGTCCTTATGCTTTTATTTAATTTCCATTTTTGAGTTTCAAAATCTAAGTTTAACTAATTCTGTATCTTCACAGACTTAATGCTTAACCTAAATATATACATATATATATTTCCTTAGGCGTGCACTGTGTTATGTAGAATATCTAAATACTAGACATGTATATTTTTTGGGATAAACTACTATATGAGTGCCTCTCTCTGTCTCTCTGACTCTCTGTCTCTCTGTCTTTTTGTTTCTCTCTATGTATGTGTGTTAAAAATACTGTACATTATATTGATATCCAATTTACTTTTTATATTATTTATCATTTTTGAAGTGCTTACAATGTGTGAGGCTTTGGATGGAATCTTGTTCTTCATTATTTGCTATTACAATATCAACAACTTTGACATGTAGGAACAATTATTATTCCAACTTTTCAAGTTAGGATATTTAAGCTTAGAAATGCTAAGTAATATTTCCAAGATCTAATAGTCATTATAATAATTCCAAGCTCTCTTAGTCATTATGAGTTTAAATTCAAATTCAAATCCTCATATTCACTGAATGTAAATTCAAACTGTTGCACTTGTATCCTTCATTTTAAATAAATACACAGTTAATTTAATTTTATTTTTTTCCATTTATATTATATGTTCTCCATTGTTTTGCCTTGGTGATATAGGTGGTTGTTTATTCTTCTATTTTATTCTTGAGTTTTAGCATTAAAATACTACCTCAGTGTATATAGTAAAAAAAATACAGTTAGTAATGATAATTATTATGATTTAGAGCTTGTTTTGCCTAAAAGAATGGTAGTCTGGCAGATGCTACCAGACAGTCATCACTTGGCCTGACTCTCTAAATGAAGAATAGCTAGTTGGTCTAAAAATATTCCTGTTAAATTTATTCAGTATAGAATTAACATTTTGATACTTAGATTGTGCATAACAATATTGATTTCCAAGTAGATTCACCTATTTGGTAATTTATAATTCTATGTGTCAATTTATTTGTTATGGACTAAGTATAAAATTAATATAGAGAACCACTAAAATTATTAAAAAGAAAACACAGATTGTTCTTCTGTCTCTTGACTGTTACAAAAGCTGGATAATTTTCTGACTTGGCATATACCAGGCTTCAAGCAAGACAATGGTTTTTAAAACATTTATAAAACAGTTCCAATAAAAACAAACTTAAAAGAAATTACTATGAATGTATTTTTCTTAGCAGAGATGTCAGTAACTATTCTATTTTATTTAAATGGGACTTACATATCTAAAGAACCACATCTTCAAATCAAAGTTAACTCCACTGATATGACAGGTCATTATAGAAACATTCAATTAGGTGTGGAGAAAACTAAAACTTAGGTAATTCATTCAAAGTCTATATTTGGGAAAGTGCTCAACTGAGATGCCTACAAATTAAACAGTTGGCAAAATTCCTTAGATGAATATAAAAGGTCAGTTTGAAATCTTATTTTGGAAGATTTTTAACAGCTGCACTCTAAACTGTAATTACAATTTCAGCAACCTCCATTGACACATAGCCACCTGAGCCTGTCATCCCTACGTGCCTGCACGAAAGGTAAAGGGACAATTTTATCAGCTACCGAAAATATACTCAATTCCTGATCGTATTCATGCTCACTGCTACCAAAAACTGACTGAAATATTAAAAGTGATTCAGATTTTTCAAAATACTCTTCTAAATCTTGAGAAGGACTAAGTTCCTAAGGCACTAAACTATGGTAGCATTAAAATTCACATTGAAATGTTAACCCTTTAACCTGTAAACACAAGTATTTTCACATCAAATTGACCCCATGACACAGGCAAATTTAACATTATTATATTGCATTGTAACTTTTAGAAAATATAAGATTACAATATTTAATTTTATATTATATTATTTTTACAATACTTAGAATTAGCTCTAGTGGAACATACACAATAGGCAAATATCACTTCACACGTAGCTTTTATAATTCTTTGTGTACTATAAAATCACATAAACTTTTTATGTAAAGAACATGGAACAGAAGATGTTAAGTTGTTCTTACAACGTAAGAGAGCCAAAATAAATATAAAAAATAGATATAATGATACTTTTTAAAAGTTGGCATTAGGAGTTCATGTATCTCAAAAAATGTCAAAGACTGTAGAAATTAAAAGTAGGTGACTCATGATCATCTCCTTAGATGCCAAAAAAGCATTTGACAAAAACCAGTACCCATTTATGTTTAAAGTCTTGGAGCAATCAGGGATATAAGGCACATACCTAAACATAGTAAAGGCAAAATATAGCAAGCCTATAGCCAACATCAATGAAGAGAAACTTAAATCAATCCCACTGAAATCAGGGACAAAGCAAGGCTGCTCACTCTCTCCATATCTCTTCAACAGTTCTTGAAGTCCTTGTTAGAGCAATAAGACAACTAAAGGAGATCAGGGGGATACAAATTGAAAAGGAAGAGGTCAAAGTTTCACTATTCAAAGATGATATGATAGTACACTTGAACAACCCCAAAAATTCAGCCAGAGAATTCTTTCAGCTGATAAACACCTTCAGTAAAGTGGCTGTAAACAAAATTAATTCAAAGAAATCAGAAGCCATTGTGTATAACAAGAAACAAAAACAAAAAACAAAAAACAAACAAAATGAGAAAGAAATCAGGGAAACAACACCCTTCACAATACACACTAATAATATAAAGTACTTTGGGATGGCTCTAACCATGAAAGTGAAAGATTTGTTTGAAAAAAAACTTCAAGTCTCTGAAAAAAGAAATTGAAGAAGATCTCAGAATATGGAAAGATCTCCCGTGCTCATGGATCAGTAAGATTAACACAGTGAAAATGACCATTCTGGGCAGAGAAACACTTAAAGAAATGCTCAACATCCTTAGCCATCAGAGAGGCTAATCGAAAGGACCCTGAGAATTTACCTGACACCCATCAGAATGGCTGAGATAAAAAACTCAAGTGACAACACATGCTGGAAAGGTTGTGGAGACAGGGGAACAATCCTCTGTTGCTGGTGGGAATGCAAATTTGCACAATCACTTTGGAAATCAATCTGGCTCATTCTCAGACAATTAGGAATACTGCTACCTCAAGATCCAGCTATACCACTCCTAGGCATATATCCAAAAGAGGCTCAAGTACACAAAAAGGACATTTGCTCAACCATATTTGTAGCAGCTTTATTTGTAATAGACAGAACCTGGAAAGAACCAAGATGTCCCTCAGTTGAGGAATGGATACTTTTACACAATGTGGTATTTTTACACAATGGAATACTACACAGAAATTAGAAACGAGGATATCATAAAATCTGCAGGCAAATGGTAGGACCTAGAAAAGATCATCCTGAGTGAGGTATCCCAGAAGGAGAAACACACACATGGTATATACTTACTTATATAGACCTATAAGATATGATAAACATAATGAAATCTATATACCTAAACAAGATAAACAAGAAAGAAGACTGGAGGTAAGATGATCAATCCTCACTTAGAAAGACAAATGGGATGGGCATTGGATGTTGGAGAAAACAAGTAACAAGACAGGAGCCTACCACAGAGGGCCTCTGAAAGAGTCAACCTAGCAGTGTATCAAAGCAGATATTAAGACTCATAACCAAACCTTCAGCAGAGTGCAGGGAATCATAAGATAGAAGGGGGAGTTAATATGACTTGGAGAGTACAGAAGCTCTACAAGGATTAAATATATCTGGACACAAGGGTCTTTTATGAGACTGTTTCTCTAACCAAGGACCATGTATGGTTATAACCTAGAACCTTTGCTCTGACGTAGCTCATGGTAGCTCAGTATCCAAGTGGGTACCCTAATAAGGGGAGCAGGTACTCTGTCTGACATGAATTCAATGGCAGGGCCTTTGACTCACCTCCCACCCCCACCCCCAGGGAGGAGCAGGCCTGCTAGGCCAGACAGGAGGACTTTGCAGCCAATCCTGAAGATACCTGATAAACCAGAATCAGATGAAAGGGGAGGAGGTCCTCCCATATCAGTGGACTTGGAAAGGGGGACGGAGGAGATGAAGGTGGGAGGGTGGGATTGGGAAGGAAAGAGGGAGCAGGATACATCAGGGATACAAAGATAACGAACTGTACGAATATGAAAAAAACAATTAAATAAAAAATTTTATTAAAAAAAGACTTTTAAAAAAAGAAAGAATAAAAATAAATAAATTAATTAATTAATTAATTAATTAATTTAAAAAAAAAGAAAGAAAATGGCCATTCTGCAAAAAGCAATATACAGATGCAATGCAATTCCCATCAAAATACCAACAAAACTCTTTACAGATCTTGAAAGAAAAATTCTCAACTTCATATGGAAAAACAAAAAAAAAACACGGAATTTCCAGAACGATCCTGTACAACAACAGATCATCTGGACGTATCTCCGTCCTTGATCTAAAGGTGTACTTCAGAGCAATAGTAATAAAAAACGGCTTGGTATTGGCATATAAACAGAATGGTGGATAAGTGGAACCTAACAGACATACCAGAAATAAACCCATACACATATGGATACTTGATTTTTTACAAAGAAGCCAAAACCAATCAATGGAAAAAAAGAAAGCATATTCAACAAATGGTTCTGATCAAACCAGATGTCTACATGCAGAAAAATGATAATAGATCCATATTTATCACCCTCCACAAAACTAAAGTCCAAGTGGATCAAAGACCTCAACATAAAACCAGATATACTAAATCATAAATTGGTTAGAAAAAGTGGAGAAGAGCCTAGAACTCATTGGCACAGGAGACAACTTCCTGAACACACCACCATCAGCACAGGCCCTAAGAGCAACAATCAATAAATAGGACCTCATGAAACTGAAAAACTTCTGTAAAGCAAAAGACACTGTCTTTAGAACAAAGCAACAGCCTACAGATTGGGAAAGGATCTTCACCAACCCAACATCTGACATAGGTCTGATATCTGGAATATATAAAGAACTAAAGAAGTTAAAATGCAGTAATTCAAGTAACCCAATTAAAAAATGGGGTATGGGGCTAAACAGAGAATTCTCTGTAAAAGAATATAGAATGGCGGAGAAACACATAAGGAGATGCTATTAAACATCCCTAGCCATCAGAAAGATGCAAATCAAAACAACCCTGAGATTTCACCTTACACCCATCAGAATGGCTAAGATCAAAAACTCAAGAGATAATGCATGCTGGAGAGGCTGTGGAGAAAGGGGGAAACCTTCCTCCATTGCTGGTGGCAATGTCAACTGGTAAAACCACTATGGAAATCAATCTGGTGCTTTCTCAGACAATTAGGAATAGTGCTACCTCAAAATCCATCTATACCACTCCTAGGCATATATTCAAAAGATACAACAAGGGCATTTTCTCAACCATGTTTGTAGCAGCCTTATTCGTAATAACCAGAACCTGGAAACAACCCAGATGTCCATCAACAGAGGAATGGATACAGAAATTGTGGTACTTCTACACAATGGAATACTACTCATCAATTAAAAACAAGGAAATCATGAAGATAAACAAGAAAGAGGACCCAGGCTAAGGTTATCAGTCCTCACTTAGAAAGACAAATGGGATGGACATTGGAAGTAAGAGAAAACAAGTAACAGGACAGGAACCTACCATGGAGGGCCTCTGAAAGACTCTACCTAGCAGTTTATCAAACAGATGCTGAGACTCATAACCAAACCTTCGGCAGAGGGCAGGGAATTATATGAAAGGAGAGGGAGATAGTATGACCTGGAAAGGACAGGAGCTCCACAAGGACCAAATATATCTAGGTACAGGGTGCTTTTATAAGACAGTTTCTCCAACCAAGGACCATGTATGGATATAACCTAGAACCCCTGCTCAGATGATAGCTCAGTATTCAAGTGAGTACCCTAGTAAGGGAAACAGTGACTGTATCTGACATGAAATCAATGACTGGCTCTTTGACAACCCCCCCTCCTTGAGGGAGAAGCAGCCTTGCTAAGCCACAGAGAACATTGCAGCCAGTCCTGACAATACCTGATAAAACAGGGTCAGGTAGAAGGGGAAGAGAACCTCCCCTATCAGTGGACTTGGAAAGGGGCAGGGAGGAGATGGCGAGGGAGGGTGGGATTGGGAGGGAATGAGGGAGCAGGATACAGCTGGGATTCAAATAATAAACTGTAACTAATATACTTAATAAACTGTAACTAATATACTTAATAAACTGTAACTAATATTAAAAAATAAATATTAAAAAATAAAAGTAGGTGACTGAAGAGATGGTTTTCTTTCTAAAATACTTAGATACATGGAGATATCAAGCCATGTATCCTGATCTTTGTTGGTAATAATATAATGACATCTGGGTGATGTATATGGTTTACTTGGATAATAGATCCCACTCAAGAAAGGGGAGCTAGTTATGTATCTCAAGGACTTTCTTGTTGGCAGAATCCTTACTTAGGTCAAAACATCCCAATTTAAGAGACCAAAAAGGCAATGAAGAGTTAAGAAAATCACCAGACACAATCCAAGTTCCTTTAAGTCGTATTTCCATATTCTCCCCAGATTTTTGAACCAAATATTCATGTCCATTAGTCCATTGAAATTCAATCAAACTTTTATAGAAACACAGCTTTAAGTGAAGTTTAAACTGACAGTTGTATATGAGGGCAATGAAAAAAAAAGTTGGAGAGTTGTAGTTAGTAAAGACCTATTGAGAAAAATGATTGACAATATCTACACCTTCCTAATTATCACTCAGACCCAATTGCTACTTCAAAAAAAGTCATGTGTGAATGTTGTTCTGTAGATGGGGGGAAATAGAGCACTGTATCATTATTTTACAAGAATCAAAATCCACTGATACAATTACTCTTTTAGCATTAAAACTGGGGTTATGCTTTTTATGGTATCCAACCATGCTTGGGGAGAATGTCCTGCTTCAATGGCTGTAAAGGCCTGAATGATCATGGCTGCATCACACTGTTGTGAGACTCTAATCTTGCATATATACCACAGGCAAACCAAGGAGACCAACACCAGAAGGCCTCCTAATGCTCAGGATGCGAGGCTAAGCACTGCACTCAGGGTCAGCCGCTTTGGACCCAGAGAAGAGCATGTCTGGTTGCATGCGGGTTGATGCCCCAGGTCCCGCCTCTGAGAAAAAGGTATCGGACGAGTCTGATGCTCTTTGGGTGGATGACACCTAAATGAACATCAGTACAAAGTCCCAATTTATTTCTAATATCAGAGATCAGACCTCTACTCTTGCCTGATGCGTCTAAAACAAAAAGGGGGAACTGTAGAGAGCTGCGGAATGCTATGCCTTAAAGATGGAGCTGGTTTCCACCTTCCACCTTCCCGATGGTGAGTGCTCTCTGTCACGAACAATTCCACATTTGGCTAAGGCTGAGGATCTGGCTTGCTTCCATGTATGTGGACCTATCTGCATTGCCCACATGGCACGCCTGGGTTGGCTACCCAGAGGCTATTTAAGCTGTGGGCTGGCTTTCCCCAGGGTCCGAGGATTGTTCAAGGTTCCTGAATAAACTGCATTGAAAAAAAAAAAAAAAAAAAAAAAAAAAAACTGGGGTTATGGAGAGTGAGGTAAAGAAGGAAAAAATACACCTTTAAACTCAAATCTCACAGTATGTTTCAGGTTTAAATTTTAAGCTTGGTATTGATTATCTTATGAACTGTAAAGAAATAGAAAAACCTGAGAGGTGCTCGATTTTAACATTTCATTAGAAATAAAACTTTTGTGTATTTCAATACTGACAGGTAAAACAACAGATCCCATTACTTTCCTCTAGATGAGTCAGAGGAGACCCCGATTCTCTAACTACCAACAACACAACTCTCTTATTAAATATGAACTTAAAATCTCTTATAGGATGTAATATAAGAATAATCCATGTAATGTCTTTAAGAACCAAATGAACATAAAAGCGTTTTGAAATTCAGTCAGAAGTAAATTAACTTACGGATTCACTGTTACTTTGACCTGCATATCGCTTCTTCACTGGAAGCTTACTGGAATGCCCTTTGAGTGATTAGTGACACATAGCAAGATATCTTGTATTTATTCAAAGTTTCATAAACCTAGAACTTATATATGAGATCTTTAAGAAATTATTCTAGCACATAATATGCCAATTTCTTATAGTGTGGGCTACAGTGCAGCTGACCAAGTATGGAAATTATAACATTGAAAAGTATCAGTTAGTTAACATCCTCAAAATGGTATCTTGATAAGTCATTAACACTCATATGCTCTTATTAGTTGAATTTTCCTTTCTTAGGAATGTAATATTTGGTCAATCTGGGGAAAGCTTGCTTACCATGCTCAAAAGGCCATATTTGATGCCCTGTATCATTGGTAAACAAAGATATTTTTAATTCAAAAATCCAAATTATGTACTTTATAAATTAGATATAGTATAACCTCTGTGAAAAGAGGTTATACAGTTATGTGTTTAAATATTAATGGTAGTACATTGAAATAATTGATATTCATTAAATAACAATTGGTGTTTTTTTAATTTTTTATTTAACTTTTATTAATTATACTTTATTCATTTTGTATCCCCCATAAGCCCCTCCCTCCTCCCCTCCCAGTCCCACCCTCCCTCCTCTTTCTGCATGCATGCCCCTCCCCAAGTCCACTGATAAGGGAGGTTCTCCTCTCCTTCTTTCTGATCTTAGTCTATCAGTTCTCATCAAAAGTGGCTGCATTGTCGTCTTCTGTGGCCTGGTAAGGCTGCTCCTCCCTCAGGGGGAGGTGATCAAAGAGCAGGCTAATCAGATTATGTCAGAGTCAGTCCCTCTTCCCATCACTATGTAACCCACTTGGACACTGAACTGCCATGGGCTACATCTGTGCAGGGGTTCTAGGTTATCTCCATGAATAGTCCTTGGTTGGAGTATGAGTGTCTGGGAAGTTCCCTGTGTTCAAATTTTCTTGTTCTGTTGCTCTCCTTGTAGAGTTCCTGTCCTCTCCAGCTCTTACTATTTCCCACCTCTTACATAACATTCCATTCACACTGCCAACTGACAGTTGGCCATCAGGCTCAGCATCTGCATTGATAGTCTGCAGGGCAGAGGCTTTCAGAGGCTGTCTGTGGCAGGTTCCTAGGTTGTTTCCTGTTTTCTTCTTCTGGCTTTCAGAGGTACTCTGTAGCAGCTTCCTGGGTTGTTTCCTGTTTTCTTCTTCTTCTGATGTCCATCCTCTTTGCCTTTCAGGATGGGGATCGAGCATTTTAGTTAGGGTCCCCTCTCTTGCTTTGTTTCTTTAGATGTACAGATTTTAGTGGGTTTATCCTATGTTGCATGTCTATATGAGTAAGTATATACCGTGTGTGTCTTTTTGCTTCTGGGACAACTCACTCAGGATGATCCTTTCCAGGTACCACAATTGATGTTTTAAAAATAAAAATAAATTATATATAAGTTAGTATTTCATGGAATTCATTTCAGGGTATTTTATTATAGATTTTTCATTAACATTGGAATTGTTAGTTAAAATTATGAATATTATCTAATCCTATAGGTGACTAGAGCCTGGTAATAAATTTTAGGCTGTCATTTGTATTTGTATTAATTTTCATCCTTTAAAAACTTTTTTAATCATATGAAGGCAATTAATTTCCTTATTTATCCATCCTAAATTTACATTATTCTTTACTATTATTCTGTAAGTGGTGGTCTACAATGTTCAACCAAAAAAAAAATTCACTCAATGTTCTCAAAACATTCAGTCACATTATCCACATCGCCTTTCTTTTAATACTTCCTGGGGTTGTCAACCCCAGTGCCTTTGCCCAAACTTTTGCTCCTCCATGGCAGTACACATCCATTTAGCACTAACTGTGGATATAATTCTTATTCTTATACATTTTTAATGAGAAGACAATTCCATAATATGTTATCTGTATTTCACATGTTTTCAGTATCTCTAAACTATCTTATTTAAAGATATCTTAAATTTTTCTTAGACAACACCAAACTTCGGTCCAGTTGTCACCTGTATCCTTTTCAGTTTTTATATGGTAAATAAATATACTGCTCTTTTAAAATATAGTAAACAGTTCATAAAAACATTTTTGTTGTATCAATAAAATTTTATTTACTCAGGTTCTCTAGTTTTTCTATCAGTATACATAATATTGTTTCAGATTTAAAAAAATCTACTTTTAATTTAGCATAATAATTTAGAAATGATGCTAATAAGTGACTTTTAATTTTATAGTCAAATCAAGTAGTTTAGTGATCTAAAATTGCAAACACAAAAGTCCAGCTACACTACCTTAGGTATACATTTAAGACAAATTAAAAGACCCTTTGTCTTTGTCTCCAGCACCACCCCTGGAATCACTTCCGCTTGCCCTGGGAGTCAGCTAGGGTATGTGCTCTCATGCTGTGCCTTCCAATTCCAATTTCAAAGTCTTTTTTTTCTTTTATTATTTTTATTTTTTATATTAATCACAAGATATTTACTTTGTATCCCAGCCGTAGCCCCCTCCCTCATTCCCTCCCAATCCCACCCTCCCTCACTCATTTCCTCCCTGCCCCTTTCCAAGTCCACTGATGGGGAGGACCTTCTCCTCTTCCATCTGACCCTAGCTTATCTTCATGACTGGCTGCAGTGTCCTCTTCTGTAGCCTAGCAAGGCTGCTCCTCCCTTGGGGGGGTGTTCATTGAGTTCATGTCAGAAACAGGCCCTGTTCTCCTTACTAGAAAACCCACTTGGATAATGAGCTACCATGAGCTTTATCTGGGCAGGGGTTCTAGGTTATATCCGTACATGGTCCTTGGTTGGAGAAACAGTCTCATGAAAAACCCCTGTGCCCTGATGTATTTGGTCCTTGCAGGCAAATGGTGGGACCTAGAAACAATCATCCTGAGTGAGATATCCCAAAAGCAGAAAGACACACATGGTATATACCCAATTTCAAAGTCTTGTCCACAGATTTGCAGCAGAAAACCAGATGAAGTTTCTTCCTCCTCTCTGCACCCATTCCCACAGGGATATGAAGATATTCTCCTACAGATTTCTTGTCCAATCCTATCCTTGTGTCTCAGCCAGCAATAACCGGAGGCACTCACTCCCTATTAACCCTCTGAACACCTCACTCTAGAAATCAGAAAGGCAATATTTACTCTCCTTTCTTCCTTTCAAATCTGATTACTCAAATTTATGCCCAGCTCTTGTTCAGATCATGCACTTTTACTTCCTCTTAGTCCCCATATCCAGGGCACTACATAGATCCTCATGGAACACTCAGCTTTCCACTCCCTGTCAATTCTGTAACATCATCCTCCCTCATGCCCAGTCATTCCTGTCAGCTCCCAATATCCAAACCACATTCAACCCAGGAGTCCCAGTGACCACATTCATCAGGAACTCAGAAGAACTCCCAAACAAGCAACCTATGGCCACCACAATCTCATATCAAACACAGAAGACAACAAAAATCAAGGAAAGGAACATCTCCTCAGAAACTAAGGGCAAGAAATGAAGATCCAAAATGGCAATCATCACTACCTCATATGCCTACTTACCAGTTTAAAGACACAGTAAATATTATCTAAAATTATGTCTCCATTAGACCACAACACCCTACTACATTAGGCTCTAAGAAATATAACATACTGTAAAAGCCAATAGCTTCAAAAATAGCTTTTATGAATATGTTCAATATACTTAAAGAGGATTTGATGAAATACATTAATTAAAATGTAAAAATGTGGTAGAATTAAATGAGAAAACAGTTTAATACAGGACTGTGAAAATAGAATCACTAGATAAAAAGCTCAAATTGTGGTAAAACTGGAAATGAAAAATTTAAGAACTCAAATAACAATTTCAAGTTCAAGAATCATCAACAGAATATGAGAAATGAAACAGAGAATTTCAGACATTGAAGATGAGGAAATGGATACAATGGAGGAAATTATCACATCAAAAATAGTGTACACACTAAACATTTAGAAAATATGGGACACTATGAAAAGACCAAATTTGCAAACAATAGATAAAAGGAGGAAATGAAACCTAAGACAAAGGCACAGAAAAGATTTTGAACAAAATCGTAAGAGAAAATCTTCATAAACTAACAAAAAAGGAAGTGTCCATAGAAGTACAAGAAGCAAAATGAAAACTGACTAAACTAGACCAGAAAAGAAATTTTCTACAACACATAAAAATCAAAACACTGAATGTGCAGAACAAAAAGTTAATATTAAAATCTTCAAAGGCCAAAGACAAAGTAATATGTAAAGGCAGACCTGTTAGGTTAACATCTAATTTCTCAAAGGAGCCTATAAAAGCCAGAAGGTCTGAACTCACTGGCTGGCTCTTTGACCCCCCCCCCTCCCCTGAGGGGGGGGAGCAGTCTTGCCAGGCTACAGAGGAAGACAATGCAGCCACTCCTGATGAGACCTGATATACTAGGGTCAGATGAAATGGGAAGAGGACCTCCCCATCAATGGACATGGAGAGGGGCATGAGAGGAGATGGGGATGAGAGGTGATTGGGAGGGATTGAGGGAGGGGGTTACAGTTGGGATACAAAGCAAATAAAATGAAATTCATGTTTAAAAAAGCCAAAAGGTTCTGCACAGTTGTTATAAAATCTCGAAGAGACGACAGATGCCAGCGTATACTACAATAGTCAGCAAATTTTCAACATAATATATTGAGAAAGAAAGCAGCATCTAATTATAAACACAAACATACAAAAAGTACTAGAAGGAAAACATCATCCTCATCCTGGAGAGGTTAACCATACACAAGAAAACACATGTAGTAAACAATGCAAGAACAATAAATAATAAAAATAAAATGTATATACACAGATACTCATACACCACCACTACCACAAAAAAAACTTGCTCACTGATAAATGAATATCAGTAATATCTATTCCTCACTAAAAAGACACAAATTAACAGACTAGATTGAAAAAGAGAATCCATCTCTCTGTTGCATCTAACAAACACACCTCAACATAAAAAGAGACATCTCCCCAGGGTAAAAGGATAAGAAAAGTTATTCCAATCAAACACCTAAGAAGAAGGACAATGTAGCACATTCAATATTTGACAAAATACATTTGAAAAAAATAATTAAAAGAGTAATAAAATCAATGCATAATATTCAAAGGAAAAAGTCAGAAAGGAAATATTGCAATTCTAAACATCTGTGCACCAAACACATAACACCGAAGTTCATAAAAGAAAAATATAGCTTAAATCGCACACTGAATTGACTATCACATAATGGTCATGGATGATTTTAATACCTGATTCTCTCCAATACTCAGGTCCTCAAGTTATAATTTAATCTTAAAAAATGCTGAAACTAAATGATGTAAAAAAAACTGAATGAACCTAACAGGCAGTTAGAGAATATTTCACACAAAGGAAAATATAACACACTTTTCCAGCAACATGTGGAACATTATACAAACTGGACCTATACTCAGACACAAGGCAAGGTTAAATAGGTGCTGGAAAATTAAAAAAAAACAAAAACAAAAACAAAAAAAACAAAACAAAAAACACCCTGCATACTTTGCAAACACCTCAGATTAAAGCTGGATATCAACAAAAACAGAAACACTTAGAAAGCCTTGAAACTAAAGAAAATGCAATACCTAACTTCTGAATAAAAAAGGAGTTAAGACAAAACTGAGGAAGAAATTTTAAAAACAATCTTCTTAGAATAGAATGTAAGTGTAAACATAGAATGCCCAAAGCTATGGAAAACAAGACTAAGAGAAAAATTTTTAGATATATTTTTTAAATAAAAAAAAATATTTAATTTGTATACCAGCTGCAGCCCCCTCCCTTGCCCCATCCCAATCACACCCCTTTCATCTTCTCCCATGCACCTCCCCCAGGCCAATGATAGGAGAGATCATCCTACCTTTCCATTTGACCCTAGGCTATCAGGTCTCATCAGGACTTGCTGCATAGTCTTCCTCTGTGGCCTGGTAAGGCTGCTCTCCCTTCAGGGCAAGGTAATCTTTGAGCCAGTCATAGAGTTCATTTCAGAGACAGCCCCTGTTCCTCTTACCAGGGAACCCACTTGGAGATTTGGCTTCCATAGACAACATCTGTGAAGAGCTTCTAGGTTATCTCCATGCATTGTATCTCCATGCAATACTTGGTTGGAGTATTATTCTCAGAAAGGACCTCTGTGCCTAATTTTTGTTGTTTGTTTGTTTCTGTTGATACTACTCAGCATTCAAAAACATGAAAATCATGAAATTTACAGGCAAATGTTGGGAGCTACAAAGATCATCCGGAGTGAGGTATCCCAGAAGCAGAAAGACACACATGGTATATACTCAATTATAAGTGGATATTAGACATATAATATACAATAAACATACTAAAATCTTACACCTAAAGAAGCTAAGCTAGAAAGAGGACCGTGGGTAAAATGATCAATCCTCATTCAGACAGGTAAATGGGGTGGAAATCAGAGAGGGAGAAAACAAGGAACAGGACAGAAGCCTACCACAGAGGGCCTCAGAAAGAATCTTCCCAGTAGGGTATCGAGGCAGATGCAGAGACTTATAGCCAAAATTAGGGCAGAGTGGAGAAAATCTATGAGAAATCTTATAGCACTAAGTGCTTATATAAAACTTCGGAGAAAACAAGAAACAGGGCAGAAACCATTCACAGAGGCCTCTGAAAGTCTCTACCCAGCAGGGTATCAAAATATATGCTGAGACTCATAGTAAAACTTTGGGCAGAGAGCAGGGAATCTTATGAGAGAAGGGAGAGAGAATGGGACCTGGAGGGGATAGGAGCTCCACAAGGAGAGCAACAGAACCAAAAAATGTGGACAAAAGGGTCTTCTCTGAGACTGAAACGGGTCCCAAAAAGGACCATGCATGGAAATGACTTAGAACTACTGAACAGATATAGCTCATGGCAGCTCAGTGTCCAAGAGACATTCTCTAGCAATGGGAACAGGGACTGTCTGTGAGATGAAATCATGTGCTGGCTCTTTGATCAACTCCATCTGAGGGGGGAGTTGCCTTACCAGTCACAGAAAAAGACAATGAAGCCAGTGCTGATGAGTCCTGATAGACTAGGGTCAGAAGGAAGGGGAAGAGAACCTCCCCATCACTGGACTGGGGGAGGAGCATAAAAGAAGAGGGAGGGTGAGTGGTATTTAGAGGGGATGAGGGAGGGAGCTACAGCTGGGACACAAAGTGAATAAAGTGTAATTAATAAAAAAATAAATTAAAGAAAAGATCACAAATACCAGCACAGACTACTATACCCACAAAATTTTCAATCATCATAGATGCAGAAAATAAAATATAACATGGAAAAGTGAAATTTAAGCAATCTTTATATACATATCCAGTCCTCCAGAAGATGTGAGAAAAAGTCTGCAATAGAAAGAGATTAAATACAACAATGAAAACACAGTGAATAAATAAACTCAGACCAGTAAAGTCAAAATAATGGAAACACACACGCATACACACCCCACAGCCACCACTACCAATACCACAATACAACAACAGAAAAATAATAAGAATCAACAAACATTGATCATTGATATCTCTCAATTTTGTCATTCTTAATTCCCCAAGTAAAAAGATACAGACTAACAGAGTACACATGAAAATATGATCTATATATTGGCTGTATTCAAGAAACACACCTCAACATCAAGGACAGATTTTATCTCAGGATAAAATATTGGAAAAGGAGAGTTTGGGCAGGTGGTCTAGAGCTGTGGCAATGCTCAATAATATCCAGGGACTTAATCCCAAGCATGCAGGTGTGGTTCAACATACAAAAATCCATCAATGTAATCCACCATATAAACTGAAAGAAAAACAAAAACCAAAGCACATGATCATCTCCTTAGATGCAGAAAAAGCATTTAACAAAATCCAACACCCATTCATATTTAAGGTCTTAGAGAGATCAGGGATACAAGGCACTTACCTAAACATAGTAAAGACAGTATACAGCAAGCCTATAGCCACCATCAAACTAAATGGAGAGAAACATAAATCAGTCTCACTGTAATCAGGGATAAGGCAAGATTGCCCACACTCTCAGTATGGCTTCAACATAATTCTTGAAGTCCTGGCTAGAGCAATAAAACGACTAAATGATATCAAGGGAATACAAATCAGAAAGTAAGAAGTCAAAGTATCAGTATTCACAGATGGTTAGATAGTATACATAAGTGACCCCAAAAATTCTACAAGAGAACTCCTTAAGCTGATAAACACCTTGAACAATATGGTTGGATACAAAATTGACTAAAAAAAATCTGAAGCGCTCCTGTATAATAAAGACGAATGTGCTGATAAAGAAATTAGGGAAGCAACACCATTCACATTATCCACAAATAAAATAAAATACCTTGCTGTGACTCTAACCAAGCAAGTGAAAGACCTGTTTGAAAAAAAAAAAAAAAAAAACAAACAAAAAACTTCAAGTCTCTGAAGTAAGTAACTGAAGAAGATAACAAGAAGACAGAAATATTCCCCATGCTCATGGATCAGTAGGATTAACATAGTGAAATTGATCATCCTACCAAAACATCTACAGATTTTTTTAAAAAATTTTATTTTTTCTTATCAGTTACATTTTATTAACTCTGTATCCCAGCCGTGTCCCGATCACTCATTCCCTCCCAGCCCCTCCCTCCCTCCCTCATCTCCACCGTGCCCCTTTCCAAGTCCACTGATAGGGGGGGACCTCCTCCCCATTCATCTGATCCTATTTTATCAGGTATCTTCAGGACTGGCTGCAAAGCCCTCCTCTGTGGCCTAACAGGACTGCTCCTCCCTTGGGGGTGGGGAGGCCAAAGAGCCAGTCATTGAGTTCCTGTTAGAAATAGTTCTTGTTCCCCTCACTTTGGGAAACCAATTGGTTACTGAGCTACCACAGGCTACATCTGAGCAGAGGTTCTAGGTTATATCCATACATGGTCCTTGGTTGAATGTCAGTCTCAGAAAAGACCCTGTGCCCAGACATATTTGGTCCTTGTGGAGCTCCTATCCTTTCTGTATCAGACTTACTCCCAATCTTTCTTATGATTTCCTGTACTCTGCCAAAGGTTTGGTCATGAGTCTTTACTTTGAAAACACTGCTAGTTAGAGTCTTTCAGATGCGCTCAGTAGACTCCTGTCCTACGTTCAATGCACATCCCATCTGTCTTTCTAAACAAGGATTGATCACCTTACCCCATGTCTGCTCTCTTGATTATCTTTTTCAGGTGTATAGATTTCCTTATGTTTATCATATCTTATAGGTCTATATAAGTGAGTATATACCGTGTTTGTCTTTCTCCTTCTGGGATATTTCACTCAGAATGATCTTTTCTAGATCCCACCATTTGCCTGCAAATTTCATGATTTCCTCCTTTTTGATTGCTGATTAATATTCCATTGTGTAGAAATACCACAATTTCTGTACCCATTCTTCTGTTGATGGACATCTGGGTTGTTTCCAGGTTCTGGCTATTACAAATAAAGCTGCTACAAACATGGTTGAGCAAATGTCCTTGTTGTGTACTTGAGTAAATTTTGGGTACCTAGCAGTGGTATATCTGGGTCTTGAGGAAGCGTTATTCCTAATTGTCTGAGTAAGCGCTATATTGACTTCCAAAGTGGTTGTACCAGTTTACATTCCCACCAGCAGTGGAGGAGGGTTCCCCTTACTCCACAACCTCTCCAGCATGTGTTGTCGCTTGAGTTTTTCATCTTGGCCTTTCTGATGGGTATAAGGTGATATCTCAGGGTCGTTTTGATTTGCATTTCCCTGATGGCTAATGAGGATGAGCATTTCTTTAGGTGTTTCTCTGCCATTCAATATTCCTCTGTACAGAATTCTCTGTTTAGCTCTGTTCCCCATTTCTTAATTGGATTACTTGGTTTGCTGCTTTTCAGCTTCTTTAGTTCTTTGTATATACTGGATATTAGTCCTCTGTCAGATAAAGGGTTAGTGATGATTCTTTCCCAATCTGTAGGCAGTCGTTTTGTTTTGATGACGGTGTCCTTTGCTTTACAGAAGCTTTTCAGTTTCATGAGCTCCCATTTATTGATTGTTGCTCTTAGAGCCTGTGCTGTTGGTGTTCTGTTCAGGAAGTTGTCTCCTGTGCCAATGAGTTCTAGGCTGTTCCCCACTTTTTTTTCCAATTGATTTAGAGTATCTGGTTTTATGTTGAGGTCCTTGATCCACTTTGACTTTAGTTTTGTGCAGGGCAATAAATATGGATCTATTTTCATTTTTCTGCATGTAGACATCCAGTTGGTCCAGCACCATTTGTTGAAGATGCTGTATTTTTTTCCATTGAATGAATTTGGATTCTTTGTCAAATATCGAGTATTCATAGGTGTGTGGGTTTATTTCTGGGTCTTCTATGCGGTTCCATTGATCCTCCTTTCTGCTTCTATTCCAATACCATGCAGTTTTTATTACTGTTGCCCTGTAGTACAGCTTGAGATCAGGGATGGAGATACCTCCAGATGATCTGTTGTTGTACAGGATCGTTTTGGAGATTCTGGGTTTTTTGTTTCTCCATATGAAGCTGAGAATCTTTTTTTCAAGGTCTGTAAAGAATTGAGTTGGTATTTTGATGGGAATTGCACTGAATCTGTAGATTGCTTTTGGCAGTATGGCCATTTTCACAATGTTAATCCTACCAATCCATGAGCACGGGAGATCTTTCCATCTTCTGATATCTTCTTCAATTTCTTTCTTCAGAGACTTGAAGTTTTTCTCAAACAGGTCTTTCACTTGCTTGGTTAGAGTCACCCCAAAATATTTTATGTTATTAGTGGCTATTGTGAAGGGTGTTGTTTCTTTAATTTCTTTCTCAGCCATTTTGTCTTTGGTATACAGGAGGGCTTCTGATTTTTTTGAGTTGATTTTGTATCCTGCCACTTTGCTGAAGGTGTTTATCAGCTGAAGGAGTTCTCTGGTTGAATTTTTGGGGTCGCTCGTGTATACTATCATATCCTCTGCAAATAGTGACACTTTGACCTCTTCCTTCCCGATTTGTATCCCCTTGATCTCCTTTAGTTGTCTTACTGCTCTGGCTAGGACTTCAAGTACTATGTTGAAGAGATATGGAGACAATGGGCAGCCTTGCCTTGTCCCTGATTTCAGTGTGATTGATTTAAGTTTCTGTCCATTGAGTTTGATGTTAGCTATAGGCTTGCTGTATATTGCTTTTACTATCTTTAGGTATGTGCCTTGTATCCCTGATCTCTCCAAGACTTTAAACATGAATGGGTGTTAGACTTTGTCAAATGCTTTTTCAGCATCTAAGGAGATGATCATGTGGTTTTTCTCCTTTAGTTTTTTTATGTGGTGGATTACATTGATGGATTTCTGTATGTTGAACCACCCTTGCATGCCTGGGATGAAGCCTACTTGGTCATGGTGGATGATATCTTTGATATGTTCTTGGATTCTGTTTGCAAGTATTTTATTGAGTATTTTTGCGTCAATGTTCATAAGAGAGATAGGTCTGAAGTTCTCTTTTTTTGTTGGATCTTTGTGTGGTTTAGGTATCAAGGTGACTGTGGCTTCATAGAATGAGTGTGGTAGTGTTCCTTCTGTTTCTATTTTGTGCAATAGTTTGAGGAGAATTGGAGTTAGCACTTCTTTGAAGGTCTTGTAGAATTCTGCGCTGAAGCCATCTGGCCCAGGGCTTTTTTTTGGAGGGGAGACTGTTAATGACTGCTTCAATTTCCTTAGGAGATATAGGGCTATTCAGTCTTTCTACCTGATCTTGACTTAGTTTTGGTAGATGGAATCTGTCAAGAAAATTATCCATTTCATTTAGATTTTCAAATTTTGTGGCATATAGGCTTTTGTAGTATGACCTAATAATTGTTTGGATTTCCTCAGTGTCTGTGGTTATGTCCCCATTTTCATTTCTGATTTTGCTGATTTGGATAGTTTCTCTCTGCTTTTTTAGTTAGTTTGGCTAAGGGTTTGTCTATCTTGTTGATTTTCTCAAAGAACCAGCTTTTGTTTCGTTGATTCTTTGGATAGTTTTATTTGTTTCTAATTGATTGATTTCAGCCCTTAGTTTGATTATTTCCAGCCATCTGCTCCTTTTGGGTGTGTCTGCTTCTTTTTTTTCTAGGTTTTTCAGTTGGGCCATTAAGTTGTTTGTATGTGATGTTATGAGCTAGGATGGCGTCTAGCAGACTCTGGCCCTGGGAGGATGGTGCAGCCACCGAGCGAATCTGGTACCCAGGGATACTTACTGCTGGCTTTTGCCTGCTGCTAACGGGCTTGGAGCTCTGCCTCAGTGGCTGTAGTCCCCAGGCAGTTAGGTCTGCGCTGAGGAAGACGAATCCGCTGTGCCGCTGTGCCGAGGAGGAAGGAGGTCTGGGGGAGGGGAGTGCCGGGAGGTCAAAGGATCATTTCTCTCCTTTCCCAAACAAGTCCCTGGGTGACCCCGAGACCAAAGTTTTCACCTCCTGTGATGCTCCCCATTGTTTAGAAAGCCTCACCGCCGTTCTCCTGGGTTAGAGGTCCCTCCTTTCACCAACTCAGAAGCCTAGGCATTCCACCGCTCAGAAATTGTGTGTGCTAGTCGCCATCTTGGCTCTGCCCCCCAGATCTACAGATTTCATGCAATTCCCATGAACACAATTTCTTACAGAACTTGAAAGAACAATTCTCAACTTCATATGAAAAATTAAAAAAAAAGAGAGAGAGAGAATTGCCAAAATGATCCTCTACAATGAAAAATCTTCTGGAGGCATCATCATCCCTCATCTGCAGGTGTCCTATGGAGCAACAGTAATAGAAATGGCATGTTACTGGCATAGAAACAGACTGATGTATCACCTGGATCAAACCAATGACCCAGAAATAAAGCCACACACCTAGGGATACTTGATTTTTGACAAAGAGGCCAAAACCATACAGTGGGGGAAAAGATAGCATCTTCAACAAATGGTCCTCGTCTAACTGGAAGTCTACATGTAGAAAAATGCAAAGTGCGCCATATTTATCACCCTGAAATAAAGTAAAGTCCCAGTGGATCAAAGACCTCAACATTAACCCAAACACACTAAACTTGTTAGAAGAAAATTGGGGAAGAGCTTTGAACTCATTGGCACAGTAGACAACTTCCTGAAGAGAACACCAACAGCACAGACTCTAAGAGCAACAATCAATAAATGGGACCTCATGAAACTGAAAAGCTTCTATAAAGCAAAGGACACTGTCAACAGAACAAAATAACACCCTTCAGACTGGGAAAATATCTTCACCAAAAATATATCAGACAGAGGGCTAATATCCAGAACATATAAAGAACTCAAGAAGTTAAACACCAACAAACCAAGTAATCCAAGTTAAAAAAAAATATGTGTTAGAGAGCTAAATAGAGAATTCTCAGTAGAGGAATATTGAATGGCAGAGAAACAATTAAAGAAATGCTCAGTTTCCTTAGTAATCTGGGAAAGGCAAATCAAAAAGAACCTGAGATTCCACCTCTTAGACCCTGTGGGAAAGCAAAATTGTACAACCACTTTGGAAATCAACTGGCACTTTCTCAGAAATGTACAAATAGTGCTACCTCAAGATTCAGCAATAAGACTCCTAGGTATATATCCAAAATATGCTCAAGTATACAAAAAGAACTTTTACTCAACCATGTTTGTAGAAGCTTTATCCATAACAGTCAGAATCTAGAATCAACCCAAATGTCCCACAAATGAGGGATGGATACAGAAATTATGGTACATTTACATAATGGACTACTACTCACCAATTAGAAAAAAGGAAATAATGAAATTTGCAGGCAAATGGTGAGAACTAGAAATAATCATCCTGAGTGAGTTATCCCAGAAGCAGAAAGACACACATGGTATACACTCACTTATAAGTGTATATTAGACAAATAATATAGGATAAAGGTACTAAAATCTGTACACCTAAAAAAGCTAAGCAAGAAGGAGGACCTTGGGTAAGATGAACAATCCTCACTCAGAAAGGCAAATTGGTTAGACATCGGAAGAGGGAGAAAACAAAGAACAGGACAGGAGCCTACCACAAAGCGACTCTGAAAGACTACCCATCAGGTTATAGAAGCAGATGCTGAGACTCATAGCCAAACTTTGGGCAGAATGCAGGGAATCTTATGAAAAAAGTGGGAGATAGAAAGACCTGGAGGAGACAGGAGCTCAACGAGGAGATCAAGAGAACCAAAAAATCTGGGCCCAGGAATCTTTTCTGAGACTGATACTCCAACCAGACCATGCATTGAGATAACCTAGAACCCCTGCACAGATGTAGTCCACAGCAGCTCATTGTCCAAATTGGGTACTCTAGTAATGGGAACAGGGACTGTCTCTGACATAAACTCAGTGGCTGAGTCTTTGATCACCTCCCCCTTAGGAGGAAGCATCCTTACCACCCCATAGATGAAGACAATGGAGCCAGTCCTGATGAGACCTGATAAGCGAGGGTCAGAGGGAAAGGGAGAAGGACCTCCCCTATCGGTAGACTTGGGGAAGGGCATGGGGGAGAGGAAGAGGGAGAGGGAGTGGAATTGGGAGGGAATGAGGAAGGGGATACAAAACGAATAAACTGTAATTAATAAAATAATTGATTTAAAATAAAAAAGGTCAGGACAACATGGCACATTCACACCACAGCGATCCTACAACAAGCACTGGACGTCCTATAAAACTGAAGCACAAAAAATGACCTTATATTCAATCTTATAAAGATAAAAGGGGTCTGTATCTATTCAACATAGTACTTGAAGTTCTAGCTAGATCAATAAGACAATAAAGGAGATCAAGGGGAAGAAGGTAAAGTATCTCTATTCACCAATGATATGATAATATACATAAGTAACCCCCAAATTCTACCAAGGAAACTGTCTGGATACAAAATTGACTAAAAAAAAAAAAATAATCAAAACCAGGCTGAGAAAGAAATTAGGGGAAAAACAAAACAAAACAAAACAAAACAAAAAAAAAAACTTTCATAATAGCCAAGTGAAAGACCTGTATGACAAAACCTTCAAGTCTCAAGAAGGAAATTGAAAATTATATCAGAAGATGGAGAGATTGCCTATGCTCATGGACTGACAAGGTTAACATATGAAAAATGGCTATTTTATCAAAAGCAATATTCAAATTAAATGCAATTCCCACCAAACTGTAACAGTCTTTAGAGACCTGGAAAGAAAAATTCTCAACTTCAATGGAAAAAGAAAAACAAGGAAAGCTAAAACAATCTGTACAACAGAATTGCTTTAGTAGCACCATTCCTGATTGCAAGGTGTATTACCAATGAAACCTGCATGGTGTCAGCATAAAAAGTGATAGGCAGATGGACAGAAACAAATCAAACACCCAGAAATCAACTCACTCACCTATGGACTCTTGATTTTTGACAATGATACCAAAACAATACAATGGGGAAAAGAAAGAATCTTTAACAAATGGTACTTGTCTAACCGGATGTCTGCATTTAGTTGAATGGAAATACATTCATATCGATCGCCCTGCACAAAACTCAAGTCCATGTGATTCAAAGATGCTAACATAAAACGAGATACACTAAATCTAATAGAAGAGAAAGTAGAAGTAGCCTTAACGGTATTGGTACAGGAGACAACTTCCTGAACAGAAAACCAACAGCTCAGGCAGTAAGATCGACAATTAATTAATATGACCTCATAAAACTGAAATGCTTATAAAGACAAAGGACACCTTCAATAGGACTAAACAGCAGCTTAAAAAATGGAAAAAGGTTTTCACTAATCTTACATCTGACACTGCATTTATATTCAAAATATATAAAGAACTCAAGAAATTAAACACAAAGAAAACAAATAAACCAATCAACTATACAATACAAAGCTAAACTGAACAGAGGAATGTCTAATGTCTAATGAAAAACACTTTCAGAAATGTTCAGTGTCTTTAGTTATGAGGGAAATGCAAATCAAAACAACTCTGAGATTCCGTTTTAAATCCATCAGAATTTCTAAGATCAAAAATTCAAGTGACAGTATATGACGTGGAACAAAGGAACCCTCCTACATTGCTGCTCTGAGTACAGACTTGTACAACCATTATGAAAATCACTCTTGTGGTTTTTCAGAAAACTGGAAATAGTTGTATGTCAAGACTCAGCTATAAAACTAGTTGGCATGTACCCAAGAGATGCTCAACCATACCACAAGAACACTTACTCAACTATGTCCATAGCAGGTTTATTTCTAATAGCCAGGAACTGGAAACAACCTAGATTTCCCTTAACCAAATTTATTACACAATGGAATAATACTCAGTTATGTAAAACAAGGACAAAATGAAATTTACAGGTAAATGAATAGAAGTAGAAAATATCATCCTGAGTGAGGTAACCCAAGGTCAAAACAAAACAAAACAAAACAAACCCATGGAATGTACTCGTTTATTAGTGGATATTAGCCATAAAGTACAGCATAGCCAGATTACAATCCACAAAACCAAAGATGCCAAGTGACAAGGAGACATGTTTCCTAAATGACACTTTGAATGGGAAATAAAGTAGACATCTAAAGTAGATAGAGGGAAGGAAATGAGTAGGAGACTGATAAGGAACAGAAACAAAGCAGGGATCAAGAGGAGAGAGTGGGAAGCTCTGGATGAGCAAACAAATCAGTGTTGAATTACATCTCTAGGGTAGGCTTCCTGGAGTCCATGGGGGAGATGCTAGCGGAGACTCTTTTCTAGATGCTAGTGGATGATCTTTTCTAGATCCCACCATTTGCCTACAAATTTAATGATTTCCTTGTTTTTAATTGTTGAGTAATATTCCACTGTGTAAATGTACCACAATTTTAGTATCCCTTCCTCCGTTTGGGGACACCTGAGTTGTTTTCAAGTTCTGGCTATTACAAATAAATCTGCCATGAACATGGTTGAGCAAATGTTCTTGTTGTGTACCCGAGCATATTTTGGATATATGCCTAGGAGTCATAGAGCTGAATCTTGAGAAAGTGCTATACTTAATTGTCTGAGAAAACAGCAGATTGACTTGCAAAGTGGTTGTACCAGTTTACATTCCCACCAGCAATGGAGGAGGGTTCCCCTTTCTCCACATCCTCTCCAGCATGTCACTTGGTTTTTGGATCTTAGCAATTCTGATGGGTGTAAGGTGAAATCTCAAGGTCTTTTTGATTTGCATCTCTCTGATGACTAAGTACAGTGAGCATTTCTTTAAGTGTTTTTCTGCCATTCTGCATTCCTCTATAGAGAATTCTGTTTAGCTCTGTATCCCATTTTTTAATTGGATAATTGATTTGTTGCTTTTTAACTTCTTTAGTTCTTTATATATTCTGGATATTAGTCCTCTGTCAGATATTGGGTTGGTGATGATCCTTTCCCAGTCTGAAGATTGTGGTTTTATGTCGGACAAACCCACTAAAATCTATGCATCTAAAGAAACCAAGCAAGAGAGAGGACCCTAACTAAAATGTTCAATCCCCACCTGAATGGCAAAGAGGATGGACATCAGAAGAAGAAGAAAACAGGAAGCAACCTAGAAACCTGCTTCAGAGGGCCTCTGAAAGCCAGAAAAAGAAAACAGGAAACAAACTAGGAACCTACCACAGAGGGCCTCTGAAAGCCTCTGCCCTGCAGACTATCAAAGCAGATGCTGAGCCTGATGGCCAACTGTCAGGCAGAGTGAATGGAATTTTATGTAAGAACTGGGAAATAGTAAGAGCTGGAGAGGACAGGAACTCCACAAGGAGAGCAACAGAACAAGATAATTTGAACACAGGGAACTTCCCAAAGACTCATACTCCAACCAAGGACTATTCATGGAGATAACCTAGAACCCCTGCACAGATGTAGCCCATGGCAGGTCAGTGTCCAAGTGGGTTACCTAGTAATGGGAAGAGGGACTGCCTCTGACATAATCTTATTGGCCTGCTCTTTGATCACCTCCCCCTGAGGGGGAAGCAGCCTTACCAGGCCACAGTAGAGTACAATGCAGCCACTTTTGATGAGAACTGATAGACTAAGATCAGAAAGGAGAGGAGAACTTCCCCTATCAGTGGACTTGGGGAGGGGCATGCATGCAGAAAGGGGAGGGAGGGTGGGATCTGAAGGGGAGGAGGGAGGGGCTTATGGGGGGATACAAAATGAATAAAATGTAATAATAAAAAAATAAAAAAGTTTAAAAAAAAGATTGTGGTTTTGTTCTCATGACAGTGTCCTTTGCTTTTCAGAAGCTTTTAAGTTTCATGAGGTCCCATTCATTGATTGTTGATCTTAGAGCCTGTGCTATTGCTGTTCTATTCAGGAAGTTTTCTCCTGCACTGTAGAGTTCTAGGATCTTCCCCACTGTTTCTTTTAACCGATTTAGTGTATCTGGTTTTATGTTGAGGTCTTTGATCCGCTTGGACTTTAGTTTTCTGCAGGGAGATAAATATGGATCTATTTGCATTTCTCTGCATGTAGACATCCACTCAGACCACCACAATTTATTGAAGTTGCTGTCTTTTTTCCATTGAATGGTTTTGGCTTCTTTGTCAAAAATCAAGTATTCATAAGTGTGTGGCTTTATTTCTGGAAATTCTTTTCCATTCCGTTGATCCACCATTCTTATTCTATGCAAGTACCATGCAGTGTTTAGTACTATTGCTCTGTAGTATAGCTTGAGATCAGGGATGGAGATACCTCCAGATGATTTGTTGTTGTGCAAGATCATTTTGGCCATTCTGGATTTTTGGTTTTTCCATATGAAGTTGAGAATTTTCCTTTCAAGCTCTGTAAAGAATTGTGTTGGTATTTTGACGGGAATTGCATTGAAATTGTAGATTGCTTTTGGCAGGATGGCTATTTTCACAATGTTAATCCTACTGATTAATGAGCATGGAGAATCTTTCCATCACCTGATATCATCTTCAATTGCTTTCTTCAAAGACTCGAAGTTTATTTCAAACAGGTCTTTCACTTGCTTGGTTAGAGTCACACCAAGATACTTTATGTTATTACTGTATATTGTGAGGGAATTGTTTCCCAAATTTCTTTCTCAGCCCTTTGTTTCTGGTACACAGGAGGGCTTCTGATTTTTTTTTTTTGAGTTAATTTTGTATCCAACCATATTGCTGAAGGTGTTTATCAGCTGAAGTAAAATTCTGGTAGAATTTTTTGGATTCCTCATGTATACTCTCATATCATCTGCAAAAAGCGATACTCTGAATTCTTCCTTTCCTATTTGTATCCCCTTGATCTCCTTTAGTTGTCTTATTGCTCCAGCTAGGAATTCAAGTACTATGTTGAAGAGATATGGAAAGTGTGAGCAGCCTTGCCTTGTCCCTGATTTCAGTGGGATTTATTTAAGTTTCTCTCCATTTAGTTTGATGTTGGCTAGAGGCTTTAACTATGTTTAGGCATGTGCCTTGCATCCCTGATCTGCCAGGACTTTGAAAATGAATGGGTGTTGGATTTTGTGAAATGCTTTTTTGGCATCTAAGGAGATGACCATGTGGATTTCTCCTTCAGTTGGTTTATATGATGGGTTATATTGATTGGTGGTTCAGTATATTGAACCACCCCTGCATGCCTGGGAGAAAGACTAGTTGTTCATGGTAGATGATATCTTTTATATGTTCTTGGATTCAGTTTGCCGGTATAATATTGTATATTTTTGCATCAATGTTCATAAGAGAGATAGGTCTTGAAGTTCTCTTTTTATGTTGAGTTTTTCTGTGGTTTAGGTATCAAGGTGACTGTGGCTTCATACAATGAGTTTGGTAATGTTCCTTCTGTTTTTATTTTGTGGAATGGTTTGAAGAGCATTGGAGTTCTCACTTCGTTGAAGGTCTGTTAGAATTCTGTGCTGAAACCATCTTGCCCTGGGATTTTTTTGGAAGGGTGAATTTGATTTCTGCTTCTATTTCCTTGGGGAATATAGGACTATTCAATCTTTCTACCTGATCTTGATTTAGTGTTGGTAAATGGAATACATCAAGAAAATTGTCCATTTCCTTTAGATTTTCAAATGTTGTGGCATATAGGCTTTTGTAGTAAGACCTTTTGATTGTTTGGTTTTCCTCAGTATCTGTTGTTATGTCTCCTTTTTCATTTCTAATTTTGCATATTTGGTTAGTTTCTCTCTGCCTTTTAGTTAGTATGGCTAAGGGTTTATCTATCTTGTTTATTTTCTCTAAGAACCAGCTCTTGGTTTCAATGATTCTTTGAATTGTTTTCTTTGTTTCTAATTCATTCATTTCAGCCAAGTCTGATTATTTCCAGCCATCTGTTCCTCTTGGGTGTGTCTGCTTTTTCTTCTTCTTTATTTTCTTTATTTTTTTTTATTGCTAGGGCTTTCAGTTGGGCATTAATTTGCTTGTATGAGATTTTTCAAATTTCTTGAAGCACTTAGTACTATGAATTTCCATCTTAGCATTGCTTTCATTGTGTCCCATAAGTTTGAGTATGTTGTGCCTTCATTTTTATTGAATTCTAGGAAGTCTTTAATTTCTTTCTTTATTTCTTCCTTAACCCAGCTGTCATTGAGCAGCAAGTTGTTCAGTTTCATGTGTGTATAGACTTTTGCTATTTCCTTTGTTGTTGAGGTCCAGATTTAGTCCGTGGTGGTCAGATAGAATACAGGGGATTATTTCAATCTTCTTGTATCTATTGAGGCTTGCTTTGTGACCAACTATATGATCTATTTTGGAGAAGGTTCCATGAGGTGCTGAAAAGAATGTGTATTCTTTTGAATTTGGGTGAAAAATTCAGTAGACATCTATTGGGTCCATTTGATTTAGGACTTCTGTAAGTGTCATTATTTCCTTAGTTAGCTTCTGTATAGATGATATGTCCCTCGGTGAGAGTGGAGTGTTGTAGTCTCCCATAGTAAGGAGTTGGGATCGATGTGTGATTTAAGCTTTGATAATGTTTCATTTAAAAATGAAGGTGTTCTAGTATTTGAGGCATAGATTTTCAGAATTGTGATGTCCTCCTGGTGGATTTTTCCTTTGATGAGAATGAAGTGCCCCTCTTCATCTTTTTGATTAATTTTAGTTGAAATATCTTTTTTATTAGATATTAGGATGGCTAACGCAGCTTGTTTTCTGGGTCCATTTTCTTGAAAAACATTTTTTTTCAGCTCTTTACTCTGAGGTAGTGTTTATGTTTGTTGCAGAGATGTATTTTTTGGAATCAGCAGAATAATGGATCTTGTTTATGCAACCATTATGTTATTCTATGTCTTTTTATTGGACAGTTGAGTCCATTGATCTTAATAGATAATAGTGATCAATGAACGTTAGGTTCTTTTATTGTGGATGTATGGTGTGTTTCTTTGCTTGTTTTCTTTTAATTTTTTGTTTGAAGTTATCATATCCTGTGTTTTCTTGGGTGTAGTTGTTTTTGTTGGATTGGAGTTTTACTTCTAGTGTCTTCGGTAGGGTTGGGTTACTGTGTAGAAATTGTTTAAGTTTAGTTCTGTCATGGAATATTTTGTATTCTCCTTCTATGTTGATTGAAAGCTTTGCTGGGTATAATAATCTGGGTTGGCATCTCTGGTCCCTTAAAGTCTGCATGACATCTGCCCAGGCACTTCTGACTTTCATAGTTTCTGTTGCGAAGTCTGATGTGATTCTGATATTTTTACCTTCATATATTACTTGGCCTTTTTCCCTTGCTGCTTTTAATAGTTTTTTTTTTTTTCTCTGTAGATTTAGTGTTTTGACTATGATGTGACGTGAAGAGTTTCTTTTCTGGTCTAGTTGATTTGGTGTTCTCTAAGCCTCTTGCATGTTTATGGCCTCTTGCATCTCTTTCTTTAAGTTTGGAAAATTTTCTTCTATGATTTTCTTCTAAAAATTTCTTCTATGATTTTCTGGACCTTGGATCCTGGAGTCTTCTTTTTCATCTATTCTTATTATTATTCTTAGATTTTTGTCTTTTCATGGCGTCCTTGATTTCTCACATGTTTTGTGTTTGGAACTTTTTCAGTTTTACTTTTTTTGAGAGAAGTATCAATCTCTGCAAGTGTAATTCCAGCACCTGGAATTTTCTTTTCCATCTCTTGTATTCTATTGGTAATGCTTACCTTTGTGGTTCCTGATCTTTTCTCTAAGTTCTCCAGTTCCAGGGTTTTGTATGTTTGTGTTCTCTTTATTCATTCTAATTTTGTTTTCATGCCTTTCACCATTTCCTTTATTGTCTGAATGTGAATTTCTGTCTTTCTATGATGACTTCTAGGTTTTGTTCATTTCCTCTCTGTATGCCACTAATCATGCCTCTATTTGTTTTGCTGTATTTGCCTGTATTTTTTTTTTTAAGCTTCGTTTGTTTCCTCTTTATTTGCCTCAATTTGTGTGGCCATTTCTTTGATAGATGTGTTTATTTCATCTTTATATGCCTCTAATATCTGTATAAGCATAGCTTTAATATAATTTTCCTGTGTTTCCGATAAATTGGAGTATTCATTAATTGTGAGGGTTGCTGGTGAAGCCATAATGCCCTGATTTTTGTTGGGTGTGTTCTTACACTGACATCTGCTTATCTGTAACCTTCACTGTTTGTTCCTGGAGTCTGTACTTAAAACTGGGTCTGTCTTTCTCTGGTGTCTGGAGTATTCGTCAGGAAGATGACAGAGGTCCAATTGTTTGACAGTGTGCTTTGGTGTTTCTGCTGTACCTGAGGGAGGAAGAACTGCAGGTGAGGGTGCAGAAGTGCAGGCAAGCAAGCATGTGCATGTGCATGGAAGTGTGCCTTGAAGGACAATGTGATAGAGTGTAGATGCCTGGAATATGGGTCGGGGGCAGGAGTGCAGGTGCAGGATTGGTGCAGGCACAATGCGCTTGTGCAGATTCCCTAAATACCTCAGTGCCCTACAGGCCTGTTCTACTGTCCTTCTGGTTTTCAGATTTGTCTGGGCTCCAGGAGTTATTTGCCTGAACTCCACAGGTAGACCCACAGATCAGGGGCTTCAATGTTGAGAATGCTGTCTCAAGAATCCCTATGTTGTTTGCCATGGAGCAATTTCAGAGTTTCAGATCCTCTGCCCCTCAGATATGGTGCATGCTGGTTGCCACCATCTTGGATCCATCTGAGACTTCTTTTTAATTATTTATGTTTTATAATTTATTCACTTTATATCTCTATTGTAGCCCCCTCCATCATCTTCTCCCAGACTCATCTTCCCTCCCTCTTTCCCCACTATGTCCTTCCACTAGTCCACTGAAAGGGGGAGTTCTCCTCCCCTACTATCTGACCCTAGCCTATCAATCTCATCAGGATTGCCTGAGTCCTCTTCCTCTGTGGCCTGGTAAGGCCACCTCACCAGAAGTAAGTGATCAAAGAGCAGGCAACCAAGTTCATGTCAGGGACAACACCTGCTTCCTTTACTAAGAAACCCATATGGAAACTGAGTTGCCTATGGGCTACATCTGAGCAGGGATTCTGGGGTTTCTCCATGCATGGTTGGTTCATAGGTCTCTGCAGCTCTGCTCCCAACCCCAGCCTCCAGATTTTCTGGTTTTGTTGGTTTTGACTAGTGGATCTCTTTTCCTCTCCCTGTCTTTCTTCCCCTGCCCCACTCCCTTTCTTCCATAAGACTCTCTGTGCTCTACCCAAAGTTTGTCTGTGAGTCTTTGCATCTGGCTAGATCCTCTGCTGGGAGGATTCCTTCAGAGGGCATCTATGACAGTTTCTAAACCTGTTCCCTCTTTTCCAAAGCTTCTGATGTCTATTCTTTTTGCCCTTTTGATTGAGTGTCAGCAGAGGAATATAGAATGGCAAAGAAACACTTAAAAAATGCCCAATGTCCTTAGTCATCAGGGAAATGCAAATGAAAACAACTCTGAGATTCCATCTTATACCCATTAAAATGGCTAAAATCAAAAACTCCAGTGACAACACATGCTAGAGAAGATGTGGAGAAAAGTGAACCCTCCTCCATTGCTGGTGGGAGTGCAAACTTGTACAACTGCTTTGGAAATCAATCTGGCACTTTCTCAGAAAACTGGTAATAGCTCTACCTCAAAACCCACCCATACTATTCCTGGGTATATATCTGAAAGATGCTCCACCATACTAGAACATTTGCTCAACTTTGTTCATACCATTTATATTCATAGTAATCATAATCTGGAAACAACATAGATGTCCGTCCTCAGAAGAATGGATACAGATTGTGGTACATTTACACAATGGAATGCTACTCAGCTGTTAAAAACAAGGAAATCATGAAATTTGCAGGCAAATAGATGGAACAGGAAAAGATCATCCTGAGTGAGGCAACACAGAACCAGAAAGACATGAATGGTACTCACTTATAAGTGGATATTAGCTATAAAATATAGGACAACCATACTAAATTTAACCATCTAAAGATACTAAATAACAAGAGGACATAGCTTTTTTTCTAACTGATTTTAAGTGTCTGCTTTTATGTTAAGGTCTTTGATCTACTTGGGCTTCAGTTTTGTGCAGGTGATAAGTATGGTAAACTCACACACTTATGGACACCTGATCTTTGACAAAGATGCCAAAACCATACAATGGAAAAAAGATAACATCTTCAACAAATGGTGCTGGTTTAACTGGATGTCTACATGTAAAATAATGTAATGTGGTTTTATAAAGTTCACTGAATAAAAACTCTGATTACATTCCTGGTCTTTGGTTCAAGAGATGAATATCCAAGTATGAACTTGCACATTGAGAGGTTTCTTAGCATTCCCAGAACTCTGCAGAAACTCACTTTGTCTAAGTTTATTTGTTAAACCATGGAATTTTTCCTAATCACTTTTTTGATTTTTTCTTTATTAATTACACTTTACTCACTTTGTATACCCCCTGTGGTTCCCTCCCTCCCTCCTCCCATCCCAATCCCTCCCTTCCTCCACCCTCTGCCTGCATGCCCCTTCCCAAGTCCACTGATAGGGGAGGACTTCTTTTCCTTCCTTCTGATCCTAGTCAATTAGGTCTCATCAAGAGTGGCTGCATTGTCTTCTTCTATGGCCTGGTAATGCTGCTTCGTGGGGAATACCCTTGAACTCATTGGCACAGGAGACAACTTCCTGAAGAGAACACCAACAGCACAGGCTCTAAGAGCAACAATCAATAAATGGGACCTCATTAAACTGAAAAGCTTCTGTAAAGCAAAGGACACCGTCATCAAAACAAAGTGACTCCCTACAGACTGGAAAAGAATCTTCACCAACCCTTTATCTGACAGAGGGCTAATATCCAGTAATATAAAGAACTATAGAAGCTGAAAAAAAATAAACCAAATAATCCAATTAAAAAATGGGGAACAGAGCTAAACAGAAAACTCTCTGTAGAAGAATATTGAACGAAAGGCAGAGAAACACTTAAAGAAATGTTCAACCTCATTAGCCATTAGGGAAATGCAAATCAAAACGACCCTGAGATTTCACCTTATACCCATCAGAATGGCCAAGATGAAAAACTCAAATGACAACACATGCTGGAGAGGTTGTGGAGAAAGGGAAACCCTCCTCCACTGCTGGTAGGAATGGAAAGTTGTACAACCACTCTGGAAATTAATCTGGTGCTTTCTCAGACAACGCTTCCTCAAGTTCCAGCCATACCACTCCTAGGCATATATCCAAAAGGGGCTCAAGTACAAAATAAAGACATTTGCTCAACCATGTTTGTAACAGCTTTATTTGTAATAGCCAGAAGCTGGAAACAACCCAGATGCCCCTCAACTGAAGAATGGATGCAGAAATTGTGGTACATCTACACAATGGAATATTACTCAGCAATGAAAAATAAGGAAATCATGAAATTTGCAGGTAAATGGTGGGATCTGGAAAGGATCATCCTGAGTGAGTTGTCCCAGAAGCAAAAAGACACACATGGTATATACTCACTCATATAGACATACAACATAGGACAAACCCACTAAAACCTGTGCATCTAAAGAAACTAAGCAAGAGAGAGGACCCTAACTAAAATATCCAATCCCCATCCGGAAAGGCAAAGAGGAGGGACATCAGAAGAAGAAGAAAACAGGAAACAACCTAGGAACCTACCACAGAGGGCCTCTGAAAGCCTCTGCCCTGCAGACTATCAATGCAGATGCTGAGCCTGATGGGCAACTGTTGGGCAGAGTGAAGGAAATTTTATGTAAGAACTGGGAAATAGTAAGAGCTGGAGAGGACAGGGTCTCCACAAGGAGAGCAACAGAACCAGAAAATTTGAACATAGGGAACTTCCCAGAGACTCATACTCCAACCAAGGACTATTCATAGAGATAACCAAGAACCCCTGCACAGAGGTAGCCCAGGGCAGTTCAGAGTTCAATTGGGTTACATAGTAATGTGAAGAGGGACTGCCTCTGACATAATCTTATTGGCCTGCTCTTTGATCACCTCCCCCTGCGGGGGGGGAGCAGCCTTACCAGGCCATAGTAGAGGACAATGCAGCCACTTTTGATGTGAACTGATGGACTAAGATCAGAAAGGAGAGGAGATCCTCCCCTATCAGTGGACTTGGGGAGTGGCATGCATGTGGAGGGAGGAGGGAGGGTGGGATTGGGAGGGGAGGAGGGAGGGGCTTATGGGGGATGCAGAATGAATAAAGTGTAATTGATGAAAAATTAAAAAAATAAAAATATGAAATATAAAAAAAAGAAAAAAAAATAAGGAAATCATGAAATTTGCAGGTAAATGGTGGGACCTTGAAAGGATCATCCTGAGTGAACTGTCCCCGAAGCAGAAAGACACACATGGTATAAACTAACTCATATAGACATATAACATAGGATAAACCTACTAAAACCTGTACATCTAAAGAAACTAATTAAGAGAGAAGACCCTGACTAAAACGCTCAATACCCATCCCGAAAGGAAAAGAGGATAGATTTCAGAAGAAGAAGAAAACAGGAAACAACCTAGGAACCTGCCACAGAGGGCCTCTGAAAGGCTCTGCCCTGCAGACTATCAAAGCAGACACTGAGACTTATGGCCAACTGTTGGGCAGAGTGAAGGAAATTTTATGTAAGAAGTGGGAAATAATAAGATCTGGAGAGTACAGGAACCCCACAAGGAGAGCAACAGAACCAGAAAATTTGAACACAGGGAACTTCCCACAGACTCATACTCCTACCAAGTACCAGGCATGGAGATAACCTAGAACCCCTGCGCAGATGTATTCCATGGCAGTGTAGTGTCCAAGTGGGTTACATAGTAATGGGAAGAGGGACTGCCTCTGACATAATCTGATAGGCCTGTTCTTTGATCACCTCCCCCTGAGGGGAGAGCAGTCTTACCAGGCCACAGAAGATGACAATGCAGACATTCCTAATGTGATCTGATAGACTAAAATCAGAAGGAAAGAAAGCAGGACCTCCCCTATCAGTGGACTTGGGGCGGGGCATGTGCAAAGAAGGGGGAGGGAGGGTTGGATTGGGAGGGGAGGAGGGAGGGGCTTATGGGGGGATACAAAGTGAATAAACTGTAATTAATAAAAAAATTAAAAAATATAGTATATAAAAAAACAGAACAAACAAACAAATTAAAAAAAACAACAAGAGGACATAGCTGACACAAAGGGATATGTAGAGAGGGGTACATAAACCTACCCACAAATCCTTTATCCAAAAATTTGTTGTACTTACAACTAGTACAGTGATACAGATGCAGTAGAAATCTGGGGATTTGCTAACTAATGCCTGGTCCAATTTGTGACCTATTCCATGGAAGAGAGGCAATCCCTGTCACAATTAATGATCCTCTGTTATACTTGCGGACAGGAGCCTAGCATAACTGTCCTCTGAGAGGTTTCATCCAGCAGCTGATGGAAGCAGACATAGAGACACACAGCCAAACAATATGAGGCACTTGGGAAGATGTGTGGAAGAGTCAAAGGAAGGATTGAGGGAACTGGAGGGATAGAGGCCACTGCAAGAAGAATAACTGGGTCAACTAATCCAGGGGCATGGAGACTCACAGAGACTGAATCACCCACCAAAGAGGATGCATGAGTAGGACCTAGGCCATGTGCACATATGTAGCAGAGGTGCCTCAGTGGGAGAAGATGCACCTAATCCTACTGTGAGTTGATGTGCCTTGGTGAGTTGGTACCCATTGGGCCCTCTCCTTTTCTGAGGATAAAGAGATAGAGCAATGGTGGAAGGGGTGGAAGGATGAGACGGGGAGGAGAGAAGGGAGAGGGTTGTAATCAAGATAAAGGGGAATAATTTTTTTAATTAAAAGCTTAAAAAAATGTTCATAAACCCTAGTCATAAATCATAAATGTTCATAAACCCTAGTCATGCAAATCAACACTAACTTGAGATTTGATCTGACACAGGTATGAGTGGTGAGTGCAGAAGCAATGAAATGAAGCTCATGCTGGTAAGGATTTGGAGCAAGGAAAACATTTATCTATCACTTGAAAAAGTTCAAATTTGGATAGACCCTAAGAAAATCAGTCTGGCTGCACTTCAGGAAGTTGAGAATAGGTCTACCTTAAGAGTTAATTATAACAACACTCTTAGGTATATAGTCAAGAGAAACTTTATCCTCCCTCAGATGTAGTTTCTCATCCATGTTCATTCTTCTCTATTCATACATGTTAGAAATTGGGAAAGGCCCAGACATCCATCAAAGAATGAATGGATGAAGAAAATATGATATACATAATGAAATACTAATGTTTGCGTTTAAATAAAATGAAATTTGCAAGTAAATGAATGGAGTTAGAATTAAAACATCCTGGGTAATGTAACTCAGATAAAGGACAAAGAGGGAGGGGGCAGAGCCAAGATGGCGACTATCACGCACAGTTTTTGAACACTGGAAGAGCTGAATGCCTGAGTGGGTGAGTGGAAGGACTTCTGAAACCAGGGAAATGATGGAGAGGCTTTATAAACAACAGGGAACATTACATGAGGTGAGAACTTTGGTCTCAGGCCAACCGTGGACTTGTTTGGGGAAGGAGAGAAATGATCCTTTGATCCCCCAGCACTCCCCTTTCTTAGACCTACCCCCTCCTCAGCACAGCCAGCTCATTGAGATTCTCAGCTCAGTGCTCTCGGCCGAGGGTCTGCAGTGGCTAAGAAGGAGCCCCTTAGCGCCTTAGCGGCAGCTGTTCCAATCTTGGAGTCCCAGACCAGTGAAAACCTTCCTCCCAGGGTCCCAGGTCTGCTGGCTACCATACTAGCTCCACAGAGTCTCTCAGCCACTGACTGAACAACCCGCCCAAATCCTCACTGACAGATAATATTCTATATACCCACCAAAGTCCAGCAGACCCGACATACAAGCCAGGCATACCAGGCACTGGGCCTCCCAGGCTTGGAGAGCATAGCTGAGGGTCCCCAGGACTTCCCAGAAAGCATTTGGCCCAGCATCCCAGTCTCCAGCTGCAGCCAGACTTTCTAACCTAGTGGCCTTTCTAACCTGGCGGCAGCAGCAGCACTAAGCTGGCGGAGCCTTTCAGTCCTCCTGCAGACCAGTCAGGGCCAAACCAGAGAGCAGAGAGCCCTGATCCCTGCTGATGCAACCTGCATAAGAGTGAGTATGCCCTTGAGTGTCAGCAGAGCCCTGGATTCCAGGGTCCTTCTAAAATAGAAGCCAGGCATCAGACCCCTCTCACCCACATACCCACTGTGGGAAACAGAGAGCCTCTTGAGATATTGAAGTTCCTACCCTACGGGCCCAACTGAGGAGTTAAGGCAGTTAATGCCGGAAATTGCACAGCGACCATCACCAGACCTGCTTGCGCGCGAGCCTACATTTGCCCTTCTGTGCCCTCATACTTTCCTCTCACAGGCATACATAGTGCGCCAACGCACACACTGAGGCTACAGGACCTCTCTCAGCTTCCTGAGGAACTCTCCAGACACCAAAAAGAGACAGTACCAGTCTGATCTGCAGAATCCAGAAACAAACAGGGAAGTTTTCAGATAAGCCAATGGCCAGGGGTAGGCAAAAAAACACATCCAAAATAAATCAGGACATCATGACTTCACCAGCAACCCCCAAAACTGATGGATATTCTAATTCATCAGAAGCACAGGAAAATGACTTTAAAGCTATGCTTACCCAATTATTTGAGGCTCATAAAGAGGAAACAAACAATTCTTTCAGGGCAATAGCCATGCAAATTCAGACAGTTAAAAATGAAATGAACAAATCTATCAAAGATTTGGCCAGTCATTTGGAGGCAAAGAAAGAGGAAGTGGACAAAATTTTTAAAGAAACACAGGGAAATATAGGCTAACAAATAGAAGCACAAGTAGAGAGACAATTAGTGGCATATAGAGAGGAAATGAACAAAAAAATAGAGATCATCGTAGAGAGACAGGAATCCACACTCAAACAAATGAAGGAAATGGTGCAAGGCATGAAAACAGAATTAGAATCAATAAAGAAAACACAAACTGAGAAAACCCTGGAGCTAGAAAACTTGGAGAAAAGATCAGGAACCACAAGGGTAAGCATCACCAACAGAATTCAAGAGATGGAAGAGAGAATCTCTGGAGCCAAAGATATACTTGCAGAAATTGATACTTCTCTCAAAGAAAAAGTAAAATCAGAAAAATCCCAAAGACAAAATATCCAAGAAATCAAGGACCCCATGAAAAGACAAAATCGGAGAATAATAGGAGTTCATGAAAAAGAAGACTCCAGGTTCCAAGGCCCAGAAAATATTTTCAAGAATATTATAGAAGAAAATCTTCCCAACTTAAAGAGATGTCCATAAATATACAAGAAGCTTACAGAACACCAAATATACTAGACCAGAAAAAAAACACATCACATCACATCATAGTCAAAACACTAAATCTACAGGACAAAAAAAAGATATTAAAAGCAGCAAGGGAAAAAGGTCAAGTAACATATGAAGGTAGACCTATCAGAATCACATCAGTCTTCTCATCAGAAACTATGAAAGCCAGAAGGGCCTGGGCAGGTGTCATGCAGACTGTAAAAGACCACAGATGCCAACCCAGATTACTATACCCTGCAAAGCTTTCAATCAACATAGATGGAGAAAACAAAACATTCCATGACAAAACTAAATTTATGCAATATCTACACAGCAAACCAGCCCTACAGAAGATACTAGAAGGAAAACTCCAATCCAATGCAAACAACTTCACCCAAGAAAAAAATAGCACACAGATAATATCCCAACAACAATTAAAAAGAAAACAAGCAATGAAACACAGTAAGACCACCGACTCCAATACAAAAGGAACTAACATTACTTGGTCACTATTATCTATCAATATCAATGGACTCAACTCTCCATTAAAAAGACACAGACTAACAGAATGGTTACGGAAACAGGATCCAACATTCTGCTGCATCCAAGAAATGCACCTCTGCAACAAAGACAAACACTATCTCAGAGTAAAGGGGTGGAAAAATGTCTTTCAAGCAAACGGACCTAGAAAACAAGCTGGGGTAGCTATCCTAATATCTAATGAAATAGATTTTCAACCAAAACTAATCACAAAAGATGCGGAGGGGCACTACATTATCATCAAAGGAAAAATCCACCAAGAGGACATCACAATTCTGAATATCTATGCCCCAAATACAAGTGTGCCTACATTCATAAAGAAAACATTATTAAAACTCAAAGCACACATTGATCCCAACACCTTAATAGTGGGAGACTTCAAAACCCTACTCTCAACAAAGGACAGATCATCTAGACAGAAGCTTAATAAAGAAATAAAGGCATTTACAGGGGTCCTAAATCAAATGTACCTAACATACGTACGTCTACAGAACTTTGCATCCAAACTCAAAAGAGTATACCTTCTCTTCAGCACCTCATGGAACCTTCTACAAAATAGACCATATAGTTGGTCACAAAGCAAGCCTCAACAGATACAAGAGGATTGAAATAATCCCCTTTATTCTATCTGACCACCATGGACTAAAGCTTCACCTCAACAACAATGGAATTATAAGAAAGCCTACAAACACAAGGAAACTGAACAACTTGCTTTAATGACAGCTGTGTTAAGGAAGAAATAAAAAAAAATTAAAGACTTCCTAGAATTCAATGAAAATGAAGGTAGAACATACCCTAATTTATGGGACACAATGAAAGCACTGCTCAGAGGAAAATTCATAGCACCAAGTGCCTTCAAAAAGAAATTTGTGACATCTCATACAAGCAACTTAATGGCCCAACTGAAAATCCTAGAAAAAAGGAAGCAAATGTACCTACAAGGAATAGACAACTGGAAATAATCAAACTCAGGACTGAAATCAATCAATTAGAAACAAATAAAACTATTCAAAGAATCAATGAAACCAAGAGCTGGTTCTTTGAGAAAATCAATAAGATAGACAAACCCTTAGACAAACTAACTAAAAGGCAGAGAGAAACTAGCAAAATCAGCAAAATCAGAAATGAAAAGGGGACATAACTACAGAGTGAGGAAATCCAAACAATCATTAGGTCATACTACAAAAGCCTATATGCCACAAAATGTGAAAATCTAAAAGAAATGGACAATTTTCTAGATAGAATCCATCTACCAACATTAAGTCAAGATCAGGTAGAAAGATTTTGAATAGTCCTATATCCCCCAAGGAAATAGAAGCAGTCATCAACAATCTCCGTTCCAAAAAAAGCCCTGCGCCAGATGGATTCAGTACAGAATTCTACCAGACCTTCAAAGAAGTGCTAACTCCAATTCTCTCCAAACTATTCCACAAAATAGAAACAGAAGGAACATTAACAAACTCATTGTAAGAAGCCACAGTCACCTTGATACCTAAACCACACAAAGATCCAACAAAAAAAGAGAACTTCAGACCTATCTCTCTTATGAATATTGATGCAAAAATACTCAATAAAATCCTTGCAAACAGAATCCAAGAACACATCAAAGATATCATCCACCATGACCAAGTAGGCTTCATCCCAGTCATGCAAGGGTGGTTCAACATACGGAAATCCATCAAAATAATCCACCACATAAACAAACTGATGGAGAAAAACAACATGATCATCTCCTTAGATGCAGAAAAAGCATTTGACAAAGTCCAACACCCATTCATGTTTAAAGTCTTGGAGAGATCAGGGATACAAGGCACATAACTGAACATAGTAAAGGCAATATACACCAAGCCTATAGCCAATATCAAACTCAATGTAGAGAAACTTAAATCAATCACACTGGAATCAGGGACAAGGCAAGGCTGCTCACTTTCTCCATATCTCTTCAACATAGTACTTGAAGTCCTAGCCAAAGCAATAAGACAACTAAAGGAGATCAAGGGGATACAAATTGGGAAGGAAGAGGTCAGAGTGTCAATATTTGTAGATGATATGATAGTATACAAGAGCGACCCCAAAAATTCAACCAGACAACTCCTTCAGCTGATAAACACTTTCAGCAAAGTGGTAGGATGCAAAATCAACTAAAAAAAAAAAAAATCCCCCATCCGGAAAGGCAAAGAGGATGGACATCAGAAGAAGAAGAAAACAGGAAACAACCTAGGAACCTACCACAGAGGGCCTCTGAAAGCCTCTGCCCTTCAGACTATCAAAGCAGATGCTGAGCCTGATGGGCAACTGTTGGGCAGAGTGAATGGAATTTTAGGTAAGAACTGGGAAATAGTAAGAGCTGGAGAGGACAGGGTCTCCACAAGGAGAGCAACAGAACAAGAAAATTTGAACACAGGGAACTTCCCAGAGACTCATACTCCAACCAAGGACTATTCATGGAGATAACCCAGAACCCCTGCACAGATGTAGCCCAGGGCAGTTCAGAGTCCAATTGGGTTACATAGTAATGTGAAGAGGGACTGCCTCTGACATAATCTGATTGGCCTGCTCTTTGATCACCTCCCCCTGGGGGGGGGGGGGAGCAGCCTTAGCAGGCCATAGTAGAGGACAATGCAGCCACTTTTGATGTGAACTGATGGACTAAGATCAGAAAGGAGAGGAGAACCTCCCCTATTAGTGGACTTGGGGAGTGGCATGCAAGCAGAGGGAGGAGGGAGGGTGGTATTGGGAGGGGAGGAGGGAGGGGCTTATGGGGGGATGCAGAATGAATAAAGTGTAATTGATGAAAAATTAAAAAAAAAATCAGAAGCCCTTCTGTATAGCAAGGACAAAAGAGCCGAGAAAGAAATCAGGGAAACAACACCCTTCATGATAGCCACTAATAACATAAAATATTTTGGGGTGACTCTAATCAAGCAAGTGAAAGACCTGTTTGAGAAAAACTTTAAGTCTCTGAAGAAAGAAATTGAAGAAGATATCAGAGGATGTAAAGATCTCCTGTGCTCATGGATTGGTAGCTTTAACATTGTGAAAATGGCCATCCTGCCAAAAGCAATCTACAGATTCAACACAATTCCCATCAAAATACCAACTCAGTCCTTTACAGACCTTGAAAGAAAAGATTCTCAGCTTCATATGGAGAAAAAAAAAAAAAAAGAAAAAAAACAGAATCTCCAAAAGAATCCTGTATAACAACAGGTCATCTGGAGGTATCTCCATCCCTGATCTCAAGTTGTACTACAGAGCAATAGTAATAAAAACTGCATTGTACTGGCATGGAAACAGAAAGGAGGATCAATGGAACCAAATAGAAGACCCAGAAATAAACCCACACACCTATGAACACTTGATTTTTGACAAAGAAGACAAAACCATTCAATGGAAAAAAGGGGTCTTTAACAGATGTGGTCACAGTTCTGGAAGAAGTGAACTTACAAGCCCCCATTCTTAACCCAGGAGCTATCTCCAACTGATCACCTCTTGCATAGGTAACTTTAGTTTCATCCAGTGGGATCTCACTGGGTATACAAACCATTTGTAGGTCAAACCCCATGCCATGTTTCTTAATCTCAAAATTATTTGCTTATGGCATTATTACTATTGATGTTGCTTTGTTATTATTATTTTTATCATTATTATTGCTGTTGGTTATTCAGTTAGCTATAGGGTTTGTGTATATATATTTTTTTCTTGTTTTGTTTTATTTTATTTATGGGATTTCTCTCTATGTGAAGGTGTGTATGTCTGATGTGTTTCTTGTGCTTTTTCTTTGACTCCTTTTGTTCTGCATATTTGTCCTCTACTGACTTTGCTATTTGGTTTATCTTACTTGTTATTGTTATTATTGCTTCTGTTTGTTTTCTAATGATAGGAAAAAAAAAGCTGCAGATTTGATAAGAAGTGAGGTAAAGAACACCTGGAGAAAGTTGAGGGAGGGGAACCATTATCAGAATTGATTATATGACTAAATCTATATTCTTTTTCTTAAATCTATTTATTTATTTATTTACTTACTTAGTTACTTACCTACTTACTTATTAATTCACTTATCCTCCCAATCATAGCCCCATTTCTCCTCTCCTATCAACCCAACCCTCCCTCCCGCTTCCCCTACTCCCTGTTCCTTACCCTTCAGAAAAGGGGAATGCACACACACACAGACACACACACACACACACACACACACACACATACTCATCCCAGCATAACAATTTGCATCAGGACTGAGTGCTTTCTATTCTCCTGTGGCTGGGTGAGGCAGCCCTGTGAGCCAGGGGAAAGTGATTGAAAAGCATGAAACAGACTCCCTGTCTGAGACAATCCCTTCTCCCCTTTCTACGGAACTTATATGTTCACCTAACTACTCACTATCTACATATGTTTAAGAGGCTTACTTTGAGTCCCTTCATGGTGCTTGCTTGGTGCTTCTTAATACCCCTGGGCCTGGATTAGTTGGCCCTGTTGGTCTTCTCGTGGAGCTTCTGTCCCCTCTGGGTTCTTCTATTCTTCCCTCATTCTTCCACACTGCTCCTTGTGCTCTGTCCAATGTTGGCTAAATATATTTTCAATAAAAGAAAAAAAAAACAGTTTAAATACACAATGTATATCTCTCTGAACAGCAATTATAGTGCTGCACTATTGATAGCAGTAAAGCCGTAGAACAAACCTTCATGGCAATTCACAAATTAATGAAAAAAGAAATGTTATGATGTTGTATTATTTAGCTATTAAGAAAAATATGTCACAGAGCAAGGTGGCGCATGCCTGTAATCCCAGGATTCAAGGAGGCAAAGGCAGGCAGAACTTTATTAGTTTGAGGCAAGCCTGGTTTACAAAGTGAGTCCAGGTGAGCAAAGAGAAGCACTGTCTCAAAAAACGACCACTCCCCCAAAAAATAAAGAAAGCTAAGTCATTTTTTTATAGAATTCTAAATTCCTATGTTTTGTAAAATGAGACAGTTTCATATTTTCTCTAGCATGAATAAACTAGTAAACAAAACTGAGACACGAAATTAGAAGTATGAGGTAGGGTAACTATTAGAAATAAGGATGGATATTAAGAGGAGTTAGGGGTAGAGAAATCTGGAAGCATATAGGAATATACATAAATCCACTGAAATGTGTTCTTAATGCACATTGACTCAAATATTAAAATTTTGTTTGTCTAAATCATGAACTGTAAGTACAAATGTTTTTTCATAAAAAAGTATGATATGAGTCATTTAAGATCCATGTACCTATGTATCATTTCTACCAAAAACATGAAAGAAGATACATGGCCTTGAGTTTATTAGCCTCAAGTTTTTCAGCACTTTGGATTTGTTTTGGGATGGTTTTTCATCATAGTCACCTGCTACAGGTGAGCATATATTTCTCATAGATTTTATATGCATTGTCTTCATGGATAGAGATTAGCTAGTTCCTTACAAACTTATTAATCATTTGTATTTCTATTGAGAATCATCTATTCAGGTAATTTATGTTTTCATGATTACGTTTTTTCTATTGATGTTGTTAAGATTCATTTAAAGAATTCTGTAAAAAATTTTATGTGGATCCTCTGTAAGATGAATGTCTGATAAAGGCTTTTATCAATATCTGAGGTTTTCTCTTTATTCTGTTGTTTGATTGGCATTTCTCCACATCTAATTTGTAGGCATTCTTTAAGGCTTAATTTACTGGAATTAAAAAAAAAAACTATTGTTAAGTTAGAACAAAAAATTGAATTCAATACAGGAACTAAAATGCAAATATGAAATTTTTATATACATATTATGTGTATAAATCCTCAATGGTCAATCTTAAATTGTTTAATGAAGAAATGCACAGTTTGCTTCAAGAGACTGTATGGAACAATGACTTCAAAACCAAGTATTCAAGCGTTCACACACTTGGATATTAAATAATAGAAAGCACTGCTTCATGTCAGAATTGTCAAAAGAAATTTAATGATTTGGCACAATTTTGTGGCTACATATACCATCCTCAACAGGCATTGGTTTCATATGACATGTGTTTACAGAATCATTTCTAACCGTTACTATGTACAATAAGAGTGAAATATGGTCACAAATGTAACATTCATAGAGAAGTACACCATCTACATAATTAACAATTTAGAAAAATGATTGAAAATGCAAAGTATATATCAATGTTAAAATTCCCAATTGAATTTTTACTATTCTCAATACTTTTCGACTTACACTCAGCCATTTAACTGTTTATAAATAATAAGTAATTACGTATCTTTTAGAATTCATCCTGTCAGCCAGTTTGTTTCTTTAATTATTTATGATTATATCATTCTTTGGCTTTAATTCAGAGAAATGTTCCTATAAAACGCCCCTGAAAATAAATGTGTTCCAACAGTGGTTCTCAGTTTTTGAATTGTGACTCACGTAGGAGTTGCATATCACATATCCTGCATATTTGATACTTACATAATGATTCATAACTGTAGCAAAATTAGAGTTATGTGCAGCAAGTACATAATTTTATGGTCGAGGTCACTACAACATGAGAAATTATATTAAAGGTTCACAGCACTAGTAAGATTGAGAAGCACTGTGTGAGTGTAATGGGAATACTGGCTGGCTCAATCACACTTGCCTTCTGTCCATGACGAATTCACTCATTCCTTTCTATTTATAACTTAACTTGTCATCTGCAAAATAACTTATACATATATTGAACTTACATACTTATATGTGTATACCCAATACCATTCATGTCATTTCATATTATTAATAATTGAACCTTAGAAGTGGATAACTCAAAAGCAATCAAAAACTTGTGAAATTTTCCTAAAGTTGTAAACAACAAAAAGTTTAAGTTATTATCGGTAAAGAAATAATTTTTAACCCCCTCGTTGGAACATCCTGCATCAGTTCTAGAACTAGCAGTGGTGGTGTCTGAGGTCTGAGTAGGTTCAGGAGACCATTGCCCCCAGGGGTGAGACGTGCTCCATGTAAATTGACTAACTCCATGTTTTCCTCCACTTTTGAAAGTCATTTAAGGTTCTTAAATTATCTTTTCTTTTTTTTAAATTTTTCATCAATTACACTTTATTCAATCTGCATCCCCCCATAAGCCCCTCCCAATCCCACCCTCCCTCTCCTTTCTGCATGCATGCCACTCCCCAAGTCCACTGATAGGGGAGGTTCTCCTCTCCTTTCTGATCTTAGTCCATCAGTTCACATCAAAAATGGCTGCATTGTCCTCTACTATGGCCTGGTAAGGCTGCTCCCCCCCAGGGGGAGGTGATCAAAGAACAGGCCAGTCAGAGGCAGTCCCTCTTCACATTACTATATAACCCACTTGGAGACTGAGCTGCCATGGGCTACATCTGTGCAGGGGTTCTAGGTTATCTCCATGAATAGTCCTTGGTTGGAGTATGAGTCTCTGGGAAGTTCCCTGTGTTCAAATTTTCTTGTTCTGTTGCTCTCTTTGTGGAGGCCCTGTCCTCTCCAGCTCTTACTATTTCCCAGTTCTTACATAAAATTCCTTTCACTCTGCCCAACAGTTGCCCATCAGGCTCAGCATCTGCTTTGATAGTCTGTAGGGCAGAGTTCCTATAAGTCCACACCTGTTTGTTTATAACCCCCATTTTTATTCATTATTAGCCAGATAGAGCCAAGTAATTGTGGTAATGATACTTGCTTTTTTGCCCAATGCTGGAATGCTAGTGAATTTAGGTATGCCCTGGTTACTCGCATGCCTCGCTGGGTGCCTGTGCCCGTTGATGCCCCTCACGCTATGACTCTCTTCAGACAGAAAAGGGATCTTGGAATTACAGCCGCCATTGTTACTGCCATCTCATTGGCGTCTGTTGGAGCTACCACCGTGGCATTAGCCATGAGTCATACTATGCAGACTGCTCAGACCCTAAATAATCTTTTAGCCAATGTAGCTCATGCTTTAGATGTACAAAAAGGAATTAATGCTCAACTAAAAGGAGGCTTGATGGTGTTCAATCAGAGGATTGACCTCGTACAGGAGCAAATTGATACCCTATGGCAAATCGCTCAACTCGGCTGTCAATGGAAGTATGCTGGACTTTGTGTCACTAGCATACAATATGAGAATTTTTCCCGTGCTGCAAATCTGTCTAAACAATTGTCTAGCTATATTTTAGGCAATTGGACTGAAGAATTCGATACTATGATGGAGCAGCTGAGAGTGGCCATTGTTATGGCAAATTCTACCAGAGTGGACGCAGGACTAGCCACAGGATTATCATCATGGATTGCTGCAGCCATGAATCATCTCATCTGAAGGAATGGACAGGCATGGGAGCGTAAGCAGGCCTTCTGGTGTTGGTCTCCTTTGTTTGCCTGTGGTGTATATGCAAGATTAGAGTCTCACAACAACGTAATGAAGCCATGATCATTCAGGCCTTTACAGCCATTGAAGCAGGACAGTCTCCCCAAGCATGGTTGGCTATCATAAAAAGCTAAAATGTTATGCTCAGGATGCGAGGCTAAGCACTGCACTCAGGGTCAGCCGCTTTCGACCCAGAGAAGAGCAAGTCTGATTGCATGCGGGTTGATGCCCCAGGTCCCGCCTCTGAGAAAAAGGTATCAGACGGGTCTGATGCTCTTTGGGTGGATGACACCTAAATGAACATCAGTACAAAGTCCCAGTTTATTTCTAATATCAGAGATCAGACCTCTATTCTTGCCTGATGCATCTAAAACAAAAAGGGGGAACTGTAGAGAGCTGTGTAATGCCGTGCCTTAAAGATGGAGCTGGTTTCCGCCTTCCACCTTCCCGATGGTGAGTGCTCTCTGTCACAAACAACTCCATATTTGGCTAAGGCTGAGGATCTGGCTTGCTTCCATGTATGTGGACCTATCTGCATTGCCCACGTGGCACGCCTGGGTTGGCTACCCAGACTCTATTTAAGCTTTGGGCTGGCTTTCCCCAGGGTCAGAAGATTGTTCAAGGTTCCTGAATAAACTGCATTGAGAAGAACAAAAAAAAAAAAAAAAAAAAAGATCAGAAAGAAGGAGAGGAGGACCTCCCCTATCAGTAGACTTGGGGAGAGGCATGCATGCAGAAAGGGGGGGAGGGGGGGACCGGGAGAGGAGGAGGGAGGGGCTTATGGGGGGATACAAAAGGAATAAAGTGTAATTAATAAAAGTTAAATAAAAAATTTAAAAAAAAGAAATAATTTTTAGATTGATGTGTTCAAGCTGGTAGGAAATAAAAGTGTGGGAAGTTTCACGTAGAGGTTGGAATATGGGATGGTAGAGCAGAGTAGAAAGAGAAAATAAATGCTAATCATAATGATGTTTGAAAATTTGATGTAGAAAATTACTATTTTATAAGCTGTCTAAAACATATGTGTGTTAGTATTTTGGAACACAACCTGCTCCTGGATTACCCAGCAACCTATGTCATCATCATGTGTTGCCAGCCAGGTGGCCACACCTGGAAGGCATGGTTACCTTGCCCCTTAAAGGGCTAACCCCGACATGTGGTCTCTCTCTTACTTTCTCTTCCTCCTTCTCTCTTAATTTCTCTTACTTCTCACTTTCCCTCTTACCATCTTACTCTTTCTCTCTCTCTCTCTCTCTGTCTCTCTGTCTCTCTCTCTCAGGGCACCCCATCCTCTTCCCTTTTCTCTCTCACTCTCCATGTCCTGCCTCCCCTTCCCTCCTAATGAGTCTCTCACAGAGAATATCAGTTGACTCCTGCTTCTTCTTAATTTTTAACAATGTATGTATATGCACATATCTCTTGTATAAAAATTTTGAGTTAGAGAGATGGCTCAGAGATGAGCTCCTGTTTTATGGAAGACTCAGGCATGTTTACTAGAACCCACATCATAGCTTCCACCCATCTATAACTCCAGCTACATGAGATGAAATGCCTTCTTCTGATCTCCATGAGTCACATACTAGGCATGTATGTGGTATGCATACATACACACAAGCAAAACACACATGCACATAAAATAAAAATAAATAAATTTAAAAGGTTTAATTTCATTTCATTTACACAAATCCCAGAAGCCAAGGGTTACCAAACAACAGACTATAATTACATAAATATTTAAGTCATTAGCTAAAAGGGACAGGTCTAACTGTATCAATCACTATACGTTTATATTCTTTAAAAGGGTCAACTGATATCAAAAACTGTAATAAAGCATTTTTCATTAGAAAATATTTTTAAAGGTTTATTTATTTATTTATTATGCATACAATGTTCTGTCTGCATATAGACCTGCACACCAGAAGAGGGCACCAGCTCTCATTATGTATGGTTGTGAGCCACCATGTGGTTGCTGGGAATTGAACTCAGGACCTCTGGAAGAGCAGCCAGTGCTCTTAACCTCTGAGCCATTTCTCCAGCATTAGGAAATATTTTAAATGTAATTCATCTCATTTAAATTCAAATATATTTTAATTAGGCCTTTATATTTTATAAAAAAAAATACATATGTAATTTTCTGGGACCTTTGTCTGAAATATCTCAACTAATCACGCGAATTCTATCTACATAGAGTATTGGAATTGTAGATGATCCTCCATGAACTTAGTAATCTAAACGGAAATAACACTTTTAGGGCTATAACAGAAGGTACTTACAGAATCAATGTATTTGTAAAGGGTAAAAACAACGTAATGGAAGATTCTCTTGGGCTTTTATGCTGGTCTTAACACAAACCCGAGCACTTGAAACCTATTAAATGCATTCTGTCTCTTGGTAGCTGAAAATCTGAACTCTATTGCTTCACTGAAATCAAGGTATCAGGAAAGATTATTTGAGTCTCTAAGGATAATTCATCACATGCCTTTCTGGATTTCTGGGAAATGTTTGCGTTATTTGGTCTGTGGCTACATCTCTATGTAAGCACCTACTGTCACTTTCATATTTTCAATCTATCAAATTTCTTGCAACTACTTCTTAATGAGGATGCACATGATCATGTTTATAATCTACAGGCTAAGGCAGAGTAATCTCTTCATTTTTAATATGCATCTCTATCCCTGTTTGTAGTGGAAGGAAACACAAGCATCTGGGATTAGATGGCAATTATCTTTTAAGAAAAATTAGTCTACCTTACCATTTAAAATGCCTCATCATTCTCCAAGTTTCTAGTTCCGTATACATACACAATTAAATATTGTTTGGTCACTAAACTTCTTAGTAGATTTGACATGATGATTTAATTTGTCTGAATCTAGAACTATGTTGAGCACTAGTCTATGAGATGATAAACATACTTCACTCATTTTTGTGTCTGAAATGAGAAACACTTCTCTAATTAAAACCACAAGCTAAGACACATGTTCTTTCCATTAGTAGAACCCATCAACTTCTCCTTTTGATTTTGGATCCAAATTGTTATTTGTCTGTTTTTCTGTGTTCCTGCTGTTAGGATCCATACCCAGCTAAACCCTGTCAGAAGTGTACTGTTGAATTGATCTCAATTTATTATTTCTTCCTTTCAACAAATGCTCCACATTTTACCTTGCAGTCACAGTTGCTTTTTCAAAGGATAGATATACTCGTTAATGAAGAATAAACCCCTTTTATGCTTTTACATGAAAATCAAAATTCTTCTTTGATCAAAATATTTCAGTGCTATAGACTGCAATCTCTATGTTCTTAGCGTTCTGCTATTCAGCCCAAAGTTGCATGTCAGAGAAAGCTGGCTTATCTCAAACACATTCAGCTGCATAACCACTCTAGTCAACTTAATCTGTTCTATGATAGGCAAAATGACAAGGCAGCCTTAGCCTGACTAAAACCGTTTGATGTTAACAAAGTAAAGCTAGATAACACTCTCATAAAAAAGTCATTATGAGGTACTTAATCTAAGTAAGTGAGATTCAAAAAAAAAAATCACACTTTTCCTATTATATGAAATTAGTAGGTATAGGGGGAAGAAAGATATGGGGGTCTTTTGGAGAAGGGAAAGGGACACAGAGGTGGTAGAAAATCAAAGTGTGTTACATGTATGAAAAGAACATTATTTCATATGGTGGTGCATGCTAAGAAAACAAGCATACTGTACACTTGTGAAGTGGATAGAAGAGAGAAACTGGCAGTTATAGAAGGAAGCAGAAATCTCAGAAAAGGGGCATTGAAAAGAAGCTTGATTTCCTTGTTTTTAATTGCAGAGTAGTATTCCATTATATAAACATACCACAATTTCTGTATCCATTCCTCAGTTGAGGAACACCTGGGTTTTTTTTCCAGCTTGTGGTTATTATGAATAAACCTGCTATGAACATGGTTGAGCAAATGTCATTGTTATATACTTGAGCATATTTTGAGTGTATGTTTAGGAGTGCTATAGCTGGATCTTGAGGAAGCATGATTCGTAATTGTCTGAGAAAACGAGAGACTGATTTCATGATGTTTGCAGGTAAATGTTGGAAACAAGAAATTATCATTTGAGTGAGGTATCCCAGAAGCAGAAAGACACACATGGTATATACTTACTTATAAGTGGATATTAGACATATAATATAGGATAAAGGTACTAAAATCTGAATACCTAAAGAAGCTAAATAAGGAGGACCCTGGATAAGATGATCAGACCTCACTCATGAATGTAAATGGGACAGACATAGAAAGAGGGAGAAAAGAGGGAACAGGACAGAAGCCTACCACAGAGGGCCTCTGAAAGACTCTACCCAGCAGGATATTGAAGCAGATGCTGAGATGCATAGCCAAACTTTGGGTAGAGTGCAGGGAATGTTATGAAAGAAGGGGGAGAAAGAAAGATCTGGAGGGGACAGTAGCTCCACAAGGAGGACAAAAAAACAAAAAATCTAGGCAGAGAAGTCTTTTCTGAGACTGATTCTCCAACTGATTCTCTGGGACCATGCAGGCAGATAAGCTATAACCACTGAATAGATGTAGCCCATGGCAGCACAGTGTCCCTTACTGGTTCCCTAGTAAGGGGAACAGGGACTGTCTCTTACATGAACTCAATGTCTGACTCTTTGATCACTTTCCCCTGAGGGGGTGAGGGGAGCCACCTTACCAGGCCACAGAGAAAGACAATGCTTTTGGTCCTAATGAGACATGATAGGCTAGGGTCAAAGGGAAGGGAGGAGGACCTCCCTATCAGTGGAATGAACTTAGGAGAAGAAGAAGGGGGGGATGGTATTTGGAGTGGATAAGGGAGGGGCTACAACTTGGATACAAAGTGAATAAACTGTAATAAATAAAAAATAAATAAATAAATAAATTTTTAAAAAGTATCCTGAGTGTAGGCTGAGGAAATTTGTTCATGCTCCTGAATGTTGTACAGCAATACCAAACTCTACTCAGATTTCAATTACTCCAAGCCTTGTTCACCTAAAGATAAATGTTCTTTTTAGTTACCTTTTAAATCTTTTACTTATTCTGAAATTTGATTTTGTCTTTGTTTTAATAAAACCGAAGAAAAGTGAAAATGACCCGAAATTATAGTTAGCAAAGATAGAAAATTACTTGACAAAGTAAGTGGAATTGTTCCAATATCTTATAAGATAAATTGATCCTAGTTTTTCAATGTAGATGTTCAAAGTCATGCAAAAATTACACTTACATATATTGTTATAATAACAAAATTATTGAAAAAGAGGCCATAAATTTGATAGAGGAAGGAGGGGCAAAAGGGATAGTTTATAGGAAGGAAAGCCAAGGGGAAAAATGATGTAATATATTTTAATCTCATAATAGTAACAGAAGTAATAAGAATAATGGAAAGTCCAGAAAAGATAGGGTACTAGCAAAGTAATTATATGAGTTACTTGAAAGTGTTGAGAGTTTCTTTCATAGTGTACTATTTCAAGAAACATTCAGTAAATATTAACTGTGTTCTGTATGCATGTTAATGACATGGAAAATTGCATCTTTCTTTTTTAATTTTAATTTTTATTATTAGTTACATTTTATTAACTGTATCCCAGCTATATCGCTCTCCCTCATTCCCTCCCAATCCCACCCTCCCTCCCTCATCTCCTCCCTGCCCCTTTCCAAGTCCACTGATTGGGGAGGACTTCCTCCCCTTTCATCTGACCCTGTTTAATCAGGTATCTTCAGGACTGGCTGCAAAGTCCTCCTCTGTGGCCTAGCAGGACTGCTCCTCCCTTGGGTTGGGGAGGTCAAAGAGCCTGCCATTGAGTTCCTGTCAGAAATAGTCCCTGTTCCCCTTACTATGGGAAACCAGTTGGTTACTGAGCTACCACGGCCTACATCTGAGCAGAGGTTCTAGGTTATATCCATACATGGTCCTTGGTTGAATGTCAGTCTCAGAAAAGACCCTGTGCCCCAATATATTTGGTTCTTGTGGAGCTCCTATCCTTTCCATGTCATACTAACTTCCCTGCACGCTACCTAAGGTTTGGTTATGAGTCTTAGTATTTTAAACTTATCTCATTTAAGAAAACTGGGCTGGATACTAATAAGGTCATAGTTACCCATGTTACAGTGAGCTCTTTTCTATATAGGTGAACACAAAGTTACTTCTAGCTACAAAAAGTCACAATAGCTATATATCTGACTGATATAGGGTCTAAATTTAACTGTAAGCATGTATATCTAAAATGATGATTGCTTTGAAAAAAAATTGTCCTCACAACTTATTAGTATATGTCCCTAGCTTCATCTTTGTGAAAGAAATCCTATATTCTTTATATTTTTTGATGACACAGGGAAAAAATAAATGTTTCTTTTTTTTCCCCTCTGCATTGTCAAATAAGTCATTTTGGAAAGATATCTTGAAACATAAATTAAGCCTGAAGACTAATTTCCATCTTGCTACTATTACATCAAGCATTTTGATTGTTTTGATTATCTGATGTCTCTTTTCCATATATCTGCATCAAGAATAAACATCAGGTGACAAAGTTGTTCATGCTATTATAATAATTTCCTTAATGCTATAAACTTGAGCAGGAAATTCTGTGGAAATTATTAATGACAGCAGTCAAATATTATGTAAGTTAAATTAGATGTTTAGCTGCACTGATTTGATTTGTGCTAAATTATGTATTAAATAGAAGCAAGGAGCATCCAGGAACAGAACTCACAGAAGCCACTGAAGCCTGTTAAGTAAGACATTGCTTATATGTAGGAAATAGAAGGTATATTTACCTTTTTAAATTAATTAACTTATTTATTACAATTTATTCATTTTGTAGCCCCCTCCCTAATCTCTTCTTCTTCCCCTATGTCCCACCCCTAGTGCCCTGATAGAGGAGGACCTCCTCCTCTTGTATCTGACCCTAGCTTATCAGATGTCATCAAAACTGGCTGCATCATCTTCCTCTGTGGCCTGGCAAGGCTGCACTCCTTCTTACCCAGGGGGAGGTGATCAAAGAGCAAGCCACTGAGTTTATGTCCCTGTACCTTTTTCTAGGGAACCCACTGGAAACTGAGTAGCTTATGGGCTTCCTCTGAGTAGGGGTTCTAGGTCCTCTACATGCATGGTCCTTTTTTGGAATATCAGTCTCTGCAGGACCCCCACCTTAGCTCCCCCTTTTTTTTTTTTTGGCTCTGTTGGTCTCCTTGTGTAGTTCCTGTCCCCTCCAGGTCTTTTTCTATTTCTCTTCTCCCTCAATATTTCCTGAACTCTGCCCAAAGTTTGGATATCTCAGTATCTCCTTTGATACCCTGGTGGACAGAGTCTTTCAGAGCTCTTCTGTGGAAGACTCCTGTCCTGGTCCATCTTCTCTTACTTCCAGTGTCTATCCTGTTTTCCCTTCTGAGTAAGGTTTCATCCTATTCCCTAGAGTCCTCCTTGTTGTTTATCTTCTTTAGGATTATAGATTTTAGTATGTTTATCCTATATTGTATGGCTATATTCTCTTACAAGTGAGTATATAACATGTGTTTTCCTGCTTCCCACCATTTGCCTGCAAATTTCATAATTTTCTTCTTTTTAATTGTTCAGTAGTATGTACTTCTACCTTTTAAAACATTTAAAAAGTAGTGAATAAAAAACATTCTTGATACCTTATGAATTCCTCTGAAACAGCTGTAGTTGATTCATCAGTAAAAATTTAGAAGCTGATCTTGGAGGATTTCAGATCATAAATTTTCAAGTATGTCACATATATGGAATGCTAGAGTATTAACTTGAAATTAAAATAGACATTTTCTATACCTGGTTTCCCTGATCAAAATATTATTTATACTGTTATGACCTGCTGGGTATTGCATCTTTAAAAATAAAGAGGAGCATAAACTAATCTAGAAGTAGGACTCTGGCTTTATTGCTCAATCCCCATTGCGAAAGGCAAAGAGAATGGACATCAGAAGAAGAAGAAAACAGGAAACAAGTTAGAAGCCTCCCACAGAGGGCCTCTGAAAGGCTCTGCCCTACAGATTATCAAAGCAGATGTTGAGATTTATGGCCAAACGTTGGGCAGAATGCAGGGAATCTTATGAAAGAAGTGGGAAATAGTAAGATCTGGAGAGGACAGGAGGTCCACAAGGAGAGCAACAAAACCAAAAAATTTGAACACAGGGTTTTTTCCTGATACTCATACTCCAACCAAGTACCATGCATGGAGATAACCTAGAACCCCAGCACAAATGTAGCCCATGGCAGTTCAGTGTCCAAGTGGGTTCTATAGTAATGGGAAGAGGAACTGCCTCTGACATAATCTGATTGGCCTGCTCTTTGATTACCTCCCCCTAAGGGGGGAGCAGCCTTACCAGGCCACAGAGGAAGACAATGCAGCCATTACTGATGAGAACAACAGACTAGGATCAGAAAGAAGAAAAAGAAACCCTCTCCTACCAGTGGACTTGGGGAGGGGCATGCATGGAAAAGGGGGAGAAAGGAAGGGATTGGAAGGGGAGGGGGAGGGAACTAGAGGGGGGAGATAAAGTAAATAAAGTGTAATTAAAAATAAATAAATAAAGAAGCCAAAAATTAATAAAATAAAGAGGAGCATATAGCAATGTGGATATCATACTAATTCACTTGCACAACTTACAAAATCAAAGTCCCATAAAAAATATGGTTGCATAAAGCAGAACCAAATTTTATTAAAACCCTAATTATGGGATTCAAATGACTTTATATGGCTCTATTTGTATAAATTAATGCAATAAAATCTAGTACTCATTTTGTTCATGCATTTTGAACTTCATAGACTTCTGTCTTTTTAAATTTATATCATTTTTAACTGTATAAAATACATATACAAAAGTTTAAATTTTGGGTGTTTGATATATATTCGATCACACAATAGAGCACGCTCATTATTCTCTTCATGACATATCACAATTGTGCTTCCACATTCAAAAGAGTCTAAACAACTCAACACACACACACAAGTATCAGTGTCTGTGAACTAAACTCTTGAACTTTTATATTTAAACTGATTTTGTCTGTTTCTTTTACTTTCCCATAGGGCTAGTAGAAAGTTTCTGATTTAATACAAACTAATTTTAATTTTAAAAATCAAAATACCCAGTTAAATATAGACTTCATAGGACCAGGATATATTTTTTTCAGAATCTATTTTATGCTAATATAACATAAGGAGTCTCATACCAAAACAGGATTCTTTGCTTCTTTGTAATTCAATGTAAATGAGTATCATATATTATTTCTCTCTCTCTCTCTCTCTCTCTCTCTCTCTCTCTCTCTCTCTCTCTGTGTGTGTGTGTGTGTGTGTGTGTGTGTGTGTTGAAATTATTGTTGGTATTCAAAAGAGTAGGGCTTCCCAAGTCCCTCCACTTCTTCTGGGGGTATGGGATGGAAATTGTGAGAGAGATACTTAGTGACTGGACTGAGTTGGAACATGGACTCCTCAGCAGCTAAAGAACTCTCTCTTGCTCTCTTTTTCTTACAGAGGTGTACAGTCCAGGGCTTTTTATTGCTTGGAGGAAGTCCACCACCCTTTCGCTGTATTTATATTCAAGATCATCTCCGGAAATGAACTTCACAAACTTGTCACTGAGAGCGATGCCAGCTCTGGAATCAAAGGTGGAAGAGTAGGTGCCACTCTTAACATCTCAGGAGACAACCTGGTCCTGGTGTAGCCCATAATGCTCTTTGGTCAACCCTCAGGTGCCAGTTTTACTACCTTCTTGATGCCATCACACTTGGCAGTTTTTTCCAGAGATCATGTCAGATTCATGATGAACAAACTGTGGTTAGAAACATAGAAGGTCATGCCAGTGAGCTTCCTCTTCAGCTCTAGGATGATCTTGCCCACAGCCTGAGCTGTAACATAGGATGTAGGGTGATGTTCTAGGAATTGTCCACAGCCATCATGCTACAGCTTCTTGAATGGGCTATTCACAGTCTACTGGGTAGAAGTGATGTTATGAACTGTGGTCATGAGTCCTTCCACCAGGCCAGAGTTGTTACAGATGACCTTGCCCAGGAGGGAGGTGGCAAAGCAGTTGATGGTGCAGGAAGCTTTGCACCATCATCTTGAGTGAGTTTCATACTTTTCATATTTCTACGCTTCACAAACATGGGGGCATCAGCAGAAGGGGTAGAGATGATGACCCTTTTGTCTTCACACTTTATGTATGCCTTGGTCTTCCCCATGGTCATGAAGACAACAGTAGACTGTACAGAATATTTGACACCAGCTTCATGCCATTTGATGTTGGTAGGATCAGGCTTTGGGGAGAATATGATGGCCTTCCAGATGATGACAAAGTTCCAGATCTCAGCCTTGATTGTACTGTTGAAATTACCGGGAGTATAGTTATTCTGGAATATGTAAACTATGTAGTTGAGGTCAAGAATATGGTCATTGATTGCAAAAATATACACATTGCTTGACAAGAAGGTAGCCCTGGTAACCAAGTACACAGTATGGCCAAATACTGCTCACTTTGACTTTCACCATTTTGTCTTATGGATGAGAACAAGTCTGGTATGTACAAGAAAATTTGGCTGTCTCTGGCATTGGGAAGAGCAGAAAGCAAGCCAAATATATTTTATGTATAAGTTAGATGAGCATTGTTTGCTTAATTCTTTTCTCTTTTATTTTTGGCAGATTCCAGTTTTTTGCTCCATATCCTTATCCAATATCTTACTGTGCCATTCCAGACCATTTCTATCAGAGATTATTAATGTTATTCAAGTAATAAATCATTTAAGACTCATTATAATGCAATAAAATAATGCAATATATAATGCAATATGAATATTAACAAAAATAAAATTGTTGTTGAAGTTTGCTGTATATATAAAAAACTTCACAGAGTAATAAACTATATAACCATCACTCCCATAATAGAAATTTAAACAAAATGAAGCCATAGAAATTAGACAACATAACAAAATTGACATAGTTGATATTTTATATACCAGATTGTGATTTAGATCTAAAGATACTGCATTCCTAATCTACATCTTAAGGAATCATTATTTTATATGCATGTTACTTTTCTTGTGTTTTACAAATACGTAGTTTATATGCAACCTGAAAAATGCTATGATATTAAAATTTCCCACTCATGAGCAAAATCTGTGGTCACTATGACTTTAATCAAACCAACTGTAATATTATTATGAAAATAAAAGTTAAAATATAAGAAATTATATTTACATTATAAGTCATCCCTTGTATTTAGTTAGCACGAACTGTGACTTTTTATTTTTTTGTTTATTTGTTATTTATTACAATTTATTCACTTTGTATCCCGGCTATGGCCCCCTTCCTTGTCTCCTCCCATAACCCTTCTCCCTCCCTCCTTACCCCCTAGACCACTCTCCCCTAGACCACTGATAGGGAAGGTCCTTCTTCCCTTCTATCTGATATTTTAAACCCCTAAATTTGGTCTGTTCCAATGTTAGTTAGTTTCTTCTTTTCCTACCTTTTCCTCTTTCATAAGACACGTATAGTTATTATGTACACACAAAAACATAAGCACACATGTAGCTAATGCCTAAAATGATTTTTACTTTGCATAAAACCTCACTCTGAAGATCTAGTTAGTATTTAGTGCTCTATATAAAAAAAGAAAAAGAAAAAAGAAAAAACCTGCACTTAGCACCTTACACAGTCAGAAACAATTGTTATTGTAATTCTCTCACTCTTTACAGCTGCCACACTTCAAACTCAGGCCACAGCCTTGAAAACAGAATTTCTTAAGTATTTTCCCCCTTGGAATGTGATCTAAAACAGTTTTGTTTCAAAAACTCTTAGGGAGTTGGATAATAAATTTAGTAATATTTAGACAGGAAAAAGTATGCTTCTAAAATAATTACCCCAAACTAAAATCTGAAGTATGAAAATGAACATCTTTTTCTCCCGAGTGTAGCATTTCAAAGTCTCAGTCTCCCATGCCACCTGCTGTACTGTGTGATAGTCTCCAGAATTGTCAGGAAGACCAATTTAACTTCTATAAACAGCTTCAACAAGCACCCTCAATACCAACGCTTACTAGCAAAAGATAAGTTAAATCAAACCCACATAAAGTCATGTTTAACAAAAGAACTTAAGATCGATTAATTAGTAAAATAAAGTATGTCATTTAGGGAATATTTTAGTTTATTAAATGAATGAAAATAACTATAATGTCAACTTCCTTACCCTTTCTAATCCTCTCCTGCCTCATATTGTCATTCCTTCTCACTAAAAGCACCTATTTAAAATGCATGTCTTTCTTTTTCTTTTCTTTTTTTTTTTTTTTTCTTTTTGAGAGTAACTGAGTTAAACAGACAGTCTCTATGACCATGACTTTGAACCTCTTCATTGGATCCTCTTTGGCTTCTATTGTGAACTCATCTGATGACAATGACTATTCCTTGTCTAGTATCTTTCAGTAGCTAAAATCTTAGAAGAGACAGTACAGTCCCATGAGTGTCTCCCTGATCCGGGACTATTAGGCCCTGTTTTGTATAAGTCAGTTGAAGGCACCCGTGACAGTAGAGTGACGATGACTGCATTGTTTATAAAATGCAAAAGACAGCATTTCAAAGCTCTCTTCTCTTTTTTTGCTGTCACTGTCTTTCTTCTACTTCCTATGCATTAACCCTTGAACCTGAGAGTTGTAAATTTAAACTTCTTTGGTTAAGGCTGAGACCTTAAACTTTGGATAAGGTTAGGGCCTTAATGTCTATGGGAATGGCCTAAGGCCCTAAACCTTCATAGCCATTTTTCCAGATTTTACTCTTATTTATGTATATGTTTATGTGTCTGTGTGTGTGTGCGTGTGTGCGTGTGTGTGCAAGTGCCCTCAGAGGCCAAGAGGGGTTTCCAGATTCTTGGAGTGAGAGTTACAAATGGTTGTGGATTGGCCAATAACATAATAGAATAAAATTCTAGTCCTCCATAGTGCTCTCAAAATCTCAGCCAATTTTTCAGCTCTATCCATAAGTTTAAGACTAGGCATCAGTCAGTATGATTGAATGTGTCTATGCTAGGTCATGGTTGTGTAGCTTGATGTTTTTGTGGAATTGGAGGTGTCTCTGACTTTTTTTCTTGCTCTTGGGATCCTTTTTGTTCTACTGGGTTGCCTTGTCCAGCCTAGTTACAAGGATTTGTGACTAGTCTTTCTTTTTTTTTTTTTTCATAATTTTATTTTATTTATTACAACTTATTCACTTTGTATCCCAGCTGTAGTCCTCTCTATCTCCTCCCAGTCCCACCCTTCTTCCCTCTTCTCCTCCTATGCCCATACCCTAGTCTATTGATAGGGGAGGACCTACTCCCCTTCTATCTGACCCTAAGTCTCATCAGGGCTGGCTACATCATCTTCCTCTGAGGCCTGGCAAGGCTGTAACCCCTGAGGTGGAGGTGATAGAAGAGCCAGCCACTGAGTTAATGTCAGAAACAGCCCCTTCCCCCCTTATTAGGGAACCCACTCAGAAACTGAGTAGGGGGCCTAGGTCCTCTCCATGCATGGTTCTTGTTTGAAATATTGGTCTCTACAGACCCGCCCCCAGCCTCTGGGCACAGGTTTTTTGGCTCTGTTGGTTTCCTGCACTCTGCTCAAAGTTTGGTTATGAGTCTCAGTATCTCCTTCCATATCCTGGATGGAGAGATGGTTCAGTCATTAAAGGCAAGGCTCACAATCTTCGATACTTCTTAAATGGAATCAGTGACATGCTACTGACAATAGAAGGCAAACATAATAATAGTAACAACTTTCACTGAGTGATTCTTTGTATCAAGACATTTTATTTTCCTAGAATATAATATATTATTTAGCCACTATCTGACATAACAGTTTTTATTTTTATTCATTAATGTTAAATAAACTGAGGTTTTAGGAATAAAGGAATATGCCATATGAGTCAGATAGCTTGTGACCTTTAGAATCCAGAGTTGTAGTTGTAGAACCTGGACTCCCAGATATTTTAATGAAAGAACCTCAGGAGAAAAATGTATATCTTTGTACAGTTATGAGAGATAATGATTATAATGGGAGATTATTATAATATAATAATCACAATGATTATTGAGAGAGAAAAAATAATAAACTTAATTTTATGTGAAAGCTTTATAGAGCAACGATGTTCTTGTCAAAATAATCTGATAACACTAAAAAATATATAAAATTTGTGTTTTCATTCCCTGATTGTTATAGTTCAACTATCCATCTTAGATACAACTATTCGAAAACAAATAGAAAATAACCTTTGCTCATATTTGATTAATTTTGGAAACAAATATTAATCATAATTTTTTTCTCCACTAATTAATTTATTTATTTACTTTACATCCTGATCACAGCCCTTCTCTCCTCTACTCCCACTGCCCCTCTCCTCAGAGAAAGGGGATGTCCCCCATAGGTACCAACCTGTGCTGGCACATCAGGTTGCTGGAAGACAATGCATATCCTGTCCCCCTGAGTCCAGACAAGGCAGCCCAGTGAGGAGAACAGAATGCAAAAGGAGTCGTTAGAGTCATAGACGGCCCCTGTTCCAGTTGTTGAGAGACCCACATGAAGACCAAGGTGCTCATCTGCTACAAAAGTGCATGCACTTTGTCTGGTGGTTCAGTCTCTGTGAGACCCCATGGGCTTATGTTATTTGACTCTGTGGACCTAGGATAACTGATTCTGTAGGTCTTCTGTGGAGTCCTTGATTTTTATGTAAATGGTGTTAATTCTTACTTATGCTCTCGCTTCAATATTTCTGTGGCTTTATTCTCTGTCTATCTTCCATACCAGTAGAAGAATGACTGTTTCGGTCCTACGTGTTATGCATATATGACTCCTTGTCAATAGCAAACTTAGGCTCTATGTTTTATTACCTTTGGCTGAGATAAAGAACTCTTCAGCCTTTGTCTGGCTCACTTTATGATTTACACTCCACTTCAAGGAAAATGAACATACCCAATGGAATACCAGCCATCTTGAGAGTTACCTGTGCATAATTACCATAGTAAACAGAGATGGAAGTGAACCTAAAACCAAGAATCAGATGCAACCTACCTAAACCATGTCTTGTTTCAAATCAATAATGTTTTCTGTCAAACAATGTTAGTTATAGTTTTGTTTGTTTCTTTCTCACATGAAGGCTCATGGGGACATAAATATAGTCATTATTTTCTTTTGTATAGGATCAGAATATACATTTGTTATTTATTTATTTATCCTTATACTTAAAAAAACATTATGTTCAATTTAATCATGAAATTGTCTATTTTTAAATGTTGTTAGAGAAGCATGTGATCTTCTAATGGCAATGTGACTTTTTGTATAATTCTTAAAAGTTTTATTACAAATATTAATATTTTTTATGTAATGGAGATTGGATTTGTTACATAATACAATGATTATATGCAAAAATCCTTTACTCTCATAATGTATACATGCATTTATGTAATTATAATTTATTTTTATTATTTTTAATTACATTGGCATGACATATGAAAAACCTATGTTAATTGCAAGTCTTCTAGAATTCTGAATATCCAGTAAGTCCTAAAATTAATTTAGGAAGATATAATTCTCTGATTGTACAAATACTACATTTCAAAGAATATCACGTTTGCCAATGTAAATAGTGCTGAGCATTCTTAGTGAAATAGATACACGGTCTATGTCTTAGTGCAGAGGTCTCTCCACCCACATTTAATTAGGTATGAAACAAATAAGTAGGACTTTATATGTATACCAATTACTTGAGTTTTAGATATGCTATTTAATTTTGAAGATTTGCTTACTTCAATATTCTCCTAAACTCATAATTGAATGGTTACTTGTAGAAGAAGTTTTAGCTCTTAAATGGAAAGGATTACTTCAAGTAAAAGTTTGAGAGATTTAAAAATGAGAGTTTCCACACCACCCTATCAATTTGTCTTGTTAAACACTGATTTATGGGACAGATGTTCCTCGGATGAATAAAAGGAGGAGTGGAATTCAACTAATACAATCCATAAAACGCAGTGTGGAGTCTATTAGGGCTTGAAGCTGTGTTAGGAGTCTGTGAAATGAGGCAGATGTTTCACTAAACAGGAAACAATAAAGAGAACACAAAAATATGCAGTAACACAGCTGCATCTGTGCCACTTCTCCTGACCCAGGACTGGTGAGAAAATTAAGTAAATGCTTCTTTTCTATGTGATTTAATTATGTTTTATGTAACTGTGTCAGTGAATTTAAATTTAAATTGTAAGAGTGGGATTTATTTGCTATTCTGAGATAAGTGTGATAACTTAGATTTTATAACTAATGAATTAAACATACAAATCATATAAAAACAAATGAAAAATAATTTTCTTGCTACTAAAATATATATAACAAATCAACTGAGATAAATCTGAAAAATCATTTTTTTTCTAAAAGAAACATTAGAGAAAATTAATTATTTAAATTGTTGTATTTTCTGACATACTCCATGATTTAGTCTTGGTTCTAGAAATCAGATAATCTTGGTTTTCACATAGTATGAATAATTAATCAGTGCTTCACTATCTTCTTACATATAATTTTATACAAAACAAAAGGTTGCAAGTAGTTTTCTTTTTTTAATAAAACCACTTAAATGGTAGTGAATCGCCACCAGTCACATATAACACCCCTGATGTCTAGGGCAGCCCTTTGTACTTGGAATATTAATCCCTTGAATATATATAAATACTATGACCATCTAAACAAAAAAATAAAATTGAAGTATATAAACACAGGACGAGTAAGTGCACATCAAGATAGGTCAAGCCTTGCATTTATTACAAAGCTTCTTTGTTATTAGAGTTTCTTCTGTGTATGCAAGCATGTGTGTGTGTGCTCTTGTGATGCCAATGTGGAGGTGCAAAGATAACCTTCATGGATCTGTTCTCTCCTTCCATCCTGTGGTTCTAAAAGTAAAGCTCAGGTAATGAGCCTTGCAGCAGTCCTATCAGAGGCACTTAGATACTTGAATTGCAAATAAAATGCTTGGTATAAATTTATATAACATACACTGGTTTCTGTACTCTTGCATTTCCTTGATTTTTTTATTGATCTGTGCAAAATTTCAGCATTCTTGGATACACCCATAAGCATGTAATCTTTGTAGAGGTTGGTGATGTCTAGACTATTCCAATCACTTAACTATTGCAAATTATCAGTAAGACCTGTAAACCGTCTGAGAATATTGAGAAGAAATGAGATGGAGGAAGATATACTATTTTTTGTGTGTTAGAGAGTGCCAAGCCCTCATGAAACTTGACCAGACACATTTACATTTTAATCGTCACCTCATTTATCACTTTACTTATCTATTCCAACATAGGGTATTTCTGTGTGACCCAGGATGGCTTAAAGCTATCAATGATCTTGAGTCAATTTCCCAAATTTAGGATAACAGACATTCATCTTTATGCTAGCTTATTTATAGCTTCTAATATTATTTTAAAATTTCAACTGTAGTATTTTTTCCATAAATGTTGATTTTATTGCAACTGGCAATCTTATCTTTCTTAACTGTGTTATTATAGATTCTCTATACAGATCACTACAGCATGCTGCCATGAATTATGGATTTGAGTAATGCTTAAAAAGATTTCAGTCTTCTTTTCTATCCTATCATATAGTATATTTCACTTCAGATCTGACTCAGGATGATAAGAATTCATTTATTTTGTCTGGTTTGTTTTTAGAATCAATGAATTCTTATTTAATTAAATAAAACACAAAAGAAAAAATACATCTTACGTACTAGTGACAATATGATTTGTCTCTCTGTGTGCATGTGTGTGCAGTCAAGAACACAGAATTATATGTTCGTCACGAACTACAGTGTAGAATATGCTATTTTGATCACACAAATCAGAAGAAGCAGGGATGAATTCAAAAAAGTTCCAAAGACATTCATTGAGCATGGAGTCTCAACAGTTATCCTTCCAGCTAAGAACCATGCATATCAGTGATGTGACTAGAGCGCTTTCCAGAGGTTCTAATGCTAATTATCCTTGGTAGGCTCACAGCACTCCAGCTAGTACCTGCACTTGGCTTCAGGCCAGCACACTCTAGAAGCACATGTGATGCATCCTGCTTCTCTATAACTGCTGAGTTATAATTATTTCTTTCACTTCCACATTTGGGTGATCTTTGTAAAGTACTGAGAATATTGTGTTGAAAGATTGTTTATTACTTCAACATAATTATCCCCGCTTTATTTCTGAGAACCATGGTTATTTGTTTAAATCCAATATCTCAGATACTATTTTACTATAATTTTCTTAGAGAAAAAAAATGAATGAATGATAAAGTTAAAAGGTGAAATTAATGCCCTAAATTAGAATAACTCTATTCTTGGTTTCAGGAATAACACAAAACAGAATCTCTGTGTTTGGTTTCTGTAACCTGATAGGGAGCTGTACTTTCTTACCTTCCCCTGTTATTTATAAGCTGTTATACACCTCAGCCTTAGAGGAATATCTTTCAAATAGACACATTTTAGAATCTTGCCATGAACTGGTATGAAAAAAACCACCTGTCAGATTTGATATCTCTGTTACACTTGGAAGAGATAGGCTGGCTTACTGCTGAATAAAGGGAGAAAAGAGAGCACAAAGATGTGATCTAATCACATAAACAAGAGATAGATTAGTTTGCACCTCAAAAAACAGTACAATACATTTGAGAATGTTTTTAAATCATTTAAAACTTTTGTTGTTTTCATCACTATAGAAATGCTTTGTTAGAAGAAGAAAAAATAGGAGAAAACAACTGCTTTTGAATCATTTCATGATTTAAAATCATTAAGATGAAGCACTCGGGTAATCAAATTTTTATATCCCTTTGTTTTGTCTGTTCTTACAAGAGGTTACTGAAAGGTATTGTACAATACAGTGAATTTTACTGTTGTAATTTGAATATTATAAACAATAACATTTGTAATTTTCAAATGTATTTATAGGTTTAAAATAATTTATAAAATAATAAGAGTTTATTTTTAGCATGTAATAAGTATTGAAATGTCATAAAATTTATTTATGCTTAATTTTATTATCAGTCAAATAAAGTTGTAATGAAGAAAATTGAAAAATTAAATTATCATTACATTAAAATGATGAATAATTGCATAAATTGATGAAGACTGCTTATATGTATGGTTTCATTTAGCTTCATATTTACATGATAGATATAGTAGGCTGACTTCGGAAACTCATTCATTTCACTGAAGTGATAACTGCTCTTTAGGGAAAAATGTCAAATAATTTAAATTTACAGGATTTATACTTGACCATCATGTACTCATCCATTGCTCATAGAGGCCAGAGGAGGGTCACTGGAACCAGATTTAGAGACGGTTGTAAATCTCTTTGTATGTACTGGGAACTGAGCCTGAGTCCTCTGGAAGAGCAAGTGCTGCTCTTATCCTCAGAACCATCTCTATATCCCTGTGGAATTTTTTTTTTTTACAATTATTCATTTTGTATGCCAGTTGTAGCCCCCTTCATCATTCCATCCCAATCCTACCCTTCCTTCCTCATCTCCTCCCATGTCCCTCTCCAAGTCCACTGATAGGGGAAGTCCTCCTCCCCTTCCATCTGACCCTAGCCTATCAGGACTGGCTCATCAGGAGTGGCTGCATTGTCTTCCTTTGTGGCCTAGCAGGGCTGGTCCCCCTTCAAGGGGAGGGGGTCAAAGAGCCAGCCATTGAGTTCATGTCAGAGACAGCCCCTGTTCCCCTTACTAAGGAACTCACTTGTATACTGAGCTGCCATGTGCTACATCTATTTTTGCATCTTTATTTTGTTGTTGTTTAATTTCATTCTGTTTTATCTCGAGACAATATCTTACTGTGAATCTTAGGCTAGCTTGGAACTCACTATATCTACAAACCAGGATTAAACATGTGGAGGTCTTCCTGCTTCAGTCTGACATTAGATAGGTGCACATAATAGTCTTTGCTGCAGCTTGGCTTAATGCTGTCCTACATAACTGTCTTCCAGTGGGAGGTGAATTAAATTTACATACACATATGTGAACAATATCACCTATGTCATCTCCATCGGACTTAAACTTCTCACAAAAGATCATAACACCAGAGAATTCTACTGTGCCCAATTGCTAAGGAAAATTTCTATGCAGTCAAAGGAAAAAATAAACTAATTGGATAAAAATAGCTGTTATTGTCAAAGGTTTGTGTGTGTGTGTTTTGTTGTTGTTTAGTATAAAATAAATACATACACAAGTATGGGGAAAATTAAAGCTGATTATCCTGCTTTCTTCAGGGCTTCAGGCAAGGACTTATACTTTTATTTAAAGTGAATGTTCCCAGTCTTTCCTTAGTGTCTTTAGATAAGATTTTATTTCTCTTTTAATAGAGCCCAAATGTCAGAATAATGCATTCCCTAAGACTGTCAATATATGCAGCTTTTATAAAGAGAAAGCATCTGACAATTTAGCACTGGCCTATTATTTCATATCACTTTTAGTCAGTTTTACAATTAAATACCCATTTGTTTAGATGTCAGTCTTGTGCAAACACACAAAAATAAAACATTTACATGAAGTACTCTAAAATGAACCCTTCAAAATAAAGACATGAGACTCAGAATCATCAATTTCTTTATTCTTTTCACACTAATAATCCTTGGTGTTGGTAAAAAAAATAACATGATTCAGTATTTCATAAAATGTTGGGAGCCGCCGCGTGAATGTTTCGCCGGCAGAAACGCACGCGACCACAGGAATCCTTCCGCAGTAAACTTTATTAGTCACGCGATGAAGAGGGGAGAGAGGGAGACCCCCGATGTGGCGCTGTTTATATATGCCGGGGTCGCACCTGAGTGACGTGTGAATACCCTGACTGGCTGCTTACTTTTACCCCGCCTGATGACTAGGACCATTATGCTAGCGGCCTTGTGACGTGTCAATACCCTGGTTGGCTGCTCACTCTTACCGGCGTGCCTACGCAATCCTTAGCGTGCTCACGCAATCTTTAGCGTGTATACGCATCTGCGCGTGCACCCTGGAGGTTTAAGTTTTGAGGGCGAGATGTCAGCGCCAGCTAGTGGCATCTGAGTCTCGGCTCCCCACATCTCCCTTTTTGTTATAAATAAATAAATGAAAACTGCCTAAAAGCCTATGAGCACGGTACAAGAGGGCCCTAAGCTCGATCAAGCAAACTCCTTCTTTGGGGAGTAAGCGATCAAAAGCTTTAGATTACTCCCTTACCCCACCAGGTGCAATGGAAACAAGTCCTCTGGGTGCAGGGGCTAGGGGAGAAGATTTTTAAAAGGAGGTGACACTCATTCCCGTGCAATGGAATAAAATTCCAGGGAGTGCAAGAGCTGTCACCCTCCTGTCTAGGTACCACATCTCAGAAAGGAGGTGACACTCATTTCCGTGCAATGGAATAAAATTCCAGGGAGTGTAAGAGCTGTCACCCTCCTGTCTAGGTACCACATCTCAGAAAGGAGGTGACACTCATTTCCGTGCAATGGAATAAAATTCCAGGGAGTGCAAGAGCTGTCACCCTCCTGTCTAGGTACCATAACCGTTTAGGCAAAGGCAACATTAACCTGGATCACTCATCGACTCAGTGCAATGGGTGAAACCCCTGAGGTGCATCGACTGAGTGTCACAGTCTGTTTTAATTTTTTAACATGGATAACCAAATTTTTGGGAGACGATCCTTGTTCCAAGGGTGCTAGTGCTTGCACGATTGCGACCTAGTCACGTTTGTTTTGGGTATAGAGTTTGCAGAACAACCAGAGTAAAAAACACTAAGCCACGACACAATGCTACACCAAACATTCCGACCCCCACCCAATCTGAAGTAAGAAAAGGCAGAAGAAACCCAGGGTAAAGCCAGTCTGTGGGCAATGAATCCACTCGAGTAGAATTAGTGGTCCTCCTCGCTGTCCTTGATTCTTTCAGCAGTAGCAGGTGTGTCTGTTGGAAGATCATCTTCAGCTGTCACGAGCTTTCGCGTGAGGCGCTCCGGTACCCAGAATGGATTGTTTTCTTCCTGTGGAAAAACACAGACAGCTCCCCTGGATCTTATTAAAATAGGATCCGGGCCTTTCCACTGTCCAGTTAAGACATCCTTCCATATAATCATCTCCTTGGGCCTGTTAGGCCCTGAACAGTGGCGATCAGCAGCCGAATGGCCTTGACTGTCCAAATTTAAAAAATTGAGAGTGAAGAGTGCCAGTGAAACCGTCACTCGTGGCACTGAGGGCAGAGCCTCCTGGACTCCTCCCCTTTGTTTTATTAAATAGGATTTTAGGGTGCGGTGAGCACGTTCAATGATGTCCTGGCTTTGGGGGTTGTAGGGGAGCCCTGTGAGATGGGTTATTTCCATCTGATGACAAAACTGTTTAAATTTTTGAGAAGTATAGGCTGGCCCATTGTCAGTTTTTAGAATTTTGGGCTTTCCCCAGGCACTCCATGCCTTTAGGCAATGTTGAATAACATGGGCTGCCTTTTCTCCAGTCAGGGGAGAAGCAAACATAACTCCAGAGCAAGTATCAACAGAAACATGCAAGTATTGAAGTTTACCAAAAAATGAAATGTGGGTGACATCCATCTGCCACACTTGTAGTGGACAGATTCCTCTGGGATTAATCCCAACATGAGGCACAGGTAAGAACTGACAGCAATTTTGACATTGGGTAACAATATCTCTAGCTTCCTTTCTAGTTATGTTAAATCGATTACGCAATGTCTCAGCTGTAACATGAAATCTTTTATGAAACTCCTTAGCCAATTCTAAATTTGAAAGGAGGGCAAATGCAATCATCTTTGTGGCTCGATCTGCCAGGTCGTTTCCACGGGACATGGGCCCCGGTAGACCGGAATGAGCCCTGATGTGTGTAATAAAAACAGGGTATCTTCTGGTAATTAAGGCAAACTGAATCTTTTGAAAAATTTTTGCAAGCTTGCTAGACGCTTTAATTAATCCAGCAGCCTCTAAGATTTTGGTTGCATTTACCACATAACTAGAATCAGAAACAATATTTAAGGGACCTGGAAATTTTTTCAAAACTTCTAACACCACTAAACATTCCACAATTTGAGGCGAGGTCTCATGATATTGCTTAGAAATAACTTTATTATTAACCACATAAGCTCCTATTCCTGTTTTTGACCCATCTGTATAGACTACCAGTCCATCCCGAAGTGGCTTTTGGGACGTTACATGCGGGAAGACTACCTCCTGAGTTAAGGCAAATTGCAAAATAGGATGTTTTGGGTAATGATTATCAATTGAACCACTAAAAGAGGTAACCAGCACCGCCCAAATATCAGAGGTAGCAGTTAATACCTGAACTTGGTGAGCCGTATAAGGCACTATTAAAGACTTTGGCTCCCTCCCAAAGTATGTAATGGCTGTTTTTAACCCACGAAGTGTGAGTTGAGCGACTGCATCCGGATACCATTTAATAATTTTTGTAGGAGAGGCATTGGGATGAACCCACACTAAGGGCCCACCTTGCCATAATACAGCAGTTGGCAAATGTTTAGTTTTAATGACACACAGGTCAAAGGCCTTAGTTTCATCTACACGTTTTAATTGGGCATCCTGTAAAGCGTTTTCTACCACTCGCAGAGCGTGGCTTGCAGCCGGTGTTAAGGCTCTGGGTGAAGAAATATGAACATCCCCTTCTAAAATATCAAATAGGGGCTTTAATTCAGCAGAAGGAATTTTTAAAAACGGCCTAAGCCAATTTATATTACCTAATAATTTTTGAAAATCATTTAAGGTACGTAAATGATCCCTGCGAATTTCTATTTTTTGAGGAACTATTTGTTCCGGATAAATAACAGTCCCTAGAAAGGAGCCCACTTCTGAAATTTGGACTTTTTCAGTGGCAATATGCAATCCCCATTGTTGCAGGGCCTTTTGCAATAAAGGATACGCATCTTGTAAGATGGCTAACTTCTCATGGCACAAGAGAATATCATCCATATAATGAATCAGTAACAAGGAAGGAAATTGCTGTCTAACTGGTTCAAGAGCCATCTGCACATACAATTGACACATGGTGGGGCTATTAGCCATGCCTTGAGGTAAGACTGTCCACTGATATCTCTGGTCTGGCTCATGGCGATTAACAGCAGGTAGGGTAAAGGCAAATCTCTGTCTGTCTTGTGGGCACAATGGAATGGAGAAAAAACAATCCCTGATGTCTATTATTATAATTCTCCATTGCTTAGGTAGGGCTGAGAGCAGAGGCAAGCCTCGTTGGACTGTTCCAAATAATCGCATCTGTGCATTAATAGCCCTCAGGTCATGGAGAAGCCTCCACTTTCCTGATTTCTTTTTTATAACAAAAATGGGTGTATTCCAGGGGGAAGTAGATGGTTCCAAATGACCAAGCTGTACCTGTTCTTTAACCAGCCTTGTAGCGGCTTCTAGCTTTTCAGAGGAAAGGGGCCATTGGGGAACCCATATGGCTTCCTCTGTGAGCCAAGATATGGGTATAGAACCCCCAATGGCAGTTAATGAAAACCCAGGCCTTGTCTTCCTGTATTATTTTCCTGTGAAATTGGGTGCAATCTCCCTTGTTCCTGTTTTCCAAGGCCTCTTTCTTCCTTATAACCCATCCCCTTTATTATATCAATTGCCTGTTGAGAGTATTCGTTGGTCAATGCTAATCCTAAATCCTGCAAAATATCTCTTCCCCAGAGATTGACAGGGAGAGGAAGAACATATGGCATGAAACTCCCTGTTTGACCTTTTGGTGCTTGCCACCTCAAGGAACGTGAACTAACTGTAGGGCTGGCCTCATATCCCAACCCTTGTAAGGAGTGGGACGATTGTGTAACAGGCCACGCCTTAGGCCACCAGGTGGAAGAAATAATGCTTTTATCAGCCCCGGTGTCCAAAATACCAGTAAAACCTTTTCCTTCTATCTGTAATTGTAAGGTAGGCCTGGTCTTAAGATCAACTACCAAATGAGCAAAATCTGTTCCTGTGGAACCGAGCCCTCTTGTGCCCCTTGGTGTTTCGGTAGATGGGAAACAGTCGTGAAGACTTGGGAGGAAGACTAATTGAGTAATCCTATCTCCAGGGGAAATAGAAAATATACCTTGGGGGCAGGAACAAAGCACCTGGAGCTGTCCTGTAAAATCCTGATCTAAAATTCCAGGATGGACCATAAGTCCTTTTAAAGTGAGAGAGGAGCGACCCAGAATAAGACCGACACTCCCTTCAGGCAGGGGACCTTTAAACTCCACTGGGACAGGTTGCACCCCCATGTGTGGCATTAATAAGAATTGGGAGGTGGAACGGAGGTCCAGGCCTGCTGATCCTCTGGTTGCTCTATAGCTGGATAAGCCCTCCTGCTGTCTGTTTGTGCCCCATTTTTTCTGGGGCCCTGGGACTTGGGGCCCTGAAATCCGTTTTTTGGAATATTTTTATTCCTCTCATCAGGGGGGTTCTCATGCTGGATAAGCTTTCCCTGAATATCTCTAATTGAACGGCATTCATTAGCCCAGTGATTGCCTTTTCTACACTTAGGGCAAAGCCCAGGAACTTTCTTTTGCACAGACACATGACAATCTCTCTTAAAATGACCCATTTCACCACAATTAAAACAAACTTTATTGTTTTTAGAACTTGGGCGGTTATTGCTCTGTAATATAGCTGCCGCCAGCCCGGTGTTGGTAAGCGGGCCTCCTAGTCCTCGGCAAACCTTTATCCAATCTGTTAGTCCTTTGTTCCTTCTGGGGATAATGACTGCCTTGCATTTTGGTGAAGCATTTTCATACACCAGCTGTTCTATCATTGGCCGGACCCTTTCCGGGTCTCCAAATATCCTGCCTGCTGCATCCGTCATTCTGGCCACAAATTTTGGGAATGACTCCTGAGGACCCTGGATAATTTTTGTTAAATGGCCCTCGGTCCCACCCTTCTTTGAAAGGGCCTTCCATGCTTTAATGGCAGCAGCGGATATTTGGCCATACGCTCCCCAATCATAATCTGTCTGTTGCTGGACATGTGAACCTTGTCCTGTTAGTAGCTCGAATGTCCAGTGTCGTTGATTGTCTTTTGCACTGGCATTAGCCCTAGCTTGGGATTGGCAGGCATCATACCATAGGGCTTTTCATTCCAAATATACTCCCATATTAGGGAGGGCAGCTTTCACTACAGTCTGCCAATCATTTGGGGTCATTGCTGTAGAGCCTAGCCTCTCAAGCTGCATAATTGTGAAATTAGCATCCACCCCGTACTTATTAACTGACTCTGCCAGCTCCTTGACTAGAGGGTAATCTATAGGCACGTGGACACGGCCTCCCTCCACATCTTTAAATACTGGAAAAGTCTGAAAAATCTTGTGTCTATCTTCTGTTGAAAAAAAGGAATCAGGACAGTGCCTCCCAGTGTAGGATGGGGGAGCACTGGAGACAACCGGAGCGGCCGATTGAGAAAGTGCGCCCTTCCTGTTCCTCATACTACCTTGCTTTTGATATAATAGTGACGGCCGCTCATCCGGATGGTATCGTTTTCTCTCATAGTAGGCTGCTTCTTCCTCCAAATCCTCTCTGTCGGAGGGATATAGCTGCTCAAATCCCAGGGTGTTCTTCCCCTGACCTCTCTCTTCCGTGGCTTTAACGTCCACAGAAGGGTCTTTTTTCTTAGAGACGTCCCTATCTCTATCCATTGGGGCCCTTAACCTCATCTCATGTCCTGATTCTGGCATGTTGTCTTGCAACCTCCCTATCCTTAATCTCCTGCTACTCCTCTTTCTCCGGAGGCAGTCCTTGAGTTTGCACGAGACCAAAAAAAGGAAAGCTATGGCGGCTATCACAGCAGAGAAGGCCATAAGGGCTTCTGCTAGCCAAAATGAGAAACGGGATAAGTCGAGATCGAACATGTCTTTCAGGACAAACCTTAATATTGCGGTTCTGAATTCCTCCCCACTAAAGGGGGCCCTCCTTACCCAGCAATGTTCCCGGGTTTCGGCACCAGATGTTGGGAGCCGCCGCGTGAATGTTTCGCCGGCAGAAACGCACGCGACCACAGGAATCCTTCCGCAGTAAACTTTATTAGTCACGCGATGAAGAGGGGAGAGAGGGAGACCCCCGATGTGGCGCTGTTTATATATGCCGGGGTCGCACCTGAGTGACGTGTGAATACCCTGACTGGCTGCTTACTTTTACCCCGCCTGATGACTAGGACCATTATGCTAGCGGCCTTGTGACGTGTCAATACCCTGGTTGGCTGCTCACTCTTACCGGCGTGCCTACGCAATCCTTAGCGTGCTCACGCAATCTTTAGCGTGTATACGCATCTGCGCGTGCACCCTGGAGGTTTAAGTTTTGAGGGCGAGATGTCAGCGCCAGCTAGTGGCATCTGAGTCTCGGCTCCCCACAATAAAAGAATTCTACATTATAATTTCAGTTATTGCTCAAAATTTGATATCTACAATATGATTTTGATACATTGATACAGGTTATGATGTCAACATTACAAGTGCTGTTCAATGAGAACAATTAAATTGTCAAAATTCAGACATCTTAAAACTGAGGAAAAATTACATCTCTGAAATACATCTAGCAGTGACCCTTACTGCAAATTACTGGAAATTCAGTTACACAGTCAAGCACAGGTTGAAAACCTGAGTAGAAAATCCCATAAGTAAACATGTTATGAGTTCAAAATTGTGTAATATTGTGACTAATAGGAAGAAATAATTAGTCTGCCACTCTGATAAGACAGGAAGTGAGTTAATCTTTGTCTATCATATCAGTACTGGACACAAAATTTGCTAATTATCCATATATATGGCTATCTTTATTATCAGATCAACTCTCATGTTATTGTTTTGATTTATCAAAAATAGCATTTATTTTTGTTAACAATGTGCTAAAAGCACTACAATAACGATACCGGCAATTCACCTGAGCCAAATAGAAGCTACATTGTGCTTCCCTTTCTGAAAAAAAAAATGTGAAAACTCTTCATTTGGAATGTACAGAGAATGTAGAATTATAAGGCTTCTTAGCACTTCCACAAGAAATTTTTTTTCAAGAAAACTATGCAAGGATGAAGAATTTATACATGTGTTATTATTATTGGGCATTAAAGTGCAAAATAGGATACACAGACTTCAAGATGCTTATTTGAGGTGAGAAAGCCATTAAATCTGTGAGTGGAAGAATGAACTGATGTTCCAAATGGTGTTATGCTGCTGCTCTAAAAAAGACATCCCTGTAAGAAAGTGGTCTCTGGAAGAACAGTCACAAAGCCATTTGCTACAAGTAAACACATTCAAAACAATGTTAAACCACAAAATTATCCCCATAGAAGCATCTGAACCTACAATGAAGTGGCAAGACATATTCTACACAGTTGAAAAATTTGACAAAGGAGACTGAGTTTTTCCCAGAGAAAGTCTTTAGCTATGAAGCTGGGAATACTGGAAGAAGATGGAAAACAAAAGAAATTCAATGGCATGGCATAAAGGATCTGTTGAATTTTGTTACTAGACGGAAGTATTCAAAGACATTTAGTTAACTAAGTCTAATCAGACAAAACCATCTTATACTCTCAAATATAAACTGAAAAAATGTTCTTCTCAGGATATGAAAACATAATGACAGAGCTGTCTGAGAGATGTATTTTTAAAGCAGATGTGCTGGAAGTTTTCTCCAGATATGAAACAAATAAGAAAGAAAAAAAAGAGAGAAAGAAACACAAAACTTATAAGAGAGAGAAAAAAAAATGTTCCTTTACTAGACAATGTTCCAAACCAACATGAATCTTTTGCCTATGAAAACAACACTGTTTAAGTGGTTTTCTTGTCTGTTTGCTTGTTTTGGTGTGTTTCTTATCTGTGTGTGTGTGTGTGTGTGTGTGTGTGTGTGTGTGTGCTGGTCCTTAGAATTGAACCATGGTCTTGGCTCATGCTAAGCACACAGTTGGCCCCTGAGCTATATCGGTAGCACTATCATTGCATTTTTAACTAGTAAGCATGAATTCATTAGTTATGGTATTTAGTCACATTCATTGAAGACGCTAATCTGGGCAAAATATACTGAATTAAAAAGCATTCAGTAGTACTGAAATTTTAAGAACATTCACCAAAGATAAAGTAGATGAATAAAATCCAGAACCTATATATGCTCACATAAAGGATGTGTAAAGCTATCATTACTTTTAAAGGATAAGAGATTGTTTAACTTTGGGTAGAGTGCATGGAATTTTATGGAAGAATCAGGAGAAAGAAAGACTTGGAGGAGCAAGGAGCTCCACAAGGAGAGCAACAGAGCCAAAAAAAACTGAGCCCAAGAGGGCCTGCATAGACTGATATATCAACCAGGTACCAAGCATGGAGAGGACCTAGACCACTGCTCAGATGTAGCCAATGGGCAGCTTATTCTCAATGGTGGTTCCCTAGTACAAGGATCAGGAGCAGTCAGTAGCATGAACTTGGTTGCCTGCTCTTTGATCACCTCCTCTTGTTGAGGTGGACTTACTAGGCCACAGAGAAAGAGGATCCAGACAGTCCTGGTGAGAGCTGATAGGCGAGGGTCAGATAGTAGGGGAGGAGGACCTCTCCTATCAGTGGACTAAGGGAGGGACGTAGAGTGAGAGAGGAAAGGAGGGTGAGACCAGGAGGAGTTGACAGAAGGGACTATAGCCAGGGCACAAAGTAAATCAATTGTAGTAATAACAATAATGAAAAAATAAGAAAAAAGGAAGTTAGAAAAGGTTATTCATTTGTCAAAACAGGGTAGTCAAAAGAATCTGCTGACACATATGGAGCAATAGAAGAGCACAAACTTAGGACAACTGGAAAGAATTAGCACATGATTAATTGGGAGGGCTTATATCAGGCTTTAAGGTGGAGAAAGCCAAAAGAAAAGTGAAATAGAAGGAACATTATAGATATCACTGATACTGATGTGTAATACAGTACTATGTAATACAGTATTAGATGGAAAAAAATTCCACAATTTACATAGAAACAGAAAAGACATGGTTCAACTAAAATAATACATGGGAAAAATAAAATAAAGCAAATCAAAGTTTCTGGTTTCACTATACCTTATGCCAAGTCATTTTATGAGACCACAGAGTTATTTTGATACAACAGTAGGAGGCTGGCATTAAAAAAGATACATAGATTAATAAGCAAAGTAGACATACACACAAAAATAAATCCATGTAAATATATTTAACTAATGTGTGACAAAAGAAACTAAAACATAACTTAGAAGGAATATCAACTAGTCCATACAGTGGATATGTGTATGCCAAAGAAGGATATGAATTCCATATGCCAGAGGCAACTAAAAGTGGAAAAAGTGCTATATCTCAGGTCTGGTATTTGTGATGTTTATTTACTACGTAGGTACAATATTTCAGGAATAAGACAAGGTTGTCCAATCTATCAATACTTATTTAATACAGTACTTAAGTGTTAGCTCAAGAAAAAAAAAAACTTGCAGAGATCAAAGACATACAGTTTGGAAAGCAGGAAGCCAAAGACTCTTTGTTTGCAAATGGTGTGATAGTATACATAAGTACTCAAAATATCCCACCAGGGAACTACCACAGCTGAAATGTAGTAGGTTATAAAATTACCTCACAGAATTAATCAACCTCCTGTATGCATATGATAAATGCTCAGAAAAAGAAATCAGAAAAACAATTCCTCTCACAATATCCTAAAATAATAGAAAATATGCTGGGGATATCTTTAACCAAAAAAAGTGAAAAATTTGTATGATAAAAACCTCCAGTCTTTGAGGAAAGAATGAGACTGTATCATAAGATAAAAAGATCTCATATGATCATGGGATTAAAATGGTAAAAATGATCCAGCCATACCACTCCTAGGCATATATCCAAAAGAGGCTCAAGTACACAATAAGGACATTTGCACAACCATGTTAGTAGCAGCCTTATTTGTAATAGCCAGAAGCTGGAAACAGCCCAGATGCCCCTCAACCGAAGAGTGGATGCAGAAATTGTGGTACATCTATACAATGGACTATTACTCTGCAATGAAAAATAAGGAAATCATGCAATTTGCAGGTAAATAAATGATGGGACCTTGAAAGAATCATCCTGAGTGAGCTGTCCCAGAAGCAGAAAGACACACACAGTATATACTCACTCATATAGACTTATAGGATAAACCTAAAATCTGTCCATCTAAAGAAACCAATCAAGAGAGAGGACCCTGACTAAAACCCTCAATCCCCATCCAGAAAGGCAAAGAGGATGGACATCAGAAGAAGAAGAAGAAAGCAAGAAACAACCTAGGAACCTGCCACAGAGGGCCTCTGAAAGGCTCTGCCCTGCAGACTATCAAAGCAGACGCTGAGACTTTATGGCCAACTGTTGGGCAGAGTGCATGGAATCTTCTGTAAGTATTGGGATGTAGTAGGTTATGGAGAGGACAGGAACCCCACAAGGAGAGCAACAGAACTAGAACATTTCAACATAGGGGTCTTCCCAGAGACCCATACTCCAACCAAGCACCAGGTATGGAGATAACCTAGAACCCTGCGCAGATGTAGCCCATGGCAGTTTAGTGTCCAAGTGGGTTACATAGTAATGGGAAGAGGGACTGCCTCTGACACAATCTGATAGGCCTGCTTCTTGATCACCTCCCCCTGAGGGGAGAGCAGTCTTACCAGACCACAGAAGATGACAATGCAGCCACTCCGGATGTGATCTGATAGACTAAGATCAGATGGAAGGAGAGGAGGACCTCCCCTACCAGTGGACTTGGGGAGGGGCATGCATGAAGAAGGGGGAGGGAGGGTAGGATCGAAAGGGGAGGAGGGAGGGGCTTGTGGGGGGGATACAAAGTGAATAAAATGTAAAAAAATAAAAAATGAATATAAACAAATGTAAAAAAAATAAAATGGTAAAAATGGCCATCCTTCCAAAAACAACATACATATTTAATCCAATCCCCATCAAAACTCTAACACAATTCTCCAAAGATCTTGAAAGAACAATTTTCAGCTTTTTATGGAAACAAAAAATTAGCATATCTAAAACAGTCCTGAGCAACAAAAGAAGTGCTGGAAATATTATCATCCCCAATTTTAAGTTGTACTGAAAGCTATACTAATAACAATAAAAAATCCACCATGGTATTGGCAAAAAATCAGCCAAGCTGATGAATGGAATGAAATTTAAGAGCAAGACACACATCCACAACTTATGGTAGGCTGATTTTTTATTTTAAACAATGCCGGAAATACACACTATTAAAAAAAATGACATCATCTTCAACAAATGGTTAAACTCCATATGTAATTATGGAGAATTTAAACAGAGTCATACTTAAGACCATGTACAAATCTTCACTTTAAAGGGATCAAAAGACCTCAAAATAAAACCAGAAGGGCAATAACCTCAAACTCTTCACACAGGAAAATATTTCCTGAAGAGATCAACATTAGCACAGGCATTAAGATGAACAATTAATAAATGGTACTTCATGCAACCAAAAGCTTCTGCATAGCAAAGAACACTGTCAATAGGACAAAGGTACAGCCAACAAAATGGGAAAAAATTCACCAACTACATGTCCAATAAAGGCTATTATCCAAAATGTATAAATAATTCAAGAACCTAGATATCAAGAAAACAAATAACTCAATTAAAATGGAGTACAGATCTAAACAAAAAATAAATAAAATTGAAAGAAACCTCAAATGGCTGAGAAATTTTGAAAGAAATGTTAAACCTCTTTTGCCATTAGACAAATGCAAATAAAAACTACATTGAGATTTCATTTTACAAATGTCTGTATGGTTAAGATCAGCAAAACAACTGATAGTTCATGTTGGAGAGGATGCACAGTATGAGGAACATTCATAAATTATTGATGGAAATACAAACTGGTACAACCACTGTGGAAATCATTGTGGTAATTCCTCAGAAACATGAGGAATCTTCCTCAAAATGCAGCTGAATCTGTCCTGTTCCCTGTCTTCTCCTGCTTCCAATGTCTATAGTGTTTGCCCTTTTGAATGAGGACTGAGCATTTTTCCTAGAGTCTTCCTTGTTGTTTACCTTCTTTAGAAATAGACAGGAACCTACCACAGAGGGCCTGTGATAGACTCTACTGATTGAGGTATCAAAGCAGAGACTGAGACTTATAGCCAAACTTTAGGGAGAACGTATGGAATTTTATGAAAGAAGGTGGAGATAGAAAGACCTGGAGGGGATAGGAGCTCCAAAGGAGACCAGCAGAGGCATAAAACTGAGCCCTGTGGGCCCTGAATAGAATGATACCACAACCAAGGACCATGCATGGAGAGGACTGAAAACCCTAGTTCAGATGTAGCCTATAGACTCAGTCTCCAACTGGAGTTCTTAGTAAGGAGAACAGGGGCTGTCTCTGACATGAACTAAGTGGTGGGCTCTCTGATCACCTCCCCCTGCAGTCCACCAGGCCACAGAGGAAGACAGTGTGGCCAGTCCTGATAAAATCTGATAGGCTAGAATCAGATAGAAGGGGAGGAGGAGGACCTTCTCTATCAGTGGACTAGGGAAGGTGCACCCCTATTCTACTGATAGAGGTAGTGCATAGAGGGAGGAAAGGGAAAGAGGGTGGGATTGGGAGGAGATGAGGGAAGGGGCCACAACAGAGATACAAACTGATTAAATTGTTATCAATGATGGTGATGATGATGATGATAATGATAAAAATTAAAGAAAAATGCAGCTCTACCATAGAAGAGATGAAAAAGAAGCTGTGATACACTTACTCATGGATTATTACTTTCTTGCTTAAAAAAATGACATGAAATTTACAGGCATTTGGACAAAGCAAGGAAAATCTTTTTGAGTGAAGTATCTCAGACTCAGAAAGACAAATATGATAGTCATTTCTATGTAGATATCAGCTGTGAGGTCAATGATAACCAAGCTACAATCCATAGACACACAGAGGATTAGTGTCTTGTTCAGCTATCATCAGAGAAACTTTCTAGTGTAGCAGATAAGACCAAATATGCAGACCCACAGCTAGACATTACATAGAGAAAGAGCCCTTGGACACTCTGCCTTAATGGGGCATCTCCATCAAATTTCTCACTTCATTCCTTATTCCTCTTTAGGATGAGAAAATTTACTCTTCTATTTCATAACAGCAAATGGTCATAATAACCTTTTAAAAGAATGGCACGGTTGTTGATTCATAGAAGTACTATTCCTAGTTAATGGTACAAGTAGGGCATAGCCAAATCCTTGAGAAAAAGATCACAAACAGAAATGAATCAAGCTTGTTTTGCTGTAAGATGGCTTTTAAGACTAAAATGGAGGCAGGTTGGTTTATCAAAAGAATACTCACAGTGTATAATTTGGAATATGTGTCCTAGATGATATAAATGAAACAGAAATGTGACAAACATTTATTTGAATATTGTCTATTTAATGTGGATTGACCTGTTCGGTAGAGAAAGATCCTGGGCTTACGTTCCAACTGTTTGTCTCACATTCTTCTCTTATTATCTACTTTTCCTCTGTTGCTTTCTTTCATATCCTAATTCTTATTTTCTCATAAGTTTTCCTTTTCCATTTTTATTTCCTAATCTTGTCATATCCTATATTTGTTCCATTGTCACCAAAAGGCTTTCTTGGATTTTATTTGTTTTTTTATATATGAACACTCACACTAATATCTAACTGTCATAGCTTTAAAGAAGCATTACTTTGGAGGTATTACTTGTTCTCATTCTGTTGCAAAGATAGAACACTATGACCAAAAGCAACCTGGAGAGAAAATAATTTAGTTTCAATTCCATATCTCAATTCATTTGTGTGTGTGTGCGTGTTTGTGTGTGTATGTTATTATGGAAATAACCCAATGCATGAACCTGAAGGCAAGACTACTTGCTAATCCATGCAGTATTATCTTGGATCTGGGAATTCATTCATACACAAGAAAGTACAGTAGGGACAACAGAGAATTCTACTTGGTTACCTGCCTTACTCATTGTGTGTTTTTGGATGTAACCCAGGACTTAATGCCCAAGGAATGATGCTTCCCACAATTGTTTAGGACCTTCTACAGTGATTAATAATCAAAATACTTTCTCACATACATGCATCCATGCTAACCCAATAATAACTGTTATGACACTGAGATTCTCTTTTCAGGTGATTGTAGACTTTAACAAGTTGATAGATAAAATGGGACAGGAATGTAGACTATATTCAAATAGAACACAGAATGCCCAAATGTCCCATAGGAGCACAATAGCATAGCCAGTAGTTTTAATAGGTTTCAATTAGAATTATAAAGAAAGAGACTAGCAATAGAAGTCAAGAGAAAATTCAAGGCAGAAAAAGGTTTTCCAAGCAAACATACCCAAGAAGCAAGATGGAGTAGCCATCCTAATATCTAATAAAATAGACTTTTAACTAAAATTAATTAAAAGATGTGAAAGGTATTTCATTCTCATCAAAGAAAAAATACAATAAAAGGACATCAAAATTCTGAGACTGACATTCAACCAAAGACCGTGTATGGATATAACCTAGAACCTCTGCTCAGATGTAGCCTGTGGTAGCTCAGTAACCAATTGGTTTCCCATAATGAGGGGAACAAGGACTATTTCTAACAGGAACTCAATGACTGGCTCTTTGACCTCCCCACCCCCCAAGGGAGGAACAGTCCTTTTAGGCTACAGAGGAGGGCTTGGCAGCCAATCCTGAAGATACCTGATAAAACAGGATCAGATGAATGGGGAGGAGGTCCCCCCCATCAGTGGACTTGGAAAGGGGCAAGGTGGAGATGAGGGAGGGAGGGTGGGATTGGGAGGGAATGAGGGAGCTGGACACGGCTGGGATACGGAGTTAATAAAATGTAACTGAAAGGAGATCACCAACCCATCCACAAAAGCCCCAATCCAAAGCTTACCCAACCTACAAAAACTGCAGGAACAAAGATAGAACAGATAAGATGGAGATTGAGGGAGTTTCCAATTAAAGCAGTGCCAAACCCTAAAACCCATGGAAGAAAGCTAATCCCTTATCATTATTAACAACACTCTGATAGACAGGAGCCTGCCAGAGTTGTCTCTTAGAGACTCTACATAGCAACAGCTTGGAACAGATACTGAGACGAGACTCACAGTCAAACATTAGGAAAAGAGACGGGAAGGGTAAATTGAGCTAGAGGTGACAAAAGCTCCACAGGAAGACAACCCAAGCCAATCAACCAGGGCCCGGTGTGGTCTATGGAGTCTGAAGCACCACCAAGGACAATGTATGGTCTGGACCTAGGTCTCCTACTTATAAGTAGCCAATGGGCATCTTAGGTTTCACGTGGACCCACTAGTTAGGGGACTGAGGGATATCTCTGATGTGGTCTAAGTTGCTTGCTTTTTGATCACTTGCCCTGATGGGATTATCCTAACATCTCACATGGGAGGAATACAAACTCAGATCTCATGTGAATAGATGAGGTGGGGTGTCTGGGTAAGGTGGTTCTCCTATTCTACTAAGTAGGGGAGGGGGATGCTGGAGGGAGGGTGGGATTGGGAAGAGAGGGGGGGCTATGACAAAGATGTAAATTGAATTAATAAAAATGCAAAGAGAAACTCATCTCTTCTCAGATATCTTGAAACCCATACACATACTCATACCTTCTTAATATTTAATTCCTTTAGCATGTTACAATTTTTAACTCACTTAATAACCTTTTAGAATAAATGCTGACTATGTTAAAAAGAAATAACTTGGTAAAATTGTCTAACATTTGCAGCAATCATTTTTGAGGAAGAAAAAACATGTATGCGGAATAAGTACTAATACTGGGATGAAATCTGCACATGCACAAAAGAAGCTTCATGGGGATCCTGGTCATAGCATGAATCCACTGGGCACTTTATAAGGGAAAATGAAATTTGGGATGTAAAGAGATAAATCCTGCTGTTTTGTATTTATTGCTGTTTTAGTTTATCTCTCTGTACAGCCAGAACTAGCCTTGCTCTTTATGGTAATTCTCCATAATGCCTCTTTAATGTTGGCATCACAGTTGTGAATTATCTACCTTTTATGTATTAGATACCTTGATTGTCTATTTAATTAGATTTTGTGTTGAAACACATCCAGGTATGACCATAAAGGAGTTTACAGATCATAAGGATTCTGAATCACTCAGTAGTATAATCCATGTATGGACTCATAATTTAAATATACTATCAGAGGTAGTAGAATTGTGACATCTGGAGCCCATATGAGAAAACATCATTATGAATGTTCTTTTGAAAAACAATTTTGTCTCTGACTCTCTCCCGGAATTCTTTGCATGCTGGCTAAATGATAAGAAGAAATTTCTATGACCATGCTTTTTTATTTCAAATTCATAAACAATTTGGAGCCAGTCATTTGTGGACTGAAACCAGTGAAGCTCTGAGTCAAATAAATCCATTCCCTATTAAATAGTTTTGTAAGATTTTATTAGAGTGGCATATATCAAACAAAATATTGCTCCAAAGAAAAAGAATTGGAAGCATAGCAAAATGAGATTTCTCATATTTGCTGTTTTGCTTAGGTCCCTTATGGGAAATACAAACATTTGTATTCATTTTAATTGTGTCTCAAATCCACTCTCAATCAAAGTAAACTGAAATAACATGGTTTAGAGTTTGTCTATTGCTTGTATGGTGAGAATCCCATGCAATTCTAAGAGAAAATAAAACATCTATAATGTTATTTAACAAGAAACTTTCTGCAAAAGATTTCTGATTTTCCTGGGCTCCCATACCTCTATGGCAGGATTTCATAGTAGCAAACCTCAAAAGAAAAGCCTGCCTCTTTCAACATTTTTTTTATTTATTAGTATGTCACATGCAATTAATGTGTAATAGGTTTATAACATGTACTTGTGAATGCATCAATTTTTAAGTGAATGATCACATGTAAAGCAAGGTCAATCACACACATATACATGAAATGACTTTGTTAAGTTTCATGTAAAGCTCTGGTACAGCTAAAAGCAGATTTCTGATGTCATGTATGAACCTACAACTTAACCACAAAACACTTAACTTCCATGAAAACTGCTGGCACAAAACAATATTGATTATATAAATTTTTAACAAACACCATGATAACTTATGTATATATAATGATGGTTAATGTCTAAGTACTAACTTGTCAGAATTTAGAATCAACTAGGAGATCATCTTTTAGGAATATCTGTAAAGAATTATTTGATAACCTGATAAGACTTAGAAGTTCTTGTAAATGTAAGTCAAGTCACTCCCTTTGATAGGATTCTGGAATATACAAAAAGGAAAAAGTGAAAAGATAACAGCATTCATTTGTTTCTTCTTGCTAACTGTGGATACATGTAGCCATTTGTTTCAAGTTTCTGATTACTTGGTTTTGTTGTAGAGGACTTCTTAATTTTGTATGATCCATGATCTGTTCCTTTTCACAGCTCTCTCAGTATTACATTTCCTGTTGTTACTTGTCCATACCAAATACTTAACCACTAACTATCTCGTACTGTGGATTATCCTTCTAATTACATTGATATATACCATACAATTAAAAAGATCATGGCCCTCAAAATGCTTAGGTAGACACAGGTATAATATAAATGTTTGCTAAAGATAAAAAGTGTGGAGTTTTCAAGATGCCAACTGTGGAAGGATCCTGTCCTGTTTCTTGTCTTCCTCTACTTCCTATGTCTATCCTGTTTGCCCTTCTGAGTGAGGATTCAGCTTCTTTCCTAGAGTTTTCCTAGTTGCTTAGCTTCTTTAGGATTATAGAGTTTAGTATGTTTATCCTATATTATATATCTAATAAGCACTTATAAGCAACTATACACAATGTTTGTCTTTCAGCCTCTGGGTAACCTCATTCAGGATGGTATTTTCTAGTACCCACCATTTGCTTGCAAATTTCATGATTCTCTCTACCTATCAGGGTATCAAAGGAGATACTGAGACTCATAGCCAAACTTTGGTCAGAGTACAGGAAAAGAGGAAGATAGAAAGACTTGGAGGAGACAGAAACTCTGCAAGGAGAACAACAGAGCCAAAAACCTAGGCCCAGGGGTGACTCCAGAGACTGATACTCCAACTAAGGACCATACATGGAGAGGACATTGACCCCCTGCTCAGAGAAAGCCCATGGGCTGCTTATTTTCCGGTGGGTTCCATAGAAAACAGGGGCTGTCTCTGACATGAACTCAGTGGCTGGCTCTTTGATCACCTCCCCTTGGAGGGTGCAGCCTTGTCAGGCCACAGAGAAGATGGTACAGCCAGCCTTGATGAGACCTGATAGGCTAGGGTCAAATAGAATGGGAATAGGTCCTCCCCTATCAGTGGATTAGGGGAGGGGCATAGGGGAAAAGAGGGAGAAAATGTGAAAATGGGAGGAAATGAGAGAGGAGGCTACAACAGGTATGCAAAAAGAATAAATTGCAAAGAAAGAAAAAAGAAAGAACCAAAGAAAGAAAAAAAGAAAAGAAAAAAAAGAAAAAAGATATAAAGTCCATAGCAGAGTTCAGTATGAAAAGACAAGCAAAGTGGAATAGAACTATTAACATTTATTTTGTTATAACATAAAAATAAGCATATTTTTTTCCTTAAGACAGTAATATTATCATACCAACTTACTTGTTTTCTTAGTAAAATCACCAGACTAACATATAAACATTATAATGCCAGTAATATATCAGACTTACCATAGAAGATATGCAATGGTTCCATATGGTGATAAGGCTCATTAAATTACTCTTATCATTTTTTGAAAAGTGATCTATAACTAGATATTGAAAATTTATGCTCATTATTTAAACTAGATGATAAATTCATTAAAAATACCTGAAAAGACATACCCAATTAAATGGTATAGTCCATTTAAATAATAAAATATATTTGTAAGAATATTGGACAAGAAGTCCTAAGTTATTCTTAAATTTACTCTTCACTCATATTTTTAATTATTTTTTTATTTATTATAATTTATTCACTTTGTATCCCAGCTATAGCCCCCTCCCTCATTCCCTACCTAACCCATCCTCCCTCCCTCTTCTCCTTACATGCCCTTCCCCAGTCCACTGATACAAGAAATCCTCTTTCCCTTCCCTCTGAGCCAAGCTTATTGGGTCTCAACAGCATTGTCTTCCTCTGTGACCTGGTAAGGTTGCTCCCCCCTCAAGGAGAGGTAATCAAACATCCAGCGACTGAGTTCATGTCAGAGACAGTCCCTGTTCCCCTTATTAAATAACTCACTTGGACCCTGAGCTACCATGGGCTACAACTGTGCACAGGTTCTAGGTTATCTCCATGCATGATCCTTGGTTGGAGTGTCAGTCTCAGAAAATACCCATGTGCCCAGATAGTTTGGTTCTGTTGCTGTCCGTGTGGAGCCTGCTCCTGTCCTCTCCAGATCTTTCATCTCCACCTTCTTTCATAAAATTCCCAGTAATCTGGCTATGCATCTCAGCATTTGTGTTGATACCCCATGGGGTAGAGTGTTTCAGAAGCCTTCTGTGGTAGGTTCCTGTCCTGTTCCCTGTTTTCTCCTTCTTCCGATGTCCATCCTGTTTGTCTTTCTGAGTGAGGATTGATCATCTTACCCAGAATCCTCTTTCTTGCTTAGCTTCTTTAGGTGTACAGATTTTAGAATGTTAATTCTATATTATATGTCTACTATCCACTTACAACTGAGTGTATACCATGTGTGTCTTTCTGCTTCTGGGAGTCCACACTCAGGATGATCTTTTTCTAGTTCCCACCATTTGTCTGCATATTTCATTATTTCTTTGTTTTTAATTCCTGAGTAATATTCCATTGTATAAATGTACCACAAATTCTGTATCCATTCCTCAAATGAGGGACAATTGGTTTGTGTCCAGATTCTGGCTATTATGAATAAAGCTACTATGAACATAGTTAAGCAAATGTCCTTGTCGTATACTTGAACATCTTTTAGATGTTCAAGGAGAGGAATAACTGGATCTTGAGGAAGCACTATTCCTAATTGTCTGAGAAAATGCCAGATTGATTTCCAATGTGGATGTACAAGTTTACATTCCCACAGTCAATGAAGTAGGATTCCCCTTTCTCCACATCCTCTCCAACTTGTGCTGTCCCTTGAGTTCTTGATCTTAGCCATTCTGATGGCTGTGAGGTGAATTTTCAGGCATGGTTTTGATTTACATTTCCCAAATGACTAAGGACCTTGAGTATTCAAGTGTTTCTCTGCCATTCTATATTTCTCTATTGACAAATCTGTTTAGCTCTGTACCCCATTTTTAAAATGGATTACTTAATTTTTTGCTTTTTAACTTTCTGAGTTTTTCATATATTCTGATATTAGCCCTCTGTCAGATACAGGGTTGGTGAAGATCCTTTCCCAGTCAGTGGGCAGTTATTTTGTTCTGTTGACAGTGCCCTTTGCTTTACAGCAGCTTTTCAGTTTCATGAGGTCCCATTTATTGATTGTTGCTCTTAGAGCCTGTGCTGTTGGTGTTCTGTTCAGGAAGTTGTCTCCTGTGCCAATGAGTTCTAGGCTCTTCCCAACTTTTTCTTGTAAGTGATTTAGTGTGTCTGTTTTTATGTTGAGGTCTTTGATCCACTTGGAGTTTAGTTTTATACAGGATGATAAATATGGATCTATTTTCATTTTTCTGCATGTATACATCCAGTTGGACCAGCACCATTTATTGAAGATGCTGTATTTTTTCAGTTGAATGGTTTTGGCTTGTTTGTCAAAAATCAAGTATCTGTTGGAGTGTGGGTTTATTTCTGGGTCTTTAATTCTATTCCATAGATTAACCTGTCTGGGATACAAAGTGAATAATTCTAATATATTAATATATAAATAAAATTAAATTAAAAACACACAAAGCTGCTATGAACATAGTTAAGCAAATGTTGTTATTGAATGGTAGGGCATCTTTTGGGTGTATGCCAAGGAGTGCTATAGCTGGACCTTGAGGTAGCAGTATTCTTAAATGTCTGAAAAAACATCAGATTTTTAAGGTTACATTTCCACCAGCAATAGAGAAGGATTCTGCTTTCTCTACATCCTCTCCAGCATGTCATGTCCCTTGAGATTTTGATCTTAGCCATTCAGATGGGTATGAGGTGAATTTTCAAGGTCATGTTGATTTGCATTTCACTGATGACTAAGAACATTGAGCATTTCTTTAAATTTTTCTGTGCCATTGGATATTCCTTTGTTGAGAATTCCCTGTTTAGCTTTGTACTCCATTTTTTTATTGGATTACTTGTTTTGTTGGATTTCACCTTTGGAATTTTTTTATATATTCTGGATATTAGCTCTCTGTCAGATGTAGGGTTTTCTCAGTCTGTAAGGCTGTTGTTTTGTTCTCAAAACAGTGTCCTTTGCTTTACAGAATCTTTTCAGTTTCATGAGGTCCCATTAATTATTTGTTGATCTAAGAGCCTGTGCTGTTGGTGTTCTGTTCAGGAAGTTGTCTCCTATGCTAGTGAGGTCAAGCTCTTCCCCACTTTTTCTACTATCAGATGTAGTGTATTTTGTTTTATGTTAAAGTTCTTGATTCACTGGGACTTTAATTTTGTGTAGGGTGATACATATGGGTCTATTTAAACTTTTTGTACATGTAGACATCCAGTTTGAAAAGCAATATTAGTTGAAGATGCTATCTTTTTTTCCATTTTATGGTTTTGGTTTCTTTGTGAAAAATCAGATGTCCGTTGGTGTGTGGCTTTACTTCTCAGTCTTCGAATTGATTACATAGATCCACTGGTCTCTTTCTATGCCCATTACCATGCAGTTTGTATTGCTGTTGCTCTACAGTTCAGCATGATAACCAGGATGGAGGTACCTCCAGAAAATCTTTATTTTATGGAAATTTTTTTAGATATACTGTTATTGTTGTTTGTTTATTTTTGTTTTTCCATATGGAATTGAGAGTTGTTCTTTCAAATTCTATAAAGAATTTTGTTGGTATTTTAATGGGAATTGCACAGACCCTGTAGATTGCTTTTGGTACAGTAGCCATCATTAATAAGTATGTTAATCCTACTGTTTCATGAGTATGGGAGATCTTTCCATATTAATATAGCTTCTTCAATTTCTTCAGAGACTTGAAGTTTTTTTTTTTTCATACAAGTCTTTCACTTGCTTGGTTAGAGTTACACTAAGGAACTTTGTGCTATTTGTGGCTATTGTGGATGGTAGTGTTTCTCAGGTTCTTTGTCTTTGTATAAAGGTAGGCTCCTGTTTTTTGTTTGTTTTGTTTTGTTTTGATGCATTTTGTATCCAGCCCCTTTGCTGAAGGTGTTTATCAGCTGTAGGAGTCCCCTGGTAGAATTTTTGGTGTCACTCAAATATACTATCCTATCATCTGTGCATAGTGGTACTCTAACTTCTTCCTTTATGTTTTTCATCCTCTTGTTCTGTTTTAGTTGTCTTATTGCTCTAGGTAGGACTTCAAGTGCTATGTTGAAAAGATACTGAGAGAGGGGCTGTCTTGCCTTGTCCCTGATTTCAGTGGAATTTAACTTTCTGTTTAGTTTGATGTTGGCCTATAGGCTTACTGTATGCCTTTACTATGTTTAGATATGTGCTTTCTATCACTAATCTCTTCAAGACTTTAAATATGAAAGGGTGTTAGATTTTTATTTTCAAATGCTTTTTCAGCACCTAAGGTGATGATAAGGTGTTTTTTTTGTTTTGTTTTGTTTTGTTTTGTTTTGTTTTTTCAGTTTGTTTATATCGTGGATTACATTGATGGATTTCCATACATTGAACCATCTTTGCATTCCTGAGATGAGGCCTACTTAGAGATGATGGATGAAATTTTTGATGTATCCTTGGATTCCATTTGCAAGTATTTTACTGAGTATTTTTCCATCAATGTTCATAAGGAAAATTGGTATGACATTCTCCTTCTTTGTTGGTTCCTTGTGTGGTATAGGTATCGCTGTGACTGTGGTCTGATGGAATGAGTTTGGCCATGCCCTTCTATTTCTATTTTATGGAATGGTTTGGTATCACCTCTTCTTTCATGGTATGGTACAATTCTGTGCTAAAACCATCTTGTTCTAGGGTTTTTGGACGGAAGATTTTGATGACTGCTCCTATTTTTTAGCAGATATAGGACTATTTAATTTATTTATCTGATCTTGATTCAAGTTCAGTAAGTTTAACCTATCAAAAATATTGTCTATTTTATTCATATTTTCAAATTTGGGGGTGTATATGCTTTGAAATAAGACCTAATTAGTCTTTGAATTTCTGCAGTATCTATTGTTATTTCCACCTTTTCATTTCTGATTTTGTTGATTTGGATAGTGTCTGTCTGTCTTTTAGTTATTTTGGTTAAGTGTTTGTCAACTTGTTGATTTTCTCAAAGACTTTTTTGATTCTTTGGATTGTTTTCTTTGTTTCTAAGTTATTGATTTCAGCAAGGAGTTGATTATTTCCAGCTCTCTACTCTTCTTGGTTGTGTCTGCTTCTTTTGTTTCGAGGGCTTTCAGGTGTACCATTAAGTTGCTTGTATGAGATATCTGGAATTTTGAAGGCATTTAGTGTTATATACTTTCCTCTTAGCACTACTTTCATCGTGTCCCGTAAGTTTGGGTATGTTGTGTCTTCATTCTCATTTAATTATTGAAAGTCTTTCATTTCTTTCTTTATTTCTTCCCTGACCCAGCTGTCATTGAGTAAAGAGTTGTTCAGTTTCCATGTGTGTAGCCTTTTTGCCATTTCTGTTATTGTTGAGGTCAGCTTTAGACCATAACACTCTAATAGGCTACAAGGTATTATTTCAGTCTTCTTGAATCTGTTGAGGCTTTTTGGGACCAACTATATGGTCAATTTTGGAGATGGTTCCGTGAGGTGATGAGAAGGTACAGTCTTTTGTGTTTGGGTGAAAAGTTCTGTAGATGTCTGTTAGATCCATTTGATTCATGACATCTGTTAGGATCAGTATTTCCATGTTTAGTTCCTATTACATTGACTTGTCCTTTGGTGAGAGTGGTGTTTTGAAGTCTGCCACTATTAATATGTGGAGACTTCTGTGTAGTTTAAGCTTTATTTACAAATGTGACTACCCTGTATTTGGAGCATAGATGTTCAGAATTAAAATGTTTTCTTGGTGGAATTTTCCTTTGATGAATATGGATTGTCCTTCCTCATCTTTTTTTGATGAATTTTGGTTGAAAGTCTATTTTATTAGATATCTTTTTTATGTTTTATTTTTTATTGTTTATTATTAGTTACATTTTATTAACTCTGTATCCCAGTTGTATCCTACTCCCTTATTCCCTCCCAATTCCACCCTCCCTCCCTCAGCTTCTCCCTGCCCCTTTCCAAGTCCATGGATTGAGGACCACCTCCTCCCCTTTCGTCTGGCCCTGTTTTATCAGGGCTGGCTGCAAAGTCCTCCTCTGTGGCCTAGCAGAACTGCTCCTCCCTTGGGGGGTGGGGAGTCAAAGAGCCTACCATTGAGTTCCTGTCAGAGATAGTCCCTGCTTCCCTTACTATGGAAAACCAATTGGTTATTGAACTACCACGAGCTTCGTCTGAGTAAAGGTTCTAGGTTATATCCATACATGGTTCTTGGAACAACAGTTTCAGAAAAAAAACCCTGTGCCCAGATATATTTGGTCCTTGTGGGGATCCTATCCTTTCCCCATCATACTAACTCCCCTTCTGCCAAAGGTTTGGTTATGAGTCTTAGTATCTGTTTTGAAATGCTGCTTGGTAGGGTCTTTCAGATGCCTTCTGCGGTAGTCTCCTGTCATACATCCTATGCACATCTCCAGCTTGCTTTTTCAGTCCATGTGCTTTGAAAACAATTCCCAGCCTTTTATTCTCAGATAATGTCTATCTTTGTGTTTCAGGTGTGGTTTTTGTATACAGCAGAATGATGGGTCCTATTTATGCATCCATTCTGCTCATCTGTGTCTTTTTATTTGGAGAGTTGAGTCCACTGATGTTGAAGATATTAAGAGCATTGACTCTTAGTTCCTTTTATTTTTATGTTGGTTGTGATTGTATTATTTTGGTTGTGCTGTTATACTTTTGGTTTTGCTGAAGTTATTTATATCTTATGTTATTTTGGGTGTGATTAACTTCCTTTGCTGGCTCTTTTCCTTCTAGTATCTTCTGTAATGCAGAGTTTGTGCATAGATATTGCTTAAATTTGGTTTTTTCCTGATATTATCTTTTGTTCTTCTATGGTGATTAAAGGTTTTTTCTTGGCATAGTAGTCTGGACTGGCATCTGTGGTATCACAAGATGTCTGTCCAGGCCTTTCTGGTTTTTATGGTCTTTGCTGAGAAGTGACATGTGATTCTGATAGGTTCCCAGCAATGTCACTGGGTCTTTTTCCCTTGAAGCTTTTAATATTTTTTCTTTGTTCTGTGGATTTAGTGTTTTGATTATTACATGATGAAAAGATTTTCTTTTCTGATCTAATCTATTTGGTGTTTTGTAGGCCTCTTTTATGCTTATAGGCATTTCATTCTGGGGAAATTTTATTTTATTACTTTCTTTTATCTTTTTTAATTAATTTATTTTTATTAATTTATTATTTTTATTAATTTTATTACAGTTTATTAACTTTGTATCCCACCTGTAGCCCCTCCTTCATCTCCTCTTAGTCCTGCTCTCCTTGAAAATATTTTCTGGTCCTCAGATCTTAGAATCTTCTTCTTTTGTTTATTCCTATTCTTTTCATGGTGCCTTTGATTTCTTTGATGTTTTGTATCAGGGAATTTTTGGATGTAACATTTTCTTGGATGGATGTGTCTATTACTTCCATTGTGTGTTCTACTCCTGAGAGTCTTTCCTCCATCTCCTTTATTATGTTGATGATGCTTACCTTTTCAGTTCCTGTTTTCTTCCCTAAGTTCTTCCTTTCCAGGACTTCTTCAGTCTGTGCTTTCTTTAATGTTTCTATTTCGATCTTTAGATCTTGAGCCATTTTGTTGATTTCCTTTACATGTTTCTTTGTATTTTCCTGCCTTTCATTATATGATTTGTCCTATTCCTTCACCTGTTTTTCTGAACTTTCTTTTATTTCTTTCAGTAATTTAATTATTTCTTCTCTAAAGGCCTTGATCCGTTTGACTGTATCTTCCTGAATTTCTGTACAGATTTTATTCATTTCCTCTGTTACCGTCTTTGTAAGCTTAGATTTAGGTCATTTTCTTGTGTTTCAGTTCGGTTAGGGCATCCTGGACTGCTTGCCTTTGGATAATAGGCCCCTGAGAATATCATATTGCTTTTGCTTTCATTGATTGTGCTTTTGTGCTGACCTTTAGCCATCGGGTTGTCTCTGGCTGATGTTAGATCCTGTTGCCTATAGGACTTGATATGAAGAAAGAGCCCTGGGCAGGAAGCTGGATGTTCATGCAGGAGCCCTTCTCAGATTTGTGGGAATAATCTTGAACTGGCAGGTGGTTCTCAATGAACCTCTCAGACCCTGTGGACCATTTGAATTCCTCTGTAGCTCAGGAATCCTCTGTAGCTCAAGGATCCTCCCATGTCAGAGGGGTGTTCTGGCCTCAACCACCGTCCTTCTTGGTCTGAGATTAGTGAGCCCAGGCATTTTGCTCAGACTCTGATTTTTCCTTGCAGATTTTTTTAAAGAACCTGTGAGCTCAGAGGTCCTGTTGGTCTCTTTAGGGAGATGTGCTGAGCCTTGGAGCAGTGTCTGGGGTTGCTTCCTTGTGTCCTGAGTGTTAGTGTGCCTGCAGTTGTAGCTGCTTCTGTGCCTCGGATGGTGATAGCAAGCCCCCAGTTTGGAACCAGAAGCAGTAAATACTGAAAGGTAATTGCAGGATGGTGAGAGTGGGCCCTGAGTTTGGAGCCCATTCTCCCTGAGTACTGGAAGATATCCACTTCATAGGATGGTGAGAATGAGTTCCCAAGGTCTGAGCAGCAAGCTGCTGGTACTAGGAAGGTGTGCACAGACAATGAAAATGAGCTCAGGTATTTGGATCTGCTTTGATCTTCTGCTGGGTAGAGCCTCTCAGGGGATAGCCGTGCTATGTTCTCATATGCAAACATAGCAGAGTATTGTTAATAGTGTCAGAGATTGATTTTCTCTAATGGGGTGGGTCACAGGTTGGGCGAAGGCCTTGGATGGGCATTGCTTCAATCGCTGCTCTATCTTTATCCCTGAATATCTTGTAGGCAGAGTAAATTTGGGGTTGAAGTTTTGTAGATGGTTTGGTCTTCCCCTCCTTCCACTAGGATTCCTGCCTAGTTAGTGGGTAGCCTCTTCAGTCTACATGACTCCTGCTACTAGGAGACTCAACTACAGTCACCCACACATGCTCCCAGAAGCCTACCCTGTGGTCTGTAATCGCATATAATCAGATTTTATCCAGGATAAACATGCTAAAATTCACAGATCCAAAGAGAATAAGTAACCAAGAGAATCCAAGGGAGTATGTTTAAATCTTACTCAGGAGGGGAAATAATAGCAGCAGAAGTATTTGAAGAGAGAGAACAAGGTAGGAGAGGGAGTGTAACGAGAAATGAGGGTAGAGACCAGAACTGGGGTTAGCAGGAGTGTGGTGGGAGGCCAGAGGGCCTGCAGAGATAAGAGAAACTGTGGACAGGGGAATATCTAGAACTCTTTTTTGATAACATGCTTAAGGCGTGTTTGAGAAAGAAATAAAAGAAGCACGTTTGTGGGTGAATAAAAAAAACTGTCTCTGTCTCTCTCTGTGTATCTGTGTGTGTGATAAAAAGGATCACAGAAAACTAAACTGCTTTTAAAGATGTCTATTTGTCTTTTTTTATAATAACCTACTAATATTTCATTGACCAAGGGGTTTTGATAATTTAAAACTATAATAATTAATATAGACAAGCTTCTGTTTTATAAAAAGAACATTGACTATTATAAAAGTTTGGTAAATGAATGTTTAGAAAAAAATACGTGACATGACTATGTGAATTTTTGCTTTAGTAGATAATCCAAAATCTTAGCCTAAGTCTCAATGATAACAGCATTGAGCAAATGTCATCTATTACTTGTTAATAGTACATTAAACTGTACTATTTCTAAAATAAGTATCTTGTGTGACATATAAACAACAATGGTACAATCACCACTCCAGTGTCTTATTCTCAAGCTAACTTTCTATCTTTATCTTTTCATCTGAGCATTTGCTTATTAACAGTGTTTTAATAATTACTTGTGGTTATGTAATTTTTTTCTTGTATTAAGAGCTCAAAATCATGTGGTAGATGCATAAATCTTGCTAAATAACAAACTGCGAGTGAAGTTAAGTGTTAACAGAGGTGTGTATGAAAATTAAGATAATGCTTACAATGTGAGGGCAGGTTTCCAACATTTTGATCAGCAGAGAGTAAAAGTGTGAATCTACCATGTTTGTAGTGAAAAAGAGGAGGAGGTGACTGTGAAAAGGAGGGTGAAGAAAAGCCTCTATCCCTTTAGGAGATTATGGTCACTGAGAGAAAAATGGTCACAGTTTTCTGAAATATATAATGTTAAGATTATGTTTTAAAATATTTTTTAGATTATGATTCAATTATTTTTCTCTTTCTTTCCTGAAGGCCTTCCCATACTCCCTCCCTGTTATTCCTCAAAATCATGGCCTCTTTATCCACTAATTTTTATTGCATGCATATATGTATATGCACATATATTTATATTCCTGAATAGAACCTGTTTATTCTATATAATTGTATGTATGTATGTATGTCAGCGCTGACTTTTGGTACTGGTGACCTCCTTCCTCTGCTTGATGCTTTCTCCTCCCAGCTACCCTACAATATTTATATTTTTGTGTAGAGTTGGTGACCTCTGGAGTTTTCTCTATCCAGTTTTTCACATTCATTGGTTTCATCCTTGTACTACTCTGGGTAGTCATGGTGATGAGATTTTATGGAGGTAATTTCTGATAAAACTAAAAAATGCGATTTCACAGCAGAGTCCCTGATCCTCTTGCTCTAGCAATATTTCTGCCCCTTCTTCCAAAACTTTTCTTTACCCTTAGGTACAGGGATGTTTTGTAGATGTATCTATCAGTAAGGAGCTCCACAACTCCCCATTTTGATTGGTTAAGACTTTTCTATAATAGTCTATTGCAAAAAAAAAGAAGTTTTCTTGAAGAGTCTTCACTACACATATTTGTGGGTCTAAGGACAGCTGTTTATAGATTGGTTTCAGTTATCCTAGAGGTGGAAGATAATCCTTACTGCTTGAAGACAATATGTACTTCAGGGCCCAGAGACCCATCAGCTGGAATAGATGCAAATTCCTCCTCTATGAAAACAAGCTTTTGTGGTATCGGAGGTGCCATGCAAACTTCCAAATGAGGTAAGCAACTAAAAGTCCTACTCAGCAGTGATGCCTGTGAAGCATAGCAATGGCCAGCCAGGCCTGAAACCAACAGGTTCAGTAGTGGCATGCATACATTCGAGGTAACCCAACAGCTTCCTAATTTTCTTAAAAAAACATTCAAAAAGAGGGAGTCCGTGCCTGTTACTAGAAACCTAGCTAAGTACCCAGTGTTAGTAAAGATGTGATTACTGGATGAGGCTCTAAAACCACTAGTTTTCTAAACCAGCATAATCCTGATTTTTTTTTAAATTTGATTCTTTATAAAGCTTGTACAATGTATTTTGATCATATTATACCCCAAACAGCTTTTTGGTACAGACAGATGCCGGCTTCTCTCCCCACCCAACTTTGTGTGCCTTAGTAAAAAGTGACTGCTGTTTGTACCATTTATGTATTCTTGGATATGTGGATCTGCAGTGGAGAATGGCTGATGCACCAGGTGCCACATCCTATAAGAAAATTTACTCCCTGTCCCAAAATAGCAATTTCCAATAGTTTATTGGCAAGGAATGGGACTTCCTGTTTAGAGCTTGTGCTGGTCTTGTGCAGGCAGTGAATACTTCTCTGAATTCATATGTAAAACTGTCTTGTTTGTTTTGGGGAAATACTTCCTCTTAAAATCTTTCACTCTTTGTTCTCCAATGATCCCTGAACCGTGGTGGAGATCTATAATACTGATGTCTTATTTCTAGCTGACAATTACGTAGTCTGTTATTTTCTTCACTCTGACCAATTGCAACTCTTTGTGTTAACTGGCTTTTACTGCAGAAAAAGCTTTACCGATGAAAGTTGAGAGTTGCATTAGTCTGTAGTTGTAGCAATAACTTATTATTTTACAATTTAATACTGTATATACTTAGGAGAATAATACTAGTAGTTTTCCTTAATACCTATGCTTTTATTTTCTAGCAACATATTCTTGGTCTGATATTAGTGCCAGGCATGGGTTTTATCTTGTAAAGACGGTATTAAGTCTAATGAGAAATAGTTACTTACTATTATTGCCACTATTATATCAGTGTGCATGTCTTTCCAGACCAGTCATTATTGTTGCTAAAGAATTCACAGCTGGGAAAAACTTATGATTAATTTTCTTCTCCAGTAGCATGTGCAGGGTGCAGTGAAGCAATAGTGATGAAGTTCCTGGTTGATTACCAGGATTGATTTTTTCCATTTTCTATGACTCAAGTTTGGAGTATCTTCAATAATATGTTCAGAAATGTAAACAAGAAAATTGACAACAGCCTATAATGTTTGGAAGTTTATAAGACTTCACGGGCCAACAACAGAAAGCAGCAGAGCCAACAGCAACAAAACTTTCAGTGGAGAAGGGAGACGTTTTTACTTAATCCAAAAAGTTTTTTGGATAGTAGATAAATACAGAATAACCAAGACTCACTTTTACTATTAAGAATAAATGGCATTTTAGAAACTACAGAATCAAATGAACTACTTTGAATCTCCTGTGGTGACGTGGGTACTCCTGCTGCTCACTCTTTCCCAGTGAGGTGAAGCTTAGGCAGTGTTATGAAAACTTTCATCTGTATGGTAGTCTCTGGAGAAAGTTCTCTGTTTTGGCTGCCAATGCAAACAACCAAAAAATTCTGAGTGTTACCATGTCTAAGATTTATAATCATTGATTGACTGGAGATCAGTCTACTCCTAGAGTGGTTAAGTTCTATTAATGATTTATTAATGACATAAACATCTTTAAAAACTAAATGACTTTTGTTAGAAAAATGATGCTTACACTAAATATGAATAAATAATACTTACATTCAAATATTTATAATAATAATTTGAGTATGTGCATATAATAAACAAAGTATCTATAAGAAATATGAGCGTATTTATTCACATTAAGTAATGGAATAATAATTAATTTGCTATGCATTTTTAAAATGTCCCCTTTATGCCTCTATTTCATTTTTTTAGATTAATAATATAAAATTACCATTTTACATTGTTCTTTTAAAAATTCCTTTTTCCTGTGTTACTCAGGGCTTTGAGTTAAAAATATAGGGAGAAAATCCTAGCAACTAGTAATACTTGGTGATAGATAATTTAGTGATAAAAACAGGAAAAAAAGTGGGGAATTTGAATAATTAGCTCCTTGCAAGAAATGCCTTGGTGTGACATGGAGCTGTGAGAGACTGAATGCGCCGCTCCCTGTCTGGTTTGATTAGGATCACCTGAGCGTCCACCCTGAGGGTCATCCACAGTGGTTGATAATTTGGCTATGCTTGCACAAATCCACACAGACACAGAGCACTGTTGCTCCCTTCTCATAGACTTGGAAAGTATCTTCTAAAGTTCAAATTATTTTAGTTCACTTATTTTGTCATTGATAAAGTCTATGAAAACAGTATCTTTTCTAACAAACCATAGTGTATTAGAGATGTTAATTTTAAAAATTATTATGATACCTATCTTTCGAGAAAAGTTCTCTCTGGAGTTTTCTGGCTAGCCTGAGAGGTTTGACAGTCCAGACATTTTACATTATTGTTTTCTCATCTCTACTTTCTATTAACATGTAATCATACTAAATGTTTTAATAATAAACTTGTCTTTAAACATATTTAATATTAGTAAATAACTATTTTAAAAGTTAAATATACCATCCTATTACCATCTAGAGGCCAAGAAGTGTTTCATGTTTTTCTCTAAAATTCAGTTTCTCTCTGAGAACTAACATTTTAAAAATCTTTGAATGGTCTTCTTCCCTAATTAAATGTTAGCTGGTTTGAACACAGGATAGCTGATTGATCAACAGTTGGTGCACTAATGTGTCCTGATATGGGTTTCACTTCAGCTGCTCCATCTGCACAGATGTTCTCCTGGGGTAAGGGGAAATATGGAAGTGAGAGAGGTCTGAAAAGACCACTAGGCCTTTGTGTTAAGCTACCAGACTTTTGTCTCAAAAGAGGAAAGGCAAACCATCGTGGAAGTTCTCCATCCTTAGTCATGCCTCCATTGCCTAACTGTCTGCATATGAGGAACCTGTCTGATTCCTAGTTATTTGATGCTTTAGTTATTTTCCCTTCATTCTTTCCTTTTCTTTCTCTTTTTTGCTGCCTTATTTACTTGTTTCCTGCCTTCTTTCTTTTCAGCTTTCATTGAATCTTAGACAAACCAAAAATTCATTAATATATTTACACATTTTATATATATATATATATATACATAATTAATGCCAACTATACACAGTGAGTACATGCTTCCATAATTATATGAGCAAGTTATACTACTATATACACTATATATAAACTACTATAGATAGTGTATGTATAGTTTAATACTCTAAGTTTAATAAACCAATCTCACATGTTAACCTAGAACAAGTGTGGATCAATCAGCTCCCCTATCAGTGTTCAAACACCATTCTGGGTCCTAAATTCATCACCAAACATCAAAAATTATCCTAACTTGGGCTTTGTAATGAGTATGTTGAATTTTTTCCCATATTTTCAAAATGAAAAAGAGAGTCTTCATTTTTGAAAATATATTAAGTTTACTTCATGTAATCTGAGAATATTTTATGGTCAAAAAAATCCATATTTTATGAGACTCAACAATAGGAAACTTTCAATTAACAATCTAGCTGTCATACTTTTCTCACAACAAACAAGTCTCTCGAATGTGATCAAGCATTCCTTATTTGTCCCAAGAGAGTGAATCATTTGAAGATGTATTAACCTATGTTAAATAGGTTAAATGTTTATTTTACATTCTTTTTTGTTAATTTTTTATCTTATATAGGAATGTTTTGATGTTCCTAGATCTTATTAGAGTAATTAATGTAAACTGCATGAACTGTTACAGATAATTGCCTTGTGGCCAAACCCCCAAAACAAATAGTTGAAAAGTACCCCACACTCTAAGAAACAAAAGTGCACAAAATAAGGATATATTAGGGAACTTAATTGAACAGATGTTTATATAAAATAAAAATTATATTAATGTGAGTTTGTGTAATGGTTTACATTAACATGACATGAGAACTGACTCTTTTCATAACTGTTTGTATTGTGCCCTGAATACATTAATTTTTGTTTTTGTCTTCATTATAAAAACATTCAACATAGTTTCATGATTCATATATAATTATGCAGAAATTCATCAAGTCAGTTGGTTATTATAGATTTGGTGATGGTTTACATTTATTTTCTTCATTATTATTATTAGGTTAAGTATTAATGCTAGCTTGCTTTGGAAATACATCTTTTCTACAAGTTTTATAATGTAACATACTTAATGGATTATTTATTAATTCACAGTTAAATTTATACATCAAATTTTAATGTAAATTTCAGTTATGAAATAATTATGAAGATGTTACCCTGATTTTGTAAAAATTTCATTAAGTAAGTCTACCATAAAGAAGAGGGATATGCACCTCTCGTTACCATTATAGACCAGAGTACAAAGAACTTTACATTTTCTTTTTTTATCTCATAATAAATTTATTTGAGAAACATTATATAAATGTAATAGAAAGGCAAGATGCACAACATTTCTTTTAATTTATATTAATCACAGGTATTTATATTAATCACTCGTATCCCAGCCATAGCTCCCTCTCAATCTCCCCCTCCCTCCCTCATCTTCTCCCTCTCCCCTTCCGAGTCCACTGATAAGGGAGGTCCTCCTCCCCTTCCATCTGACCCTAGTTTATCAGGTTTCTTCAGGACTGGCTGCAATATCCTTATCTGTGGCTTAGCAAGACTGCTCCTTCTTCAGGAGAGAGAGGCAGCTCAATGAGCCAGTCATTGAGTTCATGTCAGAAAATATTTTTGTCCCCCTTACTACGGAACCCACTTGGATACTGAGCTACCATGGGCTATGTTTGATCAGGGGTTATAGGTTATATCTATACATGGTCCTTGGTTGGAGAAACAGTCTCATAGAAGACCCCTGTGCCCTGATATATTTGGACCTTGTGGGTCTCCTGTCCCCTGTAGGCCACACTAACTACCCCTTCTTTCATATGATTCCGTGCACTCTGCCAAAGGTTTGGTTATGAGTCTCAGCATCTGCTTTGATACACTGCTAGATAGAGTCTTTCAGATGCCCTCTGGGGTAGGTTCCTGTCCTGTTATTTGTTTTCTCATCTTCCAATATCAATCCCCGTTGTCTTTCTAGGTGAGGATTGATCATCTTACCTTGGTCCTCTTTCTTGTTTATTTTCTTTAAGTGTACAGATTTTAGTATGTTTATCCTATCTTATAGGTCTGGTACCCACTTATAAGTGAGTATATACCATGTGTGTCTTTCTGCTCCTGGGATATCTCACTCAGGAGGATTTTTTCTAGATCCCACCATTTGCCTGCCAAATTTATGATTTCCTTGTTTTTCTTTGCTGAGTAGTATTCCATTGTGTAAAAGTACCACAATTTCTGAATCCATTCCTCAACTGTGGGACAACTGGGTTGTTTCCAGGTTCTGGCTATTACAAATAAAGCTGCTACAAACATAGTTGAGCAAATGTCCTTGTTGTTTACTAGAGCATCTTTTGGATATATGCCTAGGAGTGGTATAGCTGGATATTGAGGAAGCACTATTCCTGATTGTCGGAGACAGTGGCAGATTGATTTCCAAAGTGGTTGTACCAATTTACATTCCCATCAGCAATGGAGGGGGGATTTTTGACAAAGAAGCCAAAACCATTCAATGGAAAAGTGACAGCATCTTCAACAAACAGTGCCTGTCCAACTGGATGTCTACATGTAGAAAAATGAAAATAAAAAATATTTATTATCCTGCACAAAACTAAAGTCCAAGTGGATAAAAAACCTCAATATAAAACCAGATACACTAAATCGGTTAGAAGAAAAAGTAGGGAAAAGCCTAGAACTCATTGGCACAGGAGATAACTTCCTGAACAGAACACCATTAACACAGGCTCTAAGATCAACATTCAATAAATGGGATCTCACGAAACTGAAAAGCTTCTGTAAAGCAAAGGACATGGTTGTTAGAAAAAAATGACAGCCTACAGATTAGGAAAGGTTCTTCACCAACCCTACATCTGACAGAGGGCTGATATCCAGAATATATAAAGAACTAAAGAAGTTAAAAGGCAATAATTCAAGCAACCCAACTAAAAAATGGGGTATGGAGCTAAACAGAGAATTCTCTGTAGAATAATACAGAATGGCAGAGAAACAGTTAAAGAGATGCTCAACATCCTTAGCCATCAGAGAGATGCAAATCAAAATGACCTGAGACTTCATCTTACACACATCAAAATGGCTAAGATCAAAAACTCAAGTGACAACACATGCTGGAGAGGTTATGGAGAAATGGGAACCCTCCTCCACTGCTGGTGGGAATGTAAACTTGTACAACCACTTTGGAAATTAAATTTTCATTAAGCAAGATTTTGTAATTATAATGTATAGAAATGTACTTTAATTTTGTCAGTGGGAGGTGATAGGTCAAATACAACTCTAACAACCCACTATGTATTTTAGTCACATTCCCTGGTGTTAGCCTGCAATAAAAGCATAGTAATGTAATACCTGTATGGAAAATGACATAATTTAATACAGGCAAATCACACACACACACACACACACACACACACACGTATACATTAGCATTGAACATTTTAAAAATTATCCAAGTTATGTAAAAGTTTGTTTTAGAATGTTTGAAGTATATATAAAAAAATGAAATTTTGTTGTTTGTTGTTGGTTGTAACTCAGATTGAATTTTGAGACTCACATGTGTGATTTTTTTGAAAGCATGTTATGCTTTCAGCATTCATTACTAATTGAATTCTTCCAATAAATGTTAATAAAAAATACAAGCACACCTTATTTGAATTTTAATGTCATTTCCTATTATAATCATTTTATTTTAATGTTTAATATATAAATGCTATTTTAAAAATAATTTTTATTATCTACTTATTAAATTCATACAATACGTTTTGATTATGTTCATCTCATTAATACCTCCTGGGAAACCACATTTTATGTTTTAAATGTTTAAAATATCTATATATATTTATCAATATTATATATATTTATTTTATCTATGTATCTACTTATCTATTTTACCTCTGTATATAGTTCATTATAAAAGCACTTTATTTATTTATATAGATAGATAGATATCCAGATAAAGAGAGAAAGAGATTGTGAGTCAGAGAGAAAGGAAAAGTGATTAAACAAAGTTACCTCATTACCTTATAGTGGGGAGACACTACCCTTCTTAGACAACTCATCCCTCATGCTGGCCCCAAGACCAGAATTGGATTACTTCTTCTTTTTTTTTTTTTTTTTTTTTTTTTGCACTATTGGTTCTCATTGATCCCCCACCAATAGTACAGTTTACTGTAATTGTTTCTGTTTTAGTTTTATTTATTATTTATTCATTATAATTTATTCACTTTGTATGCCTGCTGAAGCTCCCTCCCTCATCTTCTCCCAGTCTAATCCACACTCCCTCTTTCCCCTATGCCCTTTCCCTAGTCTCCTGATAGGGGAGTTCCTCCTCCCTTTCTATCTGACCCTAGCCTATCAGGTGACATCAGGGCTGGCTGCATCAAGTTCCTCTGTGGCCTGACAAGGCTGTAGACCCCATTGGGAAGTGGCTAAAGAGCAACCACTGAGTTCATGTCAGAGATAGTCCCTGCCCCCTTACTAGGGAACCCACTTGGAAACTGAGCAGTCCATGGGCTTTCTCTGAAAAGGAGGTCTAGGTCCTCTAGATGCCTGGTCCATGGTTAGAGTATCAGTCTCTGTACCTCCCCGGGGGGCCAGGTTTTTTGGCTCTGTTGGTCTTCTTGTGGAGTTCCTGTCCCTTCCAGGTCTTTCTATCTCCCTCTTCTTCCATAAGCTTTCTGGCACTCTACCCAAAGTTTAGCTAGGCATCTTAGTATCTCCTTAGATGCCTTAGTGGGTAGAGTCTTTCAGAGGTCCTCTATGGACTGCTCCTGTACTGTTCCTTGTCTTCTACTTCAGATGTCTACCTTTTTTGCTCTTCTGTGCACTCCAGTTCTTAATGGTAAGAACCTATGAGTACTTATTTGAATTTATGTATTAATCGTAATCTTTGTATATAAGTTCACTCTTCATAAGAATAAAATGATCTGAGTTTTAACAAAAATTATCAGGTAAAAGAAACATTATCAAAGCTTAAATCACTCAGCAATCCCCACACATTAATAGTGGGAGACTTCAACACCCCCACTTACCACAATAGAAAAATAATCAAGACAAAGTTTAAATAAAAAATAATAAAACAGATGTAATTCATCCAATTGACCTAGTTGATATCCACAGAATTTTACACTGAAACACAAAAGAATACACTTTCTTCTCAACACTGCATACAACCTTCTCCAAAATCAACCACATAGTCAGTTACAGAGCAAATCTCAACCTATATAAAAAAATCTCAATAGTACACTGTACTTTGTCATATCACCATGGATTAAAGTTGGAGTTCAACAACAAAAAAAAAGAAATATCAAAAAGCCTATGTACTCATGGAAACTTAACAACTCCCTACTCAATGAGCAATAGTCAGAAAAGAAATAAAGTAAGAATTAAAGACTTCCTGAAGTTGAATGAAAATGAAGGCACAACATACTGAAACTTATGTTACATAATGAAAGCACTGCAAGAGGAAAGTTCATAGCACTAAGTTCCTTCATAAAGAAAGTGGAAAGATCCCATACCAGGAACTTAATAGTTCACCTGAAAGCTTTAGGAAGAGGAAGAAGAGGAAGAAGAGGAGGAAGAGGAAGAGAAAGAAGAAGAAGAAGAAGAAGAAGAAGAAGAAGAAGAAGAAGAAGAAGAAGAAGAAGAAGAAAAAAAAGAAGAAAAAGAAGAAAAAGAGGAAGAGGAAGAGGAAGGAGGAGGAGGAGGAGGAGAAGAAGAAGAAAACACCCAAGAGGAGTAGAAGACGGGAAATAATCAAACTTGGGGCTGAAATTAATAAATTAGAAACAAAGAGCACAGCACACACACACACACACACACACACACACACACACACACAAAGACAATGAAATGAAGTGCTGAATCCTCAAGAAAATCAGTAAGATAGACAAATCCTTAGCCAAAACTAACTAAAAGGCAGAAAGAAAGTATCCAAGTCAACAAAGTCAGAAATTAAAAGGGAGACATAACAACAGAAAGTGAAGAAATCCAAAGAATCATTAGGTCATATGTCTGTTTCTCTTTCTATCTGTTTCTTTTTTTTTTACCTTCTATTTATCCTTCAGTCCTCTCTCACATCATTGTAATTGCAAGAAGGGAAAAGGCATGAACTCAACAACTCCTGAATTGTGTTTCTGCTAAAAAGTAGTTTGTTAGCAAATGTTCAGACCTGTGCAAGTAGGATATTTTATTTTAAATAATTTTGGAGGACAGTGACATTGATCAATAATAATGCTAACGGTTGTATGTACTTCCCAGATAATGCTTTTAAAGACAAATCAATTATGAAATATAAAATTCAAGATAGATAAATAATAGCCAAATATTTACTTACGCCTTTATATAAGATTTTGTAGTTGGTAGAGTGCTTCACAATATTATGTTCAATTATTGTAAAATGAAAATATTATTCTTAAAAAGATACTCCATAGGTAAAGTGTATCAAATTTGTTAACTGAATCACAATGATTTACTTATTGGGAGACACTTGAATGTGCATCTAAAGAAACTAAGAAAGAGAGAGGACCTTAACTAAAACACTCAATCCCCATCCTGAAAGGCAAAGAGGATTGACATCAGAAGAAGAAGAAAACAGGAAACAACCTAGGAACCTGCTACAGAGGGCCTCTGAAAGCCAGAAGAAAAAAACAGGAAACAACCTAGGAACCTGCCACAGAGGGCCTCTGATAGCCTCTGCCCTGCAGACTATCAAAGCAGATGCTGAGCCTAATGGCCAACTGTTGGGCAGAGTGAATGGAATTTTATGTAAGAAGTGGGAAATAGTAAGATCTGGAGAGGACAGGAACTCCACAAGGAGAGCAACAGAACAAGAAAATTTGAACACAGGGAACTTCCCAGAGACTCATACTCCAACCAAGGACTATTCATGGAGATAACCTAATGTAGCCCATGGCAGGTCAGTGTCCAAGTGGGTTAATAGTAATGGGAAGAGGGACTGCCTCTGACATAATCTGATTGGCCTGCTCTTTGTTCACCTCCCCCTGAGGGGGGAGCAGCATTACCAGGCCACAGAAGAGGACAAGGCAGCCACTTTTGATGAGAACTGATAAACTAAGATCAGAAAGAAGGAGAGGAGGACCTCCCCTATCAGTGGACTTGTGGAAGGGCATGCATGCAGAAAGGAGAGGGAGGGTGGGATTGGGAGGAGAAGAGGGAGAGGCTTATGGGGGGATACAAAATGAATAAAGTGTAATTAATAAAAAATTAAAAAATATACAGATATTTAACCTCAAAAAAAGAAATATGTCAAATTTTCTTATTGTAAAAAATAAAGCAAATAACTTTCAAGTTGGACTCATGCTGAAATGCTACTAATCACTTGGTCCATTTATGTATTGGTTACTTTTATCTATGTAATCACCAAATACTTGAAAAGAAGTAATTAATGGAGGAAGATTTATTTTCTGTTACTCCTTGAGGGTACAGTCTGTCATGGTAATGCCAGCATGGCGATGGGACGACTTATTATTATTATATTCATTTTACATCCAGATAGTAGCTTCCTCTCATCTCTTTCTTGTTATTATTTTTGGTTGGCCTGCCTTCCTTATTTGGTGGGAAGGTGTAAAGCCTTCTGGTACAAAAATGGAAGGGTGTCTGGGGAAACCCACAGCTCTGAGGCCACCATGAACTCAGGAACATCACAGCTCTAAAAGGAGGTCTCTTCAACAGAGATGTTACAGATCCCAAGGGAGGACTGCCCCAACCCTTAGGAGCTGAGGAGCTTAAGAATCCTGACCTCTGCTCCATCTTCCTTTCTTCTTTCTTCTCCTTCTTCCTCTGATGTATGAGTCACAGCAGGCAGTAAATCTCTTGAGATTTATTGAAGGAGCAAATCCAGGAAAGGTGGGAGAAATCCTGAAGTGGCTGCCTCTGCTCTCAGGAGAATGTAGCAGGTAACTGAGGTAACCAGCGTTTATATAGGAATTCTTAGGGGGCGGAGATTTCTGGGGCAGGAATTTGCAGACTGTGGATTGGTGGAATTTCAAGTCCTGAGCCGCGGAATACTCAGGAATTGGTGAGCTTTCCTGTTCAGGGATTGGTAGGTTTTCTGCTCAGGGATTGGTGGGTTTTATGGGAAACTCCGGCATTGGTTAGTTTTCCTGCTCAGGGATTGGAGAGTTTTTATCCAACTCTTTTCACCTCAAATTTGTAAAATCTGGGTGAGTCCTACTGAGGTGATGTAGATAAGAGTTATGAAGGTCTTGGGAGAGTGGGGGAAATGGGCTGCTGGAGCTTCCTCAGTCAAAGGTCTGGCTGTGTTTCTGCCTTGAGGGGTTATAAAGCGTATAAAGTGTCCAAAATGTTCAAAGAGTTCATTCTAAAGGCAGCAGACTGAAGCAGGAAAGGTTGCTGTTTTCCTGGAAACTCAGATAGTGGTTGTAGTAGGCATTGGGAGGCAGGAAAGCTGTCAGGTTCCGCTATGCTGAGGCAGGAAGAGCCATCATGGACAGCTCCCGCTGAGGTGTTCCTGAAGAATTGCCTCCATTTTGTCTCCTGCCTCCACAGCCCCAGAGCAGGTGGGCTGAAAGGGGAACTGGCAGGGAACCACATGGTACTAGATATTAAATTGGTGTCTACACATACTTCTTGGTGGAAGTTTGGATTCCTGGCTACCACAATGGGGGAGAGGCGACAGTGGGTCACCACAGCTTGTGAAGCATCAGAATGCCTTGGAGTGTTCTGCTACCACAGCTTGAGGTGGGTTGGGAAGGCCTATGCTTGGAATTGCTTCAGCCTGGGGCATCTGCTGCAGTGTGTTTAGGGTGGCAGATTGCCTCAGCTCCAGCCTTACATTTTCAGTCCCACCCATCCTCTCTCTTTCCTCCTCATCCCAGTCCCCTAGTCTTCAGAAAGTGGGAGCCCTCCTCCATTAACATCTGACCCCAGAATATCAGGTCCCTTCAGGACTGCCTGCATTCCCTTCTGTGGCCTGGCAAGGCTGTCTCACTCAAGGGAAGTGATAAAAAAGCAGGCAACAAAGTTCATGTCAGAGACCGGCCCTAGTCTCCCGAGGTGACCTACATGGAGACTGGGCTGCCTATTGTCTACATCTGAGCAAGGGGTCTGGGTCCTCTCCATGCATGGTCCTTCGTTCATGACTCTCCACAGGCCTCCTTGAGCCCCGATTTGTTGGCCGTGTTGGTTTTCTTGTGGAGATCCTGTCCTCTTGGGGTCCTTTTATCCCCTTAGTCTTCCAATAGACTCCCTGTGCTCACCACACTTTTAGCTGTGGGTCTCAGCATCTACTTAGATCCTCTGCTGGGTGAAAATTTTCAGTGGGCATCTATGGAAGACTCCTGTACTTTTCTCTCTTTTCAATCAAGTCCAGTGTCTTTTCTATTTGCCCCTTTGAATGAAAATTAAACATCCTCCCTAAGGTCCTCGTTGTTACTTAGCTTCTTTAGGTCTCTGGATTGTAGTCTTATTGTCCTATATTGTATTGCTAACATTTGCTTATAAGTGAGTACGTAATATGAATGTCTTTCTGGGTCTGGGTTACCTTACCGAGCATGACCTTGTCCATTCTTTTACTGGGAAGATAAGTAGCAGAGAGAAATGAATGCTGATGTTCTGCTAAGTTCTTTCCCAGGTCATTTACTCAGAGCCTCACTCAGCCCATGTGGCAATGCCACACACTCTCTTGGGTCTTCCCTCCCATTTAAAGTGAGAAAGAACTTTGACTCTTAGGTGATTCTAAATTCAGTAAGGTTGATTAATCATAACCATATGCCATTTCAAGCAAGAATTAGAGGAGCCATAAAAACTCATGTGTGGTTTTAGTTAAATGTCAAAATGACCAGCACTCTAAAATGTACATATTTCATTAAGAGGAAAATATAGCTAAAGTATAAACTGTAATACTATTAATTAGAATTGTGAAGACAATTACAATTGTGTTGTATTTTCTTTAGAAATGTAAGTAAATTTCCTTTGAAAATATTGCCAATTTTAAAACACTAAAACTGCATATTATAAAACGTAAGATGAGAAAAATGTAAATACAAAGCAAAAATCTCTGTTAAAACCAATATAAGTACTCAAATGCTTTGAAAGCACAAATACGAAGTGATTACTCAATCCATACATACATGCTTTTTAAAATGTCATATTATATATATATATCATTATTTTTATTTTAAGTGAACTGATGCTTTTCATTTCTGTGTACACAACACACATGTTCAAGGCTGCTGGTGTCAAAGGTGACAATGGATTCACAGAACTGAAGTTATAGGTGGTTGTTATTGCTTTTTGGGTGCTGAAAAATGGACCTTGTCCTCTGCAAGAGCAGTCAGTACTCGTAATCTTTGAGCCATCACTCCAGCCTCTTTATGTTTCATTATTATTACTGAATTTAATAAGATACTTTATGTCACATTATTTCCAAAGTTATGTTGAAATACAGTTAAGGTAACAATTCATTTACAAAAGTCAGTCACATTTTTTCCAAAATAGGTCAATAACTCTTTTTAGTAATTTGTGTGTTTATATATATATGTATGTGTATTTGTACAGCTGGGTACAAATGTGTAGACTAAAGGTTATTGTCATATGTCTTTTTATATATTGTTTTGACTTATTTTTTTAGTTATTATCAGTCTCTCATTGAATCTATTTCTCACAAACTGGGCTAGGTTAGTTAGTTGTCAAACTCTAGTTACCCCTCTGTGTCCACCTCTCCAGCACACTAGGATTATAAGTATATGTCCACATGTCTAGATATTAATGTGAGCCCAATAATATGACCTCAAGTACTCTTGCTTGTGTAGTGAGCTCTTGCCAACTGAGTCATTTCCCAAGCCCCTTTCCACTTTCTAATTTCAAAAGATGCATAGTGAAACGGATGACTAAGCATTGCTGTACAGATGATAGCTGCATCTATATATTAGAAGAAATTTTTATCGAAAGGTAATATATTTAGTATGGTTAAGTGTACCTATTTCAGAGTATCAGACAACAGATTTTCAAATACTATAAATCTGCAATTCAGTGACAAACATACTTGATATTTCTATGGATTTGCTTCTGAACTGTCTTAAGAAATGTTTCATGCTTCAGAATTCAGGAAGAGTTCATATTTTATTTTTCTTACTTTAAAAAAAATATTTCCTTAAAAATTGAGTGTGCTTTGTAAATCATTAATACCACAATGGACTTTAGCCACAGTAATAGATCCAAACACCACATCTCTAGAGAGTAACTTTATGCTTTCCTTCAGGTAAAGGAAATGAAAAATATTGATTCTGTGAAGCCATATGAGTCTAGAAAAAGTCAGTTTTTGACCCCTTGTTATTTGAAGCTGCTTATTTTGGTCTGTAGATGTTCGACTCATATAGACATCTATTTATAGGAAATAATACACTTATGAAATTCCCAGTTTAAGTATAGACTCTTACTTAAAATAAGCCCAAGGTTAGGCAAGCTTTACATGGTACTCTTAAAATTATCTGCTTGACCTTAAAGAAATCTATATCAGTAAAAAGAGTTATAACAAAAAAAATCATAAGAAAATCAATAATAATTAAATGTGGAGATTTAAATTGAAAAGCCTACCCAATAATTATAACTCATTATATAATATAACATTAGTTTTATCCAAAAGTGATACGTTTTATTTCTCCATCTCTGTGATTGGCATCATCTTTTTTACTGACAGATGTTGCCTTCTTAGAGACCCGACTTTGTTCTTTTAAGTCTAATTGTCTGTCTCTAGCTCCTTATGCTGTTGTTGATTAGCAATGCTTTGAGAAGAAAGTCATTTCTATTGTATATCTTTCATAAATGTACCTTCTTTCTGAGGTCCGTGTGTCCCACGGGATGTTTGCATCATTATGTCCTCCTCTTAGCATTATTCTCTCACTGCCTGTTTTAGCTAATCTCTGACCATTAGGCTCAGGTGCCAATCAGATGTCACTCAAGCTATATGGGACATTTGTTACAGTTATTTTTTTTTTTTTTTTTGGAGGTTGGGGTCTTGTTCATTTGGATTGATTTGTACTTGAAAAAAAAAACCGAAAAAAATATTGAGATCATATTCCACCAATTTTCTCCAAATAAAACCCATACCTGTATTACAAAAATCAATTGCAAACCACAGGTGTTACTATGTTTGTTTGTTTGTTTTAATCTTAGAATCCCATTTTGAGCTATTTGTAAGAAAGAATGATATTTATGACTAGCGTTGTTTTCCTCTGTGGCCTGGTAAGGCTGCTCCCCCATCAAGCAGAGATGATCAAAGAGCCAGCCACTAGAGTTTTATTAAGTAAAGTAAAATTAATTAATATTTGCTTTGAATGCTGTAGTCATGTCATGACAGTTAGTGTTCATCTGCCCGTATTCTACATGACACACAGTTACAATAGTGTTATCTCCCTCAACAGCTTCTTTATTTTAGGAGGATCTGATATGGGCTGCACTGCCTGAAAAAAAGTTAATTTTTTTATATTGATGAGGAAAACCACACTGTTATTACTACTCTATACTTGTTTTTTTGTTTGTTTGTTTGTTTTTCAGAAGAAAATAAACATTTTTAAAGCCAGGATTAAACTGGCCTCAGTGGCTGGACCTGTTGACCATTACAATGCTAATTATAAGATATTGAGTACCTCTCCTCCCATCAAAAATACTATATTTAAATATATTTTATGTGACTTTACCAGTATGTTCAGGTAGATTAAATGTAAGTGTATATTTCTGATATTTGTTAATCTTTTGACTGGTTATCTCATATAATTTCTTTCTTTCTGGCCATGCATTCCCTTTCAAGATTAGATTGAAAGAGTTGAAAATAAAATTTGGATTTAGATACAGAGGAAGTTTAATGCAGTGAAATGGTTGCTCTGGCAATCATTCCCATCAAAAGACCTAGGTATATGTGATCTGGCTGATACACACATAAGCTCTTAGTACACAGCTTTAATCCCAAACAATGACATCCAATTGAGGAAGAGAGAAAGTGGCAAATTAGAGGATGATTTGTCAGAATGAGTCAGACATAGAATATAACCAACTCTCCTTAGAACAGAAAGGAGAATCTACTTAAGGGTAGCACAGAAAAGAGTAGGAAGAAGAATAGTACAGGAATACAGTAGACTTCATGGGGACAGTAGAGTAAAATTCAAGTACAATAGGGCTTTAGATAGTTTGATGAACTTCAGTTGAGTGCAGTTGAGTTTCTGCAATTCAGTTCATTGTGTTCAGAGACAGTTTTACTGGGATAGTTTTACAGAGACAGGTTGCAGTAAGTCTTAGAGGCTGAAACATTCTAGGCCTAGGTTAGCAAATGGAGGCCAGAAACCAAAGTCTTCAAGGTCAGGGCTTGTAGAAAGAATAGATTGTATAGAGGCTAGAAGCCTCTATGTTTAGGCCTAAGAATATACAGATAAAAACACTCCAGGCCCACCCAAAGCCACATATTAGTAAAGCTTGGGTATTGCTCTCATCTTATTCCACTATCCGAGGGGGAAAAAATCCTTTGCAATTAAACTTAAAAACTTTTTTGTATTCTTTTTTTTTAATTTTTTATTTTTTTTACTATTAATTACACTTTATTCATTTTATATTCTCCCATAAGCCCCTTCCTCCTCCCCTCCCGATTCAACCCCTCCTCCCCCTTCCTCATGCATGCCCCTCCCCAAGTCCACTGATAGGAGAGGTCCTCTACTTCTTCCTTCTGATCTTAGTCTATCAGATCACATCAGGAGTGGCTTCATTGTCATCTTCTGTGGCCTGGTAAGGTTGCTCCCCCCTCAGGGGGAGGTGATCAAAGAGCAGGCCAATCAGTTCATGTCAGAGGCAGTCCCTCTTCCCATTACTATGTAACTCTCTTGGACACTGAACTATCATGTACTACATCTGTGCAGGGGTTCTAAGTTATCTCCATGAATAGTCCTTGGTTGGAGTATGAGTGTCTGGGAAGTTCCCTGTGTTCAAATTTTCTGGTTCTGTTGCTCTCCTTGTGGAGTTCCTGTCCTCTCCAGCTCTTACTATTTCCCACTTCTTACATAAGATTCCATGCACTCTGCCCAACAGTTGGCCATAAGTCTCAGTGTCTGCTTTGATAGTTTGCAGGGCAGAGGCTTTCAGAGGCCCTTTGTGGCAGGTTCCTAAGTTGTTACCTGTTTTCTTCTTCTTCTGATGTCCAACCTCTTTGCCTTTCAAGATGGGGATTGAGCGTTTTAGTCAGGGTCCTCTCTCTTGCTTATTTTCTTTAGATGTACAGTTTTTAGTAGATTTATCCTATGTTTTGTCTATATGAGTGAGTATATAGTGTTTGTGTCTTTCTGCTTCTGGGAGAGCTCACTCAGGATGATCCTTTCCAGATCCCACCATTGACCTGCAAATTTCATGATTTCCTTATTTTTAATTGCTGTGTAATGCTCCATTGTGTAGATTTTATATCCTTTAACTATTAAAATAAATGCCAATGGTAGTTTAGAGATGATTCTATCTATATAACTTAAATTTTTAGAGAAAATTAAAAATACATTGCAAATAACACCCAAGACACTATGTTTGTATTTATACCTCATGTATTTCATTTATTGTATTTTTACTGAACTACAAAATGTCTGGGAAAAAAAAACTGTTGATAAGATTGAATGCTAATAACCTTGCAGTCCTATTGAAGAGACCTTTAGGTATGGCAGAATTTGACGATCTCCTCAGTGTCTCTCATTAGACTGCAATTAAAGGTTTGCACCTGATTAGTGTTATATAAAGAATTCTGCTACAGGAGCCAGCTACTATAGGCACCAAGGGAAAAGCTTCCATGGTGAAAATAGTAAGTTTTTCAGGTATGCTGCACTGAAAATAGATGCTCGAGTTTAAAGGAAGAGAAAGAGTTAAAATGATAAAGTCTGGAGCACTGAGGAAGATAAATAAAAGATTTCCTAGCTGGGTATTAAATAAACACTCTAAACAATAAGAGAAAGCAAAGAGCCCAGAGCTAGTGATGACAGGAATGCTGGCTTCTGTAAGCCTTTGAGAATGCTTATATATCATAATTATGCTTTCATATATCCTTGCTTCTTCTACAACTTCTAAAGTACTTTCTACCAATTTTAGAAAATACAGTCCAGACTATTCCATAATCAAATAATTAAGAACAACAACAGCTACTTGGTATCTTTGAGAACAAAGATTAGCATAATTAACATGTGAGCCATCAACAAATTTTGAGGATAGTAATAGTAGTCCATTTCTCTGGATTAAACTTCCTCTGTATCTAAATCCATATTTTATTTTCAACTCTTTTTATCTAATCTTGAAAGGGAATACATGGCCAGAAAGAAAGAAATTATATGAGATAACCAGTTAAAAGATTAACAAATAGTTTGGTGGACAAGATGGCTGCGCCAGGAAAACAGGGCATCTGAGGAGCTGGAAAACATTTCCTGTACAGCGACCAAGAGACTGAACCCTGGGCCCTAAAACAACAGCAATTGTGTTTTTCAGGTGAGAGGAAACCCCCACGGCATGGGAATCGGTCTGTACCACTCTCAGGTCCCCCAGCCAGAAATCTGGAAGAGATCCCGGGTCGTGCAGGCACTATGTCCCCAGACCAGAGCCACATGCCTGTGTGTCCTGATCACCTTCCCAGGCTGATCGGTGGGCACAAAAACACCAGAGACTGGGAGTCCCAGTCGTGAGAGAATCCACAGGGAAGGAAGGAAGCTGTACTGACTTAAATCACCCAGTCCTTCCCTGGAAAAAGTCTTGCAGACCGGCGTGGCTGAGCCGCCATCACTCAGCTGTGCTCCAGACACAGGCACAAACAGTTGCTGCACACCAGAGGTCCAACTGTGTCACAGCAGCGGATCATTAAATTTACAAGAAACCCAGAAACAGGGCAACTGTCTTCAGGACTTCCCTGGATGAGAGGAGAACCCTCTCGACTAACAAAGACCACAGTTACCACTCAGGTCTCTATCCCTGAGGTGAGCAGCAGCAACTACTGAAAAAACGCCAGCCATCCAGGGACTATACCCAAAAGGCTGAGAAGAATTCCTTTAAGAAAAACCAGCTTTCTGCAAAGGGGATTCTCTCCACCACAGGATCCCCAGAAACCACCAGAAAATAACTCCAAACACCTAAGCTAGCTCAATGGGTAGAGGCTCAGGGAACAAAAGACAGAGCAATATGGCATCTCCAGAACCCAGTTACCCAGGGTCAAGTAGCCCTAGACATCCCGGCATAACTGAAATCCAAGAAGATGACCTAACAACTATGCTCATGAAGATGATAACAAAGGAAACAAATAAGGTATGTAAAGACATAGAGGAAGACAAACTCAAACAGAATATTGCCATCCGTAAAGAAATAGAGGAAGTTGCAGCCACTTTGTGGCCTTTAGAAAGGAAATGCTTAAAGCACTGAATGAAATAAAAGAAACAGAGGTTGGTTCAAACAGCTGAAAGAAGTGACATAAAACAGGAAAATACAGTCAGACAGGTGAAGGAAATCAACAAAATGGCTCAAGATCTGAATGTAGAATTGGAAAAATTAAAGAAAACACAAATGGGGGAAATTGCAGAGAAAAGAACTTAGGGAAGAAAACAGGAACTACAGAGGTTAGCATAACCAATAGACTACAAGAGATCGAATAAAGAATCTCAGTTGTGGAAGATACAATGGAAGAAATCGATGTATTTGTCAAAGAAAATGTTAAATCCAAAAAATTCTTGACACAGACAGTCCAAGAAATCCAACACAATATGAAAAGACAAAACCTAAGAATAATAGGTATAGAGGAAAAAGAAGACTCCCTTCTCCAAGGCCCAAAAATATTTTTAACAAAATCATTGAAGAAAATTTCCCCAAGTTAAAGGAGAGGCCAATAAGAATATATGAAGCCTACAGAACACCCAACAAATTTGACCAGAAAATCCTCCCTCCCGCCACATAATAATCAAAACAATAAGTATACAGAACAAAGAAAAAATACTAAAAGCTGCAAGGGAAAAAGGCCAAGTAACATATAATGGCAAACCCATTAGAATCAAACCTGACTTTTCAACAGAGACTATGAAAGCCAGAAGGGCCTGGATGGATATCATGCAGACCCTAAGAGAACACAGATGTCAGCCTAGGCTACTATGCCCTGCAAAACTCTCAGTCCTCATAGACGGAGAAAACAAGATATTCAATGACAAAAACAAATTTCAAAAATACCTACACACAAATCCAGCATTACAGAAGACACTGGAAGGGAAAATACAACCCAAGAAAATTAGCTTCTTTCAAGAAAACACAGGAAATAATTAACTCTACTACAGTAAAACAAAAAGCAACCAAGCACACATCCTTATGACCACAGCCAACATCAAAATCAAAGGATCTAACAGCCACTGGTCATTAATCTCTCTCAACATCAATGGACTCAACTCTCCAGTAAAAAGACACAGATTAACAGAATGGATACATAAACAAAACCCAGAAATCGGTTCCATACAAGAAATACACCTAAGGCACAAAGATAGACATTACCTGAGGGTAAAGGGTTGGAAGATGACTTTCCAAGCAAATGGACCCAAGAAGCAAGCAGGAGTAGCCATTCTAATATCTGATAAAATAGACTTTCAACCAAAATTAATCAAAAGAGATGGGAAGGACACTTCATACTCATCAAGCGAAAATTCCACCAGGAAGACATCACAATTCTGAACATCTATACCCCAAATACAAGAGCACACACATTTGTTAAAGAAACATTGATAAAATTTAAACCACATATAGATCCCCACACATTAATAGTAGGAGACTTCAACACCCCAACAAAGGACAGGTCAACAAAATAGAAATTAAACAAAGAAACAATGTCTCTAACAGAGGTCATGAATCAAATGGACCTAACAGACATTTACAGAACTTTACACCCAAACACAAAAGAATTCACCTTCTTCTCAGCACCTTATGGAACCTTCTCCAAAATAGACCATATAGTTGGTCACAAAGCAGGCCTCAACAGATACAAGAAGATTGAAATAATCCCTTGTATCTTGTCTGATCACCATGGAATAAAGCTGGACCTCAACAATAAGTAAAGTATATCAAATTTGTTAACTGAATAACTGAATAACTGGGAGACACTTGAATCTGTGCATCTAAAGAAACTAAGCAAGAGAGAGGACCCTAACTAAAACGCTCAATCCCCATCCTGAAAGGCAAAGAGGATGGACATCAGAAGAAGAAGAAAACAGGAAACAGCCTAGGACCTGCTACAGAGGGCCTCTGAAAGCCAGAAGAAGAAAACAGGAAACAACCTAGGACCTGCCACAGAGGGCCTCTGAAAACCTCTGCCCTGCAGACTATCAAAGCAGATGCTGAGCCTGATGGCCAACTGTCGGGCAGAGTGAATGGAATTTTATGTAAGAAGTGGGAAATAGCAAGAGCTGGAGAGGACAGGAACTCCACAAGGAGATCAACAGAACAAGAAAATTTGAACACAGGGAACTTCCCAGACACTCATACTCTAACCAAGGACTATTCATGGAGATAACCTAGAACCCCTGCACAGATGTAGCCCATGGCAGTTCAGTGTCCAAGTGGGTTACATAATAATCGGAAGAGGGACTGCCTCTGACATAATCGGATTTGCCTGCTCTTTGATCACCTCCCCCTGAGGAGGGAGCAAACTTACCAGGCCACAGAAGATGACAATGCAGTCACTTCTGATGAGAACTGATAGACTAATATCAGAAAGAAGGAGAGGAAGACCTCACCTATCAGTGGACTTGGGGAGGGGCATGCATGCAGAAAGGGGAGGGCGGGTGGGATTGGGAGGGGAGGAGGGAGGGGCTAATGGGGGGGGAACAAAATGAACAAAGTGTAATTAATAAAAGTTAAATAAAAAATTTAAAAAAAGATTAACAAATATCAGAAATATACACTTATGTTTAATCTACCTGAACATATTGGTAAAGTCATATAAGATATGTTTAAATATAGCATTTTTGATGGGAGAAGGAGAGGTACTCAATATCTTATAATTAGCATTGTAATGGTCAACATGTCCAGCTACTGAGGCCAGTTTAATCCTGGCTTTAAAAATGTTTATTTTCTTCTGAAAAAAATAAAAAATAAAGCAAGTATAGAATAGTAATAACAGTGTGGTTTTCCTCATCAATATAAAATATTTAACTTTTTTTCAAGCAGTGCAGCTTTCTCATTTTCTACCCATTTTTTTAAATCTTCATATGATCCACCCCTTAATTTCCATCACTACTTTCAAGGAATGTTTGGTGTTTGTTTCTCCTATCTCCTCAATATCTTGAAATTCTTCCTCCTAAACAATTTTCTTTTTTTCTTGATACAGCAACACAGTCAATCTGAAAATTATGTTAATTTCTCTGCCTCTGCCCCCAGAGTGTGGGAATTATAAGAATGTGACACTATGTCTGGTTCCTTAAAATATGTGAGCACATTGATCTATTAGTTCCTAGTCTTAAAACAGTGAGAAGTGTGAATGTCATTCATGTGTCTTTCTTCGCAATTCTTAAAAATGAGATGATGCAATTTGAAGGTTTTAAAAAACACAAGTTTTCTATTCTAAAAAAATAATTTATCATCTATCTATCTGTCTGTCTATCTATCTATCATGCATTTATAACTGTTTTCATTCACTTTCAGTGCTGTGAATTGAATTTGGAGTTCTGGCTATGCTTGGTAATTGAGCTGTACCTCCAACCTTCATGGTTCTTATTACCTGCAACTACTTTTCCTACCCTGCCATTACTCCTTTTGAAGCAGTAATTTTAAATCACAGTAGTCATTTTTTCTATTCCTGTTTTTGATTGAAAATTGAAAAATAGGATTTTATGACTTCTCTTATTTTTATTTTTGAAATTAGAGTTTAATTACATTTCTCTGTTCTCTTTCCTTCCTTCAAACACTCCTATTTACTCCTCTTTATTTTCATTCAAATTTATGCCTTAAGTTTTTATTAGTTGTTATCACATGTGAATAAGTATACACACATATATTCCTAAATGTATTCTGTTGAGTCCATACTATGTACATGTCTATGTTTTGGCAGTTGACACCTTGGCAACCAATTAGTGTGCTCCCCTAGTTTTTCTCAGTTATCTATAATTCTTGGTGTAGGGTTGAGGTCTCATTTGCTTTCTCACGTGCTCTTTGGTATGTCCATTGCTATCATCTTTATTCAGCTCATGTTTTGGCAGTCATGTTGGTGAGGCTTTATAGTTACACATCTGATGTTACTAAGAGACACAGTCTCATAGTTAACTTTCTGACTCTCTGACCCCTGAAAACTTTCTGTCAGCTCTTTGGAAATGTTCCCGGAGCATTAAATTCAAAAATGTCTCACAGATTTATACACTTCGGAGTGGGTTCTACAACTCTGCCACGACACTGTACTAGTCTGTATTTTTTATGGTTTATTTTTATAATAATTAGCACAGATACTTAATTTAATTTAACTATTAAACCAGTTGCTCTGATGTCCCATACCTAGAAGACACCTTAGGTTGCAAATAAAAGCTTTATGTATAAATGATATGGAACCAAAAACCAATGTACATGTATTTCATAGAACTAGTATTTAACTTGAATGTTTCTCATGGCCATTAGTGGAAAGGTGTTTGTATAATTAGTGTATTTGTCAAGGAAATATGTTATTTACTAGAGCTTTTGCATACTAGTGGACTGTTAGTGGTATGTGTCATAGAAAGGCACACTTGATTTCCAGAGTGCTAAGTAATAAAATGGTATTTGTTACTAATAGTCTTAATGTATGTTGAATAGAAAGTAATAATAGCCTTCATAACTGTTAAAAAAAAGTTTGAAATAGTTACATCACCAAACTCTGTAATCTTGTGCTATCACCTTCTGTGGTTTCCCTAACTAGGATCCTAGCTTGGTTAACCAGATATTTTGCATATAGAAAAAATGTACTTTGATCTTTTAAGTAACCACTAGTTAGTGTCATACATCCCCAGTAATTAACACAATCAGAAAATAACTCTATTAATTACAATAAAGCCTTAGATTTAATCTCTCTCACTATCATTGATGCTATAATTATCCCTTAGTGATAATAAATTCACAGGATATATTTAAAATATATTTATAGTTACAAAAAAATTTGGTTCTAAGTTTATGGTCAGGATATAATGCATGTAAGTTATTTATAGACTACCTAAAATATACTTTTACTAGTCATGGGAAAGCCCCTGTTGACTTGGTCAGAATAGTCTAAGAGACTCACAAGTATAGATAGATGCCGGGAGCCAAAGCTATCTACTGAAGCCAAAGTCAAAGTTATCTAGTGGAGCCAAAGCTATCTAGTGAAGACAAAGCTATCTACTGAAGCCTAAGTCAATTAGTGAGTCAAAGCTATCTAGTGGAGACAAAGGTAGTTACTGAAGCCAAAGCCAAGTAGAGAGCAAAGGTCATTTAGTGGAGACCCGAAGCTATGTAGTGAAAGAGTTATCTAGACCCTAAATCATGGGTGATAGATTGTGAGGACATCCTTTGTTAGAGCATCCATAAGATATCTTAAGAGAACATCCTTATGGTATCTTGCAGGTACAATAGTTAAGCCATGAAAGCACTCTTCCTGTCTCCTACAGCAGCTAATTACCTTCCCCCTTTTCCTGCCTTCTCCTCATATAAGTTGGGTAAAAATTTCTAATAAATGAAGCCTTGATCAGACAAACAGACTTGGCTTTCTTCCTTGAGCTTCTTGTCCCCCCCATCCAATTCCTTCCATTCTCCTCCCTTAGGAATCCACGTTCAAGCCCTGATGGTCGGGGCCAGATGGATGGATAGATAGATAGATAGATAGATAGATAGATAGATAGATAGAGATTATTGATGTTGCCCTTGGTTGCCTCCAGAGGGTGACAGTGTCTATAACCAAAGAAACCAGAAAAAAGGTCAAAACAGTTTTCTGTACTGTCTCTATTAATGCTATTAATGGTCTCTCTCATTCTCTCTCTCCTTTCCTTATAAACTTCCTTGTTGTTGTATATAAATTTTCTCTGAATTGAAACATCTTCTCTAATAGATATGTTCAATAAAACAAAAATTAAATGAAATAAAAAGTTTAGGAAATAAAATAAATAGGTCTCAGGAATCTTGAAACTTACAAACTCAACAATGTTCCCTTTTGTATTTATATTATCAGTAACAATTGCTGGGGTGAGGATACACTCAGATCATCAGAAATACATGAAAATACATGGATACACCTTTTCTAGGTCGTCATTCATAGAAGGTGTGGATTTTAAGTGAGATAATTGTCTGTATATGTAAGTAACCCCTGACCATCTTCCTCTCAGTAACCCAAGATCTGTGTGAAATTGGCTTTTTTACCTGTCATCAATGCCTCAACTGAGGCAAATAGATCGAGTTAAAGATGTTGATGAAAATGCTGAGTCTAGCACAGTTTTATTTTGCTACCCAATATTTATCTCCCCTTCATAAGTCATTCCTTTAAAATATCAATTAAAGTCTATGTAAGATTTGTTTTTGAATTGCATAGTGTTTTTTGGTTGGTTGGTTGGTTGGTTGGTTGGTTGTTTTTTTTTTTTTTTTGTCTAGTCAACATTCTAATGAATCTGTCTTTAGATCGTTCTACCATAGTGACTATAGCCTGGCACATTAAGGGGTTGTAAATTGGCTTGAAATAGAAAGCAAAGTTGTTGTTTATGGTAAAATAGATTATATAGTGTAACAAGTTTCATATTTTTAGTTGTATAATGAATTTCATTGTATAGTGAAATAATTGTTGGTGTACACAGTAAAATCATGCAATTGCAAAAAGTTTTAATCATTTTGTTGATATTCTCTGTCGTCAGAACAAAAAGACTGCCTACAGATTGGAAAAGGATCTTCACCAACCCTATATCTGACAGAGGGCTAATATCCAGAATATATAAAGAACTCAAGAAGGTAAACAGCAACAAATCAGTTAATCCAATTAAAAATTAGGGTACAGAGTTAAACAGAGAATTCTCAATAGACGAATATCTAAGGGCAGAGAAACTCGTAAAGAAATGTTCAATGCCCTTAGTCATCAAATATAACCCTGAGATTTCACCTTACACTCTTCAGAATGGCTACAATGAAAAACTCAAGTGACAACACATGCTGGAGAGGATGTGGAGAAAGGGGAACCCTCCTCCAATGCTAGTGGGAATGTAAACTTGTACAAGCACTTTGGAAATCAATCTCTCTCAGACTCTTTCTCAGACAATTAGGAATGGAGCTTCCTCAAGATCTAGCTATACCACTCCTAGGCATATATCCAAAAGATGTTCAAATATGCAACAAGGACACCTGCTCAATCATGTTTGTAGCAGCTTTATTTGTAATAGCCAGAAGCTGGAAACAACCCAGATGCCCCTCAACTGAAGAATGGATACAGAAATTGTGGTACATCTACACAATGGAATATTACTCAGCAACAAAATCATGGAAATCATGAAATTTGCAAGCAAATGGTAGGAATTGGAAAAGATCATTCCAAGTGAGGTATCCCAGAAACAGAAAGACACACAGGTATATATTCACTCATAAGTGGATATTAGATATATAATATAGGATAAACATACTAACATCTGTATACCTAAAAAACTAATCAAGAAGAAGAACTCTGGCTAAAATGCTCAATCCCCATTCAAAAAGGCAAAGAGGATGGACATCAGAAGAGGGAGAAAAGAGGGAACAGGGCAGGAACCTACCATAGAGGGCCTCTGAAAGGATCTACCCTGCAGGGTATCAGAGCAGATGTTGAGACTTATGGCCAAACTTTGGGCAGAGTGCAGGGAATCTTATGAGAAAAGGGGGGAGATAGTAAGATCTGGAGAGTTCAGGAGCTCCACAAGGAGAGCAACAGAACCAAAAATTCTGGGCACAGGGGTCTTTTCTGAGACTGATACTCCAATCAAGGACCATTCATGGAGATAACCTAGAATCCCTGCACAGATGTAAGCATGACAGTTCAGTGTCCAAGTGGGTTCATAGTAATGGGAACAGGAACTGTCTCTAACTGAACTGATTGGCTTATTCTTTGATCACCTCCCCGAAGGGGGGAGCAGCCTTACCAGGCCACAGAGGAAGATAATGCATCCACTCCAGATGAGACCTGATAGACTAGATCAGATGAAAGGCGAGGAGGACTTCCCTTATCAGTGGACTTGGGGAGGGACATGGGTGGAGAAGGCAGAAGGAGGGTGGGATTAGCAGGGTAGAAGGGAGGGAACTACAGGGGGAATACAAAATGAATAAACTTTAATTAATAAAAATTTAAAAATTGGCAAATAATTTTAATTGTTTGATAAGTGTTGTGGTTTGACCATCTTTATTATGCTTACATCAAATACTAAAATATAACATTTCAATAAATCTAAATCTAAGAACAGACATTTAAAGTATCATAAACTTCAGTATAATCATATTTTTAATTTTTTAATTACTATCATTTATTACAACTTATTCAGTTTGTATCCTGGTTCTGTCCCCCTTCCTTGTCTATTCCCAATCCTACCCTCCTTCCCTCTTCTCCTCCTATGCCTCTCCACTAGTCCACTGACAGGTGAGGTCTTCCTCATCTTCTATTTGACCCTACCCTATCAGGTCTCATCAGGACCTGTAACATTGTCTTCTTCTGTGGCCTGGCAATGCTGCACCTCCCCCACCTCTTCCCAGGAGGGAATGGTTATCAGAAAGCCTGACACTGACTTCATGCTAGAGAAAGCCCCTGCTCCCCTTAATAAGGAACCCACTTGGAGACTGAGTCTATGGGTTACTTCTGAGCCAGAGTTTTAGGTCCTCTCCATGCATTGTCCTTGGTTGCAGTATCAGTCTCTGCAGGACCCCCAGGGCTCAGTTTTATCAGCTCTGTTGGTCTCCTTTCGCAGCTCCTGGCCCATCCATGTCTTTCTATCCCCCTTCTTTCATAAGATTACCTGCACTCTACCCAAAGTTTGGCTATGAGTCTTAGCCCCAGAACAGTTTAATCATATTTAACAAGATCTAATAAGTACAATCATTTCTCCTCTTGTTGTGGCATGTTAATGATCAATAACAAACAATGATTATATTGTTCAGTAAATTTTAATTCTAGTGCAAATAAGATGATCATTAATTTATCAGAATTATCAGTACCTTAGATATGAAGTCAGTCAAAAGGTAGCATTTAGTAGAACATATCCTGGAAAATGGATAGCAATGTAGTCTAGTAATGTATTATATGAAAAATATTAAATTGGACATAGTCATCATAAGCTGATTTTCTAGCTATTAATAGTTATGATTATTACCTTCTAACCATTTTTATATGCTGTGAGCTATGCACAAAGAAGCCTTGACCAATTCTATCCAGATTAAATTTCATTAAATTCTATATGCTAAAATACTTTTATTATAAAATACTTTTATTTTATTATAAACCCATTTAAATACCCATAAAATCCTCTTAGTTTTGGATAATACTTATTGAGTAAACTAATATTGCTTTTAATGTTAGTTTTAATATATTGCCTGAATATACATATAATGTCTAAGAAAACCATGAATTGATGGAATTTGCTAGATTTATTTAGATAAAATTCAATTAAAATTATCACAGTATGACAAGTGTATTTCACAATTGTTTAAAATGAATTTTCCTATGTTTTATGTTTGACATTACTTAGAATTAATAAAAACAATAGGGAACTTCAATACTGGTTTTGTTAAACACAATAGACAATAATTTCAATTTTTTTTACAACTAATATAAAGTTCTCTTTAATTTTTTAAACAGCAAGTTAAGCTACATATGATTTCTCTCATAGCAATACTCACAGGAAATTTATTTTATTGAATATTTGAGATCTTATGTCCAAAATACTGAAATCTGTGGAAATAATCAGGTTTAAGCATTTGCTATTTAATAGCTTGCCTTGCCATCCTTTCCCAAGGTGATACATCATAGAGTAGCTTCCAGACAGAGATTGGTGTATCCAGCCATATACAAAATGACCTTCACTGATATAATTGCAAATTCTTTAATAGAAAATTCTTGGAACTGCAATAAGATGACATTGTTTCTTTTCCGTTATGAAAAATGTACATTCCTTCTTTGATCACTGTTGAAATCTTAAAGGCATATGCAAGCCTTCTGAGTGGAAAATAATGCTCAAAACTAGTATCACAATTTTTAGAATAGCATAATTAAAGTAAGATTTAAATAATATTTTTAAAACTGGCCTATCACCACAGCTTTATGCATAGATTCCTCAAGTAAATTCTCCATAAAAACTTATACTTATTCCTCATTTTATTGCTTTATAAAGTGACAGCAGAATTCTGGAGTGCATAAATTACAGTAAAAATAAATATTTAAAAGTGGTGAATGTATATTTTATATGACTTAATGAGGTGAATACAGCTCAGTTTTTTTGTATTTTGAATTCATATCTTATTTCCCTGCCCCATATATTATTTAAACATTTAAAGATTACAGTTACTTAAATTTGCTTCTGAGTTTTTTTTTTTTCATATAAATACTGAGAACATTTTAAACTGAAAGATAATAGTGAAAAAATGTGGTTTTTAGAATAAATTAACATGCTACAGATGTAATATAGATATAACACATTTATATGTTTACCAATAAATTATAAATATCTGAAAAGTATTAGTAAGATTTAAATTGCATATAATTTTCAGACAATAGATTAGTTTTCATGAGTGAAATCTTGAAGCATAAAAATTATAAAGTATAAAATATTCACTTGCACCAAACTATAATCTTTTACGTGATGTGCATTCAAGGAAGGTTTGAGACTACAAATATCCAAACACTTATTGTTCGTTTCAAGCAAGCATATCTACTCAGGAAGAAGAAACTAAAGTAAATATAGAGATTCTTAATCAAAATGACATGAATACATTACTCAAGAGAGTACTTTATTAGATCAGTGGGGTGTTTTTAGAATGATAATGATCTTTTCCACCCATGGTGACTTCAGTGCTATTGTTAGAGGAAATGCTATTTCCACATCAATTTGCATAATTATTAACATATAAAAATCTCCTTTCTTTGAATAATTATTCTGGTTTACAATGCTTTTAAGACAGAATGTTCAGCCATATAAGACTGGGCTAGGTATAACCTTTCTCTGTAATTATGAAACTTGGGTGCTGGTATAATGTTGGACAAACACAAAAATACTTATTTGCGCCAGGATATTAGTATTCAAAGTTTTCTATTATAGATTTATATATATATTTATATGTTCTTAACAGTGATAACATTATTAACAATGCAAACAGATAAGAGCTTTAATCTCCAAATGGAAATTAATATATAATACTTTATTTATTTCCTCTGATAATCTTGTCGGGCTCATGTTAAGATTAGATATGTGTAATACAATTTGAGTTACAGTGTGTCAAAATACCTTTCAGTGTTTTCTCCTATAAGGCAGAGTAGCTAGATTTGAACTCAGAAGTATTATGTTGGTCTAGTTGATTTCTTTGAAATTACTAATCTTTTTATAGACATATTCAATATTTCTTAAGGGATCTTTGAATGTCTACATTCAAAGCTAAGTGAAAATGGATTTTTAATATGAATAATAGATTAGATATTCCTAAAAAATGCAGGTGGCGAATAGATATGAACAGGAGATTATAACAGGAAATAAAATGTGAAAGATGTCAACTGACTAAATCTGGGCAAAGCAAGCAGTGGGTGTGTTTACACTTCACTGGGAACAGCCTTGGGAGTGGTGACTTTACAGCAGATGAATTTCTCCTTTCCCTGATTTTTATGTTATTGTATCTATTGCATTTATTCAATGATTATATCTCCTCTAAGCATAATGACAGTGATGTTTGATAACCAATAAATGAGCATTTCTGAGCTGTGCAAGGATTTCTCCTTCACATATTATGGGTGGCACATCTACAGTAAGCTGCAGCTACTGTATTTTGAGGCCAGAAACCATTCTCAGGTATTGATGCTTAGGCTCTATTCACCTTCATGTTGTATGATAGAGTCGTTTAATGACCAGGAAATTGCCAACGAAGCAAGGCTATCATGCCGGTGAACTCCGGGGATTTATTCTCCTTTATTCTCTCAGCATTGGGAGTACAAGTTTAGGCAACCACATTCAGCACTTTAAAAAATTATTAAGCATGGAAAATGGAGGTACATCGCAAGTTTTTATGCTTACATAGCAAGCACTGCGATGACTATCTTTTCCAGCAACTCGCTATCTACTCTTCACAATTACCCCATGGCTTTATTAATTTTTTTGTGAGAATTGCATAAAATATTTTCTTATTTTTTTATTCCTTAACTTCTCCCAGAACCCCCATTCCTACTCAGCAATACTCATGTTTTATATCTCCAAGAACAAGGTTCTCTGGTGTAGGTTGACAAATGCGCTGATCTCTCAGGGAGAAAGGGATTGTCCAAAGAAGGGGATGTAGAATTCATACTTACAAAGAGATAAAGGGAAATTAAAAGGATTAATTTTGGAAGGTGATGGAAAAACAGGGTAATGGAGGAAATATAAACAAGTAAATCCATGGAGTTCACTATTTTCTTTTTCTTTTTGGCAAGTCACTTGAAAATTTACTGCTGCAGAAGCATTCTAAAACATATACACACATAAAAGTTATTTAAATGTAATCACCATCATATAATGGAGGAAGCAAAATATTAACTAGACATCATCTCCTACCATATAAAACCTCAAGTACTAGGAGTGGGTTACAACTTTTTCTAATTTATTTTTTATTTTTAATTTATTATTTATTTATTAAAATTTATTCACTTTCTATCCTAGCTGTAGCCGCCTCCCTTGCTCTCTCCTAATCCCACCATCCCTTCCTCTTCTCCACCCATACCCCTCCTCTAGTCCACTGATAGGGGAGGTCCTTCTCCCCTTCCGTCTAACCCTAGCCTAGCAGGTCTCATCAGGACTGGCTGCATTGTCTTCCTCTGTGGCCTGGTAAGGCTGCCTCCCCCACCACCTCAGGGGGAAGTGATCAAAGAGCAAGCCACTGACTTCATGTCAGATACAACCCCTGTTCCTCTTACTAGGAAACCCACTTGGACAGTGAGCTGCAATGGTCTACATCTGTGCAGGGGTTCTAGGTTATCTCTATGTATGGTCCTTGGTTAGAGTATCAGTCTCAGAAAAGACCACTGTGCCCAGATTTTTGGTTCTGTTGCTCTCCTTGTGGAGCTCCTGCCCCTCCAGGTCATTCATCTCCAAATTCTTTCATAAGATTCCCTGCACTTTGCCCAAAGTTTGCCTATGATTCTCAGCATCTGATTCAGTACCCTGCTGGATAAAGTCTTTCAGAGGCCCTCTGGGGTATAGTCCTGTCCTGGAGACTTGCTTTATTGGGCAATGGGTGGTCCTATAGACAACCAAAAAGGTTAGTGACTATTGCCAATTTTACTGGTTACCATATACAGTTTGACAAGATGTCCTTATTGCTAAAAATACCAAATACTTATGGCATAAAAAAAAGAAGAACTATTATAGGTACTAATCTGGAAGCTTCACTCCTAATGACTAATGTTCCAAATACCTTAAGGTGATATACGTGATATGAGAAAAGTAACCATCAGCCTCACCCAGCTACAAATGCCATGAGGTATAATAATTTCGTGTAAGGATGATATGCTTACAGATGCATTAACAGCCTATGTGATAGGGGTGTAAACAACTATTCAGCGGGATTTAAGGCCTATTTCTTTAGGTAGAACTGATATATGACATTGTCAGCAAGGCTGAAAACCTGAGATTAGATAGGTCATAGGCCCCTAGCCATAAAAATTACTCCTAATAACACTCAGTACTGTTTGATATGGGTTTCCTTGACTAAACTCAGGTTATTTTGCTTTGTTAGGCAAACACTTTGCTAATTGATTCAACCCTTTAGCCAAAGCTGGGCAGTTTTAAATTTAATAACAGTACCCCTTTCCTAAGAAGCACTATCTTTTGGGTTTTTTATGCTGAAACAAAAAACTAGCGCCCCAAATATTTTTTTCTATTTTTGTAAATAATTAAAAACATACCGTTCTTATTATTCCATGACAGCAGAGATATTTTAAAGAGACATCTCTAAACAGATCTGCATCTTTAGGGGAAGTAATGGTTCATTGGTACATCAACATTTCAGGAAGATTCTATTTATCTATTAAATGTTATATTGATGTATGATAGAATGTGACTTAGAAATTATGCTGTTTCTATTGTAGTTAAGTGTTTACTGTGAATAACATTAAAATTAGGTTACTTAATAGAAACTAGCATTACTATATTTCCAGAGTATTGTTTACAGATAAACAAAATAATCGTTGCAAAGAACAAAACAGTTATAAACTGAGATGTGGAGACAGCCAAGATGGCAGAGGTCAGGGTGCACTGTATCTGAGTGACAGATGACCAGAGACTGTGGTTATAGTGACTTAAAAGTTGATCCCAAACATCAACGTTGTGTTTCCTTGACAGGAAGGGACATTCTAGGAGCTGGGAACCACAATTCCAGGCAACCACAGCTTACTCCTTAGTCCAGGAGTAGCACAAGACCCCCTGGCAACTTTTGTGGATCTGCCTATAAGGAGCATGTGTACCCAGTTACAGGGACTCTTCTGCTGCAGCAGCCAAACCTCGGATTCTTCCTGCCTGCTTGGGGCCAGCCCCTGAATATCGGGTCCAGGAGCCTTGCAGAGTACCGGTATTACTCAAAGTACCCGACTTGCCCTGCCTAAGATATTTTGCCTTTACTAGCTCAAGTCCCCAGTTCTAGGGGCGCTCTGAGCCAGCAATCAGACCTAGATACCTCTTGCATCCAAGAGGGCAACCTCTAGATACCAGGGTCAACAGCCCAACACCATTCCACGCTTCTACTGATCCTCCTGCAGAGACCAGCTGGACAATAAGAACATACAGGGTGTGGGTTAAATATGGCAGAGCCCAGCCGAATCTGAGTGCTGGGAGCACAGCACCTGCTTGGCCTCTAAATAATTACAAGGCTAAATCTGATTCAGTTAAGCAAGACCAAAGCCTCCTCTCAATCTGCCTGAGCTACCAGTCACACCTGGGAAAACACCAGCAGAGGGGTGAACTGTAGGCAGGATTCATCCCACATTGACTGCCATCCTGAAAAAGCCAGTGGTGGGTGGGTACCAACATTAAGTTTAGAGCCTTTTCTCTGCTGACTCCTACCTGCCTGTCTACCTGGGACAAAAAGAGCAGAGGTGAGCAGTACTCAGGCTCTGGTCCATATCTGCCAAGCCAAGGAGGCCTGTGCAGCCTGAGCGACATTCAGCTTAGAGCCCTCTCTGTCACCACCCAAACTTCCAGGACATCAGAGACAACCAGGTGTGCTATCACCAGAGACACACAGATGACTAGAGGTCAGCTTAAGAATACAACCAAGAAAATTCAGCATCAAATGTCACCACATGAAACCAGTTGTTCCACCACAGCAACCCTGGAGGTACTATCACAACTAAAGCACCAGAAAATGATCTTAAATTTAAAGTTCTGAAAAATAATAGAGACCTTCAAGGAGGAAATTAAATCTCTCAAACAAATACAGGAAAATACATTCAAACTGATGAAGGAATTAAATAAACCCTTTAAAGAATTATAAGAAAACACAATCAAATGAGAGGATGAAATGAATAAAGCTGTTCAAGACATAAGATGGAATTAGAAGCAATAAAGAAAATACAATCTGAGGTAATCCTGAAGATAGAAGACCTAGGGAAGGGAAGAGAAAAGGAACTGCATATCCAAGTATCAACAACAGAATACATGATATGAAAGAGAAAAATCTCAATATAGAAGATACAGTTGCAGTAATCAATATATTAGTCAAAGAAAATGTAGAAACTAAAAAGTCCCTGACATAAAACACCCACGAAATTTGGGACACTATGAAAAGAACAAAACTAAGAATAATAGGTTTAAAACAAAGAAAAGACTCCCAGTTCCAAAGCCCAGAAAATATGTTCAACAAAATCATAGAAGAAAACTTCTACCCTGCAGGGTATCAAAGCAGATGCTGAGACTCATAGCCAAACTTTGGGCAGAGTGCAGAGGATCTTATGTAAGGAGGTGGAGATAGAAAGACCTGGAGGGAAGAGGAGCTCCACAAGGAAAACAACAGTTCCAGAAAGACACTCATGGCATGGGCTTACTTATAAGTGGATTTTAGCCACTTGTATACAGGATAAACACTACGCTGCACAGAGATAAACACTACACTGCACAAACCCAAAGAAGGTAAGTAACAAGGAGGATCCAAGAATAGAGGCTTAAATCTCACTCAGAAAAGGAAATGGAATAGACAGAGGTAATGGTTGAAGAGATAGAACAAGGCAGAAGAAGAAACACAGAGATATAAGGGTGGAGGTCAGACCTGGGCTGAGTGGTGATGGAGGACAAAAGACCTGTAGAGAAAGAAGAAACTTTGGAAGAGAGAATATTTCTGACAAGCTGGAGAGCTAAATCAGAGTAGGCTCCTGGAAGGAGGATATGAGCTGGACTCCAGGAAAGACTCCTAGTAGCTGGAGCCATAGAGATGGAAGATGACACCCTCTAACTAGACAAGTCTCTTAGTGAAGTGAGGGAACACCAACCAACACATAAGATGTGCAGGTATAAAGATAGAACAGATATGGAAGAGGCTGAGGAAAGGTCCAACCAAAGCCTAGCCCCAGCCAAGACCCACTCCATGGGAGAGAACCAACCTCTGACACTATTAATGATGTGGAATGAAGTTGTCCTCTGAAAGGCTTCACCCAGCAGCTCCTCAATATTTGGCAGAGACTCACAGCCAAATATTGCAAAAGGCAAAAGAAGCCTTATGGAAAATTGGGGAGAAGGAGAAAAGGACCTGGAGGTGACAGGAGTTTCACAAGTATACCAAAAGAGACAACTAAGTAGGGCCAAGAGGGGCCTGCTCACACTGAAGTACCAACCAATTTACCTTGCATGCTTAGACCTCATGTGGGTTTCCCTAGTAGGGGCAGCAGGGGACGCTCTCTGACATGGACTCTCTTGCCAGCTTCTCAATTACTTCTCCCTGGAGGGAATGACTCACCAGGCCACAAGGGAAGAGGACAGGCTCCAGCCTTAATAGGACTTGATGAGCTGGGATGGATGTGAAGGGGGAGGCTTCCTTTTTCGGTGTAATAGGGAAGGAGTATGGGGGAGACGGAGGGAGGGTGGGACTTGGAGGAGAGGAAGGATGGAACTATGACTGGGATGTAAAATGAATGAATAAATACACGAATAAATAGATAAATAAATAAATTTCAAAAACTGAGATGTCAGTGTAATAATGTGGTGTTTACTGTTGAATATTCATCCCAGGTCCTTCAAACTCAAAGTAAGGATTCTACCATTAAGGTACACATCTCCAGTCACAAGTTGCTCATTTTTATGATCAAAACATCAGTTATATACAATCTGTTATCTGTCTAAAACTAAAAAATATTGGGGATATAAACTGATATGACTTTTTAAAACTGGCTATAATTTCTAAGTTAAATGACTATAATATAATTTATGAGATTGTGTTGATTAACATATGCTACAGTTATAATTTTGAAGCATAATATCAGTGAATTACATAAAAATTGTTTGACCTTATTTTATTGAATTTATTCTTTAATTTGAAAAATAATTATAAGCATGATATCCATCTCACAATTTTTCTACTTACTGAGCACATGTGAGGGAAAAAAAAAAGAAGAAAAAAAACTTTTCCTGATATTTCAGGAAGATAAATATGAGAAATATTTACAGGCTACAAGACAAAAGTGGCAGAACATCTATTTCAGGAGAAAAAAAGTGCTCCAGCGCCCTCGTTAAAAATAACTAGTTTTAGGTATGAGGGGATCAAGCCCTGTGCTGTATACAAAGGAATATGCAATATTGTATAGGGTGTGCTTAGGAAGAACGAAACAGCTAGTCCTATTGAGACTGTTAGATTTAGCTAAAAAGTGTAGAGACACCATGGGCAGGCTGCCTGTAGGAAAGTTTTATATTTTAAAATATATTTTATGAAGCTAACTGCTTCATAAATGAACAATGAACTGCAAAATAATGGAGTAAAACTTGGAGGACATGGATTACCACTTAAGTCTGTTTTAATACTTGGTCTCATAAACGTATATGTATATGGAGATGTATATGGAGAAGGAATAGAATAAGAAAGTTACATATAAAAGAATTATTTTTTGGAAATCTGTTTATCTTATTAGCTTTTAAGGTAATAAAAAATACATGAGTTTTACTTTAACAAACTGAAACTCTAAGCTCTGTACGGTGTATGACACTAAGTAATATTTTTGCTCAGCTCTTTAGATCCAATGACTAGCTTTGCCATAAGTTAGTGGTCATGGATATAACAGCCTGGGTAGTTGGCAAGAGGGTGGAATTAGTCATCTCACATGGCAGAATGTTATTTCAAGAGTTTCCTACTGTCTGCCTTTCTCCATCCTATGTCCTCCTGCCTGGTCTCTGAATTTCTCAAATAAGATCATCTCCTATTAGGTGGAAAAGAAGCCTCTGAAGTGAAAGGCAAGGCATGTGAGCTGAGTGTTTTATGTGAAGAGTAATTGCTTTAGTTCTGATTTAAGAGCTAATCCAGAAAATCTTCACAATGTCCCATCTCATGAGATGGTGTGAGTTTCAACTTTGAAATCTTTCTTTTGTCACTTTAACCACTTTCTTTCAATTTCTTTTAAGAATTTTGGTACCCTTAAACAGGGTACCAAATTAGTTAAACACTAATTAAAACTAAGATTCCAGTTCTTAATACTAATATCCAATATTGGTGTACTATGCAACTAACCTGACTTCTAAGTTTTAAATATTTACATGTGACAATTATTGTTTTTATTATTCAAACTCAACTGTGTCATTCATTTATTATGGCTCTGAGTATTACATAAATCTGAAGTATAGAAACAATTAAGTGGGTTACATAGTGATGGGAAGAAGGACTGCCTCTGACATAAACTGATTGGCCTGCTCTTTGATCACCTCCCCCTGAGGGGGGAGCAGCCTTACCAGGCCACAGAAGAAGACAATGCAGCCATTCCTGATGTGATCTGATAGACTAAGATCAGAAGGAAGGAGAGGAGAACCTCCCCTATCAGTGGACTTGGGGAGGAGCATGCATGCAGAAAGGGGAGGAAGGGTGAGATCGGGAGGGGAGGAGGGAGGGGCTTATGGGGGGATACAAAATGAATAAAGTGTAATTAATAATAAAAAAGAAAAAAAAAATTAAAACTAAATTTAACTCAAAAGTTTTTTCTTGTTCTATTTCTCAGTGAGATATTTCTTTATTGCATTAATTCTAGCTCTTTCTATTGAACTTTTCTATGAACCAAATATTTTAGTATGTCTGAGGATTTCAGTCCCTGCTGCTCAGAAGTGCTCTCTCTTCACTAACTAACACTGTCAAAACCATCCTGTGTGACCATGACTCTTGCCATTCTCTACGGGTTAATTTTGTTCAAAGGTCTCCCTCAGCTAAACACTCCACCAATATAATTAGGTTTTAATGTCAAGGAATTCTTCTGGTTTCTGACTCAGAAGCCCAGGGAATAACCATTCTCTGCCTGAATTGTTTTCTTCCAGTTTCTTATGGCTTCCACTCTAAGGAAGGTTAAATTTTAGTGTATGTCCATGTCACAATATAAAAGCCAAATTATTAGAAGGTTTTAGGCAGCATTTCTGAAAATTGCATAAGGTGAATTTGTCCTCCAAAGCACTGTGTATTTCATCTTATGTAAGCTTTATTAGGATTAGTGTTAAATTTGTAAAGAGATACGATTTAACATAGGCTTAAACAGTAATCCTGTTTAATGATACCATGAACCTTGTCTATTTTGGTAACTACTAAACAAAGTGTCTAAGGCAGCTGTTGAACATCTGGAATTCCTAGACAAATGCCAGAAAATTTTCCTATTTATTGTTTCTCTTGGAATTGGAAAATTAACAATTTTAAAGAGATTCTGAAAAATATATCTGAAATTAACAATATTTAGTCAAGTGGAAAAAGTAAGCAGAAGAATATAAAAATATTATTGTAGACTGCAAACTGTGACAGAATCTGCTAAAATCACAGCTGGCAGGCAGAGGCAGATATATAGTACACTAGAAGACATGCTGAGCCAGTATCTGTTTAAATATTACATATAAACAAATGATTGTAAAGTTGAAAACTTTAGGTAGACATGATTAACAAGTTTTCTGAACATTCTGTTGAAATATTAGCTAAAAATTGTTCCACAAGGAAAAGCAGATAATTTAAAAGAATGTATTCTCTCATTTTGCATTATTTTCAAAACCATATGTAACAATGCTTATATTGCTTGGTTACTGCATGAACAAATTTGTTGTTCAAATGTCACAGGTCATTTTTGAAGTTATAATTCATCAGTATTTTTAGAAGTCCTGTGGGAGTAGAATTGGACACATTATAAATTTTGTGCAGAAATTATTAAGCTTTTGGATAAAACTTTAGTAGATTTTGATAACTAGGCAATTATTAAATAAATCATTAAAGATTAATATTTAAAGAGACAATTACAAAGGAAAACCAAACAAAATAATGTAAAAACTGTTTTTTAAGTATAAAAATACAAAGTTTTATAACAAAAGTTTCCAGAATAAACTATAAATTTCATTGTTTTAAATTTTTCCCTTATTTAAGTATTTATAAATTTGATCGTCAGTGTTTAAAGTAAATTTTATTCTGCTTAAGCTATGCAAATGCAAGAATATATATAAATAGCTAAAATATGATATACTAAAATACTCAGAACATTAACAATACATGGCATTTGACCTCTATTGTAATATGATAATCTGGTTTAATAAATGGATGATGTAGCCACATAATAGAATCATGGCTTTTAAATTCATTTGTAGAATTATTTCATTTAAATATATGATACATTTCTTTTCACATTATAATATGTAGTCCTTGAAAAATGGCTCCGAGAATTATTTCCTTCCTTGATAATATTTTCTCACAGATAATACTATAATGTATCCAGGACAGAGCTTTGAATCACATTATTGTCTTTGCATATACTATTTCCTTGCAAATTGAAATCTAATTTGCCTTGTATACAAGGACTTTCTCAAGACACCTTATATGTTGGGAAGAATGAAGAGAGAGAATGTGGGATGAGGGAGCTGGAGTCAGGAAGCATTGGGATAGGTGTGAAAATCTAGCTCAGTGGAAATTTCCTGAAATCGACGAGGATGACCCTAGTGAAGATTCCTAGTAACCTAGTAACAAAGGAATCAAAGTCAGGCATCTGTGCCTAGAGATTCCCTTCAGCGAAGGTCAAGCAGAGAAGAAGCCCTGCTGAGAAAGGGAGTCCTCCATTGTGTGTTAAACTCAAGGAGCTAGCACGACATGCTGTACTACAACTGAAATAGTAAACTCTTCCAACACTGATTCAGTGCATATTTCAAATATTTGATACCTATTTCTTTATAGCAAAGCACACCCTTAGAAACAGTTAACGTCCTGTTAAACATTGGAAATCCAACTATAAATCCCCATAGTTTTCAAACCCAAATCAATACTGTTGACTATTTAAAATCATCATCATAGTATACAAATAAAACACTAGTCAAATTTTTTTCATTTTTCCCTTTTTTTGTGATTGTTGTTATAATATTTTTTTCTTTACATTTCTTTCTTTCTTTTTTTTTTTTTTTTTTCTGTTTGAGACATGGTTGCTGTTTAACCTTGGCTGTCCTGGACTCACTTTGTAGATCACACTGGTCTCAAACTCAAATTGATCTGCCTGCCTCTACCCTCCAAAATGCTGGGATTGTAGGCATGTGCCACGCTTGCCAATTTTTCTAAATAACTTGATCAAAACTTTAACTATTAGTTGAAGTATTTAACTGCAGTCTCAGATACAAATTAGTGAATACCTGCGTGTTTGTGAGTACTAATCAATTAATACTGAACTAACTCCAATGGTACTGTGGAAAATGCTTGAATGCAACTTATTTAGCACCTCATCTATGCTTTATGAAGCTTTTATTCTCTCCATAAGGAATACAACACAGCCTCCTTGAACTTAAAATTTCTACACAGTATTTCAGACTACTATTTGCATCCAGATCATCTCAAATATACAAAGTGCATAAAATACAAAAACACGATTACCTAAATTGCTCTCAGTATATTAAAATTATACTTTCCAAAAAACCTGAAAACAGGAAAATGAGGGAGAGTTTCTTCACCTTCCTCTTGCACATTTGCCAGAAAAGTTATGTATTTCAAATTTTTCTCCTTATGCTTTGTCTCCCAAGTATACTTTAAAGATGATTTAGTTTTTATAATTAAATGTTAATGAAATGGGCAAATTTGCAAATGCATAATCCATTAAAAATAATGGAGTGTGCACTGCTATCCACGTACACCCTGCTGCATGCAGAGCACAGTGGTTAGTCCTTGTTGAGAATTTGCTATTCCTAATCAACACAGTTATAAACCATAGGCACTACATATTTCTGGACAAGTATAGTCAAGATTTTTACATATTTGTAACTACATATCAGAAATCCTTGAGAAAAACGAGTAAGTGAATTGCAGTATCAGGATCAATCATAACCAAACCATTTGGTCCTATTTAAGGATTAAAAGATGTATAAAACTGAGTTGCTGTCAAGAAAGAAATTGACATTCAACTTCAGGTAACATAATTACAAAAAAATTAAAAGGGAATTCTATCCAATTCTTGTACTGCAATGCTCATTGAAAAACACCTTTTTAAAAAGAGCTATTATTTTATAACACTTTTGCATTTTAGTTTTTTAATGTTACCAAGTGATTTCACTGGAAGAGTAGGTATTAATGAACTGTGTCAGCTAAGGCTTAGCATTAAAAATTGTTAAGTAACATATGTGTAAATTGTAGAGAATAAATATGTAAAACAAATGTGCTTATTGTGTACTTGACCCTATTTTGGATATATGCCTAGGAGTGGTATGGCTGGATCTTGAGGAAGCGCTATTCCTAGTTGTCTGAGAAAGCGCCAGACTGATTTCCAGAGTGGTTGTACCAGTTTACATTCCCACCAGCAGTGGAGGAGGGTTCCCCTTTCTCCACAACCTCTCCAGCATGTGTTGTCACTTGAGTTTTTCATCTTGGCCATTCTGATGGTTGTAAAGTGAAATCTCAGGGTCGTTTTGATTTGCATTTCCCTAATGGCTAATGACGTTGAGCATTTCTTTAAGTGTTTCTCTGCCATTCAATATTTTTCTACCTGCACAGATGTAGCCCATGGCAGTTTAGTGTCCAGATGGGTTACATAGTAATGGGAAGAGGGACTGCCTCTGACATAATCTGATTGGCCTGCTCTTTAATCACCTCCCCATGAGGGGGGAGCAGCCGTACCAGGGAACAGAAGATGACAATGCAGCCACTCCTGATGTGATCTGATAGACTAAGATCAGAAGGAAGGATGACCTCCCTTATCAGTGGACTTGGGGAGGGGCAAGCATGAAGAAGGGGGACGGAGGGTGAGACCGGGAGGGGAGGAGGGAGGGGCTTATGGGGGGATACAAAGTGTAATTAATAAAATAAAATTAAATTAAAAAATATGTTAAACAATTAAATGAAATTTATAAGATTCTTATTTCTCATGATGAGATATTTACTAAAAATACAAAATTTAATAAAAGAAATTTAATTAACTGAGGATTTTATACTAAATAGCAAGAATAAAAAAAGAAGCATAATATTTATGTTTGGCTTAGAAAATAAATTAAATGAAGTAAACAAAACCTCTCAAGCAGAGAGAGATAACTCAAGCTCTATAATCAGCTATAAATGAGCCTAGCTGGATGGTTATAGTGACATGAGTAAATTCTTAGGTGGTCATCATTCAGATAAACATCTACATCTTGATTTAATTATTCAGTCATACACAGGTAGAGAAGATTCAAAATACTTCATAATATATTATTAAAACACCCTTTTGTAACAAATTAAAGACTGCCATAAACTTATTATTGAAAATAATATAATAATCACAGAAAACATATATCTGTAGCCCAATTACATTACATGTAGTTATAATGCTATAGTGCACCTAAAGATAAATATTATGTTCATATCCTTCTTTTGAAGCTCCTGGTAAGTGTGAATAATTAGGCACAGTGTCATATATATATATATATATATATATATATATATATATATATATTGCTATTGAGATTCTATTTTAATTACAATATTTCTCTCTTCCCTTCCCTTCCTCCAACCATTCTTCATATATACTTCCCTGATCTCATTCACCTATCTTTTTTCATCTTTATTGTATGCATGAAGGCATTTGTATATAAATACAAACTCCTAAATATATACTCTTAAGTCTGTATCAAGTTATTTGTAAGTTTGTTTTGTCATTTTTTCTTTTCTTGTTTTTAACTCAGGTCAAAACTTCTGTTTTTATTTTTTATATTAGTTAAAGTTTATTTACTCTGTATCCCAGCTATAATCCCCTCCCTCATTCCCTCCCAATTCCACCCTCCCCCTCTTATCTCCTCCCTGCAACTCTCAAAGTCCACTGATAGGGGAGGTCCTCCTCCCTTTCCATCTGAACCTAACTTATCATATATCTTCAAGACTGGCTTCAATGTCCTCCTCTGTGGCCTAGCAAGGCTGCTCCTCCTTTGGGACAGGGAATCAAAGAGCCATCCATTGAGTTCATGACAGAAATAGTCATTGATCCCCTTTCTAGGGTACCCACTTAGATACTGAGCTACCATGGAAACTTCAAGCAGGGGTTCTAGGTTATATCCATACATGGTCCTTCGTTGGAGAAACAGTTTCATAGAAGACCCCTGTGCTCTGATATATTTGGTCCTTGTGGAGCTCCTGTCCTCGCCAGGTCATACTGACTCCCCCTTCTTTCAAATGATTCCCTGCACTCTGCCAAAGGTTTTGGTTATGAGTCTCAGCATCTGCTGCGGTACACTGCTAGGTAGAGTTTTTCAGAGGCCCTCTACAGTAAGCTCCTGGCCTGTTACTTGTTTTCTACTACTTCCAATGTTCATCCTGTTTATTTTTCAAAGTGAGGATTGATCATCTTATTCCGGGTCCTCTTTCTTGTTTATCTTCTTTAGGTGTACAGATTTTAGTATGTTTTTCTTATCTCATAGGTCTAGTATTCACTTACAAGAGAATATATACCATGTGTGTCTTTCTGCTTCTGGGATACCTCAGTCACGATGATCTTTACTAGATCCCACCATTTGCCTGCAAATTTCGTGATTTCCTTGTTTTTAATTGCTGCATAGTATTCCATTGTGTAAAAGTACCACAATTTCTGTATCCATTCCTCTATTAAGGAACATCTGGGTTGTTTCCAGGTTCTGGCTATTATGAATAAAGCTGCTACAAACATTGGTTGAGCAAATGTCCTTGTTGTGTACTAGAGCATCTTTTGGATATATGCCTAGGAGTGGTATAGCTGGATCTCAAGGAAGCAGTATTCCTAATTGTCTGAGAAAGCACCAGATTGATTTCCAAAGTGGTTGTACCAGTTTACCTTCCCATCAGCAATGGAGGAGGGTTTTGTTGTCTGCACAACCTCTCCAGCATGTGTTGTCGCATGAGTTTTTGATCTTAGGCTTTCTGATGGGTGTAAGGTGAAATCTCAGGGTCATTTTGAATTGTATCTCTCTGGTGGCTAAGAATGTTGAGCATTTCTTTAAGTTTTTCTCTGCCATTCTATATTCTTCTACAGAGAATTTCTCTATTTAGCTCCATACTCCATTTTTTAATTGGATTGCTTGATTTATTGCTTTTTAACTTCTTTAGTTCTTTATGTATTCTGGATATCAGCCCTCTGTCAGATATAGGGTTGGTGAGGATCCTTTCCCAGTCTGTAGGCTATAGTTTTGTTCTAACAACAGTGTCCTTTGCTTTACACAGCTTTTCAATTTCATGAGGTCCCATTTATTGATTTTTGCTCTTAGCTCTGGGCTGTTGGTGTTCTGTTTAGGAAGTTGTCTCTTGACAATGACTTCTAGGTTCTTCCCCACTTTTACTTCTAACCGATTTAGAGTATCTGGTTTTATGCTGAGTTTTTTGATCCACTTGGACTTTAGTTTAGTGCCAGGTTATAAATATGAATTTATTTTCATTTTTCTGCATGTAGACATCCAGTTGGACCAGCACCATTTGTTGAAGATGCTATCTTTTTTCCATTGAATGGTTTTGGGTTCTTTGTCAAAAATCACGTATTCATATTTGTGTGGGTTTATTTTGGGGTCTTCTATTTGCTTCCATTGATCGACGTTTCTGCTTCTATGCCAATACCATGCAGCTTTTATTACTATTGCTCTGTAATACAGCTTGAGATCAGGGATGGATATACTTCCAGATGATCTGTTTGGTGCTATGAATTTTCCTCTGAACACTGCTTTCAATGTGTCCCATAAATGTGGGTATGTTGTACCTTCATTTTCATTGAATTCTAGGAAGTCTTTAATTTCTTTCTTTATTTCTTCCTTAACCCAGCTGTCATTGAGTATCAAGTTGTTCAGTTTCCATGTGCATGTAGGCTTTTTTGCTATTTCCATTTTTGTTGAGGTCCAGCTTTAGTCCATGGTGGTCAGATAGAATACAAGGGATTATTTCAATCTTCTTGTATTTGTGAGGCTTGCTTTGTGAGCAACTATATGGTCTATTTTGGAGAAGGTAGGTCAAAACTTCTTTTATAATTTTTAATTGAATGTGTATTTATGTATACCATACTTTCTGCATCCATTACTCAGTTGAGGGACATCTGGGTTGTTTCCAGATTCTGGCTACTACGAATAAAGCTGCTACGAACATGGTTGAGCAAATATCCTTGTTGTATAGTTGAGTGTATTTTGAATATATGCTTAAGAGTGGTATAGCTGAATCTTGAGTAAACAATATTCCTAATTGTCTGAGGAAGTGCCAGATTGATATCCAAAGTGGTTGTGCAAGTTTACTTTCTCATCAGCAGTGGAGGAGGGTTCCCCTTTTTCCACATCCTCTCCAGCATGCATCATCCTTGAGTTTTTTTGTTTTTGTTTTTGTTTTTTTTTTATTTTAGCCATTCTGATAGGCGTGAGGTGGGATCTTGCTTTTTGGAATTACTAAGGACATTGAGAATTTCTTTTAAGTGTTTCTCTGCCATTCAATATTCCTCAGTTGAGAATTCTCTGTTTAGTTCTGTACCACACTTTTTTAATTGGATTTCTTGGTTTGCTGGTGTTTAACTTCTTCAGTTCTTTATATATTCTGTTTATATATTTTTATATATTCTTTATATATTCAGTTCTTTATATATTAGCTCTCTGTCAGATGTAGAGTTGGTGAAGATCTTTTCCCATTCTACAGGCTGTCATTTTGTTCTGATGACGGTGTCCTTTGCTTTATAGAAGCTTTTCAGTTTCAGTTTCATTTATTGATTGTTGCTCTTAGAGCCTGTGCTGTTGGTGTTCTGTTCAGGAAGTTGTCTCCTGTGCCCGTGTGGTCAAGGTTTTTCCCCACTTTTTTCTTCTAACAGTTTTTGTGTGTCTGGTTTTATTTTAATTACTTTTGTGCAGGGTGTTAAATAGGGGTCTATTTGCATTTTTCTACATGTACACATCCAGTTAGACCAGCACGATTAGTTGAAGATGCTGTATTCCTTCTATTGTATGGTTTTGGCATCTTTTTCAAAATATAAGTTTTCATAGGTGTGTCTGTGTGTTTATTTCTCTGTCTTCGATTCGATTCCATTGATCCACCGTTTGGTTTCTATGCCAGTACCACATACAGTTATTATTACTACTGCTCTGTAGTACAGCTTGAGATTGAAGAGTTTAACTTAGCCTGGGTATAACTCTATTTTGAAATAAAGAGCCATCTTGACTCGTAGCTGAATTCCGGTAGCAGGAAATAACACAGAATGTACACTTGGCAGAAGACAGAGTTAACTCTCCTCCAGGAAATATTACAGAGTAAATATTTTACAGAAAATAGAGACAATCTCCCTGGCAATAATCAATGAGAATCAGGTGAGAAAATCCTCCCCAATGTTTCAGATATAGTTTAGAAGAGTAACTATATATGCCTTAGCAATTGTGATTATGTGCCTCAGAGAAGGTCACCTCACCCCTCTAATGTTTATTCAATCCTGTAATGCCAAGGCTTGTGCCCCCCTGCTGCTGCCATGAAAACTCCCTGCTCACAGACTTTCCCTTTAAAAATCCTTCTAATTCAGAGCTGCTGTGTCAGTGAGACTTGGATCCCGATTTCGATTGCTCTTGTAATAAAGGTCTCTTGCTATTACATCGAGTCGCCTCCTGGTGGTCTCTGAAGGTCCTGTGAACCTGGCATTACAAGATCAGGGATGGAGATACCTCCAGAAGATTTTTTTTTTGTACAGTATTACTTTAGCTATTCTGGATTTTTTGTTTTTCCATATGAAATTGAGATTTTTTTTCTTTCAATGTTGGTATTTTTATGGGAATTGCATTGAATCTGTGGATTGCTTTTGGCTGGATGACCATTTTCACTATGTTAATCCTACCAATCCATGTACATGGGAGATCTTTCCATCTTCTGTTATATTCTTCAAATTCTTTCTTCAGAGACTTGAAGTTTATTCTTTGTTTGTTTGTTTGCTTTCCTTACAAGTCTTTGCCTTGCAAGGTTAGAGTCACAGAAGGTACTTTCTGACCATTGTGGCTATTGTGAATGGAGTTGTTTCCCTAATTTCTTACTCAGCCTGTTTGTCTTTTGTATAGAGGAGGGCTTCAGATTTTTTTTTTTGAGTTAATTTTGTATCCAGCCATTTTACTGAAGGTGTTTATCAGCTGAAGGAGTTCTCTGGTAGAATTTTTGGGATCACTCATGTATACTATAATATCTTCTGTAAATAGTGATACTTTGAATTCTTCCTGTCCTATTTGAATCCCCTTGATCTCCTTTAATAGTCTTATTGCTCTACCAAGTACTTCAAGAACTATATTGAAGAGATAAGGAGAGAGTAGGCAGCCTTGCCTTATTCCTGATTTTATTAGAATTTATTTAAGTTTCTCCCCATTAAGTTTGATATAGCCTATAGGCTTGCAGTATATTGCTTTTACTATGTTTAGGTATGTGCCTTGTATCCCTGACCTCTCCAAAACTTTAAACATGAATGAGTGTTAAATATTTTCAAATGCTTTTTCAGAATCTATGGATATGATCATGTGGAGTTTTTTTTCCTTTCAGTTTGTTTATATGACGGATTACATTGATAGATTTTTTTTGTATGTTGACCCACCCCTGCATGCCTAGGATGAAGCCTACTTGTTCGTGGTGGATGATATTTTAATCTGTTCTTGGATATGATTTCTGAGTATTTTTAAGTATTTTTTGTGTCAATGTTCATAAGCGAGATTGGTCTGAAGTTTTCTTTCTTTGTAGGGTCTTTATGTAGTTTAGAGATCAATGCAACTGTGGCCTCATAGAATGAGGTTGATAGTGTTCCTTCCATTTCTATTTTTGTGGAATAGTTTGAAGAGTATTTGTGTTAGCTCAGCTTTGAAGTTCTTGTAGAATTCTGCGCTGAAGCCTTCTGGCCCTGGGCACTTTTTGGATGGGAGACTTTTGATGACAGCTTCTATTTCCCTAGGTGTTATAGGACTATTTAATTTATGTACATGATCTTTATCCAGTTTTGGTAAATGGAATCTATCAATAAAATTGTCCATTTCATTCACATTTTCAAATTTTGATGCATGCAGACATTTGAAATAGGACCTAATGAGTCCTTGGATTTCCTCAATGTCTGTGATTATCTCTCCCTTTTTATTTCTGATTTTGTTGATTTCAACACTGTCCCTCTGCCTTTAGTTAGTTTTGCTAAGGGTTTCTCTATCCTGTTGATTTTCTCAAAGAACCAGCTTTTGGTTTTGTTTATTTTTTTAATTGTTCTCTTTCTTTCTGAGTTTGATTATTTCTAGCCATCTACTCCTCTTGGGTGTGTTTGCTTCTTAATTTTTTTTTCTAGTGCTTTCAGGTATGCTATTAAGTTGCTTGTATGAGATGCTTTGAATGTCTTTATGAAGGCACTTAGTGCTATGAACTTTTTTCTTAGCATTGCTTTCATAGTGTCCCATAAGTTCTGGTAAGTTGTAGCTTTATTTTCATTCAATTCTAGAAAGTCTTTAATTTCTTTCTTTATTTCCTCCCTGACCCAGGTGTCATTCAGTAGAGATTTGTTCAGTTTCAATGTGTGTTTAGGCTATTTGTTATTTCTGTTGTTGATGAGGTCTATTTTTAGACCATGGTGGTCTAATATGATTGATACAAGTGATTATTTCAGTCTTTTTGTATCTGGTAAGGCTTGCTTTGTGCCCAACTGCATGGTCAATTTTTGAGACCATTCCATGAGGTGCTAAGAAGAAGCTATACTCTTTTCTGTTTGAGTGAAAGGTTCTGTAGACATATATTAGGTTGACTTGAGACCACTTTAAGTGTCACTATTTCTCTCTTTAGCCTCTGTCTCAATGATCTATCTCTAGACAAGAGTGGGTTGTTGAAGTATCCCACTATTACAGTGATGAGATCAATGTGTGACTTAAGCTTTAATAATGTTTCATTGAAAAATTCAAGAGCCCTTGTGTTTGGTGCATAGATGCTCATTGTTCATTTCCTCTTTCTCTACCTCCTGGTAGATTTCTCCTTGAGGAGAATGAAGTGTTCTTCTCCATCTCTTTTGATTAATTTTGATTGAATGTCTATTTTATTAGATATTAGGATGGCTACTCCAGCTTGTTTCTTGTGTCTGTTGGCTTGAAAAACATTTTTCCAGCCCTTTACTCAGAGGTAGTGTTTATCTTTGTTGCAGAGGCGTGTTTCTTGAATGCAGCAGAATGTTGGATCCGGTTTCCACAACTAATCTGTTATTCTGTGTCTTTTTATTGGAGAGTTGAGACCATTGATGATAACAGGTATTAATTTCCAATGATGGTTAGATCCTTTTATTGTGGAGTTGGTGGTTATTGGTGGTTATTGTGTGTTTATGTGTTTGTTTTCTTTTGCTTTTTTGATGTGATGATGTCTTTATCTTGTGTTTTCTTGGGTGTAGTTGATATTGTTGGGTTGATGCTTTCCTTCAGGTATCTTCTGTAGGGCTGGATAGCTGCACATATACTGTTTAAATTTAGTTATGCCATAGAATATTTTATTTTCTCAATCTGTATTGATTGAAAGTTTTGCTTGATATAGTAGCCTGGATTGGCATCTGTGATATCTAAGCTTCTGCATGATATCTGTCCAGGCCCTTCAGGCTTTGATAATCTCTATTGATAAGTCTGGTATGATTCTAATAGGTTTTCATTTACATGTTACTTGGCCTTTTTCCCTTGCTGCTATTAATATTTTTTCTTTCTTCTGTAGATTTAATGTTTTGATTATTATATGGTGGGAGGAGTTTCTTTTCTGGTCTAGTCTATTTGGTGTTCTGTAGGCCTCTTGGATGTTTATGGGCATCTCTTAAGGTTAGGGACTTTTTCTTCTATGATTTTTTTGAAAATATTTTTGGAGCCTTGGTGCCTGGAATCTTCTTTTTCGTTTATAGCAATTATTCTTCGGTTTCATCTTTTTATGGTGTCCTTGATTTCTTGGAGGTTTTGTATCAGTAATTTTTCTGATTTAATTTTTTTTGAGAGATGTATCAATTTCTGCAGTTGTATCTTCAGCTCCTGAGATGCTTTCTTCATTTCTTGTATTCTGTTGGTCATGCTTACCTTTATGGTTCCTGATCTTTTCTCTAAGTTATCCATCTCCAGGGTTTTTTTCTATGTTTTCTTTACTGATTCTAAATCTATTTTCATGTCTTGCACCATTTCCTTCATCTGTTTGAATGTTGATTCCTGTCTGTACATTTTTGTTTGCCTTTATTTTTTTGCTCATTTCCTCTTTATGTACCTCTATATGTGCCTCCACTTTTTGTTAATTTCCTCTTTCTCTGCCTTGAATAACTGCATAAGTATAATTTTAAGATCATTTTCCTATGTTTCCGCTGCAACAGTGTATCTGCTGATTTTTGGAGATTCTGGTGAAGCCATTATGTCCTTTTCATTTGTTTGTTTCGGTTTGTTTTCTTACACTTTTAAAAACTTTATTTATTTTTTAAAATTCATTAATTTTTTATTAATAACAGTTCATTCACTTTTTATTCCAGCTGTAGCCCCATATCTTATCCCCTCCCAATCCCATCCTCCCTCCCTCTTCTCTTCCCATGCCCCTTACTCAGTCTACTGGTAGGGGTCATCCTCCTCCCCTTTCCTCTGACCCTGTCTTATGGGGGGGGGGTGATCCTAGAATCAGCCACCGAATTCATGTCAGACAGTCCCTGTTCCCATTACTAGGGAACCCACTTGGAGACTGAGCTGCCATGGCTTACATCTGTGCAGGCGTTCTAGGTTATCTCTATGCATGGTTCTTGGGTGGCATATCAGTCTCAGAAATGACTCCACTTTGCATATCATTCTGACAATTAGGAATAGTGCTACCTCAAGATCCAGCTTTAACACTCCTAGGAATATATTGAAAAGATGCCATTTACTCAACCATGTTCTAGCAGCTTTTTTTTTATAATAGCCAGAACCTGGAAACAACCCAGATGTCCCTCAACTGAGGAATGGATACAGAAATTTTGGTACATTTACACAATGGAATACTACTCAGCAATTAAAAACAAGGAAATCACGAAATCTGCAGGCAAATGGTAGGATCTTAAAAAGATCATTGTGAGTGAGGTATCCCAGAAGCAGAAAGACACACATAGGATATACTCACTTATAAGTGGATATTAGACATATAATAGAGGATAATTATATTGAAATCTGTATGCCTAAATAAGCTGATCAAGAAGGAAGACCCTGGGTAAGATACTCAGTCTCAATCTTCATTAAGAAAGCAAAGAGATGGACATCAGAAGACTGAGAAATCAGGGAACAGGACAGGAGCCTACCACAGAGTAACCCTGAAAGACTTTACCCTGCATTGTAACAAAGCAGATGTTGAGACTCATAACCAAACTTTGGGAAGAGTGCAGGGAATCTTATAAAAAAAGAGGGAGATAGAAAGACCTGGAGGGGATATGAGCTTCACAAGGAGAGCAACAGAACCAAAAAATCTGGGCACAAGGGTCTTTTCTGAGACTGATGTTGTGGTTTTTGTTGCTTGTATTCTTGTGCCGGCTCTAGCCATCTGGTTGTCTGTTGCCTTGATTGATTATTCTTGGATCCTGAACTGCTGTCTAGATCCATCTGTCTCTGCAGTCCTGAGTAGTTTTCCCTGGATTCACTGTCTCTGCTGGCTCACTGTAGACCTGGGTAGCTGGGGCCCAGAAGGAAATATCTCCGAGTCTAGAGATGTTCCAGTGTCCCACAGGCTTTCTTAAAATGTGGAGGATGGGATTTGGGTCCCAAGCCTGCCTAAACTCTGCTGGGTTCACTGGCTGTGCTGGTTGTTTTATTTCTGACCCAGGTGGGCTAGGCTTCTGAGTAGCAGGAAGAAAGATCTCTGAGCCTAGAGCTGCCCCAGTGCCCCCAGGACTCCTTGGAGAGGACAATAGAACTTGGGTCAGGTGCCCAGCTCAGCTCCACTGGGTTCTCTGCCTGTGCTGGGTTCCCTGATTCTAGCCTATGTAAGCCAGACTACTGGGATACTGGTGGATAGATCTCTTTGTCTAGAGCTGCTCCATTATCCCACAGGTTTCCTTTAGATGGTGGGGAATGGAACCTGGATCCCAAACCTACATCAGCTCAGCAGTGTTCACAGTCTGCATTATGCTGTCTGATTCTGACCTGGGTGAACCAGGCCAGAAGGGAGCAGACAGAATGGAGCTGCTCCTCCCCCACAGTACCACTGAGCACTGAGAGTGAGTGACAGCAGCTGCCACTACCAGGATGGTGTCCACAGGACTGTGAGAGTGGCCACCCAGGTTTAGAGTCTCACCCACAGTACAGGAAGTTATTCACTCCACAGGCAGGGAGAGTGAGTGCCCAAGGTCAGAACTGCCAGGCTCTGGGTTCAGGGAGATTTCCACTGAAAGTGGTCTTGGACTGTGGGTGGCCTAAAGCTGTGGGGTCAGAACTTCATGTGCACCACACCTGCCTGCCAGGAAGTTATCCACAAATGATGTGTTTGAGTGGGTGGGTGGCCTAAGACTATAGGGTAGTAGCCCCTCATGCATGCCTCTGGTCCCAGGAAGGTATCTACTGATGGTGGGTTCTGTTGGGTGGCCTAGGGCTGTAGGGTCAGAGCCAAGTGAACTGCTGCCAGTTCCAGGAAGGTATCCACAGATGGTGGGATTGTACTAGTAGCCTAGGGCTGTGGCAGTGCCTGGTGGGAGCCCTGAAAATTTTCATGGTATTGGCCAGGTGGCCTGAAGATGGACCTTTGAGTATCCCCATGGATTTTCCCCTCACTTGAGAAAAACAGACATTGAGGTTTTGGAGTTGGCAGCCTGCCGGTCACCCTGCTCTCATTGCTGAGCTGATGTTCAGATACCCTGTTGGTCGGTGCAGTCTTCTTGGATCTTCTGCCAGTGTTTTTCTTTTATTTTACATTTTTATTTGATATTTTTGAAAATATGCATGGATTTAATGTACTATTTTCATATGCACCCACACACATTGCCCTCCTTTATTGTCTGTCTTTGCTAATTCACTTTTCAAATAATCCTTTTACTTTTGTGTCTTTCTTGTTTATGTGTGCAGATCTAATCCAGTTGACCAGAGCTTGATAGATCATGATCACGATGATCACATTTCATACAGAAGACAGCATTGCATAGTAGTTCTCCCCATGATCTTGCTGTTGAGTTCTTTCATTTCCTTTTCCATAATGTTCTCTGAGCTTTGAAAGTGTGACATGGATGTCATTTAGGGCTAAAGAACTCAATCACTTATTTTAAAGGGGTATATAGTTGGATGGGTGGGTATCTAGAGAGGGTCTAGAAGTAATGAGAGAAACTGTGATCAGAATATATTTTATGAAAAAAAATTCAATAAAAATATTTACATTTTTTGACCAGTTACTGCTTCAACTGTCATCCCTTGAATAAAAGAAGTGTCTTGACAATGGCTGAGACTAATACTTGTCTATGTGTATAAATATAAATGTGTTAAGAGTCAGTTTCACTGACTATCTATTTAAGAAAACATAAATAGCATATCATTCTCACCACGAGGGCATAACCTTCTTAACCAGGTAGTTTTCACCTGGTTCAACATACTCTCCTGCATTCATTTTTCCTGAGAAGTGATCTTCAAATCCAAAAAAGGTAAAAAAGTCATTGGTTATTTAAGGTGCACCCATGCCACTGTCACACTCAAGGTATATCTTTCTCAGAAATTTGGTCTTGAGGCATGCAACTTCTATAGTTAAATATGACCACTCATAGATTTTTCTTACCAAGCAGCTGCCATAGCACTTTGTGATTATCAACAATTGCTAGAAAGGTGAAGCTTCTAGCTCCTTGAGCTTGAATTCTAGATGCCCCTTAATCGAAGTCAATGGTTACTTCAGCAAAAAAGTGTAACTCCAAAGACCATACAAGAGTAATGTCAAAAACCTAAATTGTTTTGGGATCCAAGTTCCTCCCTAACCTTCAGTTCATTAAAAGGAATCCTTTACCTGGCATTGCAATCTTGTTTAACAACAAAAACAGCAACACTATGACTTCTGGGAACAGTAATACTTTTCAGGATACTTCAAATCAAAATATTTTAAGAAAAATATTGGTATTCTGTATTCAATATATCTAGAATACTTAAATTTTATCTATACTTAGTTTTGAATATTTTCTATTTGTTATCCTTTCCTGAGCAACTAATTAATTATAACTGTGCACTCAATTTTCTAGTAGTTGATAACTTTCATTTTAATATTACTATGTGAGGGGTGGAGCCAAGATGGCGACTAGCACACACAGTTTCTGAGCAGTGGGATACCTGATCTTCTGAGTTGGAGAATGGAAGGACCCCCAACCCATGAAAACCACAGCGAGGCTTTCTGAACACCAGAGAACATCGCAGGAGGTGAAAACTTTGGCCTCCGGTCACCCGGAGACTTGCTTGGGGAGGGAGAGAAAAGATCCTTTGTTCTTGCTGCACTCCCTTCCCCCAGACCTCCTTCCTCCTCGGCACAGGGGCACAGCGGACTCATCTTTCTCAGCGCAGACCTAACTGCCTGGGGTATACAACCGCTGAGACGGAGCCCCAACCACTTTAGCGGCAGACAAAAGCCAGCAGTACGTACCCCGGAGTCCCAGATTCGCGCAGCGGCGGCACCATCCTCCCAGGGCGCGAATCTGCTAGACACCATACTAGCTCAGCAGGATCGCCATCACTGACGGTACGGCCCGCCCAATCCCACAGTGACAGAGAATACGCTATATACTCACCGAAACCAGGCAGAAACGTCATACAACCTGGACACACCAGGCACTGGGCCTCCCAAGCTTGGAGAGCACAACGAAGAGATCCCAGGACTTCCCAGAAAGCATTGGGACTAGCAACCCAGTCTCCAGTTACAGCAGGACGTGGCAGTAGAGCAGCACTGAACTGGCGGGGCACCACAGCCCTCCAGTTTAAGACTAACCAGGGCCGAACCAGAGAACAGAGAGCCTGATTACCCCATCCCTGCTGAAGTGACCACCCTGAAATCTCCAGCTGCAGCAAGACCTCAGAACCTGGCAGTGACAGCAGCACAGAACTGGCGGAACACATCAAAGAAGCAGGGCCAAACCAGAGAGCAGAGAGCCCCGGATACCACGATCTCGGCCAAGAGACCTGCCTGTAAGTGAGTGCACCCTTGAGAATCTGCAGTTCCCCAGATCCTGGGTCCTTCTAAATCAGAAGCCAGGCATCGAACCCCCCTCCCACCCACATACTTTGGGAAACAGAGGGGCACTAGGGACATTGAAGTTCCTGCCCTGTGGGCCTGATTGAGGAGCTAAGACAGTTAATACCAGAAATTGCGCTGCGATCATCATTAGCGCCTGCGACATATACAGTACAGAGCCCCTCCCACACACCCAAGGGTTCAACATTAGCCATCACTCTGTCCCTCGAGAAACTCATCCACGCACACTTACACACACAGACACACACGCGCGCGCGCACACACACACGCTTGCATTTGCCCCGTTTGCGCCTGCGTACTTTCCTCCCACAGGTACAGCTAGTCCTCAGCACACGCTGAGAGTGCTCAGCTTCCTGAAGAACTCTCCAGACACCAGAGAGAGACAGCACCAGTCTGATCTGCAGAATCCAAAAACAAACAGGGAAGGTTTCAGATAAGCCAATGGCCAGAGGTAGGCGAAAGAACACTTCCAACATAAATCAGGACATCATGACTTCACCAGCAAACCCCAAAATCGATGGATACTCCAATTCAGCAGAAGCACAGGAAAATGATTTTAAAGCCATGATTGCACAATTATTTGAGGTTCATAAGGAGGAAATGAACAAGTCTTTCAAAGAGATGGCCAGTCAATTGGAGGCAAAGAAAGAAGAAATAGACAATATCCTTAAAGAAACACAGGCAAACATAGCCAAACAAATAGATACACAAGTAGAAGAAAAATTAGTGGCATATAAGAAGGAAATGAAAAAAGAAATAGAGGCCATCGTAGAGAGACAGGAATCCAAATTCAAACACATGAAAGAAATGGTGCAAGGCATGAAAACAGAATTAGAATCAATAAAGAAAACACAAAATGAGAAAACCCTTGAGCTGGAGAACGTGGAGAAAAGATCAGGAACCACAAAAGTAAGCATCACCAACAGAATACAAGAGATGGAAGAGAGAATCTCTGGAGCTGAAGACACACTTGCAGAAATGGATACTTCTCTCAAAGAAAAAGTAAAATCAGAAAAGTTCCAATCACAAAATATCCAAGAAATCAAGGATGCTATGAAAAGACAAAATCTAAGAATAATAGGAATTCACGAAAAAGAAGACTCCAGACTCCAAGGTCCAGAAAATATTTTCAAGAAAATCATAGAAGAAAATTTTCCCAACTTAAAGAAAGAGATGTCCATAAATATACAAGAGGCCTACAGAACTCCAAATAGACTAGACCAGAAAAGAAGCACATCACGTCACATCGTAGTCAAAACTACAGAAGATACTAGAAGGAAAACTCCAATCCAATGAAAACAAATTCACCCAAGAAAACAGGGCATACAGATAATATCCCAACAAAAATGAAAAGAAAACAAGCAATGAATCAGGGTTAGATCATCGACTCCATTACAAAAGGAACTAACATGCATTGGTCACTATTATCTATCAATATCAATGGACTCAACTCACCAATAAAAAGACACAGGCTAACAGAATGGTTAAGGAAACAGGATCCAACATTCTGTTGCATCCAAGAAACACACCTATGAAACAAAGACAAACACTACCTCAGAGTAAAGGGCTGGAAAACTGTTTTTCAAGCAAACGGTTCCAGAAAACAAGCTGGAGTAGCCATCCTAATATCTAATAAAATAGACTTTCAACCCAAGTTAATCAAAAAAGATAAGGAGGGCCACTATATTCTCATCAAAGGAAAAATCCACCAAGAGGACATCACAATCTTGAATATCTATGCCCCAAATACAAGAGCACCGACATTCGTAAATGAAACATTATTAAAGCTTAAATCATACATTGATCCTAATACCTTAATAGTGGGAGACTTCAACACTCCACTCTCACCAAGGGACAGATCAACTAGACAGACACCAAATAGGGAAGTAAAAGCACTCACAGAATCCCTAAATCAAATGGACCTAATAGACGTCTACAGATCATTTCACCCAACCTCAAAAGAGTACACCTTCTTTTCAGCACCCCATGGAACCTTTTCCAAAATAGACCATATAGTGGGCCACAAAGCAAGCCTCAAGAGATACATGTGGTTTTTCTTCTTCAGTTTGTTTATGTAGTGGATTACATTGATGGATTTCCGTATGTTGAACCGCCCTTGCATGCCTGGGATGAAGCCTATTTGGTCATGGTGGATGATATCTTTGATGTGTTCTTGGATTCGGTTTGCAAGTATTTTATTGAGTATTTTTGCGTCAATGTTCATAAGAGAGATAGGCCTAAAGTTCTCTTTTTTTGTTGGGTCTTTGTGTGGTTTAGGTATTAAGGTGACTGTGGCTTCATAGAATGAGATCAGGGATACAACGCACATACCTAAAGATAGTAAAGGCAATATACAGCAAGCCTATAGCTAACATCAAACTCAATGGAGAGAAACTTAAATCAATCCCACTGAAATCAGGGACAAGACAAGGCTGTCCATTGTCCCCATATCTCTTCAACATAGTACTTGAAAGTACTTGAAGTCCTAGCCAGAGCAATAAGACAACTAAAGGAGATCAAGGGGATACAAATCGGAAAGGAAGAGGTCAAAGTGTCACTATTTGTAGATGATATGATAGTATACATGAGCGACCCCAAAAATTCAACCAGAGAACTCCTTCAGCTGATAAACACCTTCAGCAAAGTGGCAGGATACAAAATCAACTCAAAAAAATCAGAAGCCCTCCTATATACCAAAGACAAAAAGGCTGAGAAAGAAATTAGGGAAACAACACCCTTCACAATAGCCACTAATAACATAAAGTACCTTGGTGTGACCCTAACCAAGCAAGTGAAAGACCTGTTTGAGAAAAACTTCAAGTCTCTGAAGAAAGAAATCGAAGAAGATATCAGAAGATGGAAAGATCTCCCGTGCTCATGGATTGGTAGGATTAACATTGTGAAAATGGCCATACTGCCAAAAGCAATCTACAGATTCAATGCAATTCCCATCAAAATACCAACTCAATTCTTTACAGACCTTGAAAAAAAGATTCTCAGCTTCATATGGAGAAACAAAATACCCAGAATCTCCAAAACGATCCTGTACAACAACAGATCATCTGGAGGTATCTCCATCCCTGATCTCAAGCTGTACTACAGGGCAACAGTAATAAAAACTGCATGGTACTGGCATAGAAACAGAAAGGAGGATCAATGGAACCGCATAGAAGACCCAGAAATAAATCCACACACCTATGAATACTCGATATTCGAAAAAGAAGCCAATTCCACTCAATGGAAAAAAGACAGCATCTTCAACAAATGGTGCTGGACCAACTGGATGTCTACATGCAGAAAAATGAAAATAGATCCATATTTATCACCCTGCACAAAACTAAAGTCAAAGTGGATCAAGGACCTCAACATAAAACCAGATACCCTAAATCAATTGGAAAAAAAAGTGGGGAACAGCCTAGAACTCATTGGCACAGGAGACAACTTCCTGAACAGAACACCAACAGCACAGGCTCTAAGAGCAACAATCAATAAATGGGACCTCATGAAACTGAAAAGTTTCTGTAAAGCAAAGGATACCGTCATCAAAACAAAACGACTGCCTACAGATTGGGAAAGAATCTTCACTAACCCTTTATCTGACAGAGGACTAATATCCAGTATATACAAAGAACTAAAGAAGCTGAAAAGCAGCAATCCAAGTAATCCAATTAAAAAATGGGGAACAGAGCTAAACAGAGAATTCTCGACAGAGGAATATCGATTGGCAGAAAAACACTTAAAGAAATGCTCATCCTCATTAGCCATCAGGGAAATGCAAATCAAAACGACCCTGAGATATCACCTCACACCCATCAGAATGGCCAAGATGAAAAACTCAAGCGATAACACATGCTGGAGAGGTTGTGGAGAAAGGGGAACCCTGCTCCACTGCTGGTGGGAATGTAAACTGGTACAACCACTCTGGAAAGCTATCTGGCGCTTTCTAAGACAAATAGGAATAGTGCTTCCTCCAGACCCAGCTATACCACTGCTAGGTATATACCCAAAGTTTGTTCAAGTACACAAAAAGGACACTTGCTCAACCATGTTTATAGCAGCTCTATTTGTAATAGCCAGAACCTGGAAACAACCCAGATGTCCATCAACGGTGGAATGGGTACAGAAATTGTGGTATTTTTATACAATGGAATACTACTCAGCAATCAAAAAGGAGGAAATCATGAAATTTGCAGGCAAATGGTGGGATCTAGAAAAGATCATTCTGAGTGAAATATCCCAGAAGGAGAAAGACAAACATGGGATATACTCACTTATATAGACCTATAAGATATGATAAACATAATGAAATCTATACACCTAAAAAAGATAATCAATTGAGCGGACATGGGGTAAGATGATCAATCCTCATTTAGAAAGACAGATGGGATGTGCATTGAACGCATGACAGGAGTCTACTGAGCGCATCTGAAAGACTCTAACTAGCAGTGTTTTCAAAGCAAAGACTCATGACCAAACCTTTGGCAGAGTACAGGGAATCATAAGAAAGAAGGGGAGTTAGTCTGATGGGGAAAGGATAGGAGCTCCACAAGGACCAAATATATCTGGGCACAGGGTCTTTTCTGAGACTGACATTCAACCAAGGACCATGTATGGATATAACCTAGAACCTCCACTCAGATGTAGCCTGTGGTAGCTCAGTAACCAATTGGTTTCCCAAAGTGAGGGGAACAGGGACTATTTCTAACAGGATCTCGATGACAGGCTCTTTGATCTCCCCACCCCCGAAGGGAGGAGCAGTCCTGTTAGGCCACAGAGGAGGGCTTTGCAGCCAGTCCTGAAGATACCTGATAAAACAGGATCAGATGAATGGGGAGGAGGTCCCCCCATCAGTGGACTTGTAAAGGGGCACGGTGGAGATGAGGGAGGGAGGGAGGGAGGGACTGGGAGGGAATGAGGGATCGGGACACGGCTGGGATACAGAGTTAATAAAATGTAACTGATAAAAAAAAATAAAATAAATAAAAAAAAAAGAAAACTTTAACAAGTGCAAAAAAAAAATAATATTACTATGTTATGGTACAATACCTATATGATCAAATAACATTTTGTACAATAACAAATCTAGTAAAATTTGTTTTATGTGAGAGAAAAATATTTTTGATTATGCATATTAAGGACTTTATAGAACTTTTATTATTAAAATAATATCTTAATTATATCATTAAATCTAGTAAAGGCAACAGCAAACCTGTAAAGAAAATAAAGTAGCCATCACAGTACTGCTTGCATTTTAGAATCTAGTTAAAGATTCTTCATGCTTATGGTATATTCAACAAGGTTGTAAAATATGAACATTTCTTTTAAAATAAATGACTCCATGTTTTCACAATGTAGTTTTTATTTAGCCTGGATTATGATGATTTTCATTCTCTTTTTTTTTTTTTAATTTTATTTTTTCTTATCAGTTACATTTTATTAACTCTGTATCCCAGCCTTGTCCCAATCCCTCATTCCCTCCCAGTCCCTCCCTACCTCCCTCATCTCCACCGTGCCCCTTTCCAAGTCCACTGATGGGGGGACCTCCTCCCCATTCATCTGATCCTATTTTATCAGGTATCTTCAGGACTGGCTGCAAAACCCTCCTCTGTGGCCTAACAGGACTGCTCCTCCCTTGGGGGGTGGGGAGGCCAAAGAGCCAGTCATTGAGTTCCTCTTAGAAACAGTCCTTGTTCCCCTCACTTTGGGAAACCAATTGGTTACTGAGCTACCAAAGGCTACATCTGAGCGGAGGTTCTAGGTTATATCCATATATGGTCCTTGGTTGAATGTCAGTCTCAGAAAAGACCCTGTGCCCAGATATATTTGGTCCTTGTGGAGCTCCTATCCTTTCTGTATCAGACTAACTCCCAATCTTTCTTATGATTTCCTGTACTCTGCCAAAGGTTTGGTCATGAGTCTTTGCTTTGAAAACACTGCTAGTTAGAGTCTTTCAGATGCGCTCAGTAGACTCCTGTCATACGTTCAATGCACATCCCATCTCTCTTTCTAAACGAGGAATGATCATCTTACGCCATGTCTGCTCTCTTGATTATCTTTTTTAGGTGTATAGATTTCATTATGTTTATCATATCTTATAGGTCTATATAAGTGAGTATATCCCATGTTTGTCTTTCTTCTTCTGGGATATTTCACTCAGAATGATCTTTTCTAGATCCCACCATTTGCCTGCAAATTTCATGATTTCCTCCTTTTTGATTGCTGAGTAATATTCCATTGTGTAGAAGTACCACAATGTCTGTACCCATTCTTCCATTGATGGACATCTGGGTTGTTTCCAGGTTCTGGCTATTACAAATAGGGCTGCTATAAACATGGTTGAGCAAGTGTCTTTTTTGTGTACTTGAGCAAACTTTGGGTATATACCTAGCAGTGGTATAGCTGGGTCTTGAGGAAGCACTATTCCTAATTGTCTTAGAAAGTACCAGGTATCTTTCCAGAGTGGTTGTACCAGTTTACATTCCCACCAGCAGTGGAGGAGGGTTCCCCTTTTTCCACAACCTCTCCAGCATGTGTTGTCAGTTGAGTTTTTCATCTTGGCCATTTTGATGGGTGTAAGCTGGTATCTCAGGGTTGTTTTGATTTGCATTTCCCTGATGGCTAATGAGGATGAGCATTTCTTTAAGTGTTTCTCTGCCATTCCATATTCCTCTGTCAAGAATTCTCTGTTTAGCTCTGTTCCCCATTTTTTAATTGGATTACTTGGTTTGCTGCTTTTCAGCTTCTTTAGTTTTTTGTATATACTGGATATCAGTCCTCTGTCAGATAAAGGGTTAGTGAAGATTCTTTCCCAATCTGTAGGGAGTCGCTTTGTTTTGATGACAGTGTCCTTTGCTTTACGGAAGCTTTTCAGTTTCATGAAGTCCCATTTATTGATTGTTGCTCTTATAGCCTGCTCTGTTGGTGTTCTGTTCAGGAAGTTGTCTCCTGTGCCAATGAGTTCTAGGCTGTTCCCCACTTTTTTTTCCAATTGATTTAGAGTATCTGTTTTTATGTTGAGGTCCTTGATCCACTTTGACTTTAGTTTTGTGCAGGGTGATAAATATGGATCAATTTTCATTTTTCTGCATGTAGACATCCAGTTGGTCCAGCACCATTTGTTGAAGATGCTGTCTTTTTTTTCCATTGAATGGATTTGGATTCTTTGTCAAATATCGAGTATTCATAGGTGTGTAGGTTTATTTCTGGGTCTTCTATGCGGTTCCATTGATCCTCCTTTCTGTTTCTATGCCAATACCATGAAGTTTTTATTACTGTTGCCCTGTAGTACAGCTTGAGATCAGGGATGGAGATACCTCCAGATGATCTGTTGTTGTACAGGATCGTTTTGGAGATTCTGGGTTTTTTGTTTCTCCATATGAAGCTGAGAATCTTTTTTTCAAGGTCTGTAAAGAATTGAGTTGGTATTTTGATGGGAATTGCATTGAATCTGTAGATTGCTTTTGGCAGTATGGCCATTTTCACAATGTTAATCCTACCAATCCATGAGCACGGGAGATCTTTCCATCTTCTGATATCTTCTTCGATTTCTTTCTTCAGAGACTTGAAGTTTTTCTCAAACAGGTCTTTTACTTGCTTGGTTAGAGTCACCCCAAGGTACTTTATGTTATTAGTGGCTATTGTGAAGGGTGTTGTTTCCCTAATTTCTTTCTCAGCCTTTTTGTCTTTGGTATACAGAAGGGCTTCTGATTTTTTTGAGTTGATTTTGTATCCTGCCACTTTGCTGAAGGTGTTTATCAGCTGAAGGAGTTTATCAGCTGAAGGAGTTCTCTGGTTGAATTTTTGGGGGTCGCTCGTGTATACTATCATATCCTCTGCAAATAGTGACACTTTGACCTCTTACTTCCCGATTTGTATCCCCTTGATCTTTAGTTGTCTTATTGCTCTGGCTAGGACTTCAAGTACTATGTTGAAGAGATATGGAGAAAGTGAGCACCCTTGTCTTGTCCCTGATTTCAGTGGGATTGATTTAAGTTTCTCTCCATTGAGTTTGATGTTAGCTATAGGCTTGCTGTATATTGCCTTTACTATCCTTAGGTATGTGCCTTGTATCCCTGATCTCTCCAAGACTTTAAACATGAATGGGTGTTGAACTTTGTCAAATGCTTTTTCGGCATCTAAGGAGATGATCATGTGGTTTTTCTCCTTCAGTTTGTTTATGCGGTGCATTACATTGATGGATTTCCGTATGTTGAACCACCCTTGCATGCCTGGGATGAAGCCTACTTGGTCATGGTGGATGATATCTTTGATATGTTCTTGGATTCGATTTGCAAGTATTTTATTGAGTATTTTTGTGTCAATGTTCATAAGAGAGATAGGCCTGAAATTCTCTTTTTTTGTTGGGTCTTTGTGTGGTTTAGGTATTAAGGTGACTGTGGCTTCATAGAATGAGTTTGGTAGTGTTCCTTCTGTTTCTATTTTGTGGAATAGCTTGAGGAGAATTGGAGTTAGCACTTCTTTGAAGGTCTTGTAGAATTCTGCGCTGAAGCCATCTGGTCCAGGGCTTTTTTTGGAGGGGAGACTGTTAATGACTGCTTCGATTTCCTTGGGAGATATAGGGCTATTCAGTCTTTCTACCTGATCTTGACTTAGTTTTGGTAGATGGAATCTGTCAAGAAAATTATCCATTTCATTTAGATTTTCAAAAATTGTGGCATATAGGCTTCTGTAGTATGACCTAATAATTGTTTGGATTTCCTCAGTGTCTGTGGTTATATCCCCATTTTCATTTCTGATTTTGCTGATCTGGATAGTTTCTCTCTGCTTTTTAGTTAGTTTGGCTAAGGGTTTGTCTATCTTGTTGATTTTCTCAAAGAACCAGCTTTTTGTTTCATTGATTCTTTGGATAGTTTTATTTGTTTCTAGTTGATTGATTTCAGCCCTTAGTTTGATTATTTCCAGCCGTCTGCTCCTCTTGGGTGTATCTGCTTCTTTTTTTTCTAGGTTTTTCAGTTGGGCCATTAAGTTGTTTGTATGTGATGTTACGAATTTCTTCTTGCAGGCACTTAGTGCTATAAATTTTCCTCTGAGCACTGCTTTCAACGTGTCCCATAAATTCAGGTATGTTGTGCCTTCATTTTCATTGAATTCTAGGAAGTCTTTAATTTCTTTCTTTATTTCTTCCTTAACCCAGCTGTCATTGAGTATTAAGTTGTTTAGTTTCCATGTGCGTGTCAGCTTTTTGCTGTTTCTGTTGTTGTTGATGTCTAGCTTTAGTCCATGGTGGTCAGATAGTATACAAGGGATTATTTCAATCCTTTTGTATCTGTTGAGGCTTGCGTTGTGACCCACTATATGGTATATTTTGGAGAAGGTTCCATGTGGTGCTGAAAAGAAGGTGTACTCTTTTGAGTTAGGGTGAAATGATCTGTAGATGTCTATTAGGTCCATTTGATTTAGGGTCTCTGTGAGTGCTTTTATTTCCCTATTTGGTGTCTGTCTAGTTGATCTGTCCCTTGGTGAGAGTGGAGTGTTGAAGTCTCCCACTATTAAGGTATTAGGATCAATGTATGATTTAAGCTTTACTAATGTTTCATTTACAAATGTCGGTGCTCTTGTATTTGGGGCATAGATATTCAAGATTGTGATGTCCTCTTGGTGGATTTTTCCTTTGATGAGAATATAGTGGCCCTCCTTATCTTTTTTGATTAACTTGGGTTAAAAGTCTGTTTTATTAGATATTAGGATGGCTACTCCAGCTTGTTTTCTGGAAACATTTGCTTGAAAAACAGTTTTCCAGCCCTTTACTCTGAGGTAGTGTTTATGTTTATCTTTGTTGCATAGGTGTGTTTCTTGGATGCAACAGAATGTTGGATCCTGTTTCCGTAACCATTCTGTTAGCCTGTGTCTTTTTATTGGTGAGTTGAGTCCACTGATATTGATAGATAATAGTGACCAATGCATGTTAGTTCCTTTTGTAATGGAGTTGGTGATCTTACCCTGTTTCATTGCTTGTTTTCTTTTCACTTTTGTTGGGATATCATCTGTATGCCCTGTTTTCTTGGGTGAATTTGTTTTCGTTGGATTGGAGTTTTCCTTCTAGTATCTTCAGTTGGGTTGGTTTGCTGTGTAGATATTGCGTAAATTTAGTTTTGTCATGGAATATTTTGTTTTCTCCATCTATGTTGATTGAAAGCTTTGCAGGGTATAGTAGTCTGGGTTGACATTTGTGCTCTCTTAGAGTCTCTATGATACTTGCCCAGGCCCTTCTGACTTTCATAGTTTCTGATGAGAAGTCCGGTGTGATTCTGATAGGTCTACCTTCATATGTTACTTGGCCTTTTTCTTTTGCTGCTTTTAATATCTTTTCTTTGTTCTGTAGATTTAGTGTTTTGACTATGATATGACGTGATGTGTTTCTTTTCTGGTCTAGTCTATTTGGAGTTCTGTAGGCCTCTTGTATATTTATGGACATCTCTTTCTTTAAGTTGGGAAAATTTTCTTCTATGATTTTCTTGAAAATATTTTCTGGACCTTGGAGTCTGGAGTCTTCTTTTTCATGAATTCCTATTATTCTTAGATTTTGTCTTTTCATAGCATCCTTGATTTCTTGGATATTTTGTGATTGGAACTTTTCTGATTTTACTTTTTCTTTGAGAGAAGTATCCATTTCTGCAAGTGTGTCTTCAGCTCCAGAGATTCTCTCTTCCATCTCTTGTATTCTGTTGGTGATGCTTACTTTTGTGGTTCCTGATCTTTTCTCCACGTTCTCCAGCTCAAGGGTTTTCTCATTTTGTGTTTTCTTTATTGATTCTAATTCTGTTTTCATGCCTTGCACCATTTCTTTCATGTGTTTGAATTTGGATTTCTGTCTCTCTATGATGGCCTCTATTTCTTTGTTCATTTCCTTTTTATATGCCACAAATTTTTCCTCTACTTGTGTATCTATTTGTTTGGCTATGTTTGCCTGTGTTTCTTTAAGGATTTTGTCTATTTCTTCCTTCTTTAGCTCCAATTGACTGGCCAAGTCTTTGAAAGATTTGTTCATTTCTTCCTTATGAGCCTCAAATAATTGGGCAATCATGGCTTTAAAATCATTTTCCTGTGCTTCTGCTGAATTGGAGTATCCATCGATTTTGGGGTTTGCTGGTGAAGTCATGATGTCCTGATTTATGTTGGAAGTGTTCTTTCACCTACCCCTGGCCATTGGCTTATCTGAAAACTGCCCTGTTTGTTTTTGGATTCTGCAGATCAGACTGGTACTGTCGTCTGGAGAGATCTTCAGCGTGTGCTGAGGACTAGCTGTACCTGTGGGAGGAAAGTACGCAGGTGCAAACGGGGCAAATGCAAGCGGCGTGTGTGTATGTGTGTGTGTGTGTGTGTGTGTGTGTGTGTAAGTGTGCGTGCACGTGTGTCTCAAGGGACAGAGTGATGGCTAATGTTGAACCCTTGAGTGTGTGTGAGGGGCTCTGCACTGTATATGTCTCAGGCGCTAGTGATGATCGCAGCGCAATTTCTGGCATTAACTGCCTTAACTCCTCAATTAGATCCACAGAGCAGCAACTTCAATGACCCTAGTGCCCCTCTGTTTCCCAAAGTGGGTATGTGGGTGGGAGGGGGTTCGATGCCTGGCTTTTGTTTTAGAAGGACCCAGGATCTGGGGATCTGCAGATTCTCAAGGGTGCACTCACTTACAGGCAGGTCACTTGGCAGAGATCGGATATCCAGGCTCTCTGCTCTCTGGTTTGGCCCTGCTTCTTTGATGTGCTCTGCCAGTTCTGTGCTGCTGTCACTGCCAGATTCTGAGGTCTTGCTGCAGCTGGAGATTTCAGGGTGGTCACGTCAGTAGGGATCGGCGTAACAAGGCTCTCTGTTCTCTGGTTTGGCCCTGGTTAGTCTTAAACTGGAGGGCTATTGTGCTTTGCCAGTTCAGTGCTGCTCCGCCACCAAGTCCCGCTGTATCTGGAGACAGGGTCGCTAGTCCCGATGCTTTCTGGGAAGTCCTGGGATCTCTTCACTGTGCTCTCCAAGCTTGGGAGCCCCAGTGCCTGGTGTGTCTAGGCTGTGTGGTGTTTCTGCCTGGTTTTGGTGAGTATATAGCGTATTCTCTGTCACTGTGGGATTGGGCGGGCCGTACCATCAGTGATGGCGATCCTGCGGAGCTAGGATGGCATCTAGCAGATTCGCGCCCTGGGAGGATGGTGCAGCGGCCGAGCGAATCTGGTACCCAGGGACACTTACTGCTGGCTTTTGCCTGCTGCTAACGGGCTTGGAGCTCTGCCTCGTGGCTGTAGTCCCCAGGCAGTTAGGTCTGCGCTGAGGAAGATGAGTTCGCTGTGCCGCTGTGCCGAGGAGGAAGGAGGTCTTGGGGAGGGGAGTGCCGGGAGATCAAAGGATCATTTCTCTCCTTTCCCAAACAAGTCCCTGGGTGACCCCGAGACCAAAGTTTTCACCTCCTGCGATGCTTCCCGTTGTTTAGAAAGCCTCACCGCCGTTCTCCTGGGTTAGAGGTCCCTCCTTTCACCAACTCAGAAGCCTAGGCATTCCACCAGTCAGAAACTGTGTGTGCTAGTCGCCATCTTGGCTCCGCCCCCTCTCAATTTTCCTTCTCTACTATAGCATAGAATGTTGTATAAAATGATATCTGTCAGTGCTTAGAATGAAAACTCTCTAATCTAAGTTCATTTAGTAACACTCACAGAATTATTAATAAAATATAGAATGGTATCAAATTCATGTCAATTATTGTGCTAATTTTCTTTTCTATCTAAAGTTATGTAACAAGCTAGATCCTACTTTTAAAAGACTACAGTAAATATACTTTGAAAAAAGTCATGTACTAAATTGCAATTTTTTCCAACAGGATATTTTACATATTTCATTTTATACATTCCATTTTATTATTTAAAACAAGTTTCGTTTTTACCAAAATATATGAACAGTAAATGCAAATGCCTTTCCAAATAAGATTAAAATGAATTATTTACTATTACCCAATTCCTTCTCATTTAGTATATACAGATTAATTTTTTAAATAAAATTAGCGTCTTTATACTTTAACAATTTCATAACGCATTTACTGAATTTTTGTCATTTCACCCCCCCTTACTATTTCTAATACCATCATCTTCCACTAAAACCACTTCTTCATCCAAAAAGGTCTATCTACTTTGATTTTTTTAAAAAACTTTTTCCATTGTTACTATTACTATTATTATTTAATATTTATTCACTTTGTATTCTAGTTGTATTATCTCCTTCTGTTCCTACCCTCCCTCCCTCCCTCTTTCCCCTATATGTCCCTCCCCTAGTCCACTGATAGAGATGATTCTCTTCCCCTACTGTCTGACTAGCCTATCAGGTCTCATCAGGACTGGCTGGATCTTCTTTCTCCTTGGCCTAGTAAAGCCTTCTCACCAGGGGGAGGTACTAAAAGGGCAGGCAATCAAGTTCATGCCAGTGACTGCCCTGTTCCCCTTACTAGGGAAGCCACATGGAGACTGAGCAGCCCATAGACTACATTTGAGCAGGTGACATAGGTCCTCTCCTTGGTTGATTCATCAGTCTCTGCAGGCCTACTTGGGCACAGACATTTTAGCTCATATGATCTCCTTGTGGATCTCCTGTACCCTCCAGGTCTTTCTATTTCCCCTTCTTCCACAAGGTTGGCAAGCATTGTATCTTTGACAGCTGAGTCTTACAGTTCTTGTGGATAAAAATTGCATTGAGAGTGATCTTTAGGTCCTGTTTAACCAAAAATTCACAGGGAAGTATCCCATATATGGTAGCAGGACAATTACTTTTAAACTCTAAAAAAAATTTTTTTAGAGAATTTCTTAGATGAATCTTTGTCATCTCACATCTTGCTGGAGCCTAGCCTGTCCCAGCTGGTCTTCTTCATTTCCCATGCTAGGCTTCTGGACGGGTAAGTAAATATGCATTTCTCAGGCAGGACAGGCCAAATTCTGTTGGCTACCAGGCAGGAACAGAAGTACCATGAGATCAAAGGTCCATTCTCTCTCTCTCTCTCTCTCTCTCTCTCTCTCTCTCTCTCTCTCTCTCTCTCTCAGAAACAGCTAGAATGCTCAGACCCAGGTTCAGACACAAGGCAAAGCTCCTGGTCTCACCTGGGATGTGGAAAAGAGTTTTCCACAGGGTGTTACAGTTAGTCCTTTCTAAAGAGATTGCTGGTACCAGACAGCAGTGGAAACGTGGTTGTTCCTAAGACCGTGTATAGGCCTTTGGTTAAGCTGCTGTGGTAACAGCAGAGGATTTGGGCAAGTGCCAATGCCTCAATGGTTCAAGGCCTAAATAATTAGCCTCTGCTTTGTTGCCAGTCAGCTACTTACTTCCTCTTCCTCTGTGACCAAAGCAGCTATGGCTGCCTGGCCTTCAGTCAAGCCCAGACATCCAGCATTGAATTCTGAAAGATGGAGGGAGCCACACCTTCCCCAGAGTAAATAACACATCTCAGATGGTTGTGGTGGAGGAATGGAGTTAGAGAGAGCTCAAGGAAGCATTTATTTTATGAATGAGGGATATTATAGAACTTGGGCAGTGAGAGGGGTTTTGAGGGTGAATGCATTTGAATGCTGGGGTTAGAAGACCAAGGGATACTTCATTTACATGGAATAGCTCAGTCCTCTCAGAAGAAAAGGAACACAATACTTAATTACCCTATGGGTGAGGGAAGAACTCTAGAGATTGTCAAAGGTTGAAAGTCTAGACACCAAGACATCTCATTAGCATAGTGTGGATGTTCCCAGGAATCCCCTGGTGCATATTGAATGGGTTTATTTTCAGGAAAGTGTGGGACCTGTAATTTTCTCTGAGGGCTATGAGACTCTCCTTAGTTGATCTGGGGTTTCCCCAGACCAGGGGAAAAGGAGGGAACCCAGCTGAGGAACTGAGTCTGTCATCTTCTCAAAGATCCCAGGCACTATCCAGACTTTGCCCTTACCAGCAGGACCCAATGAATCTATTTTTGACATATTTTCGCTACTTTTCTTGTTCTAATTTTTCCAGTGCCTCCATTTTTCTTTAAAATATATATATATATGTGTGTGTGTGTGTGTGTGTGTGTGTGTGTGTGTGTGTGTGTGTGCATGCATCTGTCTGTTGTTGTATATGTTCATATATATGTACAAATAATATACATATACTCAGAAAATCAGCTGAGTCCATTAATATTAATCCTGTCTACATGTTTGAGTCTTACTACTTGGGACTGAAGAAACTATCACAGGGCTTTTCTCTAAAGACAGCTAATTTCATAGTTCTATTCAGGCATTGATTGTCTCTGCCTTTTTTTCTAGGAGTAGAATCTTCCCAAGTTTCTCCAATTCACATCAGCATGTTGAGTCATTGAGTGATGTTGTCATTTAAGTCTTGTTTAGGCATATACCATATAATATCTAGAATGTATGGGTATTCCATAGTGTTTGCATAAAATATTATGAAACAGTATATTTGTTAGGTATCTTTTAAGCAAATTTTATCTACGATGAAGATTAATTCTAATGGTTATATTTCATTAGATGACCTATATCTTATTAGATAATTTCTGGTAATGGAATACTGCAGGACCGACTATTACCAGGTTGGTGTTACTCTATGGCTACAATTAGTAAACAATTAGCTACTTTTCTAGCCACTTACCTTAACCAAGGCAATTTATGGAAGGAAGTGTTTATTTGACACTTACAGTTCCAGACTTGTTTCATCTATATAATATCCATTTTTTAGTCAGCTTTTTAGATTAATACAGCTCTTATCTTTGATGGTTCAGTATGTTTTTGTAGAGAACAAAATTATGATGTATGCTTTATAATCCTACCTATCTATAATCTAATGATTATAATCCTATCTATAATCTAATGATTGCAGAATAGAGACTACTAATATTCAGATGTTTTTTTATATATGTATTAGGTATTAAATCATGTTATGACTTTTATACTCGTTGTTGTCTTCTTTTTCCTTATTTGCTTAGGCACTTCTCTAACATTATTTTGCTTTCCTTGTAGATGCTTAAATATATATACCGTTATCTTCATTCTGAAGTAGTTCTCCCAGTATTCTATGTACAGCTGGTTTTGTTATAAATTATTTAATTTGAATTTTAAAATTGATTTTTATTGTTTACTGTATTTATATAACACACACAAATACACACACAACTACATAGATTTGTTTTGTAAATTTTCTTCCAGGTTGTCATAAAAGATATATCAGGTTCATGACTAAGTTTGGATGTCATACATTTCATGTCTCATTTTTGTTCTACTTCTGTATAGTACACTAAAAGTATTAAGAGATTTATTTTTTCCACTAAAGAAAAGTCATTTAACTTCCAGTTTCCCTGGATGTCTATTCCTATTCCTGATCATAGAAAAGAAAAAGTACATGGTCAATTTACTTTCACAGGATAATCTATTAGCTCTATAACTATTTTGAACTTCTTGATATGATTTAAAATGATATAATAAAATGTCTTTATTTATTGAAATACTTTCCTTAAAAATTTGGATTCTAAAATGGTGAATTGTATATTTCCATGTAAGTTTCAAATAATAAAATTGTCATAATTTAAATTAAATAATGTAATTCTGACATAATTTTTATTTTTACTTTATGGTAAAAAAGCAAAATCTATGCTTGATAGCAGTATTATTATTCATATTTTAGAACATGGTAAATGTAATAATTGCTCATTAGTGATCACCTATCCTTAATACCTAAGAAAAAGGCTTAAATATCTAATAAACCACCTTTACTATTCAACTATGAAATATTCTTTGGCAAATCACTGACATTCTTTCTTGGTGTTAGCTCACAGACTATAGACACAAAATACATTTTCATATTTTTAAGAAAATAGATTTATTGTACAGTTTATTCTAATCATGGTTTTTCCTCCCTAACACCTCCCAGATCCTTCCTACCAACCTTCCCATCTAAAGTCATATATGTTCTTACTCTTTCTCATTAGAAAGCAAACAGGCATAAGATAAAATAATAAAATATGATAAAACAAAGCAAGCAAGCCAAAATAAGTCAAAGCAAATAAACACACACATATACATATATAGATCAAGAAAAACATAGACTCAGAAATGCACATATAGTGAACCCATTAAAAAATTGGAAGCAATAACCATAACATACAGGCAAAGGACCTATAAAGTTTCTTTAAAAAGTCCTAAGGAAGCATTATGAGACAGAGTACTCCCAGAAATGCCATTGGGTTCATTGTGGGTTGTCATTTATGCTGGAAATGAGAACTGCCTTTCAAGTGATTTGTATCTCCAAGGAGAATCTATTGGGAAAAACAAAACAAAACAAAACAAAACATTTTTTTTTTCATGTGGAATAGTTATCAGTTGAAGATTGCTTCTGGATTAGAGATACAGCTTGAGTCAACTTGCCCTCTCTGCCCTGGGACACCATCTCATGCTAGGTGAGTAGGTGCTGTGTGTGCTGCTACAGTCTCTGTGAGTCCATAGGTTTATTGCTCCTTCTGTGTTTAGGTCTCGTTTCCTGGTGTCTTCCATGCTCTCTGAGTTTTTCAATATACTCAACACTTCTGCAGGGTTCGCTGGGATTTGAGGAGAGGGAGTTGATAGAAATATTCACTTTAGTCAAGATCTTTCACTCTCTGCACATTGTCTGGCGTGGGTCTCTCCATTTATTCCCAACCACTCCAGGAGGAAGCTTTTCTGATGACGGCTGAACAAGAGACTGCTCTATGAGAACGGCCGGCAGGATGTCAATAGGGATCTTTTAATTCCTATTTTCCTTCATCAGAAAAGCAGAATTTTATTTTATTCTAAGTCTCTGAATTATCTTGTCTCGTGTTCTTAGCTACCCAAGCAGTGCCAGAATCTCATGGAGTAGGCCTGTAGTCCTTAAATTCATCTAGTTATTGACTAATTACGCCCACAAGCTACTTTTGTTTTCTTTCCACTAATGCACTAGTGTGTCTTCTAGGCAGGCCATCATTTTGGATCAAAAAGTTTTGCAGATGCTGTGTGTTTACCTTTCTTCTTGGGTAACATGCAGAGTACCTCCAAATACCAAGTACCGTAGGAGTTAAGGCTTTAGGAAGGCACTGTCTTGTCTTTTCAGAGCTGTTGTTTTTAGCAATGGGGCCTTACCATCAGTTTGTAGAGGACAAGTACACATGTTTGTTTGGGGATTGCCATGGGATCCTTTTTGCCAATAATTTAAATATATATATATATTCATTTGGGGGAACTGAAAGCTTTATTTGATTACAAAAGATATCCATCTGAAGCCCATTCCCCTAGTTATTTGGCAATCTCATATTGGTATATATATTTATATATTTATGAAGTTCCTAATGTATTGGGTTTTCATATGACTCCTCAAAAGGCTTTAATTTTTTGCTGCCATTCCCTCATTTCTGTCTTGATTTCCTCCTCCCACTCCCTCTGCGTTTGATCCTTGGTTCCAGTCCCATCATTCATCTATCCACAACTCTCTATTCTATTTCTTCTACATCGGAAATTCTGTCCCTCCCACTGTATTCCCATACTCTAAATTTAACCTCTATGTTCATATGGACTGTAGCCTGCTTACCAAATATTTAACAGTTAACATCTCTGTATAAATGAACAAGTACCATATTTGTCCTTTGGAGTCTGGATTACCTCACTTGTAATATTTTTTAAATCCATCCATATACCTAAATATTTCATGATTTTGCAAACAACTGAGTAATACTCATTTAAGTACATGCAGCATATTTTATATTTATTCAGCCATTGATGGACATCTAGGCCGTTTCCAATTTCGGAATATTATGAATAGAGCAGCAGTGAACATATTTGAATAAATGTCTCCTTAATAATGTGTAAAGTCCTTTGGTATATTCGTAAGAGTGTTACAGCTAAATTTTAAGGCAGATCTATTCCCAACCTCTAGAGGATTCAGAACACTGATTTCCATAGTGGCTGTACATTTTTGCATTCCTATCAGAAATAGACAAGTGTTTCCCTTTTCTCACATCTTCACCAGCATGAGCTTGCATTTGTTTTATTGATCATGGTCATTTTGAGTGGTGTAAGATAAAATCTCAAAGTACTTTGATTTGTATTTTCCTGATAACTAATGATTTTGACTATTTTTTAAGTACTTCTTGTCTATAAAATATTAATGTCCAGATCTTGCTTTGTTTTCTAATTATAACACATTCAAAACACCTTATGATATTTTATGTGACATTTAAGGAAAAAAATTAAATATTACAGCATTGTTGGGGCAATATTTTAATTGAGGAATATTAGAATTACCGATAACATGGAGCAAATGGGCACAGTTTCGGGGTATGAAAAAACCACAGAAGTTAAAAGAGATTTGAACAAACAAGGAGAGATTTTCTGTCTTTCTATCTATGTGTGAGGGTTTTATCAACAGCAACAGTATTCCTCATTGCCTGACACTCTTCACCATTTAAGGTTCCTCTTCATGCCTAAAGGAAGATATTTAAAGACTAATATGTCCTTAATTATTTGTGTCATGGAAACATTAAGCTCAACAGCAAAAGCTGACATGAGAGAAGAACAAAACATGTAGGAGATTTTACTCAACCTGAACATGTCACAGAATGTTGAATACCTGAAAACTGTCATAATGAATTACATCATCATCTCCAATATCTTGGCGAAAATAGGTATCTAGCTTATACTGTTGAGAATACTGAGACTTTTGATGTTTCCATGTGAATTTTCATTATCATATTTAGCACGAAACACACAGCATAAAGTTCATGGCAGACTATCAGAGAAGGGAACAAGTATAGTAGATGAGTAAAGATAATTAAAATTCTTTGTAATTATAGTTCATTTTTAAGAAGTGAAATTGGAGTTTTATTTATGCCTCTATTCTTTCACCAATTACTTACTGATTGATCTTCAGGTGTTTTAGAGTTCTGCCTTTTTTACTTATTTTTACTCATTTTACTTATTTTTACTTATTATGGTTTTTACTTATTTTTTCCTTCTGAAAGTGACAGTAATTTATTTTACATGTATCTATCAATTTGTATAGAGAAAACAAAGATTTACCTAAAATACAAAAGTTGAATGTGTAACATGATATTCGTTAGGTGTTAATACTTGTATGTTTTGTTCTGAGAGGATGGTATATACTGAATAGACATGGGATTCATGTGGTATAGATCCTCTCAGCCTGGTGATTACTTTGTCTTACATGGATGTTGCTTCTTAATACTAGTCTTCTAAATGAAGATGACAAGGGCTAGGCCACTCTAGATGCACAAGGGCCAAATTATTCAAGGTGAAATGAACTTTTGTTCATACGTCATTCCATGGACATATGGAGAATGTTTGTTTCTGCAGCTGCAGAAATTAGCCAATATTCATGTATTCACTCATAAAAGCGTCAGCTTTTTTAGAGTAAAATGAAAAGAGCCCCGAGAATTGATTGGTGTCATTAACATATTTATCAGGAGATTTCATAATAATAATTTTAAAGTCATATTCCATAGATCATCAATGGATGGCACAAATCCACCATACTTTAAAAGTTCTATAATGTATTCTGGCCATTATCAAAAAGGAACACAGACATCAAAAGTGTAAAAGGCAAATTTGTTGGAGAAGAAAAAAATCTGGAGTGGAGAGTATAAAAAGAATGGAAAAATTTCACAGACTACTTAAAGTTTTATGATGGTTCAATTTGCTAGTAATGTAAAGAAATATTTTATTCATTTCATGCCCCTGTTAACTTACACAAACTTTGATAAGCTCATCAAAACAAACATTATTTTATGACAACCTTCCAGGTATCTGCAAAGTCTGACAAAACATGTATGTAAATGAGAGAAAAATTAAATTTTTCATATTTGTCTCTTACCAGCACTGCTGTATGTTTAAACATTAAGGTGAATTGAAACTACATTGAAAGTACCAAAGCAAGAGAGCTTTTTACAGAGATGGGGATTCAGCTTGGGATCAACAGTAATTTATGAATAATATTATAGTGGGTATAAATTGTGTAGAAGCCTACCATTCTGATAAATCATACTCTGCCAAATCTAAGTTTTCTTTCATTTATTTTTGAGAGATAAACAGTACAGAATTTCTATGTCAACCAATTTTAAGTGTATAATTTATTATTAAATACATTCAGAGTCATGAGATATCCTCATGACTCACTGACTAATTTCTGTAAAACTTCCTCACTCCCATTAAAAAGAATCTACTCATGACTACCCCAATTCTGTCATCCTCTGTTACATTTTCTGTCTAAATACCTTACATAACTAGAATACTGATGACAAGTCTCTTTTGCAGTATAGTTCATAGATTTTCTATTGCTGTGACAAAACACGGTGACCAGAGCAACGTGAGGAGGAAAGGGTTTATTTGGCTTACACTTCCAAAGCACTCTTCAGCACTGAAGGAGGCAGAAGAGGAACTCAAACAGGGTTGTAACCTGGAGGCAGGGCTAATGCAGTGGCCACCAAGAGGTGCTACTTACTTTTCTTGGCTGGTTCATCTTGGCTTATTCAGCCTGCTTTCTTATAGGATCAAGAACCACCAGCCCAGGGACAGCAACATCCCCAAAAGGCTGGGCCCTCACTCATTGATTACTACTTAAGAAAATGTAATACAGGTTTACCTACATCTTGATCCTATTGAGGTTATTTCTTTTTTTTCCCTTATTTTTCATTTAAGAATAAAAATTATATTGTAATTTTTAACATTTTGCTTTTGTACTTTAACATTTGAGGTGAAGTGTTGATACAGGTGAAGTGTGGAATGTATCCTTTCAATGCTGATTTCTCTCCCCAGCTATCTGGTTTCAATCTGGACATTGCATTGTAATGGTTATTCTAGGCATCACCTGTCTCAAGTTTGTGTAAACATGCCACTATTTGTTCCCTGTAATTGTCAATTAAATAACCAGCAATGCTGTGCAATGGAGAAAATAGGGTGGGACATCCTGGTCCAAATGGAGGAGAAAGAAACCAGTGGTGAGAGGGGAAAGAGATCAGCAGACGAGGACTTCGAACCATGTGGAAGGATGAATCGGACCTAAGATATGACTAAAAGCAAGTATAATGGATGAAATCTGAGTGGAAGAAAACTATGCAGGCTTGGAGGTTTAGGATTGAGTACCTATTGCCAAACATTGTGCTTTAGGCTAATTAAATAAATCCCAGTCTCTGTGTCGTAATTTAGGTAAACAGCTGGTTTAACAATAACAGCTGTTTAACTAAAAGATAAACCAATAATAAATATTAATATTCAACAACAGTGAAGTTTTACATATATGCATACTTGTAACACAGTAAAGATTATTCACGTAAGGCACCAAAAGGCTTCAGCTTGAATACAGTCACAATGAACTGAAAATCACTAGTAGTGCATCTGTGCCACATTAAAGGCGAAAGTCACTTAATGCCTCCTCCTGGTATCATTTGATCAAGAACATGTCTAGTTTTGAATTCTGCCCTGCATCTTCCTTCATTACTCCATGTTTGTTGCATGAGTCTGAATCTGTGCCTGCTGAATGCTATTTGTTGAGTCTGTCTTTGTAGCAGTATACATATCTGAGTATGTGTTCTTGTGTGTCTGTATCTGAGTGTGTCACAGAATTTTTTAACAGTTTTAGAAATGGATTATTTTACTGATTAAAGCTGATCTCAACTAGCACAGATAATAAACAATACTACAAATCTCATGGTTTATTTACTTATTTATTTATTCACTGTTCTATCATTTGGCAAAGTGTGGATCTGGTTTTACATTCTCTGTTTTGCTTTCACTATGTCTTCTCTTGTCCTCTACCTATTTGAAAATGAATTTGTGCCCATGTGAATGTTGTCTTGAGAATCTGCCATTGGCTTAGTGTCACCAACAAAAGGCTTTGTGTCTCCAACAAAGAACGTCTTCTCACAAACAAAGGTCTTTGTTCTGTTTTTTTTGTTTTTGTTTTTGTTTTTTCTACACAGAAATTACTGTTGTGCCAGAAATGCGATACCCCAAAAGAGCACCACCAGGAGGCGAGTCCATTGAAAACCACATGAGGATTTTTTTATTACAAATTACAAATTACAAGCTGCAGCTTGGGCCCATACCACCCACCGATGAAGCAGTGAGAACCCAGAGCCCTGTGCTCAGGTTAGTTGGGTGATTTAAAGATTCTGGTCCCTCCCAGCATGCCCAAGGTAGGGGCGATTCCTGCCTGGCAAGCATCTATTGAATTGATTGGCTATAGGAAGTTCCCCAAACCATTAATGACCTGGTGTCCCTCCCTAGGGGGATGGGCCAGTTTCCTAACAACTGTATCTCTAGTGGGTGGGGAAAGAATGCAGTATGGCAGGTTCTTCCCCTCAGGGCATTACTGGACCTCACCCAGCTAATTCAGGCCTTAAACTTTAATAATAACTGCTGATTTTTAATCTTTTGGTCTCTCATTACCACATGGGGAAGAGTGAACCATACTTTACAGAAATCATTTTTTTTAATTTTTATTATTTAAAATAGATTCTTCTTTTGTACAATAGATCATAACCATAGTTTCCCTTCCTTCAACTCAGTTCCTCACAGATTCCTTCTTTCCTAGATGGACTCACTCTCCATTTCCTCTTCAGAAAGAGCAGGCCTCCAAGAGACAACAACCAAATGTGGCAAAACAAGATAGAGTAAGACAAGGCAAAAGCCCTCATGTCTACGCTGGACAAGGCAACCTAAATATGAGGGAGAGTATTACAACAGCAGACAAACAAGCCAGAGATACACCAACTCTCACAGGAGTCCCACAAAAATTCCAAGCTAAAAGTCATAACATGTACAGAAAGAACATGGTGTAATCCCATGTAGGTCCCATGCTTTCCACTTCAGTATCTTTCAGCCCATATGATTACTACTTAGTTGGTTCAGTAGACTATGTTTTCTGCATAGGCTGCCTCTCTTTCTTTGGGCCTCAAATTATAACAGACATTGGTTAACCAATTTTACAAGTTCTGCACCACCATTGCCCTAGTACATTTTGCAGGAAGGGCACATTGTAGGTCATGGTTTTTGGCTTGATTGGTATCCAAGTTTCTCTTTCTTTAGTCTGCAGAGTAACCTTTTCATGCCAAAGACACTAGAACATAGGGGTCAATGCTCCATGAGGGTACCAGCTGGAACTCCTATGCTCAGTGAGCTGCATAAATGTTTTCCTCAGGATCAGAATTTTATAAGGGATTATGACACTCCATTGACCACAACTGAACCACATAACAAACAGTATTACAAACAACATGCTTACCAACCACTATATGTATGTTTCCTTGAATGTTTATGTTGGATATTCATTTTATAAGGAATTTATAAGCCTATATTCTCTACTTTAGTAATTGATTAGCTTAACAAGTACACAGACATACATGCTTTACTCTTGTGTCAGAGGCACAGAATACATAACCTAAAATTATAGTTATACATTAGCTTATGTTGTAAATTTTTATTACATGAGGTAAGAATGGTTGGCTCTTACATTATTCTCTTAAAGGAAAGTTAAACAAGTTAAACAAATAGACTGAGTACATAGTTGGGTGACCAGTCTTAAGTCTTAAGTTATCTCAAGGTGTATGGTAAACGTTGGCTATGAGGTCTGACAAAAGCTCCAGTCTTTCAAATGCAAGAGATATATTCATCATAATGCACCACCCATAAATATATACTAAAAAATGTTAAAAACTACAATTTTTGAGGTTGTTACAAAGAATATGTGATGCCATCAAGCAATAACTAGAAGAGCACATCATTTTAGAGTTAAATATTAACATAATTATAGTTGTATTCTATGAAAGCACTGGCAAGTGCCCTCTTCACTAAAGAAAAATGTGTCTTGATAAAGCAGATTTAGGATACTGCGCATGGTGACCCTTTATGTTCAATTGAATAAATTTATGACCCAGAAGATGGAGGAACTCTTAGGGATATTTAATGTAATATGGTAAGTCATGTCTTTAAACTTTAAAGACTATTTCAAACCTATCACATTCCACATCACTGTTGAAGATACGGACATAGACAGAATAGCCCTATATATATTCTAAAGAGATAAAAGTACAAATAAAATATTGAAGGAGCAAGTAGATTATAAGTCATACTATTGTTAGATCTTCTTACTACTAGATTTGATACTTATAAAAAATGGCAGGAAATGGCTGGCAGAAATTTTATATCAGTGAAATTAAACTACATGTTTTAATGATTAAAGATCAAAAGCTTAACCTTCTCTACCATAAGGAAGAGCCTGGTGAATGAAGAAGGAGCTGTTCTCTAAGTGCTTCCTACTTTACTGCTTTCTTCCAACTATACCTAGTTGGACATTTGATTCACTAAGAGCTAGTAAATCTGCAAAATTTGTGTAAAAAATAATAACCTTTACCAAATATGTATTTTCCATTTAGAACAAAGATATAGAACCATCATACTGTTTTAAATATCACAATATTTTAAATTTTTTTTAAAAAATTACAGTTTATTCACTTTGTATCCCAGATGTAGCCCCCCTCGTCCCCTGCCAATTCTGCCATCCCTCACTCTTCTCCTCTCATGACCCTCCACAAGTCCACTGATAGGGAAGGTCCTCCTCCCTTTCCATCTGAGCCTATCCTATCAGGTCTCATCAGGACTGGCAGCATTGTCTTCATTTGTGGCCTGGTAAGGCTACTTTCACCTCAGGGGCAGGTGATCAAAGAGCCAGCCACTGAGTTCATGTCAGAGACAGCCCTTAGTCATCAGGGAACTGCAAATCAAAATGACCTTGAGATTTCACCTTATAGCCATCAGAATGGCTAAGATCAAAAACTCAAATAACAACACAAGCTAGAGAGGATGTGGAGAAAGGAGAAGCCTCCTCCATTGCTGGTGTAAACTTGTACAATCACTTAGGAAATCAATCTGGAGCTTTCTCAGACAATTATGAATAGTGCTACCTCAAGATCCAGCTATACCACTCCAAAATATGCTCAAGTACACAACAAGGACATTTACTCAACCATGTTCATAGCTTCTTTATTCATAATATCCAGAATCTGGAAACAACCTATATACCCCTCAACTGAGGAATGGATACAGAAATTGTGGTATGCTTGCACAATGGCATACTATTCAGCAATTAAAAAGAAGGAAATCATGAAATTTGCAGGCACTCTCATAATATTAATTTCTATATTGAAAATCCATCACATTTTAATTCATTATCAGTTGACAACCACATAAATGTTGATACCACATGTTGATAGTTCAATGAAGATTTTTTCATCATTGCCTTTTTTGAGAATTGAATTATACCTCATAGTTGTTGGTTATTAATATTTTTATTGATTTATCTTTTAGTTAAGCAGTGGTTATTCCTAAACCAGCTGTATACCCAAACCACCTCACAGAGACTAGGATTCATCTAATTAACCTAGGATACAATTCTGGGTAATAATTACTCCATCCTAAACCTCCAAGCCTAAATAGCTTCCTCCCATTCAGATGTCCCACATTATACTTGCCTTTAGTCATATCTTAGGTCAGGTTGGTTCATCTCCCCTGGTGTTACTAGGTTTTCCCTCCAGATCTCTCTTCTCAGAGCTCTCACTTGTTTCTTTCTCCTCCCCCCCCCCAGACCAGGATGTCCCACCATATTCTCTCCATTGCTCAGCATTAGTTGGTTGTTTTATTGAAAATACAGAGAACAAATGGTGGATGCTTACACAAACTTGAGACAGTTGATGCTTAGAATAAGCATCACAATGCAATGTCTGGATTGAAACCAGAGAGTGAGGTAGAGAAATAAGCATTTGAATGAACAAGGGCAAATTGTATACATTCCACAAGAATATTATACCAACACAAAGTTATAAATGTTTTGCTTTTAATTCCCAGTTCAAAGTATAACCTAATTATTTGTAATGGTAATGTTTATTTAGGATTATTTGGATCTCGGTACAAACTACCTGTAGTGAAAAAAAATATTTTCCCATTTTTTTAATGTTGAAAGGATGATAATGGAGCTCCTGTCCCTTCCAGGTGTTTCTATCTCTACCTTCCTCCATGAGGCTCCCTGCATGATGCTGAGACTCAGCCAAACTTGGGGCAGGGAATCTTATGAAAGAAGGGGGAGATAGAAAGATATGAAGGGGACAGGTGTTCCATAAGAACAGCAGAACCAAAAAATCTGGATACAGGGGTGTTTTCTGAGACTGATTCTCCAAGTATGTACAATTCATAACCTAGATCCCCTGCACAGATGTAACCCATGACTGAGTGTCCAAGTAGGTTCCCTAGTAATGGGAACAGGGACTGACTCTGACAGAAACTGATTGCCCTGCTCTTTGATCACCTCCGCCCCAGGGGGATGCAGCCTTACCAGGCCACAGAGGAAGACAATGCAGCCACTCCTGATGAGACCTGATAGACTAAGATCAGATGGAAGGAGAGGAGGACCACCCCTATTAGTGGACTGCGAGAGGGCCATAGGTGGAGAAGAGGGAGGGAGCCAGCACTTTTCCTGATTTCTTTGTAGTGTGTTTCATGGATGCCTAAAATAATTTATGATGGATAGTTCAATTTGCTAAAACATTGGTTCTACTCATAGTCTCTCTTATTACATACTCTATGACACAGGAAAACAACTGGGATTGCCTATAAGGAGTAATGGTATTTAATATTTCAAGCAAGTAAGGTTAAAATTCTGCTGTGGGGGTTGCAAAATGATAATTTTTTAACATATTCCACTCTTACATAAAATGTTCTGTTCTGCAATTTCATGCTAGTTAAAACACAAATGGATATTTTCACCATAATGATAGAAATATGCCACATTTTCTTCAAAAGTGATTCAAAATTGTAGAGAACATTAAATTTGAATTCCTTAATTCTAATACTTAACTTTTCTATAGGGAAAAAAAATCAAAGCTTAATAGAAACTAGCTGCCAATGACATTTATGCAATATGAATAGAAGACTGCTTCTAAGGTCTGTGTTTTAAATATGACATTAATGATTAGTTTTTGCTTAACTAAAAGAAGATAAGAAAAGGGTATATTTAAGTGAATAAGTGAAGATATTGAAATCCTACATAGCTATACAGACTCTTTCTGCCTTACGTATTTTTCCCAACAAATTGTATGAGGCTTTAGAGATAGCTCAGCAGGTAAAGTTTTACGGTAAAATTATGAGGAAGTGAGTATGTATACCCAGTACATATGAAAAGTGCCAGGAATTGTTGCCCATACCTGCAATGCTAATGGTAAGGATCTGAAGACAGGTGGGATGCTATCTTGTTGTTTAGCCTTTCTACTGGGCTTGGCAAGCTGAAGATTAAGTATAATATCCTGTCTCAGAAAATAAGGTAAGGTTGTGATTGAGGAAGACATCAGATATCACCCTTTATCCTTCATATGCACATCCTCCCATATTTATATTCATCTTCCCATATACCTATGTACACACAAAATTTTATACAAGCATAAACACATATGTATAATGAAATAAAATATATCTGATATTTACATTAGATCCAACATGAAGAATGAGTTGTAAGGTAGAATGGGATGCTATTCAAGTGTTAGCAAAAAGTAAAACTTATAAGTAAATAGATCTAAAAGTAATCTGCCTGTTAAGGTAAGTCATACCTGAAATAACAAAACTGTGTTTTTTTCTTATTTGTAGACATTAGCATATATGATTCAGATAGGAAGTGTGGAGTAGATATGACCTTCCTGGGGAAGTGTATCACTGGAGATGGACATTGAGATCTCAGATGCTCAAGCCAGGCCTGTGCGGCTTTCTCTTCTTGCTGCCTGTGGATCCAGATGTACATCTCTCAGATCCTCTCCAGTAACATGTCTACTTGCATGCTGCCATGCTTTCCAAAACGATGATAATGGACAAACCTCTGAACTGTAAGCCAGTCCCTATTAACTGTCTTCCTTTATAAGAGTTGTTTCGGTTGTGGTGTCTCTTCCCAGCATAACAAACCCTAAGACAGTAGCTATAAAGGGATCAAGAGGAAAGATATCTTTCAGGGAAGTAGGAATAGAATGGAGTGCTATAAACAAATAAAGAATAAAGTAGAATAGGATAATTACATGAGGAGTTGGATAAAAGTACTGGGTAAAAAACAGAAAAAGAGAAGGAAACTATATTAAAGATATTTTGTAAAAATATATGGAAACCTAATACTGTAGAAACTTTCTAAATATATATATATATATATATATATATATATATATACATATGATAAGAATTAAAAAGGAATCATCATACAAAAAAGAGGCAATGTACCAAATAGCCACCATGTTATCAGTGCTGGGATCTTTTAACCTTGCTCAATCCTTGCCAGAAAGGAAGGTTCCCCACAAATTCACTCCCCAAACATCCATCACTAACAATGAATATTGGTTAGTCTCCAAATCCTGATAAAAAGGTCCTTTTTACCAAAAAAAGAAAGAGCTTAATTTTACTATTGAAATGTATTTAAGCTGGTACCCAACTATAGTCTGTATCCGTAATGACTAGTGATCATAGTGCTGAAAGGCACTTTTCACACTACCAGAGTTAAAATTAATCATCAATACTTAACAGGCACACACCCTCCAACTCTTTATCACAATCTGCCTACAAACAATATTCGTTCAATAGTGGCACAAACAACTACTTTTAAAAATAAAATTTAAGACCCTCTTCATAAGATAGAAACCATACCTGAAAGGTTAAAGTAGCCAAGAGCTATGGTTCTTAGGGGAAAACCTCTACTAGTCTACTAAAGGAAGATAGCAATAAAATATCTTGTAATGTATATTGATAAACATATAAAAGAACATTGCTCAACCCTCAGTAAAGGAACTTCTTACATCAATGGAAACTAACAGAAACACAAAATTAGACAATGTGCAAAGGATGAGAGACTTTGGAGTTTCTAGGCTGGAGTTTAAATCATAATTCTATCATCATGATGCAGGACCTATGTGGAAATAAGGGCCAGAGGTGATGAATGTCCCCAAAGATAGATCATGCTCTAAACACAATGAAATCTATAGAAATAGGAACTCACAGTGATGGTGGCAGCATGCTAAGACATACACAAGTTCAAACCGCACAAAATCCCAGAAATGAGAAGGGGAAGTGGAGGAAAAAACCCACCCCAAACCAAGAAGGTATTCATAATAATACCGGCATTGAAATGGAAATCAGTTCTCTTGAATAGAGTATCACTTAGTACATTAACCACATGACAAGGTAATCCAAATGTGCAGGACCAGTTTACCAACACAAAATAGACTCCATGTTGTATTGAGTATGTATGGTTGCATTTTGCTTTCATTATTTATACACTTACTTACTTATTTATTTGGTTTTATTGTGCCTTTCGGATTATTTGTTTAGACTTTAGTTTTTTGGTTTGTGTATTTTATATTTTTATTTGAAAATGATAAATAACATGTTATAAACAAACTATATTATATGAAAATATCAATACAAATAATTAATAGATGATGCTTAAACAAACATGGCTACCTAAAACAAAGCAGCTAGGGTGTGGTAGAATAAGAATAAATATTAAATGTTCCTAACAATAGATATAAGTCAAATGGGCTTTGATTAAATTTCAAATATAATAAAGTTTTACATTGAGAAACATTGGTTTAAAGAAAATTATTTTTGAATTTTTAATATCCTAAACTTTATAGAAATTACTGATTAGATTAAATATACAACTCTAGGTTTTAGATAATTTTGGCAGAGGAACATTGTCTCTCCTATATTTTGGTGACTCCACTTGGATTTCTTTCATCTCTATATTTATTTCAGGAAGCTTCTAACACACAGGTTTGTGTGTGTATTTTCAAGTGGCTTTTAGTATTAGTTGTCTCTCCTCACACTCACTCTTTTACACTGGTCTTCCATCCGCCTTCTTATTCACCCTTCCTATTCTAGCTTTGTTTTTTCTCTCTCCAAAACCTATATTCAACATCCCCTTCCTTAGGAAATCTTCTCCTCCACTTATTCCCTTACTGGTATTAAAATAACATTTCACTTGTAAGAGAAAACATACAATATTTGTGTTTTAGGGTCTTGGTTACCTTACTCAGGATAATTTATTTCCTAGCTCCATTTATTACTTGCAAATATAATTTCTCCCTAATTTTTTTCATTTTTTTAATAATTTATTTATTTTACATACAGATTGTAACTTCCCCTTCTTTCTTTTCCAGTCTCTCCCTCTCACCTCATCTGTCCTTGCTTTCTTCTCAGAAGAGGCTCAGAATAAAAGGAGGCCTTCCATAGATATCAATCAAGTTGTAGTAGGACTATGAGTATCTTCTCCTATTGTGGCTAGCAAAGACAGTCCACTTAAGGCAAAGGGATCGAAAGGTGGGCAACAGAGTCAGAGATATCTCCTGCTCCTAGAAGTCTCATAAATCTCTCATGCTTGTAGAAGTCTCACATAAAGACTTAGCTGTACAATTGTTACATGTACGCTGAAAGCCTATGTCTGTCAAGTGTATGTTCTGTCTTTAGTGGTTCAGTTTCTGTGGAAATCTATGAGTCCAGGTTGGTTGGTTTTGTATGTTTTCTAATGGTATCCTTGTCCTCTCTGGCCCCTTCATTTCCTAATCCCCCTTCTTTTATGGAAAGCCCCAAGCAATGCCTAGTGTTTGGCTGTGGGTCTGCGAATCTATTTTCATCCTTTGTTAAGAGAAGCCTCCCAGATCATAAGTATGATAGGTGTCTATCTGGAAATACAGCAGAATATTATTAATAGTGTCAGGGGTGGACTCATTTTCATGGCATGAGTCTTAAGCTGAACCAGTTATTGGTTGGCCATTTTCTCAATTTCTGCTAAATCTTTACCTCTACATATCTTATTGGAAGAAGAAATTGTGGACAAAGTGGCAGCCTACAGAATGGGAAAAAAAGCTTCACCAACCCTATATCAAACAGAGGGCTGATATCCAAAATATATGTAAGAACTCAAGAAACTAGACATCAAGAAACCAAATAATTCAAAATGGGGGGATACAGATCTAAACAGATAATTCTAAATGGAAGACTATCTAATGGATGAGAGGAACATAAAGAAATGTTTAACATTCCTAGTTATCATGAAAAGGCAAACCAAAATGACTATGACATTCCATCTTACACCTTTCAGAATAGCCAAGATTAAAAACCTCAAGTGACAGCTCATGGTGGTTAGAATGTGGAGCAAGGGGAGCACTCCTCCATTGCTGGTGAAATTGCAAACTTGTACAACCACTTTTGAAATTTGATGATTTCTCAGAAAATTGAGAATAGTGCTACCTCAATATTCAACAATACTGTTCCTGGGCATATACACAAAAGCTGTTCCACCATTCATATCACAAGGGCACTTGCTTAACTCTGTTGTGGGAAAGGAATCTCTGGGATGAGCTAGAAGCATAGGACAATGTCAACCTCCAGGAATCTACAATGGTGATTCTAGTTAGGACTCCTCACAATGGGGGATATGGAGCCTGAAACAGCCATCTCCCATGACCAGAAAAGACTTCCAATAGAGGGACTGGGACATCAACCCAGCCACATTTTTTGACAGATAAATAAATGAAATAATGAATCCCATTTTCATTAGCCCTTCGCATGGTGGTGTACATGTAGTCTTTTTACAATTTTTTTTAACTAACATGAATTGAGCATAAATGAATATGGATGATCAAGTATCTCTGGAAGGATGGAGGATCCTTTGAGTATGTGCCCCAAACTTATCTACTCCATGGAAACAATGTCTTTTAGACACAATGAGGTTGATACAAATATGAACTCACAGAGAATGGGGCAGCAAGCACACAGCCTGCACAAGCTCAAGCTTGATGAGATTGCAGCAGTGTGAGGGACAAGTGGACAATGGGTTGTAATCCCTAACCAGAAAGCTTTCTGTAATCAAAAGCGGCTGGGAAAAAGAAAACTGCTTTTCTCTAATGGTGTAGATTAACAAACTCCAGGGAAGGCCCCATGCCCAGTAGTTGGACAATACAAAATGAAGTCAATGGTATTTGAGGTAATTTTTGCTTCATTTTGCTGATTTTTGTAATTATTCTTTGCCTGTTTGGTTGCTATTTTGTGCTTTTACAGGTTTTTGCTCCCTCCCCTTTCTGTGTGTGTGTGTGTGTGTGTGTTATGTGTATGATTTAAATCTAAGAGAGTCAAACGACATAATATTGAGTGGATAGGAAAGTAAGGAGGATCTGGCAGGAATTGGTATGGGGAGGAAACATGATCAAAATATACTGTATTAATTTTTTCACTAAGAAAAGCTTTAAAAATTTTGGAATCTTAAAAACATTTGTGAATTTAAATTGTATGAGAATAGATAAAATTATTTGTGAAATGATGAAGCAGATGAAAACATTATAATATATACATAAATTAATCCAAATATGATAAAATGATACCATGATACAAAATAAAAGCAATAATGTCTACTATAAAGTGTTCTAAAGTACATGAAACTCAATATAAACTATATTTTAAAACCGTGCCTAGGGATTTAGCTCTTTTTGCAGAATTTTCACATGTATTCTATGAAATTTTTTTTATATACCAGCATCTAATAAAACTGGGATCTTTAAAAGAGTGGTGGGGAACAGTTTTAATTTCAACTGGAGGGTGTACAGGAATTTTATTCCAGCAAGATGGCTGCTCTGATTATATGCAAAGGCCTTCGAGATCTTTGTGATCCAGCTGAAATGCAAACATATCACACACATTTAATCCTTCATTCAGGAATTCAAACATGCCTTTAATACAACCTTTGATCCCAAAGGATGACTTTTAATTGAGGGACAGACAAAGTAATAATCAAAGAAAGATTTAAGAGAGTAGTACACACCCAACTCTCAGGAGAATAGGACAGGAAAGAGAGACATTTTAAGAGAGCTCAGAGAGAGGCAGGACGCACAGCTGAATTTAATTCTGTCATTTAAGTTCAGTCAGTTTCAGCAGTTTAGTGTAGTGGAGTTGAGTTGAATAGTCAGTTGGGAGTGAGTGCAATGGAGTTCAGTTCAGTGCAGTTCTGTTCCTGGAGTTCAGGGACAGCTTTTCAAAGCAGAGCATGCCAGTGAGTAGCTGAGAGAAGCCAAATTGAATTAGTCTGTTTGTAGGAGAGTTTGGGCCAGAACAGCTCTGTTAAAACGGTTCTGAGCAGGAGTTCAGAAAGGTAAAGAAAGGGTGAGGCTTATTCAGCATTAAGCCTCGGAGACGACAGTTACACCTGATGAATAAAAGATACATTTACACATGTAAATAGTCATGAGGACTAGATGTTCAAAGTCATGCTATACCATATTTTATGTTAAATGAAAGCTTAGTTTTTATTAAACCCTGTTAGGAATTATAAAAAGAGATGTAGCGGTTACACGCGGGTTCACAGATCACACCACGAGATCGTTCCACGTGGGAGGTTTATTAGGAAAGGGGGGTAAGGGGTCGCAGGGAGACGAGACAGAGAAGAAGAGGGGGGGCTCCTGTTCTCTTTATATAGGGTGCTCCAGAGCATGCGCGGGTGGTTTCAGGTGGTCAGCAGGTGGTCTAGGTGTCTTTTCAAATGCCTGATACCGGTTTGTCAGGCCCCAGGAGCTGCCCATGGAAGTGCCTGCTTGCTGATCCCAACATTCCTCCCTTTTTGTTTTATTAAAAAGTGAGGAACCAGGAAGGAGTGATGGTGGGGGAGGGGCATAGGGACGACTTTTGCTCTTCAAGCTACTTCCTGCTGATTAGGGGCGTTGTCCATCTCGGGATACAGCTGGTCCACACCATCGGAGTCATAGTCATCTGGCACTGTGGGCAGAGGTTGATAATCCTGTAAAAGTAACTGATTAAAGGTTTGGTTAGAGATTTTTTGTATTTGTTGTTGGAAAAATGTAATTAAGCAGGGTGCAAAAAGCAAAAACAGAAAAACTAGCAAGAAAGGTGAAATAAGGGGCAGAATCCATTTCCATATGGGGTTTTGAAAGGCCCAAGAGCTAGACGCCTCCAGTTCTTCCTTTCGTTTTTGTAAATCCATTTCGAGTTGTTGGATTTTGTCCTTTACTATACCCGACTGGTTGACATAAAAACAGCATTCCTCCTGGAGGAAAAGGCAGAGGCCACCTTCTTTAGCTGTGAGGAGATCCAATCCGCGTCGGTTTTGAAGTACTAGTGCTGCCAGTGAGTCAATCTGTCCTTGAAGGGTTAGTATTGTCTGAGCCACCTTTTGAAGGTCCTGAATGAACTGGGAAGAAAGCTGATAATACAGAGTTAGTGAGGTGGCTAATCCTGCTGTTCCGGTCCCTAAAGCTGCCGTGATTCCGGCAGCAGCCAGCAGGGGCAGTATTTGAATTGCCCTCTTTTCCTATCGGGCAGATTTTGAGTCCACAACTGGGATTGGTAGGAGCTCTCTGTCGCTTATTACCCCCAGCTCAGGGAAGAGGAGTACCAGAGCGCAAACTCCTGACCAACGAGCAGGCAGGTGATGATAGACCTGAGTGCCACAAAGAATCGAAATATTATTTTCGGTAGGGCATTGGGGTTGAGATGAGGTTTTAAGGATTATGGTTTCATTACAGTCTAAAGAATTTAGCATTCCTACAGAGTGTGTCCCAGATGCCTTGAAACAGCTTGCCATGCCAAAGAGGGTGATATGAGAAAGGTAGGGGGTTGTGGCAACCGTAGAGTCAGGGCAGTTAGTAAATGGTGAGGTAAGGTTGTTTGACAGAGTCACTGCAGAGGCTGTCAGCGGTACCTCTGACTTGGTCTTCTGTGGTACACACAGCCAGCAAGCTTTAAAGTGGCCCGGTTGGGTCACATTAAGGAGCTTGTAGGCTGAGGTCAGAGTCTGGAGTAGGAGATTAAATGACAGGTTTGTGTCATTTGTAAGAGGGGATGTTAGAGAGGTAATGATCTTAGAGGAGTGTTTAATTATCTCTTCTACTTCTCCCATTCCCAAATTTTGGGTAATAGGAACATATTTTCTTTGGATACGGATAGTACTTATCAGTAAACCGGGTGTGTAGCGGCTGTAGAGTTTTCCAACGACGCCTCCTTCCCATCTGGCATCCCACGGGTCTTGGATGTATAAGTAGAGAGTTTTTTTATACAGGTGAAGAAATTTTTTCTGTGCTGGTAAGTGGATTTGGCAAGACCAGTATGGGCAGCCTCCATACCTGTCTGGCCATTTTTTGCAATAATCCTTCGTTTGATCAAAGAGAAAGCAAACAAAAACTCTATCAAATAAGGGGGGAGGGATAGAAGTGGGGGTGATGGTTATCCCAATCGGCTCCTGACAGCCTCCCATCGAGCAGTTCATTGACCCTATTTGGAGAGATTTTTTATTATCAATGATGGTTTCTTGAACCTCAAATCTCCATACGAAGGGATTACCTTTAACAGAAATAGGCAAGAGGGAGAGGAGGAAAGATGCATATCCAATCCAGTGGAGTCGAACACTGCTCCTGTGGTGAGGCTTCATTCTTCTGTAACTGGAGACAGGGTGGTTGATCTTGGTGTCCTTTGAAGCTTGAGGGAGCAGGGCCCTGTTGGGGTTGATATGTAGGAAGGGGCATTATCCTGAGGAGAGGGGGTGAAAGGTTTAAGGTGGGATAGATGAATCCAGTGAGGGAAACCCTCAAGTTTAGCAGCTGTGGGAGTCACAAGAATCACCCTGAAAGGACCCTGCCATTTAGGAGAAAGGGTTGGGGAACTTTGGTTTGGAGGGGAAAGAAGGACCTGGTCCCCAATGTTAATAGGAGATGGACAGGGGTTAGTGTATGGCCGTGGTAAACAGTGGTCAGTGAAGATCCATAGAAGGGAACGGAGATGACAGAGTAAGGGGGTAAGCAGGTGGTCAGGGAGAGGAGAGGATTTAGCTGAAAGACCAGGAGTTAGGACCAGTCTCCCGTACATGAGTTCAAAAGATGAAATAGACAGAGGTTTTTTGGGGAGAGCTCGCAGCCTGAAAAGAGCCAGGGGGAGGAGTTTTACCCAATCGAGGTGGAGCTCTTGTAATAGTTTAACAAGAATGTTTTTTAGGGATCGGTTAGTTCGTTCTATCTTTCCTGAGGATTGGGGATGGTAGGGGATATGAAAATACCAAGGAATGTTAAGGGCTTTAGATAAGGTTTGGGAGATCTGAGAAGTGAATTCAGGGCCATTATCTGACTGAAGGGAAGTAGGAATTCCAAAGCGTGGGATAATCTCACAGAGAAGGAGATTAGAAACTGTCTGAGCTCTCTTGTTGGTGGTGGGGAAAGCCTCCACCCATCCCGAGAATGTGTCGACCAAATCCAGGAGATAACGGACACATTTGACTGTTGCATATGGGTAAAATCAAGTTGCCAGTCAGTCCTGGGGAGGGAGCCCCTAGCCTGGTGGGTAGGGAACGGGGGGCTACGATATCCTGAGTTAGGATCTGAGTCTGGCAGATCTTACAAGAGGCAGTAATGGTCTTTAGGAAGCGCAAGTCCTCAGAGGTAGGCTACAGGTGAGCTCTAACAAAGTTAGACAAAGATTGACTGTTAGGATGGAAGAGCTGGTGTAGGTAAGACAGGATCTGACGGGTGTCAGGAGAGGGAGGGGGAGATGTGGGTTGTAGTGTGAGGATGTTTTGTGGTGGGAGGGAGGAGTATAGGCCTTTCACAGCCGCAGCCTTAGCTGCCTCATCAGCCCGGCCATTTCCTTTGGAAACTATGAAATCGTCCATCTGGTGGGACCTGCAGTGGACTACTCCAATCGCTGTGGGAAGGTGGGAGGCTTCCAGCATAGCCATAATTAGGCCTGCATTGGTTACCGATCCTCCCTTTGCTGTGAGCAACCCACGCTCTCTCCAGATGGCAGCATGGGAAAGAAGAATATGAAAAGCATATTTAGAGTCTGTATAAATGTTGAGGGATTGTCCCTGGGTTAACTGAAAGGCTCGGGTAAAGGCTATTAATTCAGCCTGTTGGTTAGTGGTATAGGCAGGGAGGGCTTGTGCCTCAATCACCTCAGTATCCGACACTATGGCATAACCTGCTTTTCGAGCTCCCTCATGTACAAAGGAGCTGCCATCTGATACCAGGTATAGGTAGCCTGAGGCAATGTGCCCTCCTGTATATGTGAGGTGTGGGGCAATACTTCTTCTAAAGTTTCAGTGCAAGAGTGAGATGGGGAACAGTCAGAGTTAGGTCGGGGAAGGAGGTTTGAAATATTAAGAGGTGGGCACTGTTGGAAAGTGAGGGTAGAGTCTTCTATTAGCGCCACCTGGAGGGAAAGGACCCTGGAAGGAGGTAAGGTTTGTAAGCCTTTGTATGTTAAAAGGTGAGACAGGTTGTGAGAAGAGAAGACAGTAATAGGTGACCCAAAAGTTAGTTTTTTTGACTCTCTAATAAGGAGCTCTGCAGCCGCCAGGACACGAATACAAGGTGCCCATCCCTGGATTGTCAGGTCTAATTTTTTTGATAAATAGGCTACAGGTGCAAAAGAAGGTCCCAGTTGGTGGCCCAGGGCCCCAAGGGCATATCCCTCTTTTTCTGTTACATAAAGGGAGAAGGGACGGATTAGGTCTGGAAGATGTAAGGCCGGGGCCTCAAGAAGAGCCTGTTGTAGCCTCCGGAAGGGCTTAGTAACAGGTTTTAGAAGGGGTTCCTGTAAGGGGCCTAAGGCTGCCTCATATAAGGGGCGAGCAAGGAGGGAAAAGGAGGGGACCCAGGACCGTAAGAAACCGGCCATTCCCAGAAACGATAAGATTTCTTCTTTATTAGAGGGAACTGCCAGCGACCGTATTAGTTTTTTTCTGTCTAGGGTAATACCCTTGTGAGTTGGATTTATTGTTAGTCCCAGATAGGTGACCTCAGATGACCTCAGAAGTGGATAGCTGGACCTTGGAGGGTGAGACCCGATAGCCCTTGCTGGATAGGAAATTTAGAAGAGCAGAAGTGTTACTTTGTCTAACTTTTAGGGAGGGGCTACAAAGGAGAAGGTCATCTACATATTGTGTAAGTTTAGACTTAGGGAGAGATAAGGAGAGTAGATAGATCAGAGGCTAGGGCCTGGCCAAAAAGGTGTGGACTGTCCCGGAACCCCTGGGGTAAAACAGTCCAGGTAAGCTGAGTAGAAACTAGGGTGTCAGGGTCAGTCCAGGTAAAGGCAAAGATATTTTGTGATTGGGCATCTAAGGGAATAGAGAAAAATGCATCCTTGAGATCTAGGACTGAGAAATGGGAAGTGCCTGAGGGGATGGTGGAAAGCAGGGTATATGGGTTAGCTACCACAGGGTGGAGGGGAATGACTGCGGAATTTAGTAGGCGGAGATCCTGAACTAGGCGAAAGGTTCCATTGGGCTTTTTAACTGCCAGGATGGGGGTATTAAAAGGGGAAGAGGTAGGGCAGAGGAGTTTTTTTCTTAGAAGGTCAGAGATAATAGGCTTAAGTCCCCTAAGGCTCTTAAGAGGAAGAAGGTATTGAGCCTGAACAATATAATGGGTGGGGTCTCGTAGCCGAATGGTTACGGGGGCTTGGTGGCTAGCCACAGAGGGGTTTTGGACATCCCAGACTTGGGGGTCCACTTGAGAGGCTGGTAAAGGAAGCGATGTGTCAGAGCTGGTAGGTAGGGTGGCTAGGAGGAGGAGGAGAGAGGACGCTGGCGAGCTTGGGGTCAGGCAGATGAGCGGAGTGAAGGAAATAGAGGCCCCTATTTTGACTAAAAAGTCCCTTCCCATTAGGGGAACTGGACAGGCTGGCATTACTAAGAAGGAATGAGACAAGGGGACTCCCCTAAAAATACAATTAAGTGGTGGAGTCCGGCAGGGCTGACAAGGCTGTCCCCCTACCCCGACAATAGAGGAACTACAAGGAAAAGTGGGACCCCAATACTCCATTAGGACTGAGTAAGTGGCTCTGGTGTCCACAAGGAAGGAGATGGCTCGCCCTGATACCATAATAATTACCCGAAGCTCCCTGTTTGTGATGGCAGTGGTTGGGTCAAGGGAACCCGGGCACCTTCAGTCATCCGTAGCCAGGCCTAGGATATCGGCCGGAGGGCTATATGGGGGTGATGCCCCCATATCACGGGAGAAACGGTGGCAGTCAGCACCCCAATGTCCCTCTTGGTGACATTTCGGACATGGGCCCGGTGGCTTTCGGGGGTTAGGGCAAGCCTTGGCCCAGTGACCTTTTTGACCACATTTGAAGCAGGGACCCGGTGGTATTCGTCCCTTAGAGCGAAAGGGAGTCCGGGTAGAACCTGAGACCGGTCGGATAGCCTATGCCAACATTTGGTATTTTTGTTTGCGGGCTTTTTTATGTCTCCCATGGAATACCTTAAAGGCTAGCACTAAGACTTCTGCCTGTGGAGTCAGAGGTCCCCTTTCCAAGGATTTAATGCACCAATGTTAGGAATTATAAAAAGAGATGTAGAGGTTACACTCGGGTTCACAGATCACACCACGAGATTGTTCCACGTGGGAGGTTTATTAGGAAAAGGGGGTAAGGGATCGCAGGGAGACGAGACAGAGAAGAAGAGGGGGGGCTCCTGTTCTCTTTATAGGGTGCTCCAGAGCATGCGCGGGTGGTTTCAGGTGGTCAGCAGGTGGTTTGGGTGTCTTTTCAAATGCCTGATACCGGTTTGTCAGGCCCCAGGAGCTGCCCGTGGAAGTGCCTGCTTGCTGATCCCAACAAACCCTGCTCAACAAAAAAGCAGCAATATTAAAAAAATAAGAAAAGAACATTTAAAAGTAAAATCCAAGAAATAGTACACAGGACAAATATTTATCAAAGAAACCTTTTTTAAGTTAATAGCTCTTTGAGGGTGTCATATGTGTTATCATATTTCTTCTTCTCTTCCAACTCTTCCAATATGTAATCCCCTTTCCCTATCCAACAAACTTTGAGGTAAGCAACCAACAATACTACCAAAATATAATGTATTTGAAACAACAGTGACAAGTATGGCACAATAACCTTAAGAGTACTGTAATGAAGTGCAAAACTAACATCTCCATGATTGGACTTAAGATCATTCAACAAGAGAAAAATCATGCCTGATACTGAAATTCTAGCCAGTTATACAGGACTACTTAGCTCAGGGATCTGGAAGGAGAATCTGCAACTGCCACTGTACTAAATCAATAGAAGCCTGACTATATTTTAAATATTTGCACTTGTACATCAAGATAAGTATATTCCTCACCCTTATTTAAGAAAATTCAGTTTTACAACAAATGGAACCATTACAGAAAAACAAACAAACAAAAAACAGTCAAAATGCAAAGCTTATGGGCCATGTCCCAACAGATACTTCAACAAAACAATTTCCGGACTTGAGGCTCATGTTGAAAGACCGTGAAGCTAGAGGAACAAGGTGTTTTATGGGTGATTATCTCTCCAGGAATGTCAAAAGCTGCATCCATACATCCTCTTCAACATCACTGCCTGAGCTGAAAAGGGACAACAATAAACATGCTAACTTGATGGAAGAAAGCCCATTAAGCCTCAAATTTACACAAAGACATACAAACAATTCTGAAAGCTTGAGAAAGTATGTTGCCCAGGAAAGGTAAAAAAAAAAGTGGTTTACACATACCAAATAATTAGTACTGAAGATATATATACATGTAGCATTTTACAGACTGAGCAACTTGTATTTTTTATGTTTAGAAATATATATGTATTATAACATAGATAGTGAGAGAGGAAGAGAGAGAGAAAGAGTGAGAGAGAGATAAAAAACTATATTTAAGCCTGTGAAAACGAATTAGTATTGCCTAATTATTCTTGGATATGTAACTTTCCAGTGCAACATGGTTGACATATCAAAGTCTATACTGTAACAAAAAAACTGTATCCTACTAGCAGATAACAATTGCCAATCATTCTATGGCTCGAGGTGGGATTTCATAACCAATTTCAATCTCTTCACCAAGGGATGGTCTGGTTAGAGCTGTACAGGTTTTGTGCATGATGTTGTAACCACTGTGACTTCATGTGTATAACTTCCCTGCCATGTTCAGAAGACACTGTTTCTGTTCTGTATAATCATCCACTGATTCAGGTACTTCCCAACCTCTTTTCCAAAATGACCCTTAAGTTTTGGGGGAATGGTTGAAATATGTGTCTCTAGGATTGAGTATTCCAGTTTCTTGTTCTCTGAACTAGCTGTGTGTCAGCAATCAACATCCATTGCAAATATAAGCTTCTCAGATGAGAGTTAAGAGAGGCATTGGACTATGACTATGATGTTAAGTCATCAGGGGGTTGGTTTAAACTTTGGACATTAAGCAAATAATATTAATAAGTTCTCCACTAAGGCCTATGGCCTGTAGAGCTAAGGTTCTCATTTTGGTAATTTTGTCAAGTATGGTTTCCATTTTGAGGAGTGAGATATAAATACAATCAGAAAGTGGTTAGTTTTTTCTGTGACTAAGTGCATCAGTGGTAATGCCTTGCCAGGGCATCATTGTTGTAAATTTCATGTTTATAGATGTTGACTTTAGATGATTACTATAGCAAGAATAGCTCCTTCCAGCCCTGTTAAGTGAGTAGTATGGATGCAGCTTCCAAATCAGTAAAGCTTTGTTTTCCTATGTTCTATGTGGTGACTTAAACAATAGGATCTTACTGTCAAGTGGTGCAGGAAAATAAATCACAAAGGTAATAGTTTGTAGTTTTGGAGTTCTATGGAATGTCACTGACAAACAGCTCAAGAAAGTTACCATTGCTGACATTGAAGCACTAGAATTTTATTTGTTAACCTCTTATCTAGTACCGACATTGTGGCTCCATTTCTCCTTTTTAACTCTCTCTCTCTCCATACATACATTCATACACATACATAGCCCCACCATCAAAATATTTTTTTGGTTTTACAAAATATTTTAATAATTAAATGTTCAAAAGATATGCTTGAGTTTTTATTTTCTGTGAATACCTATTTTTTAAAAAGAAACTATATCAAAGGTCACTTTGATAGATGTTTTCCTTCTCCCTTTAAAAAACCACACCCTGTACAGCCAGCCTAATCCTCTTTAAAGCTACTTTTACTTTGAAAAGATTGAGACACTCTAGATGTTTTTCACAAATGTTCATAGTGTGAACTTTCTATTATAAATTCTGTAGAAACCACATTACTCCCGAAACACAAAATTAACTAGGTAGCCTTTACTGTGAAAATCCACACCTTTAGCAAACACTCCAACTTCCTCCCTACAGAAAACTTATCAGTGATGCCTTTCACATGGAGCTTCCTCCAAGTGTGCTGCTTTGCATTTTCGAGATAGTTCCTTAGAAAGTTTCAATCAATCAATCAAACAGCAAGTTTGCAAAATTACTTTATATTTTTCTATATTATCTTGACATTTCAAGATTTTGAGGCTACAATTTTTTTGTAAATTTGACCTTTTCTACCTAAATATCATATTTATGCTTTGCATTTTGATAACTTACCAACATTCTTAAATAAATATTTTGTGCTTGCAACAAGAAAGTCTAGAGAGCAAACAGTGAGTTCAAGTTCCATTATTTAATTTAAATTATTTTCATGGCTTCAAGCAGATGTTAAACTTTGCAACTGAGTGGATACAATTCTGATTAACACCTCCACTATGTAGATTAGCAATTCAGTGGAGACGAACCTTTTACAATTCCTTCTAACACTATTGAGCTTTCTCCCTGAATTAATTGAGAAAACACAAATACAGTACTAAGTCATGTTTTTTTTTTTAATTCAACAGGATACGTTACTATTGATATCTTTTTTTTAAATTTATTTATTTATTTTTTTATTTATTTTTCAATACAGTTTATTCAGGAACCTTGAACAATCCTCGGACCCTGGGGAAAGCCAGCCCACAGCTTAAATAGCCTCTGGGTAGCCAACCCAGGCGTGCCATGTGGGCAATGCAGATAGGTCCACATACATGGAAGCAAGCCAGATCCTCAGCCTTAGCCAAATGTGGAATTGTTCGTGACAGAGAGCACTCACCATCGGGAAGGTGGAAGGCGGAAACCAGCTACATCTTTAAGGCATAGCATTCCGCAGCTCTCTACAGTTTTTCCTTTTTGTTTTAGACGCATCAGGCAAGAGTAGAGGTCTGATCTCTGATATTAGAAATAAATTGGGACTTTGTACCGATGTTCATTTAGGTGTCATCCACCCAAAGAGCATCAGACCTGTCTGATACCTTTTTCTCAGAGGCGGGACCTGGGGCATCAACCTGCATGCAATCAGACATGCTCTTCTCTGGGTCCAAAGCAGCTGACCCTGAGTGCAGTGCTTAGCCTCGCATCCTGAGCATAACATTTTAGCTTTTTATGGTATCCAACCATGCTTGGGGAGAATGTCCTGCTTCAATGGCTGTAAAGACCTGAATGATCATGGCTGCATCACACTGTTGTGAAACTCTAATCTTGCATATATACCACAGGCAAACCAAGGAGACCAACACCAGAAGGCCTGCTAACGCTCCCATGACCGCCCATTCCTTCAGATGATTCATGGCTGCAGCAATCCATGTTGATAATCCTGTGGCTAGTCCTGCGTCCACTCTGGTAGAATTTACTGTGACCATGGCCACTCTCAGCTGCTCCATCGTAGTGTCGAATTCTCCAGTCCAATTACCTAAAATATAGCTCGACAATTGTTTAGACAGATTTGCAGCACAGGAAAAATTCTCATGTTATATGCTAGTGAGTCAAAGTCCAGCATATTTTCATTGACAGCCAAGTTGAGCGATTTGCCCTGGGGTATCAATTTGCTCCTGCACGAGGTCAATCCTCTGATTGAACACCATCAAGCTTCCTTTTAGTTGAGCATTAATTCCTTTATGTACAACTAAAGCATGAGCTTGAAGCAACAATAGAGAAATATCTAAATGAATGGATATAAGATAAAATTGACCCTTTTTATTAAACAATAAAATATTATAAAAGAATGTTTGTGGCCATAAGTATAAATACAGCTTGTATTTATGTATGTATTTAGATACCAAGAGAAAATGTATATAATTGTATTATCAGAAAGCAAAATGTAAATCAGGTGTTAAAATGATTCTTTGGAAAAGAGAGCTAGAACTCTGGCATATGCTGTCTTAAAACATAAGAAGACAATTCAAATTACAGTGCTAGGATGATGTTACATGTGTATGTTACATACATGTTTCTATGTATGTTACATAGAAAATAGTGTATAAGCATCCCGATACAGAAGAATAAGTTTCTATGTTAGGAAAAGGAAAAAATGAATATGTAAACAAGAAATTCCTAGAGTTTGTATGAGTTCAGATATTTGAGTACTTCTTTCATGAAAAGTATAGCCAGCCTAAGGGCATTTGCTTTCTCACCTTAACATCAGTTTGTCTACAGATTTTCATCCAAAACAGGGCAACAGACTTTAGAATTCCACAAAATTCTAGTGCCAGCTATGACTCTAAAGCAAACTTCAATGAAAGCTGTGAGATAACAAAAATAAATCACAACTCAGCAAAGAAAATCTTTGAAAAAGACAAGGGCTATAAATTATTCCCGGGGGCCCTGTGATGCCTCTGTATAGAGTGGACCACTCTGCTTCCCTCCATTGTCCACTGTCAGTGGGAAAAGTTTATCTCCCTTACTTTACGTGTTTCTTACCTGAATTTTTCTTTCATCTGGATTGAAAGGAAATTGTGGTAGTGACACAGATAAATGTTATTTTCTACCTCAAGGTTATTTTCCACCTTTGATCAAAGTCTTAATAAACTGTGGATATGCAAATATAGCAATATCAAGATAAAATTGAAATAATTTTGCTAAAAAAGTTACTTGCATTTCTCTGCAACTACTTATTGATTTTCCTCTTCTATTCTTACATTCTATTGACGTAAGAAAAAATAAATCACATGCAATGCAATGCTTACATTTATAATACACTTTATTTTTTGTAAATATAATTGTATCATTTCCCCCACCCTTCCAACAACTGCTCCCATGCATACCTACTTGTTCTTTCTCAAATATGTGGCTTCCTTTTGATTTGATATATATTCAGGACATATGTATATTTATATGTATAGACATATATGTATAAAATATGTATTATATATAAACATATATATGTAAATAACTGATCAATCGTATAATTTTATCTGCATGTAAAGGATTTTAGGGCTAACAACTTGGTTTTGGAAATCCAGTTGGGGTAATTTTTCCTTAGGAAGACAATTATTTCTACCGCAACTACAGTTGCCTGTATTTTTTTGTCTAGGGATGGGGCTCAGCATTTTCTCCCTTTCTTTTAACAAGAATAAAATTACTGTTAATATTTTTGTTAGCTCTAACATTAGTTTTTATTCCTAGAAGAACCAGTGCAAGATTTAAAGTGCTTTCTTTTCTTCCCACCTGTGTTGAAAAGACTGACAACTGATGACCAAATGCAAACCATTATTTCCGTCATATCTTGCCTGCTGCATATTTAGGAATGGAGATATCAACCAGTAGTGTGTGAGTTACCAAACATTAATACAAATGTTGCATGCATGATCATCCATGCTTTCTTTTTCTAGTTTTGGTAATGTAATTTATAATTTCAAAGCCAATCCTCCTTACAAACACAATTTATTTCTTTTTCAAGTTGTCAGCCCTAAAATCCTTTACATGCAGGTAACATTATAAGGTTTGATCAGTTGTTTACATATTCATGTGATCTATTATAATATATATGTTTATATATAATGCATATTCTTTATATATATGTATATGTATACATATAAATAATCACTTTACAGTCTGACCTCAGACAACTCCCTCCTTTTCTCCCAGTCCTTCCCTCATGTCCTCTCTACCCATGACCACCCTTTCCTTCTCAGAGAAGGGAGGCCCCCAAGGAATACCAGCCCCTCTGGCATCTCAAGTTGCAGCAGGAGTGAGGGCATCCTCTCCCACTGAGGCCTCAAAGGAAAATCAGCTAGAGAAATGGGATTCAAAGGAAGGTAACAGAGTCAGAGATAGCCCTTACTCCCTTTTTTTAAAGAATCCACATTTTGACCAAGCTATACATCTGCTATATGTGTGTAGGGGGTCTAGGTCCAGCCCATGCATGTTCTTTGATTGGTGGTTCAGTCTCTGTGAGCACCTATTGGCCCAGGTCAGTTTACTCGGAATGGCTTCTTGTTGCATCCTTCACCTTTCCAACCTCTTTTATCCTCACACCCACCTTTCTTCTAGGAGACTCCCTGAGCTCAGCTTATTGTTTGGCTGTAAGTCTCTGCATTTGTTTCCATTAGCTGCTGGACAAAGGCCCTCAGAAGACAATTATGCTACGCTCTTGTTGACTCCCATGGAATGTGTCTGAAATTAGGCCAGTCATTGGTTTGCCATCCCTTCAATCTCTGTTTCATCTTTATCCCCACACTTCTTATAAGCAAGACAAATTTAGGGTCAAAGAGTTAATAGTGTCTTGGTATCCCCATCACTTCACTGGGAGACCAACCTGACTAAAGGACTCTTAACCACCAAGGCTGCTAGAGGTCTCAGCTAGGGGCACCCACATAGACACCAGGGAACGTCCCTGTCCAAGAGATTTCCCCCACTGATTTCCCTTCTGTCTTCCAGTCCTCCCCTCCCACTTCCTCTCTCTACACACCTGATTCCCACCCCAGTTATTCTCCAAACCCACTTTCCCATCCAGTTCCCTCAATCCATCGACTTTAGATTTCTACTTTATTTCTTTTTGTGAGTGAGATTCAAGCAACCTCCTTTAGACCCTCTTTGGTTTCTTTGGGTCTGTGAATTGTAGCATGGTTATCATGTACTTTATGGCTAATATCCACTTACAAATGAGTACATACATGCATGTCTTTCTTGGTCTGGGTTACCTCACTCATTATGAGTTTTTCTAGTTTCATGCATTTGTCTGAAATTTTCATGATTTCCTTATTTTTAATTGCTGTGTAGTCTTTTATTGTGTAAATGTACCCCACTTTCCTTATCCATTTTTTTTGTTGAGAGACATCTAGGTTGTTTCCAGTTTCTGGCTATTACAAATAAAGCTACTATAAACATAGTTGAGAAAGTGTCCTTGTGGTGTGGTGGAACATCTTTTGACCTTTGAGTGCTTAACACAGGAATGATATAGATGTCCCTCACAATTTTCTGAGAAACTTCCAGATTGATTTCCACAGTGCTTTTACAAGTGTGCACTCCCTCCAGCACTAGATGAGTGTACCTCTTTCTCCACATCTGGGCTAGTGTGTGCTGTCACTTGAGATTTTGATCATAGCCATTCTGACTAGTGTGAGATGGAATCTCAGAGTCATTTTGATTTGCATTTTCCTGATGACTAAGGTCATTGAGCACTTTTTAAATTTATTTTTTTAATTTATTCACTTTACATACTGATTGTAGCACCCTACCTCATATCCTCTCAGTCCCATCCTCCCTCCCTCTTCCCGCTTATTCTCCTCCCCTATTTTTCAGAAAAGGAGGGCCCTCCTCACCTATCATCTGACCCAGCCTATCAAGTCTCAACAGGACTGCCTGCATCTTCCTCATCTGTGTCCAAATTGCCCCCCTCACTAGGGGTAAGTGATCAAAGAGCAGGCAACAGAGTCCATGTCAGAGACAGCCCTGTTCCCCTTACTAGGGAAGTGCTTCCTCTATTGAGAATTTTTTGTTTAACTCTGTACCTTATTTTTTATTAGATTATTTGATTTGTTGGTACTAAATTTCTTGAGTTCTTTATATATTTTAGAGATTAGCCCTCTCTCAGATGGAGGGTGGGTGAAAATTGTTTTTCATTCTGTAGGCTGCTATTTTGTAGTACTGATATTGAACTTTGCATTGCAGAAGATTTTTAGTTAAATGAGGGTCCATTTATTAATTTTTGATCTTAAAGTCTGAGCTGTTGGTGTTCTGTCCAGAGAGTTGTCTCCTGTATCAATGAATTCAAGGTTATTACACACTTTCTCTTCTATTAGGTTTATGGTATCCAGATTTTTGTTGAGGTCTTTGGTCCACTGGGACTTGAGTTTTGTGCAAGGTGATAAATATGGATTTGTTTGTATTCTTTTACCTGTAGATATCCAGTTAGACAAGCACCATTTTTTGAAAATGCTTTCTATTCTTCATTGTATGGTTTTGGCTTCCCTGTCAAAATTCAGATGTCCATAGGTGTATTGTCTTATTTCTAGGGCTACAGTTTGCTTCCCTTGGTCAACATGTGTGTTTTTAGGCCAATACAATGAGTGGTCTTTGGTTGGAGTATCAGTCACAGAAAAGACCCCTATGCCCGTATTTTTTGGTTCTTTTGCTCTCCTTGTGGAGTTCCTGTCTTCTTCAGGTCCCACTATCTCCCTTTTCTTTCATAGGATTCCCTGCACTCTGCCCAAAATTTAGTTATGATTCTCAGCATCTGCTTTGATACACTGCTAGGTAGAGTCTTTCAGAGGCCCTCAGTGGTAGGCTCCTGTTCTGTTTCTTGTTGTTTCCTTTTTCCAAAGTCCATCCCATTTGTCTTTCTAAGTGAGGACTGATCATCTTATCCAGGGTCCTCCTTCTTGCTAATCTTCTTTAGGTGCACAGATTTTAGTGTGTTTATTCTATCTTATAGGGCTAGTATCCACGTATAAGTGAATGTATAGCCTGTGCATCTTTCTGCTTCTGGGACACCTCACTCAGGATGACCTTTTGTCATCCCACCATTTGTCTGCACATTTCATGATTTCCTTGTTTTTAGTTGCCGAGTAGTATTCCATTGTGTAAATGTACCACAATTTCTGTATCTATTACTCAGTTGAGGGACATCTGGGTTGCTTCCTGATTCTGGCTCTTATGAACAAAGCTGCTATGAACATGGTTGAGTAAATGTCCTTGTATACTTGAACAAACTTTGAATATATGTCTCAGAGTGGTATAGCTGAATCTTGAGGTATCACTACTCTTAAATCTCTGAGAAAGTTCATATTATACATATAATATAGGATAATCATAGTAAAATCTTTATACCTAAAGGAGCTACGCATGAAGGAGGACCCTGGGTAAGATGCTCAATCCTCATTTAGAAAGGCAAATATAATGGACATCAGAAGAGGGAACAGGACAGGAGCCTACCACAGAGGACCTCTGAAAGAGGCAGAGTATCTAAGCAGATGCTGAGACTCATCGCCAAACTTTGGGCAGAGTGCAGGAAATCTTATAAAAGAAAGGAGAGTTAGAAAGACCTGGAGGAGACAGGAACTCCACAAAGAGAGCAACATAACAACAACAACAACAAAAAAATTTGGGCCTTGGGGTCTTTTCTAAGACTGATACTCCAACCAACGACCATGCATGGAGATAACCTAGAGTCCCTGCACAGATGTAGCCCATGGCAGCTCAGTCTCCAATGGGAACAGGGATTGTCTTTGACATGAACTCAGTGGCTGGCTTTTTGCTCATCTCCTCCTGAAGTGGGTCAGCCTTACCAGGATACAGAGGAAGACAATACAACCAGTCCTGATGAGACCTGATAGGCTAGGGTCAGAAGAAGGGCAGGAGAACTGGGGGGAGGGCATGGGAAAAAGAGGGAGGGAGGACAGGATTGGAAGGGGATGAGAAAGGGGTTACAGCTGGGATACAAATTGAATAAGTTGCAATAAATAAAAAATAAAATAAAAAAGATCCAGCTATGCCATTCCTCGGCATATATCCAAAAGATGCTCAATTACACAAGGACATTTTCTCAACTATGTTCATAGCAGCTTTATTCATAATAGCTAAAACCTGGAAATGATGTAGATGTCCCTCAACTGAAGAATGGATACAGAAATTGTAGTACATGTAGATATTTTCATTTTTTCATACCATGAACAGTTACTTCCTTCCTTGTAAGCTGTTTTTAGAGGTATAATATATTATTGCATATTTATCCTATATAACATTAGAGCTAGTTACTTGGATAACTGAATTTTGATACTTATTTTTAACCCTTTATCATCCCACAGCTTATACTTTCTAGTTCAATGGTATCTACAGCTTTTACACAAGAGGTGTTCAGGTGATTTTTTTTTGTCTATATATGTTTCACTAAGATAAATATCTTCTAATGTCTCCTACATCACTACCAATGACAGAATAACATTCTTTTATATGATTGAGTAATGTCCTCATTAGAAATGGTTAAATGAGCTAGATGAATAAACATTTCTCAAAGCAAACATACAAATGCCCAAGTATAAGAAAATGTTTAATATTAGTAGTTATCAGAGAGATGAAAATCAAAATTACATTACATATATAATATCAATTTTAGTCAAATAGTTATGTCAAATGACAAAAATTTTGGTGAGAGTATGTGAGAATGGGAACTCTTCTGTTCAAGTAAATTATAAAAGCCATAAAAATATTGATATTGTACTGAAACAGAAAACAGAGCTTCAGTATGATGTATGATATGGCAAATCTGCTGGTGCATGGGGAATGAAATAATTATCTCAAAATTAAACCTGAACATACATGTATATTGCACCATTATTATTTATTATATTCAAGATAGAGGGTGAACTAAAGTATAAACAAAGGACGAATTTGCCAAAGAGCTTGTGGTAAAAGAAAGAAACCATAATGACATATTGTTCAGAGATAAGTAGACTGGACCCCTCACCTTTTGTAAATATTTATTTATTTGTTTGTTTGTTTGTTTGTTTACAATTTATTCACTTTGTATCCTGAATGTAGCCCCTCCCTAGTCTCTACCAGTCCCATGCTCCATCCCTTTTCCCCTAGTCCTTTCCTTGTCTTTCTTCCCTACTATCTGACCCTACCCAATCAGGTCCCAACAGGACTGATACTCTTCCTCTGTGCCCTGGTAAGACCACCTAGCCATGGGAGTGATCAAAGAACAGGCAACTGATTTCATCTCAGAGATTTCCTGCTCCCCTTTATCAGGGCACTCACTTGGAGACTGAGCTTCCTAAAGGCTACATCTTAACAGGGGGTCTACATTTTAGGGAGGATGTAAATCTAATTCAGAAGAGCAATCAAGATGGACACAGAAAGCAGTAGAAGAAAGAGAACAAGATAGGAGCCTACCACAGATGTCATCTGAAAGACTCTCCCACCACAGGATTGAAGCTGATGCAGAGACTCACACCCAAATTTTAGGCAGAGTGCAGGGACTCTTATGTAAGAAGAGAAGGATAAAAGGACTCAGAGGGGAAAAGGAGCTCCACAAGGAGACTAACAAAGCCAAAAACTCTGGGTCCAAGGAAGCCTCCAGAGATTGATGCATCAACCAAGGACCATGCATGGAGAGGATCTTACCCCTCAACTTCTTTGACCCTTGAGTTATTTCAGTTGGCACTTTAATATGCCTTACAGTGACTCCAACATGAATTTTCATTTGTTACAAAACTTATGCTCTTGTTTCTTTGCCTTTTGGCCCCATTTAAGTGATTTTTAAGTCTTCATCTTTTTCTCTTATTCTCCTTTTTTCCCTTAAAATGAAGTTCTGAATTTTAACATCCACTGTCAAAAATGTATTACTAAATATATATTTTTGGAGGGTGGGGATACTGGGTTTCTCTATGTACCATTGGATGACTTGAACTCACGTTGTAGATCAGGCTGGCTTTGAACTCACAGAGATCCGCCTATCTCTGCCTGCTGAGTGCTGGGATTACAGGTGTGTGCCACCACGCTGGTTGTATTATTGTCTTGAGTTACTATTATATGGAGTTTATATGTTTTATACTCAATCTTGGTTTCTGAAATAAGAACCAGATTTTAATTTCTGAACTTTGGCTTTCACGTTCCATTCTATCATTTTTTTTTCATATGTATTTCTAGTGTAGGTTTGCTTTAAAAGTAAAGCAATCCAATTTCCTTCAATTACCTTTAAATTCAGACAAATGTATCTATAGTCAATAATTTTGTGGAAAAGTGCTAATTTTCACTGGCTCATATGGAGGGGCTTAATGTGGGTAAAGCTAGGGAAATGACAAATGGCTAAATTACATAGAAAATTGCAAACCAAAGTGCAGTGAGATTTTTAACTAGTCATATCAGCATTACTGATATGACTACCATTACCATTAATGATATGATATCATTACCTTGTATGAATGTTGACAGAGTATCTTAATATTTCCTAGTAATCTTTTCCTTGAATAATTTATATTTTATATAAAAAATACCCAATTAAATAATTTTGCTGTCCAAATCAATTTTTTATACAAAGTTTCACTCTATATTCTTTGTTGTTGAACTCACTGTGTATACTGGTTTGACTTTGAACTCATAGACATACTGCCTCTGCTTCTGAGTGTTGGGACAAATGGCATGAACCACACTCTTTTTAAAGCATACGATGGACAAATAACTTTCCTCAGAAATGAAAATAGTGCATGAATGAAAGTTTGAAGCCTCATATAATTTCTTAAAAAAAAAAAACTCAAATGATTGATAATTTTCTTGAAAGATCAGAAGCTTGTTGAATATTCAATTCCCAGCATTCCTAGATGCTAGATTGTTGCTTATGTGGTATGCATCCCAAATGTTTCCCAGCCTGAGCAAGAATCATCAGTTCAAAGCAAACACATGCTCTGTATATTCTCTAAATCCTATGCTGTACCATGGAATGTTTCTTTATGAGTTTACACTCCACACGTTTGAGCATAGTGGAAATTATCCTGTTTTATTTTGTTTTTTTTACTTACTCATTTTTGTTCATAAATGTTATACCATTTTCTTCATTCTCATTTATATATTTTTCATATCTGAGCAAACATCTATCCCTATTTAAGAATTTGGACTTTAATTATACCATAAAATATCAATGTGTTTTCTGGATCATAATCATATTTGAAAGAAGATTATCCATATTACTATCTCTAATTTTAAAAGAATAATATGTTTTTCATTAACATGTGTTTTAATTTTTTAATTATAAATATGATTTACTGCAGTAGGTTATTTTCCACTTTTCTGTAAGCAATTAATAAGAGAACTCACCTGTAGACTGTTGATTCTCACTACAGGCAAAACAAATTCATCCTGCAAGGTAAGACTCCTATGGCATATTTTATGCCCACTTTGTTCGGAGTAAATAAAACAGAAGGTTGAGAGACTTTAAAACTACCTGACAGATTATCACTTCATGTGATTTGTGAGTTTCTGCTTGCCTTCCAGTATTGAGCCATTTTGTGTTCAGATAAGAAACTGAAGGTTACCTGTGAAATGTGAGGATTAGTAAGGTAGAAGGAGATACAGATCAAAGATAGTGCCTGTGGTAATGAAACGTGCAATTTTTAGGAACAGTTTTGATCATTTCATTTTCATTCAAGGTACTTTTTGTCATTTTGCAATAACAAGTAGTTTTGTGCCTCCTGCTACTGCTTCCCTGTCTGTAAAGTATTCTATTAAACTACCACTGTATATTCCTTTCTCCAAAATACAATTTGCTTATATATAATAGACTACTTAAGCTCAATAAATACACAGATTTATAAGGCAATTGAATGTAAGTGTATAATCATAAAATTTGGTCATTTTCTGAAATACTTCAAGCTTTATTTATTTGTAAAGACATTTTATTAGTGGATTTCCTTTTATATTTTCTATATATTTATTTTATCTCAGTTAACATTTGACTTTTTGTTTTGCTTTGTTTTTGTCAGAGAAGTATTTTCATGAAGGCTTAGATAAGTTCATGCATCTTTAAAAGCAATTTCAAATAGATAGAAATTATTCAAAAGTCTTATTAGGGGAAATACCCATGGGAACAAATTAGGTGAGCAAGGTAGATACCAGAATGAGAAATCTCTTAGACCACAAAGGACACAAGGAGTGCTGACTTGTGAAAGCAGGGGAAAGAAGAGTTTTTGTTTGCTTGTTTGTTATTTTGAGACATATGAAGTACAGTGTAGTTATACAGTGTTCTGCAAGGTTGAACTCCAAGCCAATATTATTGGTAAGGGCAGTCCTGCATGTTGTAGCAACATGCCTACTGTAGAACCCCTTACCAGCTTAGTCACCAGCATGAAGAGGATGGGGTAAGTCCAAAGCTGTGAATGGTTTTAAATAAGTTTAATAGACTAATATGAAATGGCAATATAAGTCAGTGAAGTTTTTGATCTGCACTAGGTAACAGTTAAAGTACTTGATTAAGAATAAAAAAAAAAGTATGTCTACTGGAGCCTTATTTAGAAGTAGTTAGATTATTCCTGCTTATCTTAATATTATCTTAATATTATATGGTAGCTAAAATAGTGTATTGATAAATTAACCTGATGTTCTATCACCACTCATAGTGGTCTATACTGGTGTTGCTAGAAGAATTAAAAAGAATTTTATTTTGCCCTTGGCCCTCTAAGAGCAACTAGGTTCTCAAGAGGACCAAAGACATGCATCTTCATCACTCTCCCCTCTGAAGGGGCAATTTTTAATGTCATTGTGAAATCATGGTAATAACCAATCTGTTTGTTTTTTTTTTTTTTTCAAGTTTCAGTGGCAATTGAGGTATTATTCTAAAAGACCACAACACGTACTGATAATTGTATTTGTACAACTGTCAGATTTTTGACTGGTGCATGAAAACATCCCAGTTTTACTCAGATTTTTTTTTAACTTAAGTCACAGTTATGTTCAAACTTTAACATGCTCTCAGAAGATGGAACTAAAAAGGGGAAGACTAAGGGATAAGAAGTTCTTGCCAAGCCAAAGCATATCCTGAGAACCACATCCAGTTAAAAAGAAAAAAAAAAAGATAGAAACTAATGGATAGATGTTCTTTTGAGCTTATCAAATAATTCTAATACAATGTGATCTGCTTCCTTGACTTGGACTCACAATGAAAAACAATGAAATAAATCTGCCGTTGCTTCTACATCATCTCTTTCCAGCTACCATTCAAGAACTTTTTCACCTAAATCTGAAAGTTGTTCAAATAAAAATATCGTGTGCTTTGGATTATTTTTAAAATAAGCCCAGTGGAATAATAGTACAATTGACACTTCAACTTGAAAAAGTCAGATTGGTTATTTCCATGATTTCACAATGGCAGTAGTAATTGCCTTATTAGAAAAAAGAGTGATGAGAATAGGAGGTAGAAGTTGGATTGTATGATAAAATAGAAAAGAGCCAAATGAAAATCAATCTGATTCTTCCTTGACTAAAAGACATACATGTAGTTGATCTTCTTGACAACCTTAATCTTGTCAGAGACCAGACATACCAGAGTGTTCTCGGGCTCTAGTTTCTTGAATCTGTTTCTTGAGTTATTTGAAGGTTATCTGTTCTGGAGGCAGTGGTGTGTTAGTGTTTTCACTAAGGGAAAACTCCTGGTAAATAGAGCAGAAACATGGTTTCACAAGAAGACCTAACAATATTTTAGTAAGATAAAGTCAATGACCTAGCTAATGGACCAGACCCCAGGAATGCAGAAGATGCATAGGAGACAGAGAGAGCTCATCATAATCTATGCTGAAAAGATACATAGAAATAATTATACCCTTAATAATCTTCCACACTTTTCCATCCCCAAAGTTCTGCCCTGGAGATCAGTTCTTATAAACCAACCAGCTATGTGGTTCAGGTGGTTTTAGATGCACTGAGGAGTCTTAAGGTACACTTTTCCTTTGCTATCTTTATTTCTTTTAATTTTTGGCCAGAATATGTTTTGTTGATGCTGTGGCTTTTTTGTAAGGGTTTTCTCAAAAGCCCCCCCTCCCTCGCTTCTTGCTATAGAACTCCCTACTGTCATGTGGTGAACTCATACAGAATGAATTATTCCTTTTCTCCTCCACTCTCCACCTCGGAGTAGCGACTGAAATTTATAGCATGTCTTCCTTGGGAGTTTGCCCATTAAATTCTAATAACACTGGTCCAAATTGTTTTAATTAATATAATTTTATTCACATTTCATCCTGGTTGTAACCCCATCCTATCTCGCCTCCCAGTCTCACCCTCCCTATATCCCTTCCTTCCCTTCCTTCTCCCCTTCCCCTATTCCTCAGAAAAGGGGAGCCCCCCCCCACTTCCTGTCTATCCAAGTTAGTCAAGACACATCATGACTGAACCTGTCCTCTTCCCCTGTGGCCTAGTAAGGCAGTCCTGCCAGAGGAAAGTAATCAAAAACCTGCCAGGAAAGTCCTTGTCAGATGAAATCCCTGGTTTCCTTACTTGAGGTCTCACGCGAAGCCTAATATGCAACAAAATGATGGATCCTGTTTTTACATCCAATGTATTAGCCTGTGTCTTTTAATTGGAGAAATGAGTCTATTGATGTTGAGAGCTATTAATTAAGTAGAGCCTTTATCAGTCAGAGAAGGAAATCAGACACTGAAGACTAAACTGTTTAGTGGCTGGCTGCCTTTCCTCTTGAGGTTTAGGACAGTCTGTTGACTTCCTGGAGTTCCTAGCTTTAAGAAGTCTTTCCTTTTAGCTTTGTAGCTGGATTAATTTCACCTCTGCCTCCATGACTGTTTTACCTTCCTCTGGGTTTTTTCTCCTTTTGAATATTTAATATTGGCACACATCACACTGGCAATACTAAGTCTTCGCATAGCCATTTGAAGACTCTTCACAGATTTTAAATAAGTGGATATATTTTTATATTGTTTCTTCACTTACTTTTCTCCTACACATTAAATACCAATTGCAGTTTCCCTTCCCTCCACTCCTCAGAGTACTTTTCTGCCCTTCCTTGTCCCCCAGATCCACTCTTCCTCTCCTTCAGAAAAGAGCAGGCCTTCAAGAGATAGCAACTGAATATCAATACAAGATAATACATGAATACAATAAGATTAGCCATGGTAGAGACCTCTCTACTTATTCCTTATCTGCTTGATCAACCTGGATCAGGAGCAGAGCCAGCAGAGAGAGAAGAGTCTTGCAGAAACATTCATGTCTACCTGCGTGAAACTACCAAAGCCAACAGTAAGGACAGCCAGATGCTTAAAGTCCATTGTAAGAACATAATCAACAAGGGCCAGGGCAATATGGTACCACCTGAGACTATTAACAATGTTCTGTTATATTCTCACACTGGAGCCTAGCATAGCTGTCTTCTGAGAGGCTCCACCCAGTACAGAGACTCACAGCCAAATATTAGGTGAGACTTAGGGAGTCTTGTGGAAAAGTGGGGAGAAGGGTAGAAGGACCTGGAGGTGACAGAAACTCTGCAAGAAGACTAACATAGCCAACTAAGCAGGGCCTAGAGGTGCTTGCAGAGACTGCAGTACCCAACCAAGGACCACACATGGATTGGACATAGGCCCTCTACAAACAGGGTTATTTCTATACTTTTATTTTCTTTTCAAAATATTGAGAATAATTGGAATTTTTCTTTCCAGTATTTCCTTGGAACCAAGTTCAGTATAGTCTTCACTGCTAGTAATGAGCTTTTCACTGCTTACTGTTCAATGAAATGAACTATCATCATAAACTATTAGTCTGTAAAAGAAAGTAAATGTTAATAAAGAATAATATATAACTAATTAAAATCTTTTTATTATTTTGGGTTTGTCTGTTTTGAGGCACAGTCTCTGTATATCCCTGGCTGTCCTGAAACTCACTTTCTAGACCAAGCTTGCCTCAAACTCAGAGATCTGCCTTCCTCTGCCTCCTGAGGGCTGGAATTAAGGGCATGTTCCACCACTGCCCAGCTTAAAATCACTAAAAATCCTATTCCTCACATTTTTTTCTGCTCTTATAAATAATGATAGATGTTTGGATTTTGGAGTAGTTTTAAAGATGGGTACATAGTGAACTGGATTTTTTGTTTCACCATATGAGCTTGACTTTAGCTCAACATCACAGTAACGACCACATTCATCACATTTTTTTTTCAACTGCTTCCAAGCTGTTCTAATATTGGAAGCAGGTGGGCTACCAATACCTTAATAATACATATGCACAACTCAGGGATTAGTAAATTGGCAGTGACCCTTGAAGGCAAAGCCTTTGTAATTTAAATTTGTGACAGAACTACAAAGAAAGGTAGGGATATAATTATAAGCTACTCTATAGATTTCCTTTTCATACTCTACTAACAGTTCTTGACATTCTTTAAGAGGCATTAGTTGAATGTTCATGTGGAATCATATTAGTTCAATAAAGGCCATTTTCGAACCTAACTATAGTTAATCATAATAATTGCTGAGATTTATCAAGATTTGGATAGGTACTGACATGTCCTAACCACTTTTTATGATTTTCTTGGCCCAATGTTTAAAATGTCCTATTATTTTCTTCTTTCTGTAGCAATAAAGAGCCTGGAATAGAAACACATCCAATTTGTTGCCTAAGGATCTGTTAGCAGTGTGGTATCAGGAGAGAAGACAAAACAACCTCTCCATGGAGCCTGGATGCCTACCCACTTCCTTCTCTGTCACAAACACTTTGGTCCAGAGAGTGACTCCGACTGCTAAGCTAGTTCATGAAATAAGTTATACAAGCACTGTCTGGACAACAGGCTTTTAATAACATTTTAAGACTGGTTCATCTTAATTCATGCTAAAGAGATAGGCAAAACAGAAAGCTTAAAAATAAAAATAGAAAATGTGGAAAACTTTAAGTGTGAAGAGATTTAAAATCCTATTACTAAAGAAAATTTTGTAGAATCAGCCTCTTAACTACTTTAAGATGCACGCAAGTGTGTGCTTGTGTATGTGTGTGTGTGGGGGGGGCGGGTGTTGAGTGCAGACAGCCATTGAGTGCTGCAGAGAATATCTAATCCCCTGATTTTGAGAAGCAGGATTTGTGAGCTACCAAACATGGCTGATGATAACTGACACAGGTGCCCTGGAAAGGCCCTATGTGCTCTTAATTGTTGAACCACTTCACCTGTTTTGAAAGAACAATTTTCCAAATTAAAATGCATATGGAGCTAATTAAGAATATTTAGGACAGTTAGGATGAGATTTTAGGACCTCAGAGAAGATCTGTAGGAACATACCCAGAAAGAAACTTTGCAATGTCTGTTTTCCCTTTCTGGTGCCGTCTATTTTCTGCAAGTCAGAGAAGAAATTCATTATATATGTTTGTATAAGTTTTCTGTCATAAAGGAGTAACAATAAACACTGAATTTAAAATAATTGCTGTATATTGGCATTTTATTTTAATAACCACTTTACCAGTTCATTTTGTTGAAAATACAGTTATAGCATGTTTAAAAAAAAATAGCAACAACAACAAAAAACAAGTCTTTTCTGAGACTGATTCTCGAATCAAGGAACATTCATGTACATAACCTAGAACCTCTGCTCAGATGTAGCTCATGGCAGCTCAGTGTCCAAGTTGGTTCCCCAGTAAGGAGAACAGGGGCTGTCTCTGACATGAACTCAGTGACTGGTTCCTTGATCACCTCCCCTTGAGGGGGGAGCAGCCTTGCCAGGCCACAGAGGAGGACAGTGCATCCAGTCCTGAAGAGACCTGATAAGCTAGTGTCAGATAGAAGGGGAGGAGGACCCGTCAGTGGACTTGGAGAAGGGCATGGGAAGAGATGAGAGAGAGAGGGTGGGATTGGGAGAGAATCAGGGAGGGAGCTACAGCTGAGATACAAAGTGAATGAATTGTAATTAATATAAAAAATAAAAATAAAAATAGAGCTGAAAGGTTTTCTGAAGAACAAAAGAATGCCTCCAACAGAGAACTCTGGAAATTTACCTGCATTATTCTTACAGATGATCAAAACAATATTTTCTCTCTAAGAGTCAATGGGTTAGAGACTGTGAGGCAAGAAAAACATCTTTTACAACACAACCCCTTTCCATAAAGATTCATGAGTTCAAGTTGAAAGAATTCTAAGTTGGAAAGGAATGATTTTGAAATTGAGATAAAAATAATCTGCCCATGATTCCTGGTTGAGGTTTTGTATATATCTAATTATTTCAAATTTTAAAACAATGTTGGAATTTGTTCTGAAATTGTTCTATGGTGTTAAAATTGTCTCACTGCCTGGTGGAGAATAAAGAAATTTATTCTGGCTTTTAATTTAACCTTCATTAATAATGGACATGAAAGGAATCATACATTTGCCAACCTTTGTCTAACTAAAAAATGTGTAGGTATATTCCAGAAATTCTGGGGAGGAAAATTAAACCCAAATTGACCACTGTATACACGCATACACATGTATCATGTACATGTCTTATTATTTCTCCTTCACTTTAATTTTCTACTCCTAAAGTATTTGTAAAGATTATTGTCTTAGAATTACACCCAAGCGAGCTATAAACTAAACAAAATGTTAATGTACTACAAAGAAAAAATCTTAAAGTTAAAATTAAGGCCTGAGTGATGTCTTTGTTTTTAATAGCTGAATAGTATTCCATTGTGTAAATGCACCACATTTTCTTTATCCATTCATTTGCTGATCGGCATTTAGGTTGTTTCCAGTTTCTGGCTATTGAAAATAAAGTTGCTATGAACATAGTTGAGCAAGTATCCTTGTGGTATGGTGTAGCATCATTTGAATATATGCCCAGGAATGGTATAGCTAGGTCTTGTTGATTATAGATTTCGGTGATGCCATCGCTGGGCTGAGAAACAGGTTGAGCAAGCCAGGAGAAGCAAGTTGATTACCAACACTTCTCTGTGGCCATGTTGCTGGATTAAAATTCCTCTGCATACCTAAATGATTTAACTACTTGCTAATAAGATGTATTTCATAATTTGATTTTGAGATGGCTCAGTGTGTTATTGTGTAAGTATGATGACTTCAGTTTGAATTCCCTGACTTATGCAAACCTATGGAAGGCCTGGACATCACAGGACCAGAAGGTCTGAAGCCACTGGATTCAGAGCAGGAAAGGAAGATTTCAGCAGATCTCTGGCCAAGCCTGGCAGAGCAGGGTAGGAGAAAACATTTTTCCAAAATAAGTGTTACATTCTTTCAGGCTAGGCTGCCTGCACCAGGCCAGGTGAACTCAGGACTCCAAAGCCCTAATCGGATGGCAACTAGGGCTGCCTGACACAGAACAGTAGTAGCTGTTTCAGAAACAGCCAGTAAGGGAAGCTTGCTGAGAGCTCCAAAACCAAGAGAGGCAGAGGCAGAAGCCTGGTTTTGTCCAGGCAGACAAGTCAGTGGCTACTTCTAGAACAGCTGGCCACTTGCTCCTGCAGATGAGCACTATTTTGGATGGAATAGTGCTAGGCCTTCAGGGCAGAAAAGTGGAGTGTGAGAAAGTTTATTTTGTGAACCAGGGATTTATAATCCTCGGGCAGTGCAAGGGGTTATGAGGGTGAATGTGTTTGAATCCCTGGGGCTAGGAATTCCAGGGATACTTAATCTACACGTAACGGAACACCCCTATTATCCAATGGAAAAGCAGTACTTAATTATCAGATGGTTGGGGGAGAATCTCAGGTACAATTAAAGGTCATTGGTTGAAAGCTATGACACCAAGACAGATGTCTAGCAGAGGGTGGGTATCTCTAGAAATTCCCAGGTCCATGCTGAAAGGTTACTTGTCAGGAAAGGGTTGGGCCTATAATCTTCCCTGAGGACTATGTGACATTCCATAGGGATTCTGGGGTTCCCCAGGTAAAGCAAGGAGGGAACCCAGATGAAAAAAGGAGTCCTTCACATAGACTGAGCTCAGAGGCTGTCTGGAAACACCAGACTTCAATCTCAATAGCAGGATTTCACACAAACCCAGACATAGAAACTCACACCTTTAACCTTAGTGCTATTATAGTTAGTAGGGAGACACGGGAAATGCTCTGTAAGTGTGTTGACCCTGTCACTCAGCATATATAATGGCTCACAACGAAGAGACCCTGTCTCAAACCATGCAGGGTAGTAGGAGCTACACCTGAGACCCACCAGCACACTGTAGCAGATGAACCAGCAACACATACATAAAAAGGTGTACGCACAATTATATAGTGAACTAGAATTCCGGAAAAGAAATTATGCCTATTAAAGTTATTTGATTGATTAAAACTTTGATCACTGGGTAGTTTGGAATGTTACATTTCTAGAGGATAATTACAACTTAATCTGTGCTCTATTTAGCAGCCAAAGATCTATTCATTATCAAATTCTGAGTTTGACCTAACATTCAGATAAAGAGATTACAAAGCTCTAGGATTTATTAATTTAACAAAAGACTCTTCTGCAGCAACCAGAGGACTAAGAGTGCTATCATAATGTATCTGAGCTTGTGGATAAGGTCTTTCCACTTGGGTTATAATCCATATATCTATTGTTTATATCAATATATATTTTAAAAGGTGCCTTAGTTGATGACTTTCTTTTGTTCTACTATTATATTTCATGAAGATAATTTCCATATCAGAACTTGGAGACTGGAGTAGTCAACATCGGTGTTCCCATGATATATCCAATAAGATTTGGATCTAGATTAAACTGTCTCTTATTCCCTCTCAAGTGAGAGCTATATCTGATACAACCTCTTCTTGTGACACTGTATCTCTGTTTTTCTCTCTTTCTATCTCTCATTTACACACACATACATATGCACCATTAAAGATGTTCTTTATGATCATTTCTCTGCTCTATTAGTATACTCTATAGAAAATGTGTAAAAGATCAAAGAAATCAATGTTGTGAGAACAAAGGAAATTTTATACAGAAATATGGTAGCCAAAGTTAGAAGTTGAAGTATTAATTAACATATTCACTTTCTTTTTTATTAATTTTATTTATTTTTATATTAATTACAGTTTATTTACTTTGTATCCCAGATGTAGCTCTCTCCCTCATTCCTATTTACTATACAAATTATTTAGTTGTTTTTGTTTCTTAGAACACTTGAAATAAAGCACTGTAAACTAGGTGGCATAAAGCAACATAAAAATATGATGTTTTTAAATCTCTCTGCATATAGCAATCTAAAATACAGTTTTAGCACTATCTTACTACATATGAAGCTTCCATGAGGAGACAATCCCATGTCTCTCACAGATTCTTCTGGACTAGTAACTCCTTGGCTTTTGCAATACATTTACCACCAATGTGTCCATTTGCACTTGGCTTTTGCATCTCTTACACAGATTTTCATGTGTATATACATGAATTTTCTTTCCTGTATTGCTGATTTGTTATCTCATAAGATCCTGTATTTAGAAATAACATCAGTGGTATTAGTTACATTTCTATTAGTGTGATTAAAATACTATGGCCAGAAACAAATTAAACAAGTTTATTTCAGCTTATATTTGTGGAAGGAGAGTCCATAGTGGTCAGGAAGGCATAGTTTCAAGAGACTGGAAAAGGAACCTGATTGATTATGTTTCTATTCACTTTCTAGAAGTTCAGAGAGTAAATTGTAAGTAGGCTGAGGTTATAAACTCTCTAATATGAATCTCAATGACAATATGTCTTGAGCAAGGCTGTAATTTCTAAACAGTTAAGAATTATTGCCATATCAAAAGCAACTGTTCAGACACCTGAGATTATGAAAAAGAACATTGCTAATAATGGTTGGTATTTCAAAACCTGGCTTTCAGGCAGACAAAATTCATACTATAATAGAATAAAAGATAAGAACAAATCATTTAACACATGCAATTGACAGTTGTGCGTTATGTGAATATATTTGTACACATAAAATACATCTCAATATTTGCCTCCAAATGTTTAAAATATCATAATTAGTGTACCTAGTTATAAATGCATATTTATTTAATAAGCTGTACAGCTATCACTTGTTAGTTATGGAGGATTGGTTTCATGACTACCTTTGTACAACAAGATTTACAGATACTCAAATACCTTGTAAAATGTGTATTGTAATATGTGTGTATGACCTAGATTCATCCTCCTATATGTTTTAAATCATCTTTATATGACTTTCAATACCTAAAGCAATACATTTGCCATATGAATAGTTACTATATTGTATTGTTTAAAGAACAGTCTGAAGAAAAATGTTCACATTATTTCAGAAATGATACTATGTTTCTTTAAAATATTGTGATCCATGGCTGGATTAGTCTTTGAATATAGATGCCAGTGAAATACACAGAAGATTCAATAAAGTTAACTAGCTTTACTTTTACTGCATGCTTTGAAATGCCAGAAAGAGAAGTTCACAGATAGGAGAAATATTTATGAGGAAGTGCTAACTAGTCTGATTTCATTACTACAGACTGGTTACATGTATTCAATTACTACCTCATCCCCTATAAATATGTAGATATATGTAAAGCAAAAATGAATAAAAGAACAAATTAAAAATGTATAAAACAAATTTTCATCATTGGGTATGTGTTTAAAACTAGCACACTGTTTTTAGATGGTGCTTAGGAAAAAATACATAGCAATCACTTTCATCTCTACCGTGGTAACTGTGTGGTGTTAAGTGATTTCAACACCCTTGTGGCATGTTTTTTCACTGCCAAGAATGCTGTACAATTAATAGTACATATACCAAAGAGTTGTGATTATTTAATTCTATTTTAAAGTCTCAGTACAAGGTAAAATAATGAGAATTATGACACATAACTACTGCTAATAAATTAAAGCTATATTTGAAGGGTCATGAAACTTTACAGTGATGCATTAAAAGATAATTTATATGATGAATAATTAGTGTGTAAAGAGTAAATTGTAAAAATAAAAATTTCCTAGGGTAAATCATAGTTTCAAATTAAAATTAAAATGCAATTTCTTTATTTGAAAGTACCTGAAAGTGATTATCATATGTCACTGTGGTACAGAACTGTGAAAGTATCATGATGAACCTTTTGAAGCATAAAAATAATAAGGATAGAGACTTTACAGGAAATTAAAACTTAGAAAACCATATTAATTAAATGGCATGATAATGGACTGAATTTGTTAGTGTTACACTAAAGCCTCATTTGGATCAGTGGATAAAGAATTATCTACTATTGCTTTCAAAAAACAAACTAAATATTTGAGTAAGTATCAAGTTATATTTTGCATTTGATAACAATTTCCAGGTGGATATATAGTGGTTTAATATCCTAATGCTTATTAAATCCTAAATGAATTTTACTGTGTTCTATAGAAAGAATAACTTTTCCCTCCCCCAGTCTTCATATATGTGTTATATAGTTATATATTATAGGTATATTAATACATTTATAGAATAATATATAAATATATGAACTAATATATTAGTTTTGTTCAGGAGAAAAATACCTATTGAGAGACCAAAAGATAAATTAGCAGCTATTATTAAGACCTGTAGTAGGTAGGTAAAGAAGTCTAGTAATGCCTGAGGGGAAGGGCCACCTCACTGCATTCTTTCCCCACCAACTAGAGATACAGTTGCTAGGAAACTGGACCATCCCCCTAGGGAGGCACCAGGTCATTAATGGTCTGGGAACCGTCCTATAGCCAATCGATTAAAAATGAAGCATTTTAACCAATAGATGCTTGCCAGGCAGGAATTGCCCCTGCCTTGGGCATGCTGGGATGGACCAGAATCTTTAAATCACCCAACTAACCTGGGCACGGTGCGCTCAGCTCCCACTGCTTCGGCGGTGGGGGTGTGGGTGGGGGTGTGTGGGCCCAAGCTGCAGCTTGTAATTTACAATAAAAAAAAACCTCAAGCATTTACAGCGGAGTCTTTTTATTCCTGGTCTTATGGGGTTCGTGAACTGGGCAGAACACTATGATACACAATATACTTTATAATAATTCATTAGTATCTAGAATTAAGAGAACACAAGTACATAAAAGACAACACTCGTCAGCATATGAACTAATATAGTAACATAGTAAGACAATAATATATCCAATTTATATCAGTTTCAGACCGTATGTATCCAAATGACAGTACTACAATATTGCTTTATAAAGCATAAATATACACAGTATGCTTACACAGCACTTGAATTAAACATGATTTAAAAATTTAAAAAAAGCTCTTTGAATTCTGCTGATACCACTATATGAAAGATTTTATGGAACCTAATTTGAAAGAAAAGTGAACACTTATTTCTTTGGGACTAAATCGAAAACCATGCACTAACCAACCTCAAAATGGCATACATAAAGAGTAGGCTTTACTTGTCCTACTTACATTTTGTTGTTATGACAAAATACCAGGCAAAAGGACGCTTTTAAAGGAGGGATTACCACCTATTTCAGTCCTCTCTGTTGGGGGAACATGTGGGTACAGGAGCAGGAGGCAGTAGGACACACTGCGTTTTCATTCCTGAAAGGAAAAGAGAGTAATAGTTCAGAAACATTGAGTGCAGATAATTTTCTTATCCCCATTCAGGCAGGGCTTGAGCTTCCTGTACTTGCTCCCTCTGGAATGCTACATTCTCTATTTATAGTGAGTGTTCCAAAACAACATGGGGGTGGGGGGGGTTCGGGCATTTCACCTCAATTAATTTAATCTACATGACTACAGGATTGCTTACTTGTTGGGTTTTATACCCCATCAAATTGACAGTCAAAATGAACTACCAAATTACTGAATAGATTTAAAATCTTAATTTAATTTTCTTTCATTCAGTATCTTTTGATCATAATCATTTTCTTCCCCAAACTCCTCAAAGATCCTCCCCAGCTCCCTATCCAATGAACTTCTTGTTTTTTTCAAGTGACAACACATCCTGGAGAGGTTGTGGAGAAAGGGGAACCCACCTCCATTGCTAGTGGGAATGCAAACATGTACAACCACTTTGGAAATCAATCTGTTGCTTTCTCAGAAAAAGGAATAGTCTTTTTCCTCAAGTTCCAGTGTTGGGAGCCTCTGTTCTAGCAGCTGCTTTGATATTTAAATCTCAACAGAAAGACTGGTTTTACCAGGCCTTCACTGAAGTCAGGGAAGAATTTCCAAGTCCGTCTCCTTTTGTTTGTGACAGCAGGTGGGAGAGCTCATCAAAATCACACCTCTTGTTTCACCTCCTTATGAATTTAACCCATTGTGCTGAGCTGTTTTTACTCTGGCTTAAAAGCAGTCTGAAGTAAAGACCAGGCTGCTGGTCAAGTCTAGTCTCCACTAGAGCCTCTCGGAAAGGTCCCATGTGTTCATGTTAGTTTATTAATTTCAGTCCTCACTCCCGACTCAAGAACAGTTTGACTGTGCTGGCAGGCTCCAGCAGATTGTGCCTGGACGTGGGACTTGAGATACAGGGAATCAGTGAAGGACACCGTGGGTGTTGGCAAGCTTGAATGATTAAAAGGGCATGGTGAGTAAATCCGAGAATAAAAATGGGACAAGGCAGCAGCCTAGTGTTTTTTATATGGAACTTAATTAAAGGTAGTCTGTATATTCGGCAGGAAACTGAGCAAGTTAAACTTTCAGACTAAGAGAGAAGGAGGTTAGAAAGATGGGAGGCTTCAAGACAAAATGATATTGGATCATCAACATCTCCAGAGGAGTTATATTTCCCTCCTGATGATAGTAATTACTTGTCAGAAGAGGACTCTGAGGATGACTTAGATCCTGATGAGGTTGCAGAGTTGAAGGAAGAACCAGATCAGTATTACTCTGAGAGATACCCTCCAGTTCAGGCTATGCATGTTAAAAAGCATAAGCCTTGGCAAAAAGAAATTAAAAGATTGGAATGGCACTTGGAGAAAATAAACAGAAAAATTGGAAAATTAACCACTAGGGAAAATGAGGCTCAATCCCCCACTCCAACTCCGTCATTGGTTGCAGGCTTCAGTCCTCCTCCTGTGACTACTACAGTAGCAGTGGCCCAAAAGGCAAAGGGGACCTTTTCCTTTGTCCACTGTATGGGCAACTGTATCTCCTTTGCAAGCTTCGTTACAAGAAGATAGGCAGAATGGAGAAGCTATAACTGAGTTTTATTGTTTTCCAGTTCTAGAGCAACCTGATGGACAGGGTAATATGGTGAGAGTCCATGCTCCTATACCTTTTAAACAATTAAAAGAATTGAAAGCTGCATGCTCTCAATTTGGTCCTACAGTGCCTTTCACTCAGGCTCTGTTGGAGTCCTTGTCTACTGAGGCCCTCTGCCCAGGGGACTGGAAACAGTTAGTAAGAGCATGCTTATCAGGAGGAGATAATTTATTACGGAAGTCAGAATATGCAGCGTATTGTCAAGTTACAGCTAAACTTAATCAAGCTCAGGGAATTCCTATAACTTATGACATGCTTGCTGGAGAAGGAATCTACAGGGAAATAGGACAACAAATGGCTTTTGATGTGGCTGTTTATTCTCAGGTAAATACTGCTGCCTGAAGGGCCTGGAATAAACTTCCACAAACTGGTAGACAGGTGGAGGATTTGTCTGAAATCTGTCAGGGACCTGATGAGTTATTTCAAGATTTTGTGGCAAGATTAATGCAAGGAGCAAACAGACTTATAGGCAATGAAAAGTCTGGATTATTATTAGTAAAACAATCGGCTTATGAGAATGCTAATAGTGCCTGCCAAGAAGCTTTGAGACCCTTTAGGAAGAAAGGAGATATTTCTGATTATATGAGATTATGTTTTGACATCGGGCCGTCTTATACTCAAGGAGTAGCTATGGCTGCCACCCTACAAGGAAATATTATTAAAGAGGCAGCTTCTCAGTTTTTCCAGTAAAAAAGCTAATGGTTAATTCTGCTACAAAGATTCAATGGCCATAAAAAAATAGATTCAACAAATAACAAGATGTTTTGTCTGTCTATCTTAAAGGTATAAGTTATCATGTTCAATATGTCTTAATTATAAATTATTGGTCTTTGGCTATGTTTAAAATTTATAACATAAAGTTAACTTACTTAAAACCTAGGTTTAAAGCCATTCTAAACAACAAATGAATGTTACTCATATCCCAAAATTTAAAAAACTAAAATGTTTTGCTACAATTGGTATTTCTTCCATTATAAAGACTAATAATGGTACTACAAAAATCAGTCAAGCTTCTCAATATTTTTTTTTAAATCATAAAACAGGTATGCCATATAATCCTTAAGGCTAAAAAAATTATAGAGCCTGCCCATGGGTCTCTTAAAAACCAGTTACAAAAAATAAAAAAGGAGTCATATCCCCAAATATTAATCATGATCTCTTTATTTTAAATTTTTTGAATGTGGATATACAAGGCCATTCTGCAGCTGATGGATTGTGGCATCCTAATACCAAAAATAATTATGCCCAAGTAAAATGGAAAGATCCAATTACTGGAATATGGCAGGGCCCCAACCTCATATTAATATGGGGAAGAGGGCATGTTTGTGTTTTTCCACAGGACGCAGAAGGAGCCAGGTGGATCCCAGAAAAGCTGGTGCAATTTGCAGAATTTGCAGGAGTTGTTTCCCAAAAGGAAGATGTTCCTGCTGCAGAATTCTGTCCTGACTGAGAACGGAGAGTTACATTGGACTTAAAATCCTGACCCACCTTATGTTTCATTCTGCTCCTGGAAGAAGCGTCATGCAGAGAAACCTCTTATACAATGGAATGGACTGGATTGTTCTGTTAATGAAGACTATTCTCAACAAGGAAAAACTATTTAAGAGACAGCTTCTCAGTTTTTCCAGTAAAAAAACTAATGGTTAATTCTGCTACAAAACTTCAATGGTCATAAAAAAAATTGTATTCAACAAATAAAAAGATGTTTTGTCTGTCTTAAAGGTATAAGTTTACCATATTCAGTAGGTCTTTGTTTTAGATTATTGGTCATTGGCTATGTTTAAAATCGATAACATAAAGTTAATTTACTTAAAACCTAGGGTTAAAAAACCATTCTAAACAACAAATAGACATTACTTTATCCCAAAATTTAAAAAACTAGAATGTTTTGCTATAATTGGTATTTCTTCTATTATAAAGACTAATAATGGTAGTACATATATTAGTCAAGCTTCTCAACATTTCTGAAAATCATAAAACAGGTATGCCATATAATCCTTAAGGCTAAAAAATTATGGAGCCTGGCCATGGATCTCTTAAAAAACAATTGCAAAAAATAAAAAAGGGGAGTCATATCCTCAAATCTTAATCATGCTCTCTTTATTTTAAATTTTTTGAATGTGAATATACAAGGCCGTTCTCTGGTGGATTGATTGTGGCATCCTAATAACAAAGATAATAATGCCCAAGTAAAATGGAAAGATGATTACTGGAATATGGCAGGGCCCCGACCCCATATTAATATGGGGAAGAGGGCATGTTTGTGTTTTTTTTTTCCACAGGATGCAGAAGGAGCCAGGTGGATCACAAAAAGGCCAGTGCAATTTGCAGGA